>NW_026126436.1:712500-1912500 GCF_943737965.1 Phodopus roborovskii
GTTGTTAGCTTCTATGGATTTAATGTGGTTGTGATCTACAAATTATATTTTAATATATACGAATTAATTCTCTTGAATTAAAGAAATCATGAGAAAGCATTTTTAAAATGGTACTTTCTAACAACTTATACAATCTTAAGAGTTTAGTGAATTTATTAAATTAAGAAAATTTCTTGAATTAAAAATTAATATTGAATAATCTTTTTGATAATATTTCTATTACATTTCTCATCTACTTATGATCTGATAATGTGTTCTTACTATAGTAAACTTGGGACACTTATCAGTTCTCTTTTTTTTCCAAGGCATATTAAGCTGGTCTCTCTTAGGTATCATAGTTTTATTTCTTTTGGTCTTTTGTTATATTTTAAACATATTTTAAATAGAATAAGATTTTGACAAGTATTTGAAGAAAACATATCATCACATTAAGTTAGGCGTTATAGCTATATGTGAAGAGATTAAGTATCTTAAAACACAATGTCCCAATCCTGGATTCCCCCCTACTCATTGACGAACAAAGTCAATTTTTATGAGCGATCTCCACAACAGATTTTTCTCAGGCAATACTTCAGTCTACTTTCTGTACTGCTCAGTACTGCATCTTGGAGGATGGAGAATCACAGTTCTCACAATGTTTATGTTAAAACACAAAAGTTAAAATTGAAAATCATACCAAAGGGAGTTGCATTCAGTCTCAGCTGCTGAGGGACAAAGTTTTCCTATAGATGAGCTTATATCTGTGCCTGCCTCATTGAAAATTAGAAGAAATAAGTCTCTGAAAAATTACAGGACAGGAGACACCCCTCTCCTCATCCTTACTTCTCTTTCACTCCCACATCCCTTGGTGGCTTTGCTCTGCCATTTTCAAAGGGGAAGATTTATTCTAAGTTCCCTCAATGTTCTGCAAACCTAGCATGCTCCAATTGCTGCTTCACTGACTGGCTTACTTCCCTTTATATGAAATGGTTTCAAGTGTTCTTCTCAGCTAGTCATATAATATCCAGCCTTAATTTTCTTTTTTCTTTTTGCCTAATAATGGACTAAGAGCTATAAATTCATGAGCAGGTAGCTCACAGAACTACTAACATAACTCAGGTCACTATTGTAGTCAAATCTGTTGTGTAAGTTGTTTTGCAAACATGATATATATGATTGACATGTAAGGGAATACTTTATGCATAATGCACATTTTTATATTTCTTTCATAGGAAATATTCTACCTAACAAACTAGGTGAGGTCATTATACCGCACCCAGCAGAACCCTGCTAATGAGAAATGGAGAAATTGTAAGATGCACAAGCTTTACATTTTTACACAACAGAGACCTCAATCCACCATATGTGAAAATAACCACACCCATTACCTTTTCCCAGTCTATGGGCTGCCATTTGGTCTTGTCCACTGTGTCCTTTGCCTTACAGAAGCTTCTAAGTTTGAAGAGGTCCCATTTATTAATTGTTTCTCTCAGTGTCTGTGCCCCTGGAGTTATGTTCAGGAAGGGGTCTCCTATACCAATTTGTTCAAGTGTACCTCCTACTTTCTCTTCTAAGAGGTTCAATGTGGCTAGATTGATGTTGAGGTCTTTGATCCATTTGGACTTGAGTTTGTGCATGGCAACAGGAATGGGTCTATCTGCAGTCTTCTACACACCCTCATCCAATTGTGCCAGCACCATTTGTTGAAGATGCTGTCCTTGCCCCATTGTATAATTTTAGCTGTTTTGTCAAAAATCAGGTGTTCATTGGTGTGTGGGTTAATGTTAGGTTTTTCAATTTGATTCCATTGGTCTACCTGTGTATTTTTGTGCCAATACCCGGCTGTTTTCAAGACTATAGTTCTATAGTAGAGCTTAAAGTCAGGAATGGTGGTGATGCCTCCTGAAGTTGTTTCATTGTATAGGGTTATTTTGGCTATCCTGTTTGTTTTTCCATATAAAGTTGATTATTATCCTTTCAAGGTCAGTGAGGAATTGTGGTGGGATTTTAATGGGGATTGCATTGAATCTGTAGTTTGCTTTTGGCAAGATTGCCATTTTTACTATGTTTATCCTACCTATCCAAGAGCATGGGAGATCTTTCTGTTTTCTGGTATCTTCTTTAATTTCTTTCTTTAGAGCCACAAATCATTCTACATGGCTTTTACTTACTCTGAATTTCTTTTCACCCCAATCAAGTTTCTGTTGCCTTATAACATTTTTTCTGTATGGAAAAAGTAAAACCAAACTAGAATAATAGAGTGGATTTCTAGAAATCCTGAGGCAACCTAAGTGTTTTGTATTCAGAAGAAGCCCCTAGGGAGAACCAGTTCAAGAAAAAGTATCATTGTAATACAGGAGATTGAGGAACCATAAGTTGAGGATACATTACCAAGTTAAGTCACTATTATTTGGGCATAAAATACATATTCCATATATGTGCTGCCACCACTGTCATAATTACCTTAGTTCCTTCCTGTAGGTTGTGTCCATGCCATGCAAAGGCCTAGTCAAATGAAATATTTAATGCTGTAAGTAACCATTTAACATGATCATAAATTACAGTCAGAAGCTGGAAGCTGTATTCCTACTGTGAAAGCTAAGTAGAGCCTCTTACTAGATTATTATTCCATTAAAAATTTTTACTCCATGCTGATGATGTAATAAACATAGATTAGATTGGTATAACAGTGACCCACACTAACAATGGCTTGAGAAAAAATATGAGAATGTAGTCTTTTAACTGTGACAATCCAGAACTGATAAAGAGTTCTGAAAGATACAGGTGATTCTAATCCATGAAGTTTCTGGGTAATACATTTACTTCTCTCATCACTGCAGAGGAGTCTTTCTTTATCACCAGTGCTATAATTGGCAATTGTTATCACCATCTGTCATATACCATCTGTATTACCACAATAGACAAAGAAAAGGGTAGACATACCACAGTATCCTTTTTAAAGTGATATGACCTAATTGCTGTATACAAATTCTCCCAAAGTAGTAATATAGGAATCTGAGCAACACAATCCAGAACTGGAATATCTTGTCTAGAAAAGAAAGTGTGCTACTGTTACCAGTGCAATCCCATCACTCTCATTAGCCAACTGCTTGTTAATTTTTAACTTGTTTAATAAGAAAATATTTTGGACATGGTGCCCTCCCAGACTTTTTGGTTTGGGGAAGTCACAATCACCCAGCAGTCAAGTGACCCCTTCTGGGCCTGAATTGGTGGAGGACATATATGGCTTCCCCTACACCAGCCTTTTTGATCAAGCAGTGGCAAATGATAAGGAACTTGCCTGGTGTCTCTGGCCTCTGGCACCACTGTACCAAGTGCACCCAAAGGTCTCTAGACCTAGCAGAAAAGAGAGGAAAGGCAAGAACTCCACAGAATTTCCTGTGGGTGGGGCAGACAGTACTCAATGAACTGCCAACTGTAACCCAACCAAGAGACCTAGTACTGGGAATTAAGACACTATTGTAATGAGAGAGGACAGGATGGGGAGGTGGAAGAGACAGAGAGACAGAATGGTTCCTGGGCAGTGGAAAGATAAGTGTAGATAGGGACTGGGTGGTAAGGAATGGGTTGACATTAATAGTCAATGGACAACCTTAATCCAGGGAAATGTCTGGGTCTGTGCCATGACTTACACCAAGTCTTGGGTTTTGGTGCAGTCAAAGAAGCCTGTGTTGAGGTTTGTGACTTTTGTCCCTGCTGGGGAATGTATAGGGTCATGTGGTCGAGGCCACCACCGGGGATCACTTTGGAGTCCAAAGGCCATCTGCAGTAGGCCAATCTTGGTGGCATGCAGAGCCATCTGGGGCCATGGTGATATTCTGGTTTGAGCTTCTGCCAATGACAAGTCTGTGTTCACGGTTCTGCAGCTGTCCATGTCTGTGTTGATATCCCTGGTTGATGTTGCCACCAGCGGCCACATGAAACCTGAGTCAGGTCCTCAAACTGAAACTGTATTAGTGTCTGAGGGCTGTGCCCTTGCAGGAGTCAGGACAAATTACAGTGACTAGTTCTATCACCTAGGTCCATGATACCATCTGCCATATCTGGATCTGTCTTGTCTAGATCTGTGGACCTGTTGTATCCAGGGTCTGTGTTGATATCTGTGGCTCCTGAGACTAATAAAGACACTGCTCATGTTGGGAGTCTGAGCTGCCACTTGAGACCATGTTGTTGTCTGAGGGCTTTGTTAGTCTGGGTGCTCCTTCACATATGAAATAATTTATGTGGTATGAGATGTGACAAACATCAGATTTTAAAAATATTTTTCAGTTAGCTAAATGATAAAACATTCCAGGATCAAATTTAAATAGCTTTCTGAAAACTCCCCAATGAATTGCTAGTTTTATGCTTTCACTTTGATTTTCTTTTTAATTATGTGCCTTTTGGGGGGGGAGTGTGTGCATTTGTAAGTGCATGTTTCTGCAGAGTCCAGCAGAGATTGTCAGATTCCATGTAGTGGTGGGGTGGATTATATATTTAAAATATGTTAATTATAACTTGATCATATAAAAATCTGCTTTAATTAATAAACACATTTTGGATATATAGAAAGATCTACTCATTCTAAGTATCTACCATCTCCTGATGATTTCTGAGTAATGCAGCAAATTATATGTTAAAGATAAGTTAGAAAGCTCTTGAAAGGAGTTTTGTTTTTAAGTAACAAAATAATTTCTATCTTTAGGTGTAAAGCCTTTGCTGTAACTGAGTAAAGATCCTTGTAAGTTTTTCTCACTGGAATCTTTGGTTGTTAAACATGAAGAGAAAAATAAGGAAATTCTGATAACTTGAATGACATTAGTGCCCATAAGGAAAAAGGCTGAAGGAGTAATATTCAAACACTCTTCATACACATTATGACAAAGTTTATTAAACTTGACTATGTCTTAAAATCAACTGGGGGAAATTATAAAATTCCAAAGCCTAGAATATGCCTGAGCTATTAAATCAGAATGACTGGGGTGTAACTCAGGAATCATAACATTGATTCAAATAGTAATGAAAATCACATTAATATCTAGAGTAATTATTTTGTATAGGATATTTCAAAACTACAATGATTTATATAATTCCTTTCAACAAGCATGAACAGGTATCATTATAACAAGTGACCAAAGTCCAAATGCGTGGAGGAAAAAAAAAGATCTTATCCTTGATTTTCTTGACAGGCCCATTGCAACTTCACCAAAAGTTATATGATATTTGCATAATTGATATATGCAGAATCCAAAAGTTTTTTTTTTTTTTTTTTTTTTTTTTTTTTTACTAAAAAGGGTTGAAGCTAGCTAGACTGATGGTTACTGGTAAGTCCACTTGTTGTTTTTATAGGGTACACATATTTAGTCCTCAGCATCCACATGGTAACTCACAATACTCAAGAATACCAGCTCTGGAGGCACCAGGCACACACATGGTACACTTATAGCATGTAAAAATCATTTTTAAATCTTGAAAAACATTTAAACATCTTTAAAAATATTCTTTCCACCAAAAGCAAGACTAAGTAGCAAACAAAATCATAATTCAAAAATTTCCAAACCCTGAGGTGTTTGATCAAAATATAGGAAAAATATGACATAAAGTGAAGTCTTGTGTCTTAAAATATAAGGAATAATAGAAATCCCAAAACGTTTTTAAATTAATAAAAAAACACATTGAATTCATATTAAAGAATTACATAATGCTTGATTATTTTTAAAAAAAATCCCTCTGCTAATATTTGAATACCAGATGCAAGCATATATGTACTGAAATCTATTCATTCTGCTCCATGCAGACTCAAGAAATATTTTGCATTTTAATTTAATATTAAGTATGTAACTACACTTCATGTGTTCAGCATTAACACCAAGAACATGACTTGAGTGAACATTTACTTTTGGAATTAACACCAACCTCGGGATTACAGCCATATGTTGACGTCATAAATAGATTTTTCTTAAGATTTATTACTATTTTTGCAACCTGCTTTTTACTTTCCCAAGTTATTATACTGCCACTTGTAAAAACTTGTCAAAATTTAAGCATGCTTAAAGTAAAACATACTAATGCTGCATAACCATCAAACAAAAAGTATTACACAAAATTTTTTAAATCTTGTTGTTGAAATTCAAAGAAGTCATGACCTAAGTGCTTCTTCCAATTGGGCTTTTTACTCCATCAAACTTTGAACTACTTTTGATATTATTTTACTCTCCACCCTTAGTATCATGATAAGATGAAAATTCCCAGATGTTCTTAAAATGTTAGCATCATACTTAAAAATTCCCCACTGATTTCCATCTCATATTTTGATTTGCTGTAAAACACCATAAATAGATGTGGTTAAACACTTTATTTGAAGCTACATAGTGAAAGTACAATTACTATGAATCTCTCTATTTCTCTTTATTTTATTTAATTAAACATTTAAAAGCAATACAATAAATTTTAACACGTTTCAGAGTGGATTGGTAGATGGATTCTATTTTCTATGGAAAAGTAGAGCCTCCCTGAGGAAGTGTAGAACCAAAGGACTTCACACACAGAGCTGGTTTGATGTTATAATATCACGCTAGAATATGAACATATCCAACTTGCATTTATTTTTCTGTATAATACCATGAAACCAATTAAACATTTTATAGACTTAAAAGGAATCTTGTTTTATTGTGCATAATAAATGCCAGATTTAGTACTTTTGAGAAAAATATTGAAAAATGGTAAATACACTAAAACAAATTGTTGAATTCTGTATAGTCTCTTGAAAGATACAAAAATACATAGGCTTATATTTGCTTTACATATTTATACTTAACAGTACTGCTCTCTCACAGAATCAAGAAACAAAGTTCAGTTGGAAAAACAAATGAGTATTTAATGCAGCATTTTGGTTTCTAAAAAATGTTCTTTAACAGACAAAACAGATCAATTTTATTTCTGAGTCAGAATAAAGAATATTGGCATGGAATATTTATTGCTTGAGAAGTTAGGCATGTGTGACAGAAAGGATGAGAACATTCTTAATGATGATGTAAGATAAAAGAATTCAATACTCATTGATACAGTACAATCTGAGCAAACAAGTAAATAAAAGGTAGATTAGATTTCATCTCTGAAATTACAAGAATTATTTCCAAGTCCTTGATGGGAAGGGTGTGCATTAAGTAAGAAAAGGGTATGAAGAAACTGAAAGTTATTGCAGTGGAATTCTAATGAATAAATTCAGACAAATAAAGAAAAATTGAAAATTACTATGATAAAACACTGCAATAAAAATTATTGAAAAGAAATTCTACATCCTATGGTATAAATTTGATGAGAATTTTCATTACATTTTGGTGTGTCTCTCAATGCTTTCATAAATTATAATAAAAGAAATTTAGTAATTTTATTACAGAAAAAAAACTATATACACCCTTAGTAACGTTATAAAGGCCAGCATCACTACTGATGACACATATATTTCAAGTTATCATGAATCACATAAAATGATATATGAAGGATACAACACTTTCCATGTTATGATTCTGCCAAAAGATATGTAACTCAAAATACTCATGTGACATCAGACAAATGAAAATAGAAGAAATCCATCACATCACATCTAAATTTTGTAACAGTGACATGCTCCTGGAGAGTAGATAGAGTGAATAACTGTAACGGACTTCATAAGGCTGACAAAAATGACATGAGCACATTGCATGGTCCTGAAATATTGAATAATAGTGATGAAACTTTAAATTAATACTTTTGTTTAATTTATAGAATTTAAACATCAATTTTTTGTTTTTTATGATTTAATAATAATTATTTAAGATTTAACACTTGTAGAACTTATGTGTACTCACACAAACCTTCCTCCAAACAATTGGGTGACCTTTTGAATAATCCTGGAATAAGCTCAAGTTCAAAAGTTACAAAACTGAAGTTAATTTATAGACTACTTTTAAACATATTTCCCATATTTATCAACAAAGTCAATGCATTCCATATTAATTTTAATGTTTTAACATTAATAATTACAATACATTATAAGCTAGTAGAAACAAGAAAAGATAATTATTTCATACCATAAGACAAAGGGAATCCCAAATAGTCAGTTTCTTTCCTAAGAGAAAATACTTTAAAATATGTTAAAAAGTCACTTGTTCATTTAACAAATATTTACTAAGTACCAAAATAAAAAGAGAAAAATAATTCTATCAAAATTCCTCCAGATATTATGGTTACAGAATGAAAACCAAGTTGTTGAACTATGGTTATTATCATATTTTGTTTTGTTTTTAAAAATTGGTTACATACAAAAAGTAGTGACAATATCTCACTAGACTGATGACATTTTATAATTCTGACAATTGAATTATCAGAACCTTCAAGTTCTGTTTTTCTCTAATGCTCTTAGAATTTCCAAAGAACTAGATAAAATTATAAGACACTTTTTGTTTGTTTTTTATTATTATTACATTTATTTCCCTGAAAGTGCTTAAATTTATTTTATTTTTAATTGCATATTTGGACTGTCAGTTTTTGAAAGACACTTGAAAATAATTTTCAGTTTGTTCATAAGTATGTTTCTTCATCTTATTAATTTATTCATTATTTGAAACAAAAACCTTTGCATGACTGTTTTAGAATTATTGCATATAATCAGCCGACCAATGAGCCTCTTTCTTTTAATTAATTCTATTCCCATCCACTGGAAGCTAAGTGAACACTCTAAAGAGGTGATGAAGTAAAATTAGTCTTCTGTTACTAAGATGAACTTTTTTTTCATAAAAGTATCAGTATATCTACTTGAAAGCACTTATCTATAAAAGAATTGAGATAAAATATACCAAATATTATTCCTGAGTTTCTTAGAATTAGTACAATAATTTGCCCACAATTTTCTTTAAAGATCCTGTGATATAAGTTGTTTAGAAAAATTAAAACTTAAGTTAACATATTTTCATATAAGTAAATAAAATAACAGAAACAAACAAACAAAAAACAAAACATAACTTCTTCCTGGGAGTTTTTTCCCATAGGTGTAGACTGACATGGCAAATGAATGCAGACTGGAAGATTTAACTACTGTGGTTAAATAAGGATCAGGATAAACAAATAGGCCGAATAGATGTTTATTCAGGGAGAAATAACATACAATCTAGACAGAAGAACACTAGCAAGTTCCACCAGATGTTCTCCTCTCTGTGAACCACCAGCAAGAGCATCCCCTGGCTCCTCCTCTGATCTCCTTCCAGAGGTCACTTCTGCCCCTGGCTCCACCCCTAATGGGCGTGGTCAGTGCCACAGAAGGAGACAAAGTGAATATCCGACTACAATTCCCCTTTTAGTCTAAAGAAAAGATTTAGGCTTGATACAAAAGTATATACAAATCAGTGAATAACAAGTGTGCTCTAAGGAAAAAAAAAAAATTGAGAACAAAACGACCTACATATCTAGTCCTAGGGTGAAGGCATAAGGGAATTTACAATAGAGTTGTCCTAAGCTGGACAACCTAAGTCTAGTACCTAATATATCTAAATAGGAATAGAGAATAATAGTTGTGATAGTTTAATCGTCAACCTCATTTAACTACTCATTTGCTCTCAGTTCCATAGAAGTCATTTCCAAGACCAGGATATATATATCAATTTGGTTTCTTTGGCCCCTCTCCTTTTGTTTGGCCCTCACATGACCATCCCTGGTTACAACACAGCTGCCTTTCTAAGAGAAAACTATAAAGTCAGATTCTTGTTCTAGGCATCTTGGGGCTTGCTTCAGTTTACCTGTGTTTTCCTTCAAGATTGTATTGCTGAGCTATACTTGCCCTAAAAAAAAAAAAAAAAATCAAATTATAACAGCATGATGAAGCAAACATTTTATAATGTATTATGGACTAACACTTTCAAGCAGATGAAATAATCTTTCTAAACTTTCATACTCTGAAATAATTGATTAATAATTGATAAGATTAACATAAACACATTGTAGCCCTTTCAATTAAAAATATAGAGTTAAATCTACTAAAGTTGTTTTTCTACTTTAGTATTCTTTAGTGAAAAATTTTAAAAGGAAGTGAAAATGTGTTATTAATTTTCTTTATACAATAGTAACGTTTTGTTTCTTAATGCATTAAACTATTACTTGCCATGAACATTTTCACACCTTTTAAAGAAATGTGCATCTACCTGATGATAAAAGCCTTGTTTCTACTATTATTCTTTCTTGATTATTTTTAAATCAAAGCCTGCTTGTTTTAATATTTTCAAAATTCTAACATTTTCTAAATCATTTCTTTGCTAGTACTCAGAAAGATAGCATTTATGTTGGTAGCTTCATGCTGGTAATGAAGGAAGAATCTATGTTGTGGTGAAGGCTTAAGTTTGCCACAAATTTGCCCTCCTTCCTTTCTTTACTAAACAATAGGGGTGCAAGTTTCCAGTGTTGTGGTCCAATTGTCCTTGTGATGGAGACCTATTGAGTCTGTCAATGTGGAATAAGGAGCAGAGCACAGAACACAGATACATTGGAATGGAAAGATACAGACAATCACAGCAGCACAGCAATTGTGAGCTGAACTTCCTAGAGGAGGAAAGCTTGGAATAACCCTGTTGGTATGAGGGGAGTAAGGCTGCACAACAGAAAATTAAAGGAATTTTCAGTATTAATAATATCTGTGGGGTACCACTCTTGCCTATTAATGAAATTGGAAATGGACACAATGCTCCCCACAAGAACCATAAACAAATAACCCCAAGTACTAAACATCAGGGACATCCTTACAAATGGTTGGTCAGCCTAGCTCTTGAGATTCACTTGGAAAACCACATTGACATGATGCATAAAAATAGGTGCGACTATGAGTTGAGGAGAATTCTGGGAAAGGTAAGCAGAGAAGCACTGGGAGGGTGGCCATGTAGCAAGAAAAGGAGTTGCAGGTCCAGGCATTCTCTAGGAAGCCAAGACCATGTGGAAATAGATAGATTTATAGAAATGAGTTAAAAAATTAAGACACAGCTGCCAGATTTTTTACTCCATGCCCAGGACTCTGATAGAGGACAATCATGAGTCACTGCCTGCTAGATTTTTGAGACCCATCTGTGGGCCTCTGCTGGAGCCTGATTTTTTACCCAAATCACCAAGTTCCTGTCTGAGGAAAGACCTCCTAGAGAGCTTGAAACACCCAGAGCTACACACTTTCAACTTCTGACATACCTAAGCCCACTGGGTAAGTATGAGAGAAGAGAGAGAAAGAGAGAAAGAGAGACCAACCTGTACCTACTGGAAGAAGCAATTGGAAGATGACAATACAAGAAAACACCTAACAATAGAAAGGCAAGCATGACACTACCAGAATCTAGAACTCTACACCAAGTAGACCTGAACACCCACAAAGCAAATAAAGCAGAAGAGAACGACTTAAAAAACATCTTCATAAAAATGATAGAGGCCCCTCAAAGATGATGTGAGAAAAATCCCTTTAAAAAATGGAAGAAAAAAACAAAAAACAAATTGGAAGGTATAAACAAACCTCATAAAGAAATTTTGGAAAGCTAAGAAAAAACTATTTAATGGGTGAAGGAAACAGTTCAGGCCTTGAAAACTGAAATAGAGACAATAAAGAAAACACAGACTGAAGGAATGCTGAAAGTAGAAAAACTGGCCAAACAATCAGGAACTACAGACACAAGCATAACCAACAGAATACATAAGATGGAAGAGAATCTCAGGCACTGAAGACAAACTAGAGGAAATAGATTCATTGACCAAAGAATATTGTAAATCCAACAAATTCATAACACAAAATATCCAGGAAATATGGGACACCATTAAAAGGCCAAACCTAAGAATAATAGGCATAGAGGAAGGCAAAAAAAGCCAAGCTCTAAGGTGCAGAAAATATATTCAACAAAATCATTGAAGCAAACTTCTCCAATCTGAAGGAGAACATGCCCATGAAAGTACAAGCATACTGAACACCAAGTAGACTGGACCAAAGAAAAAGGACCCCTCACACATAATAATCCAAACGCCTAACGTAAAGGAAGAATATTAAGAGCAGCAAAGGAAAAAGGACAAGTATCATATAAAGGCAGACCTATCAAAATTACACCTGACTTCTCCATGGAAACTCTCAAGGCCAGAAGGTCCTGGAAAAATGTTCTACAAGTACTAAGAGTCCACAGATGACAGCCCAGACTACTATTCCCAGCAAAACTTTGAATCACTATAAATGGAGAAAACAAGATATTTAATGACAAAGCCAGATTTTCACAATATGTATCTATAAATCCAGCCCTACAGAAAGTTCTGGGAGGAAAACTCTAACCCAAGAAATTTAGCTACACTCACAAAGACATAGGCAATAGATAATCTCACTTACCAGAACTCAAGGGTAAAGCAGAGCAAATATATTTACAATAATACCACCAACAACAATTATAAATCAAACAAGCATAAACAATCAATGGTCCTTACTTTGCCTCAACAATAATCATATTAACTCACCTATAAAAACACACAGGCTAACAAAATGGATATGAAGACAATTTCATCCTTCTGCTGCATACAAGAAACACATCTAAGCTTCAAAGATAGACATTATCTCAGGGTAAGGGTTGGGAAAAGATCTTCCAATCAAACAAAACAAAGAAGCAAACAGGTGTGGCTATCCTAATATCTAACAAGTTAGGGTTCAAACCAAAATCAATCAAAAGAGAAAAAGGGTCATTTTGTATGCATCACAGGAGGAATCCATCAGCACAAAATCTCAATTCTGAACATCTATGCCCTAAATACAAAGGCATCCACATTCCTAACAGAAACCCATAGTTCACATACAACTTCACACACTTACAGTGGGATACTTCAACACCTCACTTGCACCACTAGATAGGACCACCAGTCAAAAACTTAACAAAGAAACAATAGAACTAACAGAAGTTATAGAACATTTCATCCAAACAAAAAAAAATATAATTTATTCTCTGTTCCACATGGAACCTTCTCTAAAATTGACCACATACTATGCAACACAACAAACCTCAACAGATACAAAAAAAAAAAATGGAATAGTCCCCTGTATATTATAAGACCACCATGCTTAAACTTGTAATTCAACTACACAAATCACAGAAACATTACAAACTCATGGAAACTGATCAACGTGCAATGCAACAACATACCTGGATCAAAGAAGAAATAAACTAAGGACTTCATAAAACTCAATGAGAATGAGGACACAACATACCCTAACTTATGAGACTACTTGAAAGCAGTGCTACAAGTGAAGTTTATTGCACTAAGTGACCATGTGAAGAACATGGAGGATAGTCACATTAGAGAATTAACAACACAGCTGAAAGCCTTAGAAGAACTAAATAACAAAACACCAAATAACCCTATTTAAAAATGGGTGCAAAACTGATTAGATAACTCTCAATATAGGAAATCAAAAAGACTGAAAGACACTTAAGATAGTGCTCAACATCCTTAGCTATCAGGGAAATGCAAATCAAAACAATTTTGAGATAACATCCTACTGTTGCCAGAATAGCTAAAATTAGAAACAACAATGTCAACTTAAGATGAAGAGGAGGTCAATAAAGGGAACACTCCTCCACTGCTGGTGGGAATGCAAACACATATAGCCATGTTGGAGATCAGTATTGTGGTTCCTCAGGAAAATGGGAATCAGTCTACCACAGGACCTTGCAATACCACTCTTAGGCATACACACAAATGATCCACATCCATGCAACAAAGACATGAGCTCAACTATGTTCATAGAAGCATTGAAACCCTGAAAATGTATCTATAATGTGATGTACATGTTTTAATTTTCCAAATTCTGCAAAATGAAACACATCCATTTGCCATATTTCATTCCTATTTATACCTTTAGGGTTACTGCCTGGTGGTAAAGGAGTTTGGTTATAGAATGAGCAAGTATGACATTTCCTTACTATTTCCTTGGCTTGTTCCAAAGTGATAGAAAAATCCTTTTTTAAACCTTTGCTGTTCACGTGGTGTTTCTTATCAAACTCTGAGGCTTCTAGCACACTTCGTATCAATAAACGGTCAATTTCATCATTGCCTCGTGCTAGAGGACCTGGCAGACCCGTATGGGATCTGATGTGTGTTATACATATAGGATGAGTACTCTTTATGATAGTATCTTTTAACTGCATAAACAATGAAGTTAATTCTGTATTGTCAGGAATAAATTCTGCAGTGTCAATGTGTAAAACAACTCTCTCTGCATATTGAGAGTCAGTAACTATATTGAGGGGTTCTATAAAATCCATAAGTACCATGAGAATGGCATACAATTCTGCCTTTTGTACAGAATTTTAAGGGCTTTGAACCACTTTGCTAATTTTTCCTGATTTATATCCTGCCTTACCTGATTTGTTTGCATCAGTGTAGAATGTATGAACTCCAGAAATAGGTGTTTTTCTTACAATGCGTGGAAGGATCCAAATCATTTGCTTTATGAATTTGATTCTCTCAGTTTTAGGATAGTTGTTGCTAATCGTTCCCAAAAAATTACTGCAAGCTCTCTGCCAATATTCATTATCTTTCCATAAGTAGAAAATTTGCTCATTAGTTAACGGTACTATAATTTCTGCTGGGTCCATTCCTATTACCTGACAAAGTCTTAATTTACCTTTTATAATCAAGTCAGAGATCTTTTCTATATATGTTTTTAGTTTTTTATTCTGTTTATGTGGTAGGAATATCCATTCTAATATGATATCTTCTCTCTGCATCAAAATCAATGAAGGATATTCTCTAGATGGTAATATAACCAGAATACAGTCTAGGTTTTGATCCACATGGTCCACATGTGCTTCTAGTATCCTCTTTTCTACCCATTCTAATTCCTTCTCAGCTTCAGCTGATAGTATTTGTGGACTATTCAAGTCCTTATCTCCTTTTAGGGCCATTTTCAGGTTTTTCAAATCATGCCCTTCTACTCCAATAATGGTTTGCAGTTGAGAAATCTCTCCTAGTAATTTTTGAAGATCATTAAGAGTCTGGTAGCAATCTCTCCTGATCTGTACTTTTTGTGGTCTAATTTTCTGTAGACCTATTTTATATCCTAAGTAGTTGATAGACTCTCCTTTTTGTATTTTTTCAGGTGCTATTTGTAATCCACAGCGAGGTAAAAACTTCCTTTACTTACTCAAACATTTTTTCTAATATATCTCCTTTAGAGTCAGCTAACAATATATCATCCAT
Organism: Phodopus roborovskii; assembly: GCF_943737965.1. NCBI lineage: Eukaryota > Metazoa > Chordata > Mammalia > Rodentia > Cricetidae > Phodopus > Phodopus roborovskii. The sequence continues at coordinate 727,711 of NW_026126436.1, forward strand.
GTAATGATAGATTATGGATTGTGGAAACTGTTTACGAATTATTTCTAGCTGTTTTTGTACAAAAAATTGGCAAAGGGTGGGGCTATTTAGCATTCCCTGTGGCAAAAACCTTCCTTTGATATCTCTTCACTGGTTGAGAATTATTGTAATCAGGTACCGTGAAGGCAAATTTCTCTTTATCTTATTCTTGTAAAGGTATAGTGAAGAAGCAATCCTTTAAATCAATAACTATAATAGGCCATTCTTTGGGTCATTCCACGCTGTAGAGAGCCCATTGGCTGGATAACTTTATTGATGGCTCTCAGGTCTGTAAGCATTCTCCATTTACCTGATTTCTGTTTGATCACAAATACAGGAGAATTCCAAGGGCTGGTTGATTACTCAATATGTCTAGCATTTAGCTACTCCTGAACCAGGCTTTCTAATGCTTCTAACTTCTCACAGGTCATAGGCCATTGTCCTACCCAGACAGGTTCCTCTGTGAGCCATTTTAAAGGTAGGGTTTTTGGTTCCTCTGTTTGTTCAGCACTTGTATTCTGTTTTTGTACAGACTGGATATTTGGTATCTGTCTTGTATAGTACTTTATAATATTTTTTCCACAATCATGAGGTCGTTTACGGTTCCTATCTAATACTGGAGGAATGTTAATCTGTGTATTCCATTGTTGTAATAGATCACGACCCCATAAATTTATCACTACATCTGCCACATATGGTCTCAACCTTCCTCTCTGTCCTTCTGGTCCTATACATTCAATCCATCTCGTGATCTGTTTCACCTGAGACAGGGTTCCAATCCCTAAGAATTGAACATTTACCTCATGCAGGGGTCATCTTCGAGGCCAAGATTTATTAGATATGATAGTTACATCCAACCCTGTGTCCAGTAAACCGTCAAACAGTCTATGATTCATCTTAACTATCTAGGCCTATGACTATTTATAGTGGTTTGCCAAAATATACGTTTTTTATTTCCTTCTGTCATGTTTGATTCAACTTCAGTCACCAGTTTGTCATTCAGAGCGGTATGAGTTTTTATAATAGGCACAGAATTTTCTAATTGTCTTGTGGGAGATTGTCTTCCACTGTGACTGGGAATGTTCGGACCACCTGTGATGTGGGGGCCTTCGAGAGGCCCCCCCAAGGAGTTTACCGATTGTAAAGGGTTTCCTTGCTTGTCTCTGGTCGATCTACACTCATTTGTCCAGTGTCTGCCTTTGTCACATCTTCTACATAATCCAGGAGGCTGAGGCCTTCTGTTTGATTCATTCCTGGGAGTGTTTTTCCTAGGGAAGCTTTGCCTACAATTTCTTTTTAGATGTCCTATCATACCACAGTTATAACATCTGACATGTTTATATCTCTTCAAACCTTTGCAGATGGGTTCTCCTACCCAAGCTTCTAAATCACCATAGTAAGGAACTCTGTTATCTTGATGTCTTCTCTAACCTTTAGTTATGGCTTCTCCTACCCATGCTTCAGTCTTATTGTCATTATACTCAATGTTGCCTGTATATAGGACCCATTCATCCAAGAGTGCTGATCACATTTTTAAAGGCCAAAGCACCTGTTTGCATTGAGGATTCGCATTCTCATAAGCTAAAGATTCTATGAGTATTCGCCTAGAATGTATGTCTGCTACCTCTAATTGTACTGCCCTAGATAATCTTTCTAGAAAGACACTAAAGCATTCTCTAGGTCCTTGCCTTATCTTGGTATAGAGTTCTATCCTCTCTCCTAATTCAAGAACCTTATCCCAACCATCCAAAGCTATTGTACTGCATAGAGACAAGATATGTTCATCATAGGCAGCTTGGGTTTCTGGTCAGCATAAAGACCCTCACCAAGAATTTTATCTTGGGGAGCTTTATAACATTTCTTTAAGCCCTGAAATTCAAGAGCTTTTGCTTCCTCTCTCCATAAAGCCCTCCATTCTAATTGAGAGGAGTTTTCAAGGACAGCTGATATTAATTGATCCCAATCCTTAGGGGTTACCTTGTTATTCCTTGCCCATGATTCTACTAATTGCTTCACATATGGTGAGTGCATGCCATAAGAGACTACTGCTTCCCTTATACCTTTTAAATCTTTCATACTTATTGGTTCCCACTGATATGCAATGACACCTTTTGGGTGTTTTTTCGTTGCTGGTTTTTCATTAATAGATACAGGGAAAGCTCCCCTGACCCTAAATGGTGTGGAAAATTTTAAATCTTTTTCATGCCCTGTTACCTGTTGTTCTTCTGATGTATCAGACTGAAGGTCTTCTAGAGCCTGAAATCTATACACCATTGTTTCTTTGAGTGTCTGAACTTCTTGAATCAAATAACTTTATAGAGACTTCATTGCATCTGTTTCTTACTTTTTCCAACTACAAATGATTCCATGTTTTTAATCTTCTCATCCTTAGATATTATCTGAATGGCATGTAAACTGCCTTCAAGAAACAATGTTCTATCTGCTAGCTTACCATTATCCTTAGACATGGAAGAGATTCTATCATCTAGTCTTTCTGTCTGATGTTGCAGTTTTTTAAACTTATTAGTAGCTTCCTCTGACCAGGAACGAGCTGTTTCTGCTAGTGTGTTAATGCATTGCATTGTTTCTGTTCTGGTTATTGAGGTATCAGACATGAAACAAATTCTGTTTTCAATATTCTGAACCTTTCTTTCTATGCTTTGAATTCTATCATTTTCAATGTTTTGAATCCTTGTTACTAAGTCTCCTACTAGGTTTGTACACGTTCCTTATTGTTTGCTGTAATTTCAAACCATTTCTTTAAGAATATCATGTTAATGATGAAACCCATTGCTATTACAAAATAAAAGTAAATATTGGCCCAGTCATAATTTTCTTCTGCCAAAATTCCTTCTATATATGAAGTAAAAGAATTCCTAAAGTCCTGCATTGTAAAATTATCTGCCATATTTATGGAACAATTGACTTCAGATATTATATCAGCTTAAATTGCAAAGGATATTACAATTACCTTATGTGTAATTCTGCTGTCCTGGAACTTTGATGCTTTTAGTTGTACATCTCAGTGGTATTTATGCCTGGAGGTGTACCTCCAAATAGCGCCCAGCTACAGAGGACCCGTCAGATCCTGGTTCTGCCCAGAAGTTTACTGCCAAATATAGTCCAGCAGCAGACGATCCTTCTGATCCTGGTCCCTGTAGAATAGCTCTTAACAAACTATGACAAGCAAAATTTTGTTCAAAGGAGTCTTGTGGAATTGCTGGGACCGCAGGACTAACCACGGGAAAATGCACAAGCAGGGCTTGTGCTGATCGGCTCTGCAGGAATGCAAAGTGCAGTGCGGAAATGGGAAAAAATGAGAAGCGGTGAGTGCCTTCTCAGTTCCCCTGTGGCAGCAAAGGAGATGTAAGAAAGAGGCAAATGTCCCAAAGCTGTGTTGAGTCCACCTCCTTAGGCAAGGGACCCTGACCATTGGGGAAGGTGGGGGAGGAGAGTGGTGTCTGCTGCCTGGATGAAACCCAGGTCCCGTGAAAATCCTAATCCTGCTTCTGACACCAGATATCGTGGTTAAATAAGGATCAGGATAAACAAATAGGCTGAATACATGTTTATTCAGGGAGAAATAACTTACAACCTAGACAGATGAACACCAGGAAATTCCACCCGATGCTCTCCTGTCCGAGTCCCGCCAAGAAGTGAGCTTTTCCAGGCTCTTACTCAGATCTCCTTCCACAGGTCGAATCTGCCCATGGCTCCACCCCCAATGGGCGTGGTCAATGCCACAGAATGTCTATCTCACTAAGTGTGTGTGTCTGTGTGTATGATATAAACACATAAAAGCAAATCAACAGGTTTTAAAAATATATTTGTGGATATATAAACGCATACACACAGAGAGTGAGACAAGTATGTACATGTAGTCAGATATTGTGTGGAAAAGGAAGAGGGAAATTGATACAATTTTGAAGGAATAGATATAAAACTTTCAATAGACCCAAGATAAATGAAAAATGGGTGTTTATTGGAGAACACAACAAAGAAAAATACAATGAACGGGGTGGGGGGAGCATTTCTTTATCCTTTCTACCAGATAAGCTGACCCAAGAGAAAGATCCCCACAAGTGAGAGCGTGCCATATGCCTTGCATTTCCCTTTTTCTGCTTCGGCCATCTGAAGCCATGCCCAAAGGTGTGTGGCCACTATTACAAGCAAGATAGCTACACAATTTCATTTTAAGAAAAATGCATCAAACATTAAAACATTTAAAATAAATACTTTATCAAAGTTGCCTCGGTCATGAATGGTGAGTAGTAGTCATAAAGAACAATGGAACTGGTTGAGTAGCGATCATAAAGGATGCTTTCTTCTCCTCACAATCTGGTTCTTGCTTCCTGTTCCTGCCACAGGTAAACTGACAGGCAGCCATAGTCAGGACTACTAGCAGACAAGAAGTTCTAGCAGTAATTTCTAGATATAAAAAAAAGTCTAAAATTTTTAAAAGTTATCAAAAAGGGTTGCAAATGACCTATGTCTCATGCTGGAGACCTGCAGGTGTTTGAGGGATTTTTTTTTTTTTTTACCTTATGCTACTTTCTGAAACGCTTTCAGGCAAATCTGTGACAATAGTATTTCTTTCTAAACTAATGATAAACTTGGAAACTTTTAGTATCTGCCCTTTTTGCCCTCAGCTGAATTCTACCCTATCAAAGTCTATTTAAGCAGAAGAGCCAGGCCTCCACTAGTCTGCAAAATCATCACGAGATGCAATAGATGGTTACTCAGACAAAACACAGTGCAGTTCATCATATACAAAATATCATCTGCCATAAAAGAAAAGTAGAATAATACACATCAACAAGAAAATGGAATATTATATACTCTACAATGAAACAAACCTGAGACTCCATGATAATTTTTCTTCAGGTGATAGACTTAAAAAGACAAAAAGGTTTAAAAATAAATTCATGTAGAGGCAAATACTAGAGGAAGTAAAGATGGGTAAAAAAATGTAGAATCAGAAAGATAGAGTTTTTTTTTCAAGTTCATGAGATAAAGATTAGTGTTCTAAACTGGTAGAAAATCTGTTAAGTGAACTATTCCCCAAAACAAATATTAAACTCCTTAGATACTAATTGTAAGATGTCATAAGTGACACTGTTATGGATTGACTTGCTATGTAAAGATAAGCAGTATGGTGAACTACATACCAGATGAGCTAAAGATCTGAGTGTGAAAAGTAAAACTATGAAGAGAAATTTGAAGAGTTCTATGAAAATATGCTGTAAAAACAAAGTATAAAATATTACAGTCATATCAACTACAATAATACAAAGGATTCCATCTTTATAAATTATACAATAGTAACAATGAGTAAACAACAATATCCTCTACAAATCTATTTGCAAATTCTACTTGCCATTGAAAAATTCAAAGCCAATAAACATTCACTATATACAACAAAAAAATAGCAAAATGATTGAAAACCAACAAAACATGAACTATAGCATGAAATGAGTTATAAGATAATAAAATACATAAAATAAGCACACAAAGATGTTCAATATCACTGGTTATTAAAAGAGAAGAAATAAAACACCATTTAAACTGAAATGGAGATTGTGAAAGTCAGGTTGAGGAATAATACCAAATATTGCCAGAATATGGAGTTACCGAATTCACATCCACTGTAGGAAGTTAGGAAGCCTGTAACACCATCTTAGAAGACAGTATGCTCTAGTATAGGAATAGAATTTGGGAACCCATTCCACATAGAGGGATACTCTCTCAGCCTAGACACATGGGGAAGGGCCTAGGCCCTGCTACAAATGATGTGGCAGACTTTGAAGATCTCCCATGAAAGGCCTCACCCTTCCTGGGGAGCAGATAGGGGATGGCATGTGGGTTGGGAGGGGGACAGGTAAGGAACGGATGGTGAGGGAACTGGGATTGACAAGTAAAACAAGCTTGTTGAAAATTTAAATATAAAAATATTGTAAAAAAATCACTGTATCTATACAAAGACTAAAATCTCGTATTTGTGTCGTCTAATCATCATATATGTTTACATGCATGTGTGTCTAATCATATACATATGGGTGTGTATGATAGACTGAATAACTTAGCTTTACAATAGAAAGAAACAATGAGAATTTAGATAAATTGGTGAAAAGTTCTTTTCTTCTACTAAATATGAACCTTTGCAAATTTCTTAACTTCTCCTGAAAAGAAACTTTGCTAAATGGAATGATTAGTTTCACCAAGGAATGTAATTCATAGTAAAGTAGAACTTTCCAGTGTTATGAGGAGACCACCACTGGTCTTCCAAGTGGGGTAACATGTCATTTTTATCTTTGATGTGGGACAGGAGCATTTGGAGAGACACAGAACTGGAAGAGCGGACATTCGATTCACAGCTGTTCTCCTCCAGATGCTGCAGCAGCAGCCGCTCTCTCACTTTGTCCCCACTTCTGTTTGGGTTGAACAGGCTCACAGTCACACCTGATAGGAGGTGATGAATGTTCACAGACATTTGGGAATCCACTCCAAGTCACTGAAGCTGAGAGACTTGAATCTTGGTGAGTCATCTCATATTTTTGCATCATAATTCCATATGTACTTGTAATAAAACACAAAGAAAGCTAAAAAAAAAAGAAGACAGTCTGGGAAAACTTTACCATGTAGTATGCGTATAAGCATTTCCCTGCTTTCTATTCATTGAATAAATATTATGAAGAAATTATTATATAATGCCTCATGTGAGCAGTTTTGTTTATGGGAGGGATTTTTGAATGTCCATGGGTTTATCACATGAATATAACCACAGACAGCAGTAGGAAAAAACATCAATAACAAGTGCTACAAGCTATAGTGTTGCCACCTGCAATCCCAGCATTTGAGAGGTGGAGGAAGGAGAATTGATAAGTTCAAGGATAGTCCTGGTTTCAAAATACATTTAAGACGATGTTGAACTTCAGAGTTTTAACTTTTCACATGAGAGAGAAAGAGAGAAATCAGCAATGATATACATGAAAATTTACATGAATTAGAGGTTCAAAATGGTAAATGCCTTTCATCATCATCATCTATTATTGCAGTTAATATTTTCACAAAATAGGTACATCAGACACAGAAAAAATTTCAGATTGAAGTATTTCAGTGGCCAGAGTAAAGTCATTTCTAGGTTGGAGTATGTAATAAGCCTGTAGTTCGTAAAGCAAAAATAAAACAATAAGTCTTGCAAATCAATTGACTGATGATTAAAATATATTCTGACTAAAATAAATAAACATAAATAAATGCAAGGCAAATGTATATGAAAGATAGTATAAATATTAAATAAATATTCAGGAAAAAATTGGCCATTAATACAACTGCATTCTGGATTTGAGTACAAAATATCTTACCTGCCATAAACAAAAGAAACATCGCAACCCTTTTGTGAATGGAAAGAGCCATGTTCTGCTTATTCCTTCTCCAACTTCTCACCAACATCTAACTATGATTGTTAAATAATATATTTAAAAAAACAGTTCCACATTTTAAAATAGATACTTAGTTCTTTTTTTAAATTTTAGCTTATATCAATTAAAGAGGAGGAAGGGAGATATGGGCATGAGGGAACAGGAGAATTGAGACAGTGGAAGAATAGAGAAGAACAAGAAAACAGATATCATTATAGAAGGAGCTATTATAGATTTATGGAGAAATCTGGCACTAGGGAAATGTCCAGAGTCTACAAGAATGAACCCAACTAACAATCTAAGCAATAGTGGACAGGCTACATTTAATGCCCTTGCATAATTATAAGATTGATGACTACCTTATATGTCATCCTAGAGCCTTCATCTAGTAGCTGATGGAAAGAAACAGAAGAAGATACCCACAGCTAGAAACTAGGAGTGATGAGAAAAGGGGTCAAGATCAGACTGGAGAAACCCACATAATCAGCTTATCTGAACAAGGGGGAGCTTATGGATCCCAGTCTGATAGTTGGGAAACCAGCATAGGACTGACCCAGACCCCCTGAATGTGGGTGGTACTTAAGAGGACTGTGCAGTCTAAGGGTCCTCTAGTAATGGATCAGTATTTGTCCACAGGATACGAATGGACTTCAGGAGTCCATCCCACATAGAGAAATACTTTCTCAGCCTAGACACATGGCCTAGGCCCTGCCCCAAATGATTTGATAGACTTTGAAGACTCTGCACGAAAGGCCTTAACCTCCCTAGGGAGCAGAAAGAGGATAGACTGGGGTTTGGTGGGGGTGATAGGGGAGGATGGGAGGGTGAGGGAACAGGGATCAATATATAAAATAACCTTGTTTCAAATTTAAAGAAAAAAGAAACGAAAGTCTTTATCATTTGATTCAAAAAAGTTTTCATATAATCTTATAAGAGAAATTTGATTTTGGAGGTTTTCAGTGAACAGATTAATTATACAAAAGAAGTGACTTTTTAAAATATTTTTAATCCATCTATCAGCAAATATAACATTGTAATTAATTTTAATATCACTTTAATTTACAGACTCAGATCTGTATCTTTTATGCCAATTTAAAAATCTAATATACCAATTTATATTAATGAAGTTTCTTGGAACTAAAATCTATTCCCATGCTTGTTAACCTCAAGGCTTTGACATTTTCTACTCTATAGTCATCTGTATCTCAAAATGGATTCCAAAAGATAAATTAGTTCATTTCTGTTGTCATAGAAATTATTTCCTTTCTTCTCACTTTAGATCATTTTCACATTTTTTTTTCCAGTTCTATATGAACAGATAGATACATAGAATGTGAAGTACAGATCTTGACCAGAGTTTACAGGTGATATTTTTTTCCAGAAAGTCAATTTGGCTTAATATTTAACTATTCTCTTCTCCCACTTATTATAGCTGTTCCAATCAAAGCAGATATGGAGGTATTAAGTTAAATAACTTACAAAACAGCCAGGGGGCAATTGCACATACATTTATTCCCAACACTCAGAGGCAGAGGCAGGTGAACATGAAGATGTAGGCCACCCTGGTCTACAGAGTGGTTTCCAGGACAGCAAGGGCTACACAAGGAAACACTGTGTAGCTCTTTTGAAAAACCAAATCAATCAATCAATCAATCAATCAGCCAACCAACCAATAAACAAATAAATAAAAATAAAAGAACTTGTAAAAAAAAAAAAGCAACAAATGATTCATTGATATTCTGTTTAGTTCAGGAGAAAAGAAGCAATTCCCTTTCGATAGTCTGCCAGTGCATACGTGCAGCACAGTCCATCGTTACAACCACCTAGTAAAGCCACAAGCAATTCCTTCTTCTCAACTGAATTGGTCAGAAAACTTCAAACAATTCCTTAAGGACAGAAAAATACAGAATTACAAAATGAGTTTCACATTTTATCTCCTTCCATTAGTTAGGAAATATACTGAAATATGGATTAATTAATAATTCAACAAGTATAAAACACTGTAGGACACTGCTAGTCAATTCACTGCGAAGACAGAGTATCAAAAAATGTGCTAACCAATATAACTTTAAAACTTTTTTAGAAAAATTTCAGACAATACGCACATAAAAATCCAGCCCTATCATGATTTTTCAGGGTGAGGTAACTTTTTTTTAATTGACTGTGGAAGCATGCATGTATGCATCAAGTCCCTTCCTGGTCACAGATTTTTCAACACACACCTGCCTGAGAACATACTTAAAACTCACAGGAGGAGTCTGTAACGAGTACTGTTTTTCTACCCACCGCCTCCCAGTCTTGTCCTGCTGCCACGCCAGCCCCAAATAACACACAGAAACTCTGTATTTGATATTATCCTGTTGGCCAGTTACTAGTTTCTTATCGGCTAGCTCTATCTTAATTATTAACCCATTTCTGCTGACCTATGTATTTCTCTTACCAGGGAGCCGGGGGCATACTGCTTTCTCCAGACTCTCCATCTTGACTCCTCCTTCCTATTTCCTATTTCCTCCTTGTCTCCTAGTCCCTCCTATCTTCCTTTCCTATTGGCCAACAGTGCTTTATTATTAACCAGTATGAGAAACATATACAGAATGACATCTCCCATCATCTCCTCTTTTCTGTCTAAATAAAAAAGAAGGGTTTTAACCTTAACATAGCAAAATATATTATACAACAGTTATTAAGTAAGAACCACAGTTAATATTTAATCCATTAACATTTAGCAAGATTTGAAGAAAATATTTCATCATCTATTCAATCTTTGTGTGTCTAAAGTCTAAGTAACTAATCTTTAATCCTAACTAATGAAAACTATAACCATAACTACCTGTCTTCAACTCCTTCAAAGATCACAGAAGGATATTATATAAAGTCTAGAAATGACAGAGACAACTCACTGCCTGGTTACCCGAAGTTCTTTTGTAATCTTCCATCTTCAGCCCATAGGCCATAGTGTGTCTGGCAGACTCTTCAGCAACGCAGGAAACTTTAAACTGTCTTCTTGTATTGGCAGTTTATCAGTCACTTTTCTCTGTGTCCTGCATACTGTCTCGCAGACTCTTCCATGAAGCAGGAACTCTGTAGCAATGTCCATCTTGAATCAGCAGTCACTTTTCTGTGGGTCCTGCATGTCCAGTTTATACAGCATCAAGTCAAACAGTCCATACAAGAGCAGTATCTTGTCCAAATGGCCAATCTTGCCATATTGAAAGCAAACTCCATAACGTGTTTCTTTAATGTCCATCTTCCTTTTTGACGCAGGTGGTATTACCAGGAGCATTTATGTCTCATTGTCAAGTAAAACCCTAAATCATTTTAAATGCCATATTCTGTAGGTCTTTGAAAGGTTTGAAGAATAACTATTTATCTTAAATACATTCTGTGTATCTTGAAAACCATAACTAAACTCTAAGCTTTGACTATCATAGGTAATTATCTATACTCTGTACTACATTATACATTACATTTCTAAATGAGCTATATAAACAAGAGGAGAAATATACATATGACAAAATTGACCTTAAATTGTATCAATAAATGAAAATCCATTCCAAAACAAACTCTGCATATCTATACCATAATTCCCTTTTTACCTTTAAGAAGAATATTGGTTGTGATCATTAACCATTTATAACCAAGTCCATTTAAATGAAAACAAACATTTATAAACAATATTTGGGAATTTGGGCGTCATTCTTTCCAAACTACTTCCTGCTGATAGGGGGCGCTGTCATGGGGGAATCCTAAGAAGATGCAGATATCCTGGCTGTACTCTGCAAGGCTACCTTATTCAAGCTGTTTTGAATGTTGGATCATCAGGAACTCTGTTTCAGGGGGTCTGGCTTGATCAAACCACATTAGTCTGGAAGGAATCCACAGCTTTTCATTTTCTGTGGAAACAAAAATAGAAATCCTTTTCTCCAGTAACTTGTCCTTGAACTTAAATGTTGGAGTCAAAGCATCTTTAAAATATATAAATTGAATTAATCCAGCAGCATTTCCTTTATCAGTTGTTGTTTCCTCAGCAGTCAAAGAATACAAAGACAATATAATACCGTACAGTATACAAATTTTCTCCATCTGTGGCTTTTTATTATTCTGTTTCTTTTCTATTTTTTGAGACAGGGTTTCTCCTTGTAACTCTTATCTGTCCTGGAATTTACTCTGCATACCAGGTTTACTTTGCAAATCACAGAGATCTGCTTGCCTCTGTCTCTCAAGTGCCGGGATTAAAGGTGTGTGCTACAACATCCAGTTCCTCTTTGTCTCTTTAAAACCATTTTTTTTATTTATGTCTACGTATATTTTAAAACACAGTACTGTAAACCTTTAGAGGTTTTTCTTAATATGAATCTGTCTTTACTGTAAATCTTTATCTTCGTCTGGCCACAAGTCTTTTATCTGGTAAACAACAACATTGCTGAAATGAAAGTCATAGCTGTGTCAGCCGCGGTTTACCAAAGATGGTGGCAGGTACTTTTACAGCCAGCATGGAAAGCTGTGCTCACCGCCTTGGTCTGCGCTGCCACCCAGAAAGCATGCTGCCGGCTTGGAGATGTGGTCACTGCCATTGCCATCTCTTATACACACCAATAAATTGTTAGCAGAGTTATTTAAAAGCTGTGGGGGTTTTTTGCAGCTTATGGTGAGTCAGGAATCTTCCCTTAAAGGAGCAGCGCGAATATCTGCTTGTCTCTAGCAAAGCAGAGTTCAACTGAGAAAAATGCTGCTACCAAGAAACCTTGCTTGTCCCTGTTCTTTTGTTTCTAAAACCCTTTTTTAAGCTTTTGTTAAATTTTAAGTGGAAGTTCTTATTAACCACATGGGCGCCATTTGTAAAGAGTATGGTTTTTCTGCCTGCTGCCTCCTGGTCTTGTCCTGCCGCTGCACCAGCCCCAAATAATACACAGAGACTCTGCATTTGGTACAATACTGTTGGCCTGGTTACTTGTTTCTTATCGGATAGCTCTGCCTTTAATTATTAACCCATTTCTGCTGATCTATGTATTTTCACACGGCCTTCTCTTACTGGGGAGGCGGCTGGCGTCCAGCTCTCTCCAGGCTCTCCATATTGACTCCTCCTTCCTACTTCCTATTTTCTCCTTGTCTCCTAGTCCCTCCTATCTTCCTTTCCTATTGGCCAACAGTGATTTATTATTAACCAGTATGAGAAACATATACAGAATGACATCTCCCATCACATGTCCATTCAGCCCACTTCCTTGAACTTTTAATTCATAGTCACCTCAGGATCTTTTTGTATATGCTCCTATGAGTGGCTGGCACACTTTTCACATCACATGTGTTTCTGCCAGTCAGCACATACTACATGGGAATTGACAATATGTTGGATTTGCTTTCCAAATGGTAGGTTCAACTGTCTATAATGAGAGACCACCTTTCAGGTTTTTCTGTTTCCTTTTGGTGTATGTGTGTGTTTTACTTCTGAAATAATGAAACATATCCCTGACACATCTCCATCTGTGATATTGTATTTTTCTATAATCTATAGTTGCTTATGCTGGGTGTAAAGCTCTACCTTTCACATCAATACTTCCTTATCTCCAGGGCAGATTACAAGAATTAGTTTTCACCTAAAGTTTCCTGCCTATGATATATACTATAAGCCAAGAGATAGTACTTTCCAAATGAGGCTACTTTCACAGGGGTGCAAGCTCCATGTAATGTGTTCCATTTCCTTGTTGTGTCTCAGTTGTTCTTTGAAAGCTAAGCATGTTACAAAAATTAACTAGAGCAATCTACTTATAATATTTATCCTCTTTGTGTTTTGTCTGTTTCATTTATCAATACCATACAGTGCAACAGCCCCGTGGAAGTCAACTGATTTAAAACACTCAGAAATGATTGTATTCACTAGCAAGACTAAATTATTTTTTTCACCAAAAAAAGTCGAATAAACATTTCATAAAAAACAAGATAGTTAAGGTATGAAATTATCCATATTTTGTTTGTTTACCATCCATGAATCCATCCTCTTCTGTCTGTCCTGGAACACTGCATTAGTTCTCTCTGGAATCTGATGTAGACGGTGAAGCCCTGGCTCTACGTATGTAGATGAAAGAAAATGACCCACATCCTCCTCAGGTACCAGCAACAAACTGGATATTAGAAATTCAGAAGGGGGCCTTTGAATGAGGTTACTGCTTTTAGAGTATCACTATGTGTATGAAAGTACTGCAGAGAAGGACAGAACTGTAGTGAAACTAGTCTCCCATAGATATACAGAGGTTTCTTAAGAGACAGAAGGTGTGTATGAGTTGAGAAGATGTATACACATGCATGAAATAACAGCTAAATAAAGTCATTTTCACTGCATACAAACTAAGGTGATTTAAATTATCATAATTATTATATCATAATGAAGCACTAATAATAAAATCAATAAGTATATGAAGCTAACAGACTTTTAATTTTACTTTTTAAATTTATAGTCACTCTAAATATGACCTCTTTTATGTATTTGCCTTCTCACTCCAAATGGAAGTGTTTATGATAGCTACTCCTTTGTTTGTCCCCAAGAGAGCTAAGCAAGTATTAGCTATTAACATTTAAAGTAAGAGTTTTTGCTCTATAAATGTAAAGCACAAAACAATCTTATTCACTCCTTTTTAAGGGAATTGGATAAATTATGACTTTCTATATAATTGAATTCCACAAAAACAATCTTTGTGGGAGATAGCAAAATTTTGTAAAAATATGATCTGATTTTCAGTAGCTAATATAGATGTGGCTTTGTACAAAAAAAAAAAAAAACTGTCACTGCCTGAGGGGTGGGGATATGAGCAATATTTTTCGTGATTTTTTTAATGTTTTAAAAATTTTACAATAAACATTCCTCTTACAAAAAAGATATATTAATATTTCTTACAAAAAATGTGTACTAATCTGGGTCATAAGTAGCTATGAATAGTCATAGTATGAATAAATACTCTGATAAACAGCCTTGAACTCTTCAAGCATATACTGGAAATCTGTTTCATATGTCATACATTCATAAATTCATTTCAATAAAAATTATTATTTTAAAAGTATGTGTGTTGTGGAACAGCAGGGTTATATGTATATGAGTGAGATTGACTTGGGGAGGCCAAAAGAACACAAGGGATCTTCTGGAGGGGAATTAGGATCAGGTGTGAGCTGCCTTACTTAGGAGAGTGCCAGGAATCAAACGCTTATCCTTTCATACTAAGCCTTTTCTCCAGACCCTTGCCCAGAAAACTTTAAACAGTCCCTGGAGATCAAGATCAGTCTCTGTGTACCTTCATGTGGTCTCAAGAAAAGTTGCAAGATGAAAGTGATAGACCCACACTTTGACAAGTGCAGAAGCCCAGGCCATTGTACTTGCTGTGTTTGATCTTGAGAATTATGGTATGAACATTGTCACTGTGTACTATAAGGAATTAATGCCATAAACTGAGCCCTACAGCTGGGGAAAGACTGGGTGAAGGCAAGAATGGCATCTCATGGGAGACAAGAGAATCCAGGTTAGAAACAGGCATTTTGAATATATTATTATTACTTAACTGCTGTCATGTGGAAGAAAGTAATTAGTAACTTACTAAAGCACTGAATGTTATCCAGATAACAACTAAGATTTTATTACCTATGTAATTTATGAATTTGGGTTGTGCCCAAAGAATGAATCAGTGCAAATAATTGCTGAGCCAAGTGTGTGGTGTTTCACATTTAAATATATCCAATAATTTCTTCTTTTGTTTTAGTTTGCTATTCTGCTTTGAGAAGTTGACATATGTATGCAATGCATTTTAGTCATTACCTAACATCTATCAGATTGTACACATCCCCTTGGAAACTTCATCTTTTTATTTCTTAATTTTTTTCTCTTTAGAAGTCCTTGAGTCCAATTGCAGCCTACCCATAAAATATGTATATTTTTGGTCTGCTTGTATGTATGAAAAATGCCCCTGAAAAAAAAAAAAAACCTGATCCTTCTCTACACATGAACCCTATGAATCATACATGTGGGTAGACTTTTCTGTTCAACTAGCTACTCCACAAACAACACTGAAGCTGAATATTATTCATAAATGCTTGGCTAATAGCTTAGACTTGCTTTTTAGTTAGTTTTCATAACTTAAATTAGCATTTCTATTAATATATAGAATGTTCTGATGCTCACTTTCCTCTTCTACATATTTGCCATCCTGCTTGCCCTGTGTTTCATGGTGTCTCTCTTGAATCCTCAGACTCCTACCTTCTTCCCAGCATTTTCCCTGTCCTGAAATTTCTGCCTAGCCATTGGCTAGTCAGCTCTTAATTAACCAATTAGAGTGACACATATTCACAGAGAACATAACGATTATTCCACAGCAATCCTCCATCTTTGCTGGAAAGTTAGCTGGGTTGATCTTGTTTAAGTCCTGAGCAATATGAAGCCATAGCTTCTGTGACTTCATGAGTGCAATGTCCTCATCATATTCCAATGACTATTTCTCAGCAACACTCCCTGACTTCTATTCAGGCTCTTTTCTGGTGTATTCTTTAATTATGTGGGCAAGGTATGCTATAGATGAGTAGTGGCTGAGCATTTCACAATGACTTTTGCACTTGGGATCTTGGAGTTACTCCAATGAGGAGCTTATATGCTGAAGTGATGAGATCCATTGTTATCTATGCGTATAAAGATAACTATTTAGAAGAAAACATGATGAAATGTACATTTAGAAAAATAACAGCAGTACATTCTTACATAGTGCCTATGACTTCCAAATAGAAACTTTTGGACAAGTGTTTAGTATAATTTCATTGCTATGTAGTGGAGTGGGACTTTAATCTAATCAGAAATCTGTTGGTTACCCCCATTAAATTGCCACAATTATTTCAACTGTTGGTATATCTTGCCTACCCAGTCATTATTGTAGCATCTGGGTTCTATGTAAGTAAAGCTTCTGATTTTTTGTTTGTTTCTTTGGTGTTTTTTTTTTTTCCCCAATAAGCCTGTATAGCACTTTCTGGCTGCATGAACAGTAGCCTTCAGGGAAACATCTTCTAGGACAACAATAGTTTGATTTGTATTTCCTCTGAATTTGTCAATTGCTAATGAACTAGACATTGTTGATGTATGGTTATTGTAATTATTGTATATAGTTTTTCTTATAGTCATTATAACCTTTTTGGCATAAATGAAATGTGATGATATTGTGTTTATACTCTAACAAATAAAACTTGCCTGACGACCAGAGATTGGAGCAAGCTACCAGCTAACCATAGAGGTCTGAAGGTCTGTACAGACAGACCTTCAGAGAGGAATAGAAGGCAAGACATTTCCAAATTTCCTGCTTTATTGAGAAGTCTGACAGATTCTCTAGGTGTGTAGGCTGAGTATGGATGCCTCAATGTTACAGAAGAACCCAGAAGTCTCTGTAATTTCTAGAGTTTTAGTGGCTTACAATGCACTTCCTCTTTATTCATGTAATATTAAATCCTTCTGGAATCTTTGATGGAGACTAAATAGTTGTAAAATTATAGTTTTCCTCAGTTACAATAACAATAAATTATATATAAATTTTAGACTCAAAAAGGAAGGATATATGATAATTTCTTTAATTTTGCCAAATACAAATAGACTAAATGATTTAACTGTAATTCTTGTTTGATAGCTGCTTTATCTGTAATTTTACAATGTTAAAGTTAAAACATTCTTTTACAATTAGACATATAATGAGAAATTATGTAGAATGTCCTTCTGTACACTGAGAACATGTGTTAAGTTTTGATGAATAAAGATGTATTGACCTATGGCAGGGAAAAGTATAACTAGGTGGGAAATCCAAACAGAGAGACAGGGAGCCAAACAGAGAGACAAAGAGTCAGAAGATGGAGTCTGGGAGATGTGAGCCATCTTCCAAGGAAACAAGACATGTAAAAAATGAGGTAACACCATGGCCACTTGGCAATGCATAGACTTACCGAAATTGGTTAATTTAAGTTGTAAGAGCTAGCTAATAAGAACACTGAGCCAAACAGTTTTTAATTAATTTAAGTCTGAGTGGTTGTTTGTGAAGTGGTGATTGGAAGAGAAATTCTGGCTACATTTTTCTATGCATGTGACCAAAGTGTATGATGTATTTAGCAGTAGAGCGTTATCCAGACAAGCTTTAAAAAGGTTGTTAAGGTGTAAGTTGATCTCTTCATGAGTGGCATTGATGTATTTATGAAAGAAGTACTGAAGTGTGTTCATCTGGCTTCACTTTCCAACGTGTCCGCGTGTGCAGATAGTGTTCCTTCCTACAAAATGATGTCATCCTGGAAGGGTAGACAAGTCCTCAACAAAGAATAAGTCTATTGTTTATTGAGTTTGTTCTTTCTAGTATCTAAGTGATGAAAAATTCCATTTTTAATTGTATAATTTTGAGTGAAATGGTGTCAAATGAAAATTTAAATCAGCTGGGGAGCAATTTTATGTTTACATGATCTCTGTGTGTGAGAGAGAGGTATAAGATGGCGAGGGAAGTAGAAAGTTACCACAGAAATTAAAAAGGTAAGAGGGAGGGAGGGAGAAAGAGAGGGAGGAGGAACTGGGATTGACATGTAAAATAAAAAAAATAAATGAATACATTTTTTAAAAAAGTAAAGAAATAAAAAGCAATTTAAAACCAAGTTTTGTTTTATGGTATACCATATTAATATAATGGTTGCTTATCACCTGACCATTGTCAAAGTAAAACTCATACATTTGTGAGAAAACATTCCCTACTAACATAGAAACATATGTAAATTAAATTATTTGTTATAATTTATTCATCCTGATGTTTTCTTCTTTCTTGTCTCAATACAAAATTCTGGATGGATTAGGCATACCATCCCATTCAAGGTCATGCCTCCTAGGCAACCATTATCAATTCATTGTTAATTTTTTAAATTAAAATACAGTTGTTTCACTTCGTCCCTTCTCTTTCCTTAATCTCCTCCATAATACATTTGTCTTACAAATTTAAGCTCACTTACTCTTTAATTTTAATTGATACACATATATGAATATACATGTACTGAGTCTGATGGGAGATGTCATTCTGTAAATATGTTTCTCTTATTGGTTAATGAATAGAGCACTGTTGGACAATAGGAAAACAAAATAGGTGGGGCAAAGAGACTAGGAGGAGAGAGAAAGTAGTAGGGAGGAGATCCAAGATGGAGGATGGGGAGAGAAGAATGCCAGCCCCTTATTCCGGTAAGAAAAGCCATGTGGAAGTACTTAGATGAATAGAAATGAGTTAATATTTAAGACAGATCTAGCCAATAAGAAACTATTAACTGGCCTCCAGCTTTATATAAAATACAGCGTCTCAAAGCATTTTTTAAAAATTTAATTTATTATTTTACATGTCGATCCCTGTTCCTTCCCCTTCCTTCCCTCCATCCCTCCCTCCCTCCTTCCCTCCCTTTTATCCTCTCTGCCCTCTCACATGCACTCTAACCACCCTCCCCTCCCATCCCCCCACCCCAATTCCATATGTAGGGGAATGCCATCCAGTTGGGGTCATGTAGGTCTGACAGGTCATGTGAAGTAGGGACTAGGGCTTCTCTCCTGTCTCTAGATTAAGGCAGTTATCCCTCCATGGGGGATATGTTCGCAAAGTCCTTTTGTGCACCAGGGATACATCCTGGCTCCACTGTCTGAGGTCTCTTAGACTGCTCAGTCCTTCTGGCTGAGACCCATATTCAGGAAGGCCTGAGTCAGACCCATGCTGACTTCCCAGCTATCAGTCTAGTGGCCATTAGCTCCTCCTTGTTCAGGTAAGCTGTCTGTATGTACTTCTACCGCATGGTCTTGTCCTCTCCATCTGCATCTGGGTTCTAGTTCGACTCAGTGTTTATGTATGGGTGTTTGATCCTGCTTTCAACAGGCATTAGTTGAGGGCTCCATGGAGAAGTTAGTTATTGATCTCACTCTCCAGGAAGGGCATTTATGATAGCCTTTCCATGGAAGCTCAAATTGTTAGTTGAAGGACAATTTACTGGGGAAAAGGATTTATATTTTTGTTTCCACAGAAAATGAAAAGATATGGATTCCTTCCAGACTAATGTGGTTTGATCATGCCAGACCGCCTGAAACAGAGTATAAGGTGATCCTACATTCAAAACAAGTGGACAAAGCAGCCCTACAGACTACAGCCAGGATTTCTGAATCTTCTTAGAATCCCCCATGATAGCGCCCCTTACCAGCAGGAATTAGTTTGGAAAGAACGACGCCCAAATTCCCAAATATTGTGTATAAATGTTTGTTTTCATTTAATTGGACTTTGTTATATAAAATAAAATAATAAAATAAAATAATGCAATATAGGCTAATAAAACACACACACACACACACATAAAAAAAAAAATACAGCCTCTCAGTGTGTTACTTGGGGCTGGCATGGCAGTGGAACCAGGCTAGAGAGAAAAACTACTCATAACACTGAGTCTGCTTGTTTTCATGGTTGACCACTTTGTCTACCATTCAATTAAATGGCTCTTCTCTGGGAAAAACAAACTCTGCCTCCTTCAATAGTCATTAATTGCAATTCATTTATGAGCTTAGGTTGGGATAATTTGAGATTTCTACCATACATATTTGCATGTCAATAAATGTTATCACTGTTTTGTTTAGGTGGCCATATTGTTAAGCTTTCATACTTATGACCTCCCAATGAAACCTGAAACACTGAAACTTAGGAATTTCTGAATATGATACCATTTGCCCAGGAATTAAACTCCTAAAACTAAAGCGCTTCTTTATACCTAAGGCAGTAATCAGACAAATGAAGAAGAACACGGAATGGGAAAAATCCTTGCCATTTTATTTGACAAAGCATTATTATCCAAAATAATAAAAATAAATGGAAAAACATAGTCCAGAAAATAAATAACTCATTCAAAGAATGATCTTTGTGTTTGCACACAGCCAAAAGCAGAAGTGAAATTGGATAAAATATAGCACAACAAAAGGTGTTCATGTTCATCATCCTTAACAATTAGGGAAATGAAAATTTGAAAAAAAAAAAAAACAAGGAATTTCATACTACCCCAATCAGAATGGCAAAGACCAAATAAACAACTGACAATAAATGCTGGTGAGTTTGTACAGAAACATACTCTTATTCACTCTTGCAGGGATTAAAAGCTAGTGAAGCCACTTTGGAAACTAGCATGAATAATTCTCAAAAAGCTAAAAGTAAATTTCTCATATTAGCTGCTCATGGGACTTACCACTATACTCCATAATTTCTTGCTCATCTCCAGCACTACTCTATTTTCCATACGTAGGGATGGAAACAACCTAAATGTCCTTCAATTGATGAATTGATAGTAGAAATGTGGAATATAGATACAATGTAATACAGTTAGCTATAAAGAAACATGAAATCATAAAATGTATAGGTAAATGGTTAAATCTAGTAAACATAATGAGGCAACATAGACCAACAAAGACCATTACCACATTGTTCTATCTCATCCATGGTTCCTGGTTTAAATAATCAGTTGTGAGTATAGAAATATAGATCATGGTGTAACAGTGGAAAACAGGAAAGTATAAAGGAATCATGGTAGGAAGGGGAAGAGCCTTATAGTATGAGGAATAAACAAATACAAATGACATGAAGGGAGAGAAGGGGTAAATGACAAACACATTTATTTGGAGAGGGAAGAAAGATGATAAAGGAGAGAGAAAGAGAGAAGAGGAAGAGAGAAAAGTAATACTGAGAAGGATATTTAGAAAATTCATAAGGAATATATTAGTTTATATTTGTAAACTTACACATAATGCATTACATTTAACTATACATATATACATATGTGTATTGGTTACATGAAGTTACACCACTTGGGGCTTCCCTGAAGAGCCATAGAGTAACAAAAACCTTCTTTCTAGTAGTCAATCAGAATAATTCAAGATACTGCCAAAATTGTATTGGTGATTGTGTTTGGTTACCTCTCAGAGGTTTAAGGTAAGTCCCTATTGTAGAGGACACTGTTCACTTCAAACACAGGAATAAGAGGGTTTGAGTTGGTCCTGACCTGAAAAACTGTCTTGATGAGAACTACAAACTATAGTATGGGAATTACTAAGGAAGCTTTCATGGAAGTGAAGCTATAAGTAGTATTACTCAGAAATGAATATGAACCACAACAATATTCATGAAGACAACTTGGTGACTTGTTGATAACCTACAACTGTCTAATTGAAAATCATATCTGCCAGCTATACATGGTAAGTGACTTCATTAGCTAAGTACTTAGTACTTAATACTCCCACTCTCATAAATCAATGCAATCCCTAAATGGTTGTAATTGTTCTTATCTGCACATAAGCATGGCTCTTGCATATTGTCATATTAGTTTTTGCCAACTCTATAAAAGTTATACATGAATAACATATACGAATAAGCACTTATATTGAATAATCCTTCTGTCATGTTGGCCTTTAAGCTAATACATATGGTATTGTCTTGATTAATGTGTCACTTGAGAAGGACTCTGTCACTGGTGTCAAATGCCATCCCTGGGAGGAAGCCAGAAAATAACATTTCCCTAGGGACTTTGTTTCAGATCCTTCCCTGACTCACCCTTGATGATTGTGTGCTATCTGGAAGTACAAGGCAAGTAGATCAGCTCTTCTCCAAGTTGATTTTAATAGGTCGTGGTGTATTTGCCCCCAAAAGAGAAAGCTAATGGAGATACCCTTATCCATGAAGCATCTTTTTGGAGAAAACTGGAACCTTTACAAAAAGCTATAATTGGTCAAAATTCAAAGAAAAGTTGATTTTCTTTTTGGATACCCAAATACAATTAATAAATATTTAAAGCATACTGCTTACTTAAACTAAGAGAAAATGGAGGGATATGAGCCAGAAAGGTTATGAGGGACAGGACCTGACAGTTTGTTGTAATATTGTCATCAATATATGACAGGGGAACCACAATCATTATTCTGGATTTATTACCCAGAATTGGCCTGGACCACAGTTCCAGGAAACCTTGTTCTTCTGGCCATGTTCAGGACTTAGTCACAGTTTATACCTGAATCATCTATTTCCCATTGAGTCGAACCCAGACTCTCAGAGTATACAGGGGTTTTTGACTGTATTTTCATTGCTCCCAAGATACTCAGCTCAGACATCTTTGGAGTCATTCTTCATGAAGTTTTATACTCAGAAAGCAGGACCGTTCCATCCCTTCTGAAAGCTTGTGAGATTGTCACTCTGGTTGGCAGAGACTTTCGTCTCTTGCCTTAGGTTAACATTTCCCCTGCACACTGTGACTCTCTTCATGTTTTAGATAAGTTTTCTGACATATTCTCAAGCTTTTCCTTTCTTCTGTGCTTAAGTGTTCTTATTGTGAGGTCAGCATGTGTTTCAGGAGTATTGGTGATTTCTTTCATGCACCTATCTTCGGAGGAAATGAGTTCAAACTTCCTGTTCAAAAAGACAAGAAAGGAAAATATGTAAAGATAATTTCAAAAAACTACTTTAGCAAATATTGGATTTTTCCAATGAAAAGCCCAAAATAATATACATACCTTTTCTGGTGAGTTACTATTAACAATAAAGAACTAAAAAGAAGAAAACAAAGGAAGGAATGGAAGAAAGGAGTGATGTGTGATATTCTTTTATATGCTTTGAATATATTTTATTACTACTGGTTAAAATAATAAAGAGGCTGCTTTGGCCTATGGCAAGGCAGAAAATAGCTAGGCTAAAAATCTAAGCAAATGGAGAAGGAGAAAGAAGGAAGTCAGGGAGAGGCCAGCAGCTGCTGGAGATGGAAGTTATAAGATAACAAACCATGAGCCTTGTGGTAAAACATAGAATAATGGAAATGGGTTAATTTAAGTTGTAACAGCTAGTTAATAATAAGCCTGAGCTAGTTTGTAATTGATAGTAAGCCTCAGATGGATTGTGTGGGAACCACATTTAGGTAAGGAAGGGGGAAGAAAGGAGGAAGGGAAGGAAGGAGAGAGAGAGAACGAGAAAGGAAGAAAGGAAAAAGAAAGAAGAAAGAAAAAAGAAAGGAATTAATCAGGATTCAGTGAAGATCACAGTAAGCTCCAGCCATGGCTGAGGAGTTTTACCAGTTGAAGGTTGCTGGATAGGGAAAGTCAGTTTCCTTTAGGGAAGATGAAGCCAGTTAGATTGCTCATGCTTCAGTGGGTAGCCCTACAGTCATGCACATATGGACAACACTGATTGGATTCAGTGGGCTATGAAAAGAGGGCATGAAGTTAGAGGGAACTGAAATGAAGTTGTAGAGAGAGTAAGGAAGTCCCATGGACCAAAGTAAATTGTATACATGTGTGAAATTCCCAACAAATAAATAATATAAACATGCACTTTTAGCTGAATCAATTTTTTTAACAGAAAAATGCCAAAATATCAGAGGAGAGGGACTTGCAGAATTATGGGATAGCAAGCTTCAGAAAGAATCTATATAACATTAGGTAGGGGGCCTAGGCAGTCAGAGTGTATATTCAGGAGGCACTGTGCTCATGCTGGGAACACTCCAGAAAGGCCACAGCAGGAGAGGAAGACTTCACACCTCCCCTCCCACAATATCCATTTCCCCTTCTGTGTCTACAATGCTGGTGGACAAATTTCCTGTCGCTAGAAGCATCTTCATCAACTTCTGCTCAATATAGCTATTCATGAACGTATTCCCGCACATATCCACAACAGAAGGACATGTCAGAAATTTTTCACACAGCAGATTTAGATGAGCCACGATCAGCAGGAAGCCATGATACCCATTTTGAAACCTGCCATAGCTGCAGATAATAATTCTGTCATAATAATAGCTAAGAAGCTTTATACAAATGCACAATTATCATGGTTGGGGGAGATTCTGGCCATGTAAATTGTGCCTTTTTTAAATTTTTCTCTCAGCCAAGCATATATTTGGCCATTTTGGCAGAAACTGATATTTTTCCTCCAAACTCAAATCTTATAACTTTAAAATAATAAGACACAACCTGAGTTCAGTTTTCGATCTACTTTAGAACAATTCTGGGCCTTGTGACTAAATCTGAGGACAGATTGTAATCAACCATTAAATAAAAACCACATTTATATTTTATTCCTTTACATGTATATACATGTGGGACAGTGAAGATATGATATTTGGAACAGATGCTGCTATCTTAAACCATAATGTCAAGCTAGGTTTTGAGGGCCGCTAGCCTAGTGAAAGGAAGGAGACCACATTAATGATTATACTACAATTTTCAGGCCAATTACATGTACATTGCTTATTGAAACTTATGCTTGTAAAATAAACGTATACATCATTTACATAATCCTACATTTTTTAACTTTTACGTTGAAGATTAATCCTAAGAAATAAAATAAAGTACAATAATCTAAATATTTTTATAAATATTTAGAATCCAGATGGAAGCAAGACAGATGACATAATACCTCCAAACCTGCCCACCTGAGTTTGGTACATGGAACACATATAGTGGAAGTACAGAATGGGCCTCAACACATCATCTGATTTTCCCTGTGTTTTATAGCATGCCATATCTCATATGAAGTACATAATGTGACACAATATTTAAAGCTTCCTTGAGGCTTTATTTCAGTAATAATTACAGAAAAAATGAACAGAAGAAATTATATTTGTAATTAAAATAAATTTATATGAATAAAATTCTATTTAGGTAAAGGAATACATGTCAGTTGTAGAGTACTTGCCTAGCAGTTGAGGACCTGGATTTGCAGTGTGTCACTTCCCCCAAAAAATAATAAACACAAATATAAATGTTCAATAAAATATTTACATAATTTTAAATAATGATTTTAATTCATACCATACAACTTTTAGAAAAAATACAAAAATTAAATAGTTCTCAAAATGACATCAGAAAAATATAACTATGTTCTTTAACATTAGTCCAAGCACATTGCACGTATTTGTATTCGGAATTCCTTGTTAAAGAGGAAAGTATTTCTCTAATAGAAAGTGTGTTTTCAAAGCTGAGAATTAAAGTTTTGAGTTTCCTCTTGAGTATGGACTACTTCGACTTTGCCCATGGAGGGATATTCATGCATGTAAAATGCTAACATCAGTATTTCATCTCTTTGCAATGTGTGAAAACTCGAGCTGGCAAGAGAGAATACATGGCTGTGTGAGCAACCCAGCTGACAATTCTGGCTGTTTCTTTCCAAGCAGAAGAAACATTTTATATGTTTTAATAATTATAAAATAAAAGTCTTTGTTCTCCAATTGAACTCTGTTGTTTTCATCCAGGCTCTTGTGAAACCAGACTAAGCTGTAATAAAACTGAATTTAAATAGGCTACAGTTTCTACTAATATCAATACATTCATTCCTATGAGAGACATTACTGGCACACCATCATTTTGACCATGTTTGTTTTTCTTGCTTGTAATATAAGTACTTTTTTGAACATTTGGTTATTTTGTGTGAGTAGCTGTTTATCAATACAAAGAAAAAAGCCAAGTTGTAAATCACATTTTTGAAAGATTAACATAAGTGAATTTGAATACACATGATGCTGTTAAGGATTTAACAATATTGCTAGTGGGTTTCAGAATTATTTGTCTATGATTTTTTCCTGATGCATTCCTTGCTTATTAAATCTGGTATAATTTCAAAATATTCCTCTGTGTGGGTATGAGCTTACACACACATGCACACATGCTATATGTGTTTATTGTGTCAATATGTGTACATGCTGCATACATAGGTATCCCCAAAAAAAATATAGGCAGAGAGGGAGAAAGGGAGGAAGGGAAGATGGGAGAGTGGGAGAGAGACAGACATACATACACACACAAAAACACACACACACACTCACACACACACATACACACACACAGAGAGAGAGAGATAGATAGATAGAGAGAGAGAGAGAGAGAGAGAGAGAGAGACCATATGAGGGCCAGAGTACCTCTTTCTGATTCTTCAGAGAATTTAATGGAAGAGCATTTGTGTCTCCAATCAAACCTACATGATTCTCATTTGATACCTCAAAATGCATAAATGCATAAATCAATGCAGCTTGATTGCTGGCACTCACATGTTGTTATGTTTAAAAATACTTTAAAATGATGATTTTACTTCATTTGAATGACATTGGCACTCTATATAAAGGAATGAGTTCAATCTGCTTGCCTTTAGTGTGGGGAGAGAAAAGATGGAGATAGATACTTCTTAGAAACTGTATTTAGCATCAGAGGGACAAGAACCAGTGAGGAAATGCCAGTACCCTGAAGCTAGGGTACAAGTTTGACAAATTTGTGAAAATTAGTGAAACATCACATAGGGGTGTGATTGTACCTGGCAACTATAGGAAACCACCTCCAAGGTTTATTTTAATCTTTTCCTGTAATTTTTGATATTATAATTTATATCTACCCCTACCATTTACTCCCTCCAAAACCACACATAAGCCCATCAACACTCTCTTTCATGTTCATGGCATCCATTTTACCAAGTGTTATTGCAGGCACATATACATGTACATACATATTTCTAAATATAACCTGTTCATGCCATATAAAGACTAACCACTTCACACAGGATAAGAAAATACCTTAAAGATAATGAATAAATACTTTGAGCCTTGGTACTAACTCACACCTTGTTTCTTTCTTTTATTTTCCCTCTTGTTTTTGAATTTAAAGACAAAGCTGTTAGCTAATAAGCATTTGCTTTTGGGCATTACTGATTTGAGATAATCACCATTGCTGTAATCTTGAGCTGCTGTTAATTTAGTATAAAGAGTAACTTGTTCCACACTTAAGATGCTTTTCACATTTAGTGCCTTCCAACTGGCTTTCTTAAACCCTCAAGGATTATTGTGCTTTATTTTATAGGAAGGGGTCCATTAACTTTCTAAGAAGTTTTCACAGAAACTTCCAGATGACCTTGATAAGAGTCTGTGAAGTTGCAATATAAAAAAACAAGATGTAAATGGAGACAGGACAACAATTTTGTCAGTATGTTTGTCATGGCAGATGTCAAACCATGAAAAACTTACCTGGCCAATGTTATATAGAAAGTGATTTAATATTGAAATTATTACTCTGAGTATGATGTTGCATTACAAAAGTAGAATGTTTATTTTTTGTCATTATTCAATAAACAAGATAATACTTACAAATTCAAATTGTGTATCTATTGTACAAGTATAGATTTAAAATTGTGTATGAACTGAGAGAGATTAATTTGTAAGAAAAATTGACCTAATGGAAGATTGCTTTCCTGGACTTGCTTTCAAAATACAGTTGTCACTCACTAAACTCCTAAAAGATAAGAAAGGCTGTAATCTTTGCAATCATGAACATACTATTTTGAGTAATGAAAGAAACATGTACATGGGATTCCCTTTCATAACAAAGTAGAAAATGTAGCATAATGTTCTAAAACAGATTTCTAGAAGTTATTCAACAGACACATCTGAAAACTTTTATTTATTTATTTTTTTTATAACCAAGTCCATTTAAATGAAAACAAACAACAATTATAGACACTATTTGGGAATTTGGGCATCGTTCTTTCCAAACTACTTCCTGCTGGTAAGGGGCACTGTCATGGGGGATTCTAAGAAGATGCAGAAATCCTGGCTGTAGTCTGCAAGGTTGCTTTGTCCAACTGTTTTAAATGTAGGATCACCTGGTACTTAATGATCACTAAATAACTACTTTCCATATTTCCCCTTTCTATATCTTTTAGTAAATTGTATTCTAATTTTTGTTCTTAGGGCTTCATTTTCATTCTGCTGAAGCTTGCTCTACCCAGTTTACATCTCCTTGTTCTCTCATAG
Organism: Phodopus roborovskii; assembly: GCF_943737965.1. Lineage (NCBI taxonomy): Eukaryota > Metazoa > Chordata > Mammalia > Rodentia > Cricetidae > Phodopus > Phodopus roborovskii. Next base: position 755,964 of record NW_026126436.1, read on the forward strand.
TAGAATATGCTTCTTTTTTAAGGTGCGGTTAACAAGGCATTGCATGTGTAATGACATATATTAGTTTTACAAAGTAATGAATGTTTATGGTATATTTACATAGAAATGCAATGCCTCTCATTCATATTAACTCTACTATTGTTCTTTGCACTTCTCTACCTACCCTCTTTTTTTCTCTTTCCATGGTTTTAACACCCTCAGTGTATTCAACATATTAAAGAAAAATGTACTGTATTTGTTTTCTTATGTTGTCTTATTTCATTCATCATTGCCTCAGTTCTATCCAATTTATGCAATTACAGTTTTATTATGTCTCCACTGTTTATATATTTCTTAATCACTCATCTTGTAAATGACACCTACACTGATACTATACCATGGTTTTTGCAAGTAATGACATGATAATCATAGTCTTGTAGACAACTCTATTATAAATTGAATTTGATTCACTTGTGTATAGATCCAGAGTGGATGGTGGAACTAATATACATTCACAGAAGTAGTGTCTGAGAGTCGCTCCCCTGCCCTTGGCTCGCGAATCCTTGTCAGTTTTTTTTAATGATATGCATTCTGACAGGATAATTTAGTTAATATTCATACTTTGATGGTTAAAGATATTAAAACTTTTGCCATAGATTAGTTGTGCATTTGTACTTCATTATTTGAAAATATCTTGTTCACAAATTTCCTGGGTAATTTACTTTTTTTTTACCTTTCTTTCTTCTAACCTGGAGCCAGTAAGAGTCCTCCCAATACCCTCACATACTTCCCTGACTGCACCAATCTCCATATCCACAGGATTAGCTACTGATTAGCATTTTTAGAATATGCTCTCTTTGAGAGCATCCTTTGACTGATGAGACTTATTTCCTCTTCCACACCTCTTTCTGCCTGTTGCCATCTTGACCCAGGTATTCCTACTACCAGGCCTGTGGTTTGAAAACCACATTTTCCTGGTACATCCCACCAACTATATTTAATTTAGCTAAGATCACACGTCTCATCCAGTGGCACTATCTAAACTATACAATGATACAAGAGCTAATATATATGAGCTCTGTAGGACCAAATCAAATTGCAAAAATGAAATCAACATGAATGGCCTAGACATCTAATCTCTCATCAAAGTCTTCAACCTAGATAAGTTATTTTTATTTAAATTAAAAACAGTCTTATTTTACATACCAATCCCAATTCCCACTCCCTCCTGTCATCCCATGCCTTACACCAAATCCCCATTCCACCAACCATCCACTCCCAAGGAAGGATGAGACCTCCCATAGGGGATCATGAAATGTCACATCATTTGAGCAGGGCCTAGCCACCCCTTCAAACATACACACACACATCTCCCATACTCTTGGTTAGGTGGCATAAACATAGTAAAAATGACAATCTTGCCAAAAGCAATGTACAAATTTAATACAATCCCCATTAAAATCCCAGCACAATTCTTTACTGACCTTGAAAGGATAATAATCAACTTTTACGGAAAAATAAAATACACATGACAGACAAAAGAAGCCTTTCCAATAAAGGAACTTTAGGAGGCATCACCATCCCTTACTTTAAGCTCTACTACAGAGTTATAGTCCTGAAAGCAGCCTGGTATTTGCACAAAAATAGATGTTGTAGACTAATGGAATTGAACTGAAAATCCAGATTTAACCCACACACCTATGAACACCCAATTTTTGACAAAACAGCTAAAAGTATACAATGGGAGGAGGAAATACCTTCAACAAGTGGTGCTGCCACAACTGGAGAATGGTATGTTGTGGCTCCATTTTCCCTGAATTCTAGAAGTCTTTAATTACTTTATTTCTTCCTTGACAAGCAGTGGTATAATTGAGCATTGTTCAATTTCCAAGAGTTTGAAGGTTTTCTGCAATTTGTGTGTTTGTTGAATTCTAACTTTAATCCACAGTGATCCCATAAAATGGAGTGGGTTACTCCAATTCTTTGTATCTGTTGAGATTGGCTTTGTTGCTGAGTATGTTTTTGATTTTAGAGAAGGTTCTGTGTGGTGCTGAAAAGGAGTCTTTCATATTTGGATGGAATCTTCTATAGATATCTGTTAGACCAATTTGGTCATCACCTAAGCTATTTCCTTTATTTCGTTGTTAAGTTTCTGTGTGGAAGTCTTGTCCAGTGGTGAGAGTGGGTTGTTGAAGTCTCCCACTATAAGTGTATGGGGTTTTATGTGTGATTTTAGTTTTAGTCATTTTTTTTTAATGAATGTGTGTACCTTTGTATTGGGGGCATAGATGTTCAGAATTGAGACTTTGTACTGATGGATTTTTCCTGAGATAAATATTAAATGCCCTTCTCATCTTTTTTATTAATATTAGTCTAAAGCCTTATTTGTTAGGTATTAGTTAGATATTGCTATACCAGCTTGTTTCTTAGGTCCCTTTAATTGGAAAATTTTTTTCAAACATTGACGCTGAGATAACATCTATTTTGAATTTGAGGTCTGTTTCTTGTATGAAGCACAAAGTTGAATTCTGTCTTCCTATCCATTCTGTTACCTTGTGTCTTTTTATAGTATGTTAAGACCATTGATATTGAAGGATATTAATGCCATTGATTGTTGATTCTTATTCGTTTTGGATTTGGTGGTGGTGGTGGAATTGTGTGTGGAATTCCCCCCTCCCATTTTACTTTTGACTTTTGGTAATGTGGAATTATATATTGCCCATATTTTTATGAGATTAGCTAAACTCTTTGCTTTGGAATTTTCCTTGCAGAACTTTCTGTAGGGCTGGACCTGTAGATAATTATTGTATAAATCTGTTTTGTCATCAAACATCTTGTTTTCTCCACCTATAGTGACTGAAAGCTTTTCTAGGTATAGCAATATGGGCTGGCGTCAGCAGTCTCTTAGCCTTTGTAGAACATCTATACAGGACCTTCTGGCTTTCAGAGTTTCCATCAATAAGTTAAGTGTAATTCTGGTAAGTTCACCTTTATATGTTAGTTGGCATTTTTCCTTTCTTGCTCTTAATATTTCTTCTTTATTTCATATGTTTGGTGTTTTGATTATTATGTGGCAAGAGGGTTTTTGTGGTTCAGTCTATTTGATGTTCTGTATGCTTCTTTCACTTTGATAGGTTTGACTTTCTTAGGTTGTGAAAGTTTTCTTCTATGATTTTGTAGAATAATTTTTCTGAACCTTTGAGTTGGGTTTCTTCACCTTCTTCTATACCTATTATTTTTAGGTTTGGTCTTTTCATGGTGTCCTATATTTCCTTGATATTTTGTGTTAAGGGTTTGTTGGATTTAAGACTTTCTTTGATAAATGAATCTATCTCCTCTAGTGTATCTTCCATACCTGAAATTCTCTCTTCCAGCTCTTAAATGATGTTGGTTACACTTACATCTAAAGTTTCTAGTCATTTACTCAGGTTTGCTATTTCCAACATATTCTCAGTCTGCATTTTTTTCTTTTCTTTTTCTTTCTTTTTTTTTTTTTTTTTGTCTCTATTTAAGCTTTAAATTCTTGAAATGTTTGAATTGTTTCCTTTGTTTCCTTCATCTATTTTATTGTTTTTTCTTGGCTTTCCTTTCATTCTTGAAGAGATTTGTTTATTTCTTGCTTTTTTTTTTTGTTTGTTTGTTTGGTTGTTGGTTGTGTCTTCCTCTCTTTCTTGAAATTTTTTTGTTTTGCTTTTATCCTTCTATTTCTTAAATGGATTTTCTCATTTACTCTGTGATGGTCTCTATTATCTTCATAAAGTTTTCTTCAAGGTCATTCTCTTCTGATTCATCTGCATTCAGATGTTCAGGTCTTGTTGTTGTGATATTGGTATTTCTGTTGCTGAATATGTTCTTATACTGTTGTCTTTGCATCCCTTCTTCCAATGGGGGCAGGTGGAGTATCTCCCTCTTCAGGTGGGTACTGGTGGGTGCAGGCATATTCAAGAATATGATGTCTGCAGTGCCTGGATGATTTGTTGTGCCACCCAGGACTCTCTCCCAGTGAATGGAGGTTGGTCAAAGACTAAAATGGTGGCAGACTCTGGATGGTTTGGTCTGCAGGTATGGGAATACTAGGAGTAGTCCCCAGGTCAGGAGACTCAAAGGAGGGGGAGGAGGAGGTGAGCCAGAGATGGTCACATATTCACCTCTCCAGCAGAGTGCAGGTGGGTCAAAGTTTTCAGTGGTACAGACTCTGGATGGTTTGGTCTGTCAAGATGTGTTCAAAAGTTATTTCTAATGAAAACTATTTATGAAGCAAAGGATATGAAGTCTCATAGAAGAATAATAAAATGTATCCCATAATTAGATACATTTAAAGAAAACATAAAAAAGACACTGCATTTCATTATGATAACAAGAAGCACTTGAGTGACATCAAAGGAAATTCAAATACATGACTGAATAAAATCATTACATAGTTCAGCATTTGAGAAATTAATTCAATAAAGAGATAAGGAATTTGAGTAAAACCCAAGTTGAAATAAAGATGACGCTGAAAATCTCAGTATTACAATTAGAATTCTTAGGTGGATGCCTTGCTAGGGGAACAAATTAAGTGAAAGATAGATTATTAGGAAACAAAATAAAGTATCTTGAAAAAGATAAGCAAGATATATAAAAAATTTCAGAAAACACAGGGAAAGGACATATAGCAAATATGGTACAGCATCAAAAATTAAATCCTCCTTTTATCTCTATACATGAGGGAGAATAAGCCTAGCTTCTTTGTATAGGCCAAATCTTTACAAAAAAAATCATAGAATAAAACTTTCCCTGATTAAGAAACTACATACCATACATATACAAAAGGCACACAGAACTACAAGTAGACTAGAGTCATATAATAACATATGCATATCATTGTTAAAACACTAGATATACAGCAAAATTTAATTTCCCCTCAACCGAAGAATGCATAAAAAATTGTGGTACATTTAAACAATAGCGTACTACTTAGTGAAAACAAAAACAAACCAAAATGAAATTCCAGGCAAATGAATGAAACTAGAAGAAACCATTATGAGGGTGGTAACCCAGTCATAGAAAGAGAAGCATAGTATGTACTTAGTTATATATGATCATTAGACATCAAGCAAAATATTGCCAGACTATAATATCCACCTCTACACAAGGTAGGAAACAAGGAGAACCTAAGAGAGACATACATGGGTTCCAGATAAGGGGCAAGAGACAAGAGCTCCTGAACAAATTGAAAACTTGCTGGGGGTGGGGGAAGGTAGGAGAAACAGGATAGGAGAAGAGGGGGGTAGAACATGAGGGATCAGAGGGAAGAATAGAGGATAGCAAGAAAAGAGATATTTTAATATAGGGAGCCATTATCAGTTTAAACAGAAAGCAGGCACTAGGGAAATGTCCAGAAATCCAAAAGTGTGACCATCTAAGCAATAGTGGAAAGGCTACCTTAAATGCCTATCCCTGATATTGAGATTTGTGACTACCTTAAATGTCATCCTAGATCCTTCGTCTAGTAGCTGATAGAAGTAGAAGCATAGACCAACAGCTAAGCACTGAGACAAACTCCTGGAAGCCAGTTAGGGGGGAAGCAGATAGGGGGGAATGATGAGCAAAGGTGTCAAGACCAGGCTGGAGAAACCCTCAGAAACAGATGACCTGAACAAGGAGGAGCTCATGGACCCCAGACTGAGCTGAGAAACCAGCATAGGACCCACCCAGACCCCTGAACATGGGTGTCAGGACAAGGGGGTTGTGTGGCTTCTGGTATTAGGTCAGTATTTATCACTAGTGTGTGAATGGACTTTGTGAGCCCATTGTACATAGAAGAATACTCTCTAAGCCTAGACACATGGAGGAGGGCCTATGCTCTGCTCCAAATGTTATGAAAGACTTTTATGATCCCCCATGGAAGGCCTCACCATCCTTGGAAAGTGGATATAGGTGTGGGATGGGAGGTTGGTGGTTGGCAAGTGAGGATGGAAGCAAGACTGAACTGGGATCAATATGTTAAATGGCATTGTACTAATTAATAAAGAAAAACAAAAACAGCAAAAGAAAACAGAAATAAATACACCAAGGGATTCTAGAAAGAAAAAAATTGATAATTTAATGAACTAGAAATAACACAAAGCAGCAGATATCAACTGCAACCTACACACACCTTTCAATATGCGTTTTTAAAATTTTTCTCTTTGGGGAGCCACCATCCAGCTCCCAAATAAATACATGGAGATTTATTCTTAGTTATGAATGCCCAGCCTTAGCTTGATTTACTTCTAGCCAGATCATCCCATTTTAATTTTCCAATTATCACACTTTTCTTTAATTACATCTTGTCTCTGGACATTTTACCTTTCTTTATTCTATATATTTTACTTTCCTTCTTACTCCATGACTCATTATATCATAAGTGTCTAGCTTCTGGCATCCTTTTCTCCTTCTCCTTTTCTTGCTCCTCCTCCTCCTCACTCTTTACTGGGCCTAAATGTTTCCCACCATAAATTCTCTCTGCTTCATAGCCCAGCCTATCCCTCTCCTGCCTACTTTAGCTATTCATCTCTTCATTAGATCAATTGCGTGTTATAGACAAAAAATAGAATACAACTTTACAGAGTTTCACAAATGCAACATAAAAGAATGTATCATATCTCATCTCTGTATCATTAAACAAATATTGCACAGCATAAACAAGTATAACATATCATAAGCTAGTATTCCACAACATAAATATTAATGACTTCTACTCCAGTCAAAAGATATAGCCCAATTTCTCCAACAGGTTTGTCATTTGGACAATAGAATAGAGGAATCACAGAATTAAATGACACCTTACATGAAATGTACTCCAGAAATAATTCCCAGAGGACTTGTGCTGGAACTGACCTAAATACCTGTTCTCTGAGGACTAACCTTCATGGTAACATAAGGCACCCTTCAGGAGTCGAATGTAGGGAAGCAACTAAAGGACATACACAACTATAATGCCCAACAGTGACTAGCATGATAACCTTAAATGTTCAGTAGAAGAATGCTCAGTTAGGCAGTATCCAAATATTCTCTAATTGGACTTGAGTCCTATTCAACACAAGGGAATCAGTTTTGAAATTAGAAACCTAGTTAATGACTCAACATTAGTAAACTCCTGGGACTTGGAGGAGACCCTACAACTATTCCCACATAATTTCTAACAACAACCTAAACATTTATAGTTCTCATTCATCACCAGAAAAACGTGTCTTTGCAAGAGAGAATGACCATTAAATGAATACATAAATAAAAATGAAAAAACACAGCCAATCAAACCACAGAATTATGCTTTCCAGTTATAGTGGACACATCTGCAAAATACATCTAATCCATGTGTCAGGGAACATTGCAGAAGAGGGGGTAGAAAGATTGTAAGACTCAGAGGATCAGGGAGTTCTCCGTGAGATTGTGTCACTGAGGCATGTCAGAAAATACACCAATAAAACAACCAACATGAGTGCTCAAATGAGCTGAACAAGAACTATACAATATATAAAACAAATGGATGAAAGAATGCCCAAAAGCATGCAACTCTACATGTAGCTTATGTTTTTAAAGAATTCCTTAGACTATTCTGTATGTGTGTATGTTAGGTGGTAGTTTTTATGTTTCTCTGTTCATTTATAATTTTGTTAATTTGGGTTAACTCTTTCTTTGGCTGGTTCTTTGAGCTAAGGTTCTGTCAGTTTTGTTTATTTTCTCAAAGGACCAGCTTTTATGTTGGTTGATTCTTTATAATATTTTGTTTCTATTTAATTAATTCCAATTTTTATTTTTATTATTTCTTGCCACGTGGCAAGAATAACAACCACTATCATCAAGTTGCCTTTAATCTGGACATCTCCAGGTTTGTTTAATATACAAAAGTCCGTAAATACAATAAATCATATGTGGATTGAAGGATGTAAATCATGAGATCATCTTAACAAATATTGTAGGTGGGAACACAATTGATGAAAACCTGACACACTTTCATGATAAGTGTCCTAAAGAGGACAGGGGGAAATATACCAAAAATAATAAAGGCTACATTTAACAGTCAAAATTATCTTAAGGAGAAAAAGAAACTTTTAGAAATCCAATTAAAATAAATAATTAGACAGGGCTACCCACTATCCCCACTCATTTTCACAATATTTTGGGAAGCAGCATTTAGAATAATAATACAAGAGAAGAAAATTAAGGAGAGGGAGATAACAAAAAGAAAAATAATTCAAACTGTTCCTATTTCCAGATAACATGATGTAATTCCACCACAAAACTTTAAAACATGAACAACACTTTCAGCAAAGTGTAAGCATATAAAATCAATTACAAAATTAAGAGTTTCATATACACCAACATGAAACACACTGGGAAAGAGATCATGGACACAGTGCCATATTTTAAGTATAAAAAAAGTGTTTAAAAATTTGTATAGTGAAAATTTCAATTATATGAAAAAATAGATAGAGAAAGACACTAGAAAATGGAAACACATCCCATGATTATGGATGGGTATAGATAACAATATAAAAATGAAAATGGCAATTTTACCCAAAGCAATATACAGATTTGATGAAATCACAATATAAACAACCATATAATACTTCATAAGAATATAATCCTAAAATTCACAGAGTGAACCCTGGATAATGGAAGCAATCTTGAGCAAAAGAATACTACAGCATTTTTTACTATATAAGTCAAGGTATATTATAGAGTTTAATAACAAAAGCAACATGTTACTGGCACAAAAACAGACATGTGGAATAATGGAATATAATAGACAATTCAAATATGGATATTCATAATAGTAACCATTTTATATTTGACAGGGATAAATATGTATTGAAGCACAACATATTCAAGAAATAGTGATGGGAAAACTATATGCCAATATCAGAATATTAAATTAAGACCTGTAACTATATATAAGCCTGCAAAAAAAAAATGAGTTCTAAGTGTATCAAGGAAATCAATTTAAAACAGGAAATAGTAAAACTGCTAGAGGAAAACATAGGCAATACCCTACAAAATAGATATGGTCTATGATTTTATGAACATGAGTCCATTTTCCCTGGAATGGCTAACAATTAAGAACTGGGAACTCATAAAAAGCTGAAAGGATGCTGCATAAATATGTAAACAATAAAGAAAGTGAAGAAGGAACCCAATGATGGGAGAGACTCTTTACCAGTTGTATATCCGAGTGAGAATTATAAAAGAAGTAACTAAATCCATTCATTCATACATATGTACACAAAGTACAACACTTTAAATTAAAACAAAATGGAGTCCAGGAAAATAATGATCCAACTTTTATAAATGAACTACAAATCAAATGGAGTGTTTTCAAAGAAGAAATAAAACTGGTTAAGAGATACCTCAAAAGGTGTTCATTGTCCTTAGCAATCAGACAAATGCAAATAAAAGAACTTTCATATTTCATCTCATCCTATTTAAAATGGTAAAAGAAAAAACAGCAAAAGAAAAAATAAATAAACAGCAGGCATGCTAGCTAGGTAGTGGTTAATAGGAACCCTTATTATACACTGCTAGTGGGAACGCAGTAACTGTTGAAAGAGGGAAAATTGGCATCTCCCAAACATAAGCTCCCTCACTGGTTTCCTTTCCTTTCCTTTCCTTTCCTTTCCTTTCCTTTCCTTTCCTTTCCTTTCCTTTCCTTTCCTTTCCTTTTCTTTTCTTTCCTTTCCCTTTCTTTCTTTCTTTCTTTCTTTTTTTCTTTCTTTCTTCCTTCCTTCCTTTCTTTCAATATCGTTTTTATTTAAATTTGAAACAAGATTGTTTTATATGTCAATGTCAGTTACCTCACCCTCCTCTCCTTCCCTATCCCTCCCACCAACCCCTATCCCATCCCCTTTCTGCTCCTCAGGAAGGGTGAGGTCTTCCATAAGGAGTCTATAAAATCTGTCATATCATTTTGAACAGGACCTAGGCCTTCATCCATATGTCTATCTCTGAGAGAGTATCCTGCTATGTGAAATAGACACTTAAAGTACAGCCATATAATAGGGATAAGTACTGACCCAATATTAGAGACTCCATAGACTGCCTAGCCATCCTAAATAACACCCACAGTCAGAGAGTCTGGGTAGGTCCTGTGATGGTTTCTCACCCATCAGACTGGAGTCCATGAGCTCCCCCTTATTCAGGTCAGAAGTTTCTTCAGTTTTCACCTCTTTGCTTATCATTCCTCCCTCTCTGCAAGTAGATTCCAAGAGCTGGGCTCAGTGTTTAGCTGTGGGTGTCTGCTTCTGCTTCCATCACTTACTATATGAAGGCTCTAGGATGGCATATAAGGTAGTCATCAATCTCATTATTGGGGAAGGGCATTTAAGGTAGCCTCTCCACTATTGCTTAGGTTGTTATTTGGGGTCATACTTGTAGATCTATGGAGATTTTCTTAGTGCCCGATTTCTCTTCAAAACTATAGTGGCTCCCTCCATTATGGTATCTCCTTTCTTGCTCTCCTCTATTCTTTCCCTGACTCAGTCTGCCTGTTCTGTCATGCCCACCTCTCACCTCCTTTTCCTCCTAACTCCATCTCCCTTCATCCCATGCTCCCAATTTGTTCAAGATATCTTGCCTCTTTCCTCTTCTCCAGAGAACCTTGTATGTCCCTCTAAGGGTCCACCTTGTGAGGTGGATTGTAGACTGGTAATCTTTTGGTCTATGTCAGCGCTGAACTTATATACACACAAAGAGTAAAACAGACTCTATAAGTTGTTTCTATATATTTTGGCACACATACACACCAATATGTATGTATTTCACAATAATAACTTATTTTTGGTGAAGAAGGCATGAAACACAGAAAGCTTACTAGGGTTTAGATGGAGTAAAGGGAAGAGGCCAAGTGGTATCATTGCACAATAAAATATATTGAAAACAGTTAAAAATATCAATTCCATCTAACCAAAACATAATTTGCTCTTATGGAGTTTATGTTTTAAACTCTTTGCATATTCTAGATATTTATGCATTGTCTGTTACATAATGGTAAATATTTTATCCCATTTTGTGGACTCTCTATTCATTCTTACTTCGTTTGCTGTTAAAATGGTTGTTTAAATTTCAGACTAGCCTCTGTGTCAAGTTTTGCTATGATTTCCTGAGTTCAGCATGTACTTAAGTATACTCAATATTTGGCACATTTACCCAATGGAATATTACTCAGCAGGGAAAAAATGGAATCTTGAAATTTGAAGGCAAATGGATGGAACTTGAAGAAACCATCCTGAGTAAGGTAACCCAGTCAAAAAAGAGGAACATGGTTCGCCCTCACTCATATATGGATTTTAGACATAGAACAAAGGATCACCAGTCTATAATTCACACTGACAGAGAAACTAGGATACTAAGAGATTCTTACAAAATCCCCCACAGAAGGGAAAAGGGAACATTCCCCTGAGTATATTGGGAGTGGGGGCAGTGTGTGGATAGGGAGTTAGGTGAAACAGAAAGGGAGGAGAGGAGAACAGGTGGGACTAGGAAGATGGAGTCAGGGGTGGAATAGATGAGAGATAAGAGGGAGAGAGAGAGACACACACACACAGAGAGAGAGATCATAATAGAAGGAGCCATTATTGGTTTGAAGAGAAAACTGACTCTAGACAAATGTTCAGAGACTTACAAGGATGACCCCAACTAACAATCTGAACAACAGTGGAAAGGCTACCTTAAGTTCCCTTTCCTGATAATGAGATTGATAACTAAGTTATATGCCATCATAGAGCCCTGATCAAGTAGCTAATGAAAAAAGAGGCAGACACCCAAAGCCTAACACTGAGCCAAACTCCTGGAATGCAGTTGCAGAGAAGGAGGAGTAATGACAAAAGAGGTAAGGACCAGGCTTAGGAAACCCACTGAGACAGCTGACTTTAACAAGAAGAAGCTCATGGATCCCCAGACTGATAGTTGGGAAACCAGCATTGTTAGAAGACCTGGGCACTCTAATGGACCTCTGACAGTGCAACCAGGATGTATCCCTGGTGCATGAAAGGACTTTGGGAGCACATTCCCCATGGAGGGATACTCCCTTAGCCTAGAAGCAGGAGGGATGGCCTAGTCCCTACTCCAAATGACTTGACAGATTTTGATGATCCTTCCTGGAAAGCATCACCCTCCCTTTGCAGTGGATGGAGGATTCTAATGGAAGGGTGTGTTGAGGGGCATGGGAGGGCGGGAGGTTGAGGGAACTGGGATTGATATGTAAAGTAAGAAAATAATAATAAATACATATAAAAAACAAACCACAATAACAAAAACACACAGGAAGAAAGGAAGAAAGAAAAAAGAAAGGAAGGAAGGAAGGAAGAAAGAGAGAAAAAGAAAATGTTTTGTTTTGCAAGTATCACTTTCGTATTGACATTGATATTTTGGAAATTTCAAATCCCCATTTTGTGGTTTGCATGAAAATGGCCCCATTAGACTCATTGGAAAAGGTACTATTGAGAGGTATGGCCTTGTTGGAGTAGGTATAGCCCTGAATGAGGAAATACATCACTGAGTGTGGGCTTTCAGTGTTCAAAAGCACAAGCCAGGCCCAGTGCTTCTCTCTCTCCCTATGTCTGCCAATCTGGATGTAGAACTCTTAGCTAACTCTCTAACACAATGGCCTTCTGCCTGCTACCATGACAATAAATGACTAAATCTCTGAACTGTCAACCAGCACCAAGTAATTATAGGAGTTGCCATAGTCATGGTGGAAATAGGTAGGAACTTAAAAAAAAAAAAAAAAGCCCCAAGTGTGAGAAAAACATCATGAAGTAACAAATATCTCAGATGAAAAGGATGTTGACTTAGAAAAGTAGACAGGCATCTACTCCTCCTGGATGAGTTTTCTTCTTTTTGTTCTACAGTTTCAGGTATGCTGTTAAGTCTCTAGTGTGACTATTCTCCAGTTTCTTTATGTAGCCACTTAGTTCTATTAGCACTGCTTTCAATTTGTTCCCTATGTTTGGGTATGTTGTGCACTCATTTTCATTGAGTTATAGGGAAGCTTTAATTTCTTTCTGTATTTCTTCCTTGACCCATGTGTGATACAATTAAGCATTGTTCAATTTCCATAGGTTTTTAAATTTTCTGCAATTTGTGTTATTGTTAAATTCTAATTTTAAACCAAAGTTATGTGATAAGATGCAGGGAGTTATTCCATTATTATTATTATTATTATTATTATTATTATTATTATTATTATCTGTTGATATTGGCTTGGCTGCCAAGTATGTGGTCAATTTTAGAGAAGGTTCCATGTGGTGCTGAGAAGAAGGTATATTCTTTTGTGTTGGAATGGAATGTTCTATAGATATCTGTTAAACCCAATTGAGTATAATGAGATTAATGACTACCTTAAATGTCATCATAGAGCCAGTAGCTCATGGAAGCAGAAGTAGATATTCACACCTCATAACTGAGACCATCTCCTAGAATCCAGTTGTAGCAAGGGAGGAGTGATTGAGCAAAAGGGTCAAGACCATGCTAGGAAAACTCACAGTAACAGATGACCTGAGCAAGTGGGAGCTCACAGATTCCAAGCTGACACCTGCAGAGTCAACATAAGACTAAACCAGGCCACCCGAAAGTAGATGTCAATTGGCAAACCTGGACAGGCTATGGGACCTCTGGCAGAGGAACAACTATTTATCCCTAGTGCACAAATGGGCTTTGGGAGACAATTCTGTAATGAGATACACAGGGGAGGGCCTGGGCCCTACCCCAAATGATGTGACAGACTTTGATGGTCCCCCATCAGAGGCCTCACTCACCCTTAGTCGTGGAATGGGGTGGGATTGGGGTATGGTGGGTGGAATGGAAGGACAGGAGGGAGAGGGAACTGGGTTTTGTATGTGAAATAAGATTTTTTAAATTTAACTAGAAATTAATTTAAAAAAGAAAAGCAGACAGGCTCTACAATGCCCTCTGAAGGAAGCACTTATTGCAGCCATCTTTATATAGATCTGAACTTCTAGGGAAGACAAGTCCATTATATCATTGACAGATAATCCCCTGACCTTAGCTCATGGTGGTGGTTTAAGTGAGAATAACTACATAGGCTCTAGTTTGAATGCTGAACTTTAATTAGCTGTATAGAAGAGGATAATCTTTAATGTTTAATCTTCCTGTCTCTATTTTCCATGTGCTAGTATTAAGAGCATGTACAATGACTATTGGCTTCTAGGAGTAACCTCAGTGCTTGCCATATGCTAGGGGAAAAAAAGCTACCAATTGAAATATATGACTAAGCCTTAACTTTAGCTTTTACATAAAATTGTATTAATACTTTAACAAAAATATATTCTGTTATTTGGATGTAAGTTTATGATAACTATGCTCTCTTGTCTTAAATAATGAAAGGTATTTTCCTATTAAAAGAATCTAGAGAATGGATGCAAATTTTTATCACAACATGCACCCTGGTTTTAGGGTAAATATATCTTTTCTGATAACTGTATTTATATAGTTATATTTTATTTTCAGTGTTATAATGTGTTTCTCTATTATACTATTAATAATCAACTTTAGTAAATATTGGTGAAGAAAAAATACAATGACTCTTCAATTCCATATTATCAAGACATATTATTTATGAAATTAAATATTTTCTTTAAAACTATGTCCTGGATTTAGCTGGATGGCTCACTGGGTAAAGGTCCTTGCTCCCTGACCATCTAAGTTTAGTCTCTACAACCTACCAAGGAAGTAAAGTCCTGCCACATATATGTGCCCAGACCCATACATACAGACCACACACACACACAAAAAAACTATCAAATACAACAATAATATACAAAGAAAAATAATATATATCTTAGCCTTCAAAGTTGATTCATAGCATCTCTGTTAACACTGCATAATGTCTTTATGCAAGACTTCAAAAAGACATTCTTCATGATTCTGAAAATATTACTGATGCCTTTATACTAGGGATGATATGACCTGTACATTTATACCAAAGGTAGTTACAGTAAAAAATAAGAATCATACCCTATAGGTATGATTTTAATCTATACATTAGTAATTTAAAAGTATCCATGAAGTATATAACATATAAACTTGAACTTGAATTTCCAGAGAATTAATAGATTTTATTTTTTTTTAAAAAAGTAATAATACAACCTTACAAGTGTCTCTATCCCCCAGTCTCTAATAAAATGGCAAACATGCTAGGCCATAGAATTTTTTTACTTTAAAGGACTCTAGTTGTATATGTTAATTCAGCTCTGTAATCCTAGCATTATGGAGACTGTGATAAGAGGATTGAGTCTGAGGCCAACTTGAGCCTAGAGCAATCTCGCCTCATAAAAGCAACCATAATGACAACAACAACAAAATCTGTAAAAAGCAAGACAGAATTCATAATCTACATTGTTTACCAGTTAGAAAAATGCCAACCACTATAGGTGTGTGTGTATGTGTGTTCGTGTGTGTGTGTATGTGTGTGTGTGTATGTCTGTGTCTGTGTATCTGTATGTGTTTAATTAATGGTGCATGTGTCTATGCCCTATGGCTGACATATGGTGCATATGTCTATGCCCATGTGCATCCATATTGTGGTCAGTGGTCAGCTTTAAGGATTGTTGCTCATGCCACTTTGTTAATTGAGAGCATGTCTCTTATTTAAATGGATAATTTTATATATATATATATATATATATATATATATATATGGGACCATATATATATATATATATATATATATGGGACCACTTCAAGCTTATATCAAAGGCTTATGTCTATCAAGAACCAGTCACAATAATTCAGAATAATTCAAGATTATGTTCAAAACTTTCAAAAATTAATTCTGTTTGTCAAGAAATGGGCAGTCTATTGGGCCTCTGGCAGTGGAACCAGTACTTATACCAGTACATGAATGGACTTTGGGAGCCATTCCCAAAGGAAGGATACTCTCAGCCTAGATACACAGCGGAGGCCCTAGGCACTTCCCCAAATGATGCGGCAGACTTTGAAGATCCCCATGGAAGGCCTCATCCTCCCTAGGGAGTGGATAGGGAGTGGTTGGTTATGGGGGGCATCTGCAGGGTGTGTGCAAGGATGGGAGGGAGAGGGAACTGGGATTGATATGTAAAATAAGATTGCTATTAAATTAAATAAAAATTTATAAAAAAAAAATTGCCTTGGTAAATGTTTTATCCCTTTCCATCATATGATTGTATCTACATTTGTTAAAAACTACAGCTTACTATTACTACAAAGCACAGAAAATAATTAATGAAGATCATAAGCATAAAATATCATAAAAGAAGAATTCTAAGGTCATTAAAATTTTCCAACTAGGTAAGTTGTCTTTCACAATGCTAACTATAAAATTGTCGGAGGAAGAAATATCCTGTAACTAATTTTATTTTCCTTTGGTGATAAGAAAAATTAGAATATAAAAGCAGTCTCTTCTATGCACATAGATGTACATATGAGTGTAAGAAAATAAATAAGAGAAATGGAAAGAGAAACACACACTTTCTAGTTTTCCACAGAATATCCCATTACTTATAATACCATAAATAATTTATTTGTTTTATTTTAAGGAAAGCCTGGAAAAGAAACCAACCCTCATAGGCTTACTTACCTCAGAGAAAGAGGAACTGAAATTCTGAGAGCAAATGCAATATATGAAGGATGGCAGATGAAACAATGAATCACAAAAGTGGAAAATGATAGGGATGTGACATCAAGTTACTGCAAAGAAGCTAAAATAGAAGTAGTAGAATTGAGGCCCATAATTGAGAAGATAAAGAAAAGCACTAGTCATTAAGAAAAGTTAAATTAATAATCAAGAAGAAAATGTTCTCAGAAACCCATTGGTGTTTGAGTAAGTGAAAGAGAAAAGATCAATTTAAAGGAATGTGATAGTTTGAGGGAAGACTAGATTATGTAAGTCATACTTGCTTAAAACTTGTGTCTTTGAAATAAGCACATGGAAATGCAAAAACATCAGCATTACTCAAAAAAAAAAAAAAGTGCAGGTTTACAATGTGGTAACAGGAATGTGTGTGAATAAATACAGATGAGAGCAGAGATAAGTGGTTTTTCATGCTCTCATAATATATTAGGGAAACTATTCCCTTTGAGTGATCATGAATCTTACTTTTTAAAAATTGTTTGAAATGCAAATAGAATAAAATGCTAGATTATGTATTATGTATTTACCTAAAAGGCAAAATTAGTATTTAATTTTCCTCTTTGTTTAGTAAGAGTGAATTAATTATGAAAGAATATTAACATTGATAACATTAAAATGGGTTGTATTTACTAACTTGGTTAAAGTATGTGTCACCATGCAGAAACTTCTATTTAAGTGAGGTCCAATTTTTAGGTTTGATGAATTCAGCACTTTGAGAAACTCCACCATGGCTGTGTTGCAGAAGCTGCTGGATGTGGCTGACCTTTTGCACAGGATACCCTTATCTTCTATAAAGACATGAAGTAGAAATGAAAATGGCAGAGAAGATGGTTAATCTATTTTCATAGAAGGAAGTAGAATGAGAAAGTTTTGACTATATGAACAGAAGAAAGCTGTCTGCTATGAACTACTATATTTGCAAAATTTCCTTAACTTTGAAGGTCCCTATCAATTTGTTGTTGAGAATATATACACTGGAGAAGCTTTGAACTTTGGTCTCTTACTACTGTGGTTTTTCTGTGTCAACCACTAGACTTACCATGACCCACTCTGACGTGATTTTCTAACATTCACTAAAAGTTTAAATGGTGATTGTGGGACATGGTATGAATCTTTTACTTATTAGGTATATATAAATTCCCTGTTCTAAAAGATTATAGTACTTTCTGGTGGAATGATCAATTAAATTTTGTACAATTAAAACAATTGCTCAGAGACATATGAACTCATTACAATTACTGAACTTGTAATTTAGAAACAATCTACTCCTAAAATTTGGGTGCACACAACAATGTTTGAAATCAGACTACTCTTTTATTTCATTATAAACTATGGCAGATAATTTGAAAAATATTTCAAACAGAAATTATACTTATTTTGGAAATAATTCAGAACATTGAATTGTTATGAGTAAGGTACTAGTTTCTTATCAGCTACTCTGTCTTAAATACTAACCAATTTCTATTAATCTAAGTATTTCCCCTTGGTCTCATCTTACTGGAGAGAGGAGTTGGCGTTGTTCTCTCTGTCCTCCATCTTGGAGCTTCCCTAAAATTAATGTTTTGTCCACATCTATCCACCTTTATGTAAGACTGACTATTAATATATGGAAGTTATAAATGACATCATATTTATAAATGAGCTAATAAATTGAAGTGGTTTTCAAAACTAGAACATCAAATGAACGATATGTATTTTAAGAGACATATGTAATCTCCACAAACTTATCTATAAGACAAATTCAAATTAATATTACTTGAAAACTTTATTTTACCCCTGTAAAATGGCTATTGTCAAGTAAACAAATAACAGCAAAGTCTCACACAAGTTTGGAAAAAAGAGGAACATATATGTTGCTGTTGGGAATATAAACTATTGTAGTTATTATGATGTTAGTGCATAGGTTTCTCAGAAACACCGAGAATTGAAACTTCATATCTTATAGCTATACCTCACCTTGTTGTATACTTAAATACACTAATTCAGCATACCACAGAAATACTGTACATCTTCATTTAAGTCTCACAATATATTGAGCATTCTCATCAACAGATGAGTGAATAAAGGAAATGTGGGCTCATACATGCCATGGTATTTTATCCAATTATAAAGAAGAATGAACTATGATTTTTTTAAATGAATAGAACTGAATATCATTATAATGGATAAGATAGACTCTAACAAATTTTCTATTTTCCTTTCATAGGCAGAACACAGATTTAAATACATATTCACACATGTATTAATGTTCACATATATACATTATGAGTATGTTATGCCAGAAATATAAATGTTTGTGTTTTAACTCAGACTTTACTTAACAATAAACTCAATGCTATGAAGTTCACACTGACAGCAATTTGTTGTGTGTTCCTATTTCTCATGGTTCCTTGACTTAGTAACCATGGCACTTTTATTTTGCCTTAATTGCTAGTAACAACTCTGATATCACATATTACAGATGACCCAGTAACTATTTTTATAAATGTAAACATTCTGGTAAAAGAATGGCTGCAAAATACAAAGAGCTTAAAGACAGCATATTGTAGGCAGAGGTAGAGACCAAATAGAGACAGAGTTATTACAATTCATAAGATATTAATAATTCCAATGAAAGCTACTCTAGAGACAAGTTGAGCCATGAGGACTGCAGCACTGAGGTGTTGAGTTCTGCCTCTGCCTAAACTGAGCTGCAGTGATGAAGTATGAGACTAAGTCTGGATGGATGAAAGAATAGCCAAGTGATTCAGTCCAACCCTTGGTCACAGAAGCAGTGAGGACTGTGTTAAGGTAAAGTCCCAATAACAGTCAAGAGTTCTTTGCCAGTTGTTCCTTTGGCATACATATCCAGTGGTATGATGTTAGGTCAGTGGGTAATGTTATGATTGAAGTGTTATGTATCTTTCTTTCTGCAGAGAGATGTATTGTTCCCTGCTTAGGTCTGGTATATATTGTAATTTTTCTTGTGTGAGTTGCTTGTCCTGTTCCTTTTTTCAAACAATGTTTTAATATTCTAATGGACATATATGGTTTCAGTATATAGTGATGAAATTATAAGATAAAATAATAATAATTTGTTATATTTTAGGAATCAGTTATTAAAAAGCTGATGGCTTGTGGCTTTGGGTGTACCAATGTTGGTGGCCATGTGAACAAAAGGTGCAAAGTCATACTGCTTCCAGATTTGCACTGAATAAAGTCAAATATTTAAAAATTGTAAAATTCAAGTTGAGGAGGAGAAAGAAGAGAAAGAGGAATTCAAAGAGAAGAAGGATAACAAGGAGGAACAAGAGGAAGAGGAGAAAGAGGTAGAAAAACGGTTGCTACTATTATAAAAAGCAATTATAAAAAGATTTTGAGACTTAATGAAAAACTAAGGCAAGAGAAGTGAGGCCACCTATTTTATTCTTGTTTGGTTTAGTTTTTCAGGTCTAGTGAAAAAGTTGTATATAATAATTGTTTGTATATTGTCCCATTTTTCATTATGTGAGCTGTATTTATATGGGATAGACTAATGATAGAGTATGTATTAGGATACTGATAAGTTATGGATTACACTTTTCCTTTGAGAATGCAAAGTAAAAATTGAAAAAGGTCATCACACTAACATGAATTATTAATCACATCTCCACACAAGCAAAATATATAAGAGGAAATGTCCTAAATAGTTGTCAGTTTCACAGGGAATGTTATGATGTAAAGAATTCAGCTATGATTTTTATTTTCTTAGCCAAAGCAATAGATATTGGTTAATAGTGCTTAAAGTATATAAAATTAGTTCAAGTGTACATATATGCAACCTTACATGAGATTTTATGACTTACATTTAAAAATATGTATCTATGCTTTTGAATTTTATCTCAGTTTTAAAATGTGAGAAGAAAGCCCATGAGTAGGATCAGGACTTAAAGATACTTGCTACTGTACCTAATGCCCTTTGTTTAATCCCTGGGATCGACTTAGTGGAAGGAGGGAATTGGCGTATACAAGTTTTCTCTGTATACAACATAAACATATGGGCACATTAGCATGACTATTAGCAGGTACACACACCCAAACACACACACACACACACACACACACACACACACACACTTTCTCTTTCTCTGTCTCTCAAGCAAATAAACAAATAAATATATAATAAAAATTAAACAGATAAATGTAAAATTAAGTATGTTTTATATATATTTATTATTTTTGTTATTATACATATCAATCCCAGTTCCCACTCCCTTCCATGCCCCCTGACCCCACCTCCCATCCCATTCCACTCCCACTCTATAGGAAGGGTGATGCCTTCCAGGAGGGATCATCAAAATCTGTCAAGTCATTTGGAGTAGGGTCTAGCCCATCCCTTCTGTCTCTAGGCTAAGGCAGTTATCCCTCCATAGAGAGCATGCTCTCAAAGTCCTTTCATGCACCAGGGATACATCCTGGTCCCACTGTCAGAGGCCCCTTAGATTGCGCAGACCTTCTAACTAAAACCCACTTTCAGGGGATCTGAGTTGGAATAATGTTGGTGTCCCAGCTATTAGTCTGGGGTCCATGAGCTCCCCCTTGTTCAGGTCAGGTCTCTCTGTGAGTTTCTGTGGCCTGGTCTTGAGCCCTTTTCTATATTTTAACAAATACACACACACACACACACACACACACACATATATATATGTGTGTGTGTGTGTGATAAAGTGTCTGAGACTCAGGTGGAAATAGAAATACATTAAAGTTACCTGATACAGAAAGTTATGAATATGTAAAAGTATCTAAACTTGTGTATTTGGTGTCTCTACTCATAGTCAAATTATATGCTTTATTAAATTGGTGACACATATTTGTTCCATTCTGTTTTTTTCAAGACATTTATTACAAATATCACAGAAATATTCATAATGGAAATTTAGAAAAAAAAAACATAACATGAGAGCAAGTGAAAAAAGAAGAAAAATCCAGGGCTTCAATATCACACCTAAAACACAGGGAGATGCCATCTAATAAATAAATATAATTAACTACATTCTTAAAATGCATTGCATTTTTAAAAGAGGGACAAATCCTTACCCCCAAGAAAAGGTTCCTGAAAAAATGAACAGTTTGTATGACTACTCAAATGTGACCACCTGCCTACTATCAAATCCCAGTTAACAAGAATGACATCTCATGTGCTAATGAATGGTGAAAGCTGCCCACCAACCACTAATTGGGAACCTGGTGAAATCTGTGTTCTGAAAGCAAACAGCACCAGCCATGAGGCTAGTCCAAGCCTTCACAAACCATGTTTTTGTACCTGATTAGACTTGTGACAAAATCAGTCAAACTTCAATCAGATGGTTTTGGTATTAAGGTTAAATTATTGCCTCATCCTTTTTGCTTAACATTTTTTGTAATATAAGTTTAATACTACCACAGATTCTTCCTGTTTCACTACACATTTAATTAACATCTTAATCCAAACATCATATATTTTGCTTACAATAATTTTTGCTTTTATAAATGTGTCATGACTTAATTATTTTGAAGTAAAAATTAGGCCTAGATTTTTTATTAGTTCCTTGGAATAGAATTCCAAAAGAAATTACTGTTGAAAGGCTATGGCTTTATTACCAGCCTTGGCATAAACTGATAAATTGTTTCTAGAAGTTTGTACACATTCACCCTCTGACAACAAAATATTGGGATAAGCCAGGTACAGTGCATGGATATGATTTTAATTATCTTGCTGCTATAATTGCAAACCATAGTAACTGCTAAAGATTTTAATTTGAAAATTTCTGACTAATAGAATCATTTACATAATTTTCATATGCTTATACATACTTTGCATTTAGTTTCTCTAAAATATATTTATGTCATTTTATACTATTCTATTATTGGTTAGTTGCTACCATTTAGATTACAAATTTCTAATTGACATTAATTACTTTCACTGCTACCTATTAAAAATATCTCACAACCTTTTTGTTTGTTAGTGTTATTTTGATAGATAGCATTAGATATGCTAACTATTATATCTTTCCATTTTGATCTACCACTCAGTAATACATTTAAATTATAAAATGTTAACTGGTTAATAGTAAATTGATAGTCATCCTACATTTTCTTTGGATCTGAACTGAATGTCTTATAGCAAGTTTTATAGATTTCATAATTGTTCCATAATATACAACCCAAGTTTTGAAGTGATTTATACTTATATTCTTATTTTTTGTATAGCACACAGATATTTTAGGCAGAACAATAAATTCCTAAGGAAATCCAAGCTTATGTTTATGCTGATCTGTCAGAATTCCTTTAGCTTATTGCAGGGTGTAATGTACTACACTAATATTTACATATTTAAAAACATATAGAACAATGCACTCAGAATTGAAACTATTTCTATGAAATAATTTTTAAAATGTCCTCACATTAAGGTTAGTTTAAGGCCATGCCACCATGATCTTCATTACATATTATTATAAAGATATGTTGTCAGTGTGAGATTTATAAGACTATCCTCCAATATTTAATAAGAGTATGTGACAATTGTACAAAAGATTATTCCTGAATGATCATTCAGTTGAAACAAGAGTGGCCATTCCTTTGTATTTTATAGAAAACTGAATGTCCATGTTCTTGCAATTCTATTCTTTCAAAAGCAGACATGTAGAATAACACTTTTATGTCTACCTCAATTTTTAGTCTCTGCTGATAAGAAAAGTAAGAACCATTCCTAAAATCATCGAAGTCTATGTTTGAAATTAGTTCTCCTCAGTCCAGATACCATATTCATTAATGAAAATATTCTTAGCTCCCTAGGATCTAAATCTCCCATATCTGCAAGGACAAAATGGGTTGTAGCTATGGACTGCTGCTTATTTAATGATAGCTACAATGCTGTTTTGATGGTACATTTCTATTTTCCTTACATATTGTCATTATGTCTTTAAATGTAACTAACTGAAAAATAAAACCATTCACAAAGATTGGGATCAGCAGAATAAAGTTTTCTATCTTATGAAGCAATCTGTGTTCTTGAAACTAGATAACATATAGCAAATAACTAAGTTTAGTATTGAGCTGAGGCTCTAAAACCCCTGATTAAGGGGTTGTTTAAATGTAATGATTGTAATGGTCACTGCAACCATACTGGAAATTCTCCAAATTGTGAAACACAGAATTTTCATTTTTCAACCTGGATGGATGCTTATATGATGGGATTCTCCGATGAAGAGCTACCATCTACTTAAATAATTTTATCTGTAAAGGAAAAAGTTAATAATTTGAAAAAGGCCTTCCTATGAATAAAACTTAACTGTAGTTGCATCTTGAACAAATTTTGTGTTATTTAGAAACTAGTCAAGATTGAGAAGTAGTGAATAGAATTGGGATTTATTTCTATTAATATATTAGTAGAATGTGTGGGTTATTTACTGATGCCAGTAATTTTCTAGTAAAGTAACAACTAATAAATGTGGAGGAAAGAATAAAGACACAAAAAGATCACTTTTTATAATAGCAGGAAAACATGTTTTACTTATTTATGTATGTACCTATTCATCTTTCTGTCAATATACATATATTTATCATCTATAATCATTCTTCTAAAATCTTTCTATGTTAATGAGAACATATCAATTACTGTCTCATTCAAAGTATTAACATACTATTGTGTTTGCATACCCCAAGATTTCCTCAAACATAGAGAGTAGTTTTATGTTCTTGGCTCTCTTATTTTTTCACAATTGTTATCAAGTCCTTTTTTGCGTCCTGAAAAGTTTTTCATTCGGAATTTATAGCCCTGAGAAAAATCATCCTAAGCTCTAAAAAAATCTCCCTTTCATGGGAATCAATTTTACAAATCTTGACCTGTCTTGGTTTTTATTGGAATACTTTTAGACCTCACAAAAATAATATCCCTATAAATAGCTGAATATGTATACATTATGCATGTACTTAACACCTACAGAGTGTAATTTGGAACTGACCTTTGTTCTTGCTTGCCATTCAACCTGTATTTGGGTGCCTCCCTCTTCTTCCATAATAAGAGCCCTAGCTCATATACAGTGTGTGTAGTCATTTGTTCAGTCTGACAATACCTACAAAAAAAAATTATTATGGCCAAATGCACACTATTGTAAAACCATATCCTGAAAAAAGGGCTCAGGATTCATTTTTGCAGCTCTCATCTCTTTAGTATTATTATGCACATTAAAAAAAAAGTTGCATGCATTGAATTCACCTTTCTTTTGTTTCTACTGCTTTGTCCTCTTTCTGTGGACTTGTGTTATTCATGTAAAATCAAGTAGAAACTTTTTTTTTTCTGTTTGTACTAAGTTTAAATTTTTTCACATTGAATTATTTTATCTTCAGCAGAAAAGTTATCAATGTGCACTTGGATACTATACACACAAACAAAACTCATGTAATGTTACATGATGCACAAGGACCATCTACCTAAATTCTATCATCTGGAAGCTTCAAATTTGTTACCAGACATTATGTGTGCTGACCTTTGCCTTTCATCAGCCCATGAGGCAAGGTAGTAAATGCATTTTTGATTTTGTGTGAAGGCATCTGTTAGTTAGGTATTCCCTCAAAGAAAGCTGCAGAAAAGGCTTATGTGAGCAGTCTGGGTTTAGAGAGGAACCACTCTTTGAGTATTCATGTCTCCCAAAAAGATAAAATCAGGGCACACTACATTATGTATATTCTTTGTCTAAATGCCAGAGAATAACAATTATTCCTAACAAGCTATACACACACACACACACACACACACACAGAGAGAGAGAGAGAGAGAGAGAGAGAGAGAGAGAGAGAGAGAGAGAGACCACCATTAACAACAATAAAAACAGAGAAAAAGAGGCCATGAATTTGAAAGAAAACATGGCTGGGACACACAGCAGGGGTTGGAGGAAAAGGAAGATGGATGATATGATTATAATATCAAAGAAATGAAAACTATATAAGTAAAGGCTTAAGGTCATAGTAGAGCTTGCCAAACTCACCAAACATTCCTTTTACACTGGAAAGGAATTAACACAATTCTCTCCATTTTTGCCCTGTCCTGCTTCTTTTCTTGACAGTAACAGCATGCACTGTGAGTAAGATTTATATTAAGTACTTGGGAAGGCTTCTTTAGATCACTATCTATGGAGAAAGGCAAGTAATTCAGTCACTCGTTTATTCATTTTCTGAGATGTTAACTATGTTTCACCTAGTATATGTGCCCACTCTAATTACAATAACACTTTGCTACCCAGAACTGTGAGTACACCATGGTGTACAAGCCTCAGGAATCAAGAGGCTAGATGCTCACATTCTCAGTTTCTTTATGTGCCTGTGATTGTAAATACATAAGGAAAATAAATTTAAGGAGCCGTTTACAATTGTTCCTCATTACTGCTGAGAATTGAATCTTCTATTGTTTTTAATGGTTTTGTAGATTATAAATAACCTTAAAGCAGCAGTTTGGAACAGGAGAGAAGATATAGCAAATTAAGGCCTTTCTTCTTCACTTTAAGACAAAATCACTTGTGCTGTAGCTTTGGCACCTCTGCATGGTGAGAGTTACAGTCCTTCCTCAGAGATTAAGGTCTGTAATTTTAGACTATCTAAGAATAGAAGGATAAAAATTGACCACAGGCTAGCATGTACTGGCCCCTCCAATGAGTCTATGGGCTACTGGTAGGTCATGATCACAAGGCTTTCCAAAGCGCTGCCATGTTTCCTTTAAAGATTACCTCAGCTGGAATCCTGTGAACATCTGATCACAGCTGGAGGAAAACTTTAACTCTCTGCCTTTTACATTTCATCAGCCCGACTTCTGACCTTCCCAGCCAAACAGGAGACCGCTGATGGAGTCTGTACTTCTGATTATATATCTTGGATTTCCTAGTGTCTCATACAAATAAGCACCTTTCTCTGAAGTTTTATAGTTCAGAGCCATAAAATACTTGCACCATGCCTTGATCCCAGACATGAAATCCCTTGAACCAGGCTGCCTATGGTGAGTGCTCTGAATCTGTGAGGCCAAGCAGCAAGGACAGTGTCCGACCAGGCCTCACAGAAGAGCATAAATGCAATTGAGCAGAACAAGCCACGGCAGAATCAAATACAGAGTGTGGTTTTGTTTTCCTGACACAAAGAATCATTTTCACAACACTTTATAATGAGTAAAATTTCAAGTCACAAAAACGTCATCCTTCTGGGCCACAACAGCCGGAATTACACACTTCATTAGGAAGTTGAACTAAGAGGGCTCACCTATGTAGCAATGTTTTAGCTTTTGTCCATTTGTTGACTAGGTCAAATGCAAAATATACTATTAAAGAAACACAGCATATTTATGTGCCTTTTTGGGGCTTCAGATTGTTAATTCATTTATATTTATTATTCACCAAAACACATCGGTATTTAAAGTGTCATGTCAAAAGTTAGAATGCAGAGTTATCACAAATAATCACCTACAAACATTAGAATTTTTTGAAATCCTGGTACAATTTGAAATTTACTTAAGACAATTTGATTTTCATTGCAAATTAATAAGCACTAATACATTTCAAAACAACATTTAATCTACTTGAGTGATACTGTAAACATTAATGAACCCATTTCCAAATTAGCTGATTGATAAAATAAACTCTAAACATTCAAATGGTTTTAGGAAAAACTGAAATAATTTGAAAATCTAAGTTTTATAATAATTTCAGTAAATTTATATAATTTAGGACCAATATTTTATTAAAAAGGTACACTGTTTTCTTCAGCTGGTGGATTAATTATATTCTCAGTTTTTACTTTTATTTTGAATTTCTATTTAATTTCACTTAAATGCAAGATCAGATCTTAGTGTTTATGGATTAAGCAAAGTCTGTAAGACAAGACTATATTTGTGTAATATTTTTTTAAAAATAACAGAGCTTCAGGGTAAATTCAGCTAAGGTAGACTTGCCACCATAAATCACTGTAAATTCACAGTGATAGAAAAGATCGAAATTTATTGCAATTTTTAAATGAACATGAGGAAATTTAAATTAAGTGGAATTGTGACGACAGAATGTATCCTAGAATATCATAGAATCTCAATAGAATGACCAAATTGTAATATAATCTTGTCCTGTGGAGATTTCATTATTAGAAGTTTTAAGAATTTGTGTCTACAGACTGGTGACCTAGTGCATGAGCTTTTGTCAAAACCAGTGAAGGTAACATCAATGCATATTTTAAATGATTCCATTCTGTTGGGATGTACCTTGTGGCAGTGTCTCAACTGTCTGACACAATTCTGTGTTCTTTCAATCTTGAGAAGAAATATTTGCCTGGTAAATGTATTGTTTCCTCTAGTATAAATATTATGCAAACACATATATCTTAGCATTTAGATTCATTTTCAAAATCTAATCTATAAGATAAAGTACCAACTGTAAAGATACATAATAATTACTTATTAACCATCATTTTATTTTCTTAGGTGGTTTAATCATTATTTATTTTTACTATTATTTTATCTGATAAGATAAATTTCACCCAATCTTAGCTGCAAATCTTTGAAGACATGTTTTGAGTCATTCTACATGTGCTTACTCGTTTTAAAAACTGGCCTCGGTATGCTGTTTCTTTTGCAAAATCGTGAATTAACTTTCAGTACCAAACAAAGGGTTATATTCAGGTGAACAACAACATTGATAAAACATATGAAACAGCCAAATGAAGTAAACACTATTGACAAGGCAACATTGACTATTAATTCCTATTGATTTCTTAATCTCTGTTCAAAAGGAAAATGGCATTCTGCCCTCACCAGGACTGCATGGATTTTTATACAATGGAGCTTTAACCTTCCGAAGTGCGGTCTCTTTTGTGAAAATGTCTTCATGACTGTAGCTAAAGCAGAGTGTATGGCCTTGCTGGATTATATATGCCATTAGAGGGTGTGGTTTGAACTGCTCCCAGTGTGATTTGCAAACTTTGACCAAAGATAAGTCGTTGACATTTCAGCAAGAAACGGATGTATCTTGAATGGTTTTGTTTGTACGGCATGAGAAGGAGTGTGTTGTGGTATTCATTACTAGGTCAGTTTCTTGGGGTTGCTAATCACAGGCCTGAATACAAATCCATGAATCCAGCTTTTCCAGATATTTGTATGGCAGGCAGCCACACAGCGGCATCTTCTGTAATCCCTTCTCTCGCAGTCAGAGCTACTAAAAAAGCTTAATAATATCCCAGAGGCAAAGATGAAACGCTATTTCCACAGCTACTGTTTGCTGTAGAGAGCTTTTGAAGTCAAGCTTAAGATGTCTTTATTTCCCTACCAGAAAGAATTTTTACTTTTTTTTTTTTTACTTTTTTTGCCCTCTTTTACTCTGCTGTTGTCATGATGATGGCTTTCTGCTTGAAAAATATTCCAAGTAGCTGCAGCTCTCCCATAAAGCATTAGGGATTGAGAAGAGTTTTTCATCAGGGGCTGTTGGAATCTGTAACTACAGTTTGTCACTGCTGAAACCCACAGCGATGCTGGTAGTGATCTCAATTTAAAACTACCAGTTTCTTTCTTATCAGCTTCAGGACAGCCACAACTTTCTGTCTGCTTACTGGGCACTGCCCTCTCTTTTAAATTGACTGTTAATTAAATTTAAGTTGGTTGTAGTGGATAGTTTCCAACCCAACCTTTGTTCTGAACCATCCAGAAAACAAAACGTGGTAGCGTTGGAATGCTTAGAAGCTTAAATTAATATCACGGGTATAAAACAAGGTGAAGTTTAGGTCACATTTACTGAACATATGTGACCACTCAGCCTGGTTTTACGTAATTACAAACTACAGAACCAAAATAAAAACTTGTAAAGAACACACAGAGCAAATCACCCTTTATACTACAGTAAATTGACAGCTATCAATGACAGAAAAACTGGGAAATTTTAGAGAAGAATAAAATGAATCATGGAGAACGAAAGTGAATATAGTGAACCAAACCAGCATAGTAAACAACAGCTACAACAGCAAAAAATTATATCTGTTCATAAAAAAGTTAAGGTTGTTTTGCCAAATGGAATTACTTCATCACTGACAGTATTAGAATCTCATTAATATGTTGTATAAAATGTGATAATATTTTAGGTAAATATGAGATATCTTTGTAGAGTAACATATAAAGAGACTTAACTTTTACTGCATTTATATTTTGAACTTAAGCAAGAGTACAGTCCAGAAAAAGAATGTCTTATTTTAGATAAAGATTCATTTAACAAACAGGAAAATAATGAACATTAGAATTTATATCACATTTTGTTTAAAAGAATAAATGTCTATGACCAAGAAAAGAATTATCAAATACTAAGAATAATTATATTGAAAAAATGTTGACTTATGATTTGCCTTTACAGATGTTAAAATTATTAATAATTTAAAAATCAATAATTACTATAATTGAAATTGTAATTCTCTGAAGGTTTTGGGTATTTTCATAATGTCTCCAATAAATAAAACAATTGAAAACATCTATGAGTTTTGAAATAGTTTTGTATCCTCATATGTAGTAGTTTCTTGCCTTGCCAGTGAACTTGTGGCCACACCCTTGGGCATGGTTTCAGGTGTGGACCCTGACCCACTATAAGGTAGAGGAGGGGCTGGCAGCATTCTCTCTTTGGTTCCTGAGAGCATCCAATGGGCAGAGACTGAATCTTCTGGAGAAGGAAGACCATAGTGGTTATTCTTGTCTGTATAAGTGCTTCCCTAATAAATACCTATTCATTATTTATCTTGTGTCTGATGGACTCATTTAAATCCTGCCTTCACTAATACATCCAGAAAGAATTGAGAAAGCCAAGAAACTGTACAAATATGTTAGGAACTTGTTCTAACAGTAGTATCCCAAATGTCTGAGCCTTACTGACAGAAACATGACAAATGGGGTTGGCAGTGGGATGAGTGCTGCTTTACTATTTCATCAATCATCCCAAAACATGCTCATTTACTTAGTTAATAACATAAGACCAGAAGGGTTATTTAGCACCTTGAAGGACAAAATTAAAATACAAAGTGACCTTGAGAATAACAAGTTTCAGAAGTTATCAGAATCAAATTATAAAAACTCATAGAAAAGACATATTGATATAGTTCTATAGGCCCAAAATACCCAAATACTAGATTTAGAATGGATATAAGACTTTTTCTAGGAACGAATATCTCAATCCCAGGGAGGAAACCTACAAGGGAATCTCAGACCTCTCTCTTCCTGGCAGACTGGAGCTTGAATGCTTTTCAGAAGAGCATGTTGAAGGGCAATGGAACCTTCATTTGCCTCTATCATGAAATTGAATGCTTATCATCATTTCCTATTTATCTTTCTGCTTTCTGATCAGATAAATATGCAAACTCCATCTCTCATCTCATAGGACTTTTTGAGAAATTATTAAAACAACATTTGGACAGTTTTAAGGCCACATAACTGTAAATGGGGGATTCTGTAATGTGCTCAAAATGAATGGTGATCCAAAATAACACAGCTACATCCCCCTGAACCTTAGAAGAGTATAGACAAATAAAAACAGTATGAATAGCACACTTCCCCTTGACAACTGAAGAATAGCTGTTACCTAAGAAGCAAAGACATCATTCAAAATGAACATGTTGCAAAAGACATTCTAAGATCTCATAGGGAAAAAATGTATTAATTATGCCCTTATCTGCAGCAGGAAATATTGTGTGTGATTCTCAAACTTGAATTGCTGAGAAAAGCTCTCTGTTGTTTGGTTTGATAAGTCAAGAAAGTAAATATTTGTAAATTGCCATTTTACTAACATGAAAATAAAATGCAGCATGCTTCAATTAAACTATAGTATATGAATATCATTCTTCCAGGGATAGGTGGCAGGTTAATTGTTGCCATTGGATATACCAGGCTGGACCTAGAAAAGTATATACGTGTGTATCAATACTTTCTTTTCCTTTCCTTTCTTTCTTTCTTTCTTGCTTTCTTCCTTTCTTTATTTCATTTATTTTTTTTCCAAGACAGGTTTTCTTTGTATTGCTTTGGAGCCTATCCTGGAACTCACTCTGTACATCAGAATGACCTCAAAGTTACAGAGATCCATCTGCCTCTGCCCCCCAAGCTGCCCCTCAGCTATGTCAATACTTTTTTAATTCCTCAGTTTCCTCACTATGGTAACATTACAAATTGTTGAGCTATAATGGAAAAGGCCAGTTCAAATGCATTTCAAAAATTAATAACTATGAGTGGTAAGCATGTGCAAACAATTAAGAACTAATCACTCTGCAATAAAAATAGCCAAACCCAACTGCACAATAATTTAGAGTACATAAAATACTACTCCAGTTTGAATTCTAGTTAATTAGGTCATGATAATTTAGTAGCTTTTCTAATATATTTCTCTAAGTACAAGGGAGCAATGGTGATGGCCATTTCATAGTGCCTAGAGATAGACATTTGATGGAGCTGACTCCAATGTTTTACTGAAATCGGTCATTCCTTACCAGCCTGCACATTTGTGGCCCTTTCTCATTTATTTCCCAATGCAAGTTGTCAAATGAATATCCACACAGTAAAAATCTGTATATGGTAATAACTTTAAAAATACTGTAAAAATATGTGCTGACCCATAGTAAATCTTTCATAAAACACATCCCCAGTGCTGTTGAAACTAACTGTAACAAGATCCAGAGTTTCTTTTCAAATAGTTAATCCTATTCATGTTTATGTGGGCCATTATCTTCCTGCACTAAAAAGCATTTCTTATTTTCTTTAATAAAGTTCTGTTTGTTCAGCTGTACATATAAGAAAGTGTGTCATTTTTCATAAATGTTTCTTCTGTGTGCTTTTGTTTATTTTCAGAAATGCAAAGAATACAGCATCCTTCAGGATTTAATATGTAGCCTGCTGCTAAACTATTTATGGAAAAATAATACCTAATGCAGTAAGAAAAATTATATTAAAACTAAGCCTCCCAAAAGTAACTGAGGAAAATATCAAATCTTTCAATATTCCATAACCTGAAAATGGAAATTTTTGATCACATTCAAGGAGATATTACTTTAACCCTGGCCAAAGATCTCCTTCAATAAGGACTGGCAAACATTTAGTCATGAGACTGAATATTTAAATTCTTGATTTTAGTTGAATATAGGAGTGTCTGAACTATGTCATGGGGCTACAGTAGCATTTCACTGACTCCTCTGTCAACATATAATTATTCTCATTATTCTCATTGCCTCTGAGCGGCTCTTTCCTCCTGATGATTACAGTATAGCATGGTGAGGGACAACACTGTGTATTTACTTTCAAAATATCAAGTTTAAATTTGGGTTTCTAACATTGAATAAATGGATTCTCTATTACCATTTTCTAATTAAGAGAAAGAGGGAGGAAAACTTTTGTATCAGATAATTCCTTTGATATCCTAGTTATGGACAAAATGTTAGGATAACTTTTGTTTTCCCAATTGTCTCTTCCTGAACAATGTATTATTGCTATTAATCTAATTGCACTAATCATTCAATTACAAAATGAATAAATATTTATTGAGGGCCTGACAGAAACCAGGTTCTGGATTAGACAGTAAAGGTAACATTATGCAACAGGAAGCAATTACTACATGCATGATGATCAAGGTCTACTAAAAATGCAACTGACGAATTTAGTTCCATGGCAAAGAGAGAAAGGAGTAACATTTTAAAAAACTTTTATGTTTGAGACAATGAACTTTTTATAAGCCATACCCTGTGACTAGGCATTAGTCAGTGACCATGGAAAACAAGCTAAAACACACAGGGCAATGCAGAAACACTTAATCTGATTGGTAATAGTTTTTGGGTAGTAATGTGTGATAGGGAAAAAGAAATCTACTCCATTACAATTATGTTATTAATTACCATATGTCTAAATTAAACTAGTAACCTGGAAAATAATAGGAATTTAAGAAATTAATGGAAAGGGAAATGTGAGTATGAATACATCTGTGGAAGGGTTAGATCTTTCAGTTGCACAATTGTAGGAAGGGGAAAGCTCTTCTAAAAGTTGATAATGATCTTTTTACTGATACAGAATTCTTGCTCTAGTCTTCTGTTAATACTAACATCTAAAGTAGTGTCTTTAAAGCTATAACATCATTAGATTACTTATAAGGTTATATATGTCTGTATGTATGTATGTATATAGTGTATTTAGCTTTTTAGAAGGCATGACACAAACTTGAGAGTCTCCATTTCTTTCCAAGTTTCCAAATATATTGGCACTCCTAATTTGAAGAACACACTTGGACCAAGGAACAAGTACTTTGCACATTCATAAAGAGATTGAAGTCATTTGAAGAAGCTAGACAACTATGTAAATTTTAAATAACTTTAGCCTGTTTCATTAAGAATATGTGCCATATGTTGGTAGCGTAGAAGTTGACAGGCAACTACATATTATTCATGAACATTTATGAAAGATTTCCAAGAAAAGGCATTTGAACAGACTCTAAATTATAATTTAAATAGAAAGGCCAAGATTCTTGTACAGAAAAGAGACACAGTATTCATAGCTTTTTGTGGATCATTAATTTTTGAGAGTTTAAGGTGTGCACAAAGATGTAATAACATTTAGACAAAGGTACTGGTTGCTTTGAAAGTAAGTTAACCCCTATTTTCCTGTTTTAGAAACTGAATTCCATGATGAGTATATACATCTTACTGTGCCTCAAGCACTGTAAAATGGAAGGTTTAATCTTTACCAACATGTTTTTCTATATTTCTGCTTGTGAACCTAGCCTTTTATCAGCTGAAATATCTGTCCAC
The DNA here is from genome assembly GCF_943737965.1 of Phodopus roborovskii. Taxonomy (NCBI): domain Eukaryota; kingdom Metazoa; phylum Chordata; class Mammalia; order Rodentia; family Cricetidae; genus Phodopus; species Phodopus roborovskii. The sequence continues at coordinate 790,363 of NW_026126436.1, forward strand.
TTACTACATTTTTTTTAAATTAATTTTATTCCTGTATCTTATTCTTTACAAAAACTGGAATCTCTTTTTTAAATATGTCAATGTCCTTATTTCAATATTTTATGTAATGAAGAATTTTGTGTGATGTATTATTGAGACAAAGTGTCCATATATGTAGTAAAATACTATCTTAGATGATTATGTAGTCGAGGTTAAACAGTCAACTTGACGTGTCCTTTCTTAATGCAGGTGGCCTTGTTCAGTCATTTGGGTTCTAAGAGAAAACAGGTGGAGGTTTTTCAAGAAAGAAAAGCCCTGCTTCTAAATGGTCTTTGAATGTCTGCTTTAACTGGCAGCTTTCAAAACCTGTAGACAAGCAGGGGGTCTGGTTGCTAAAACTCTGTCTCTTCCTCTCTGTTATACACTCTCTGTGTGTTTCTCTTACTTTCTTGTATATTCTTGTACATGAGCAAAAACAAGATTCCTATTAGGTAGGTAATTATTTATTTACAGTACCATGATAATGTCTTTGCTACTTCTAATTTCACATATGTGTGTCTGTTAACATTTTTAAAAGCAAAATTCAGAACAAGTTTATAAACTATTTTAACAGTTATATATATATTTTCTTTTCAGAGATACTTAGGAAAAGAGTATAGTTATTAAAGGCTCAAAATTACTAATAAAATAAGTTTTATAAAGGTTAATAAGTAGCTTAGATAAATAACTGCAATTAACATTATCTTAAAATGTATTTGATAAGCACAATTTTATGACTAACATTGTGTGAGGGCAGAAAATCAGGTGGAGAAAAGGGAAAATCTTTACTATAAAGGATATACTCAGCATTTTTCATAGCTGGGCTGACTTTAGACAGAAAGAGCAATAATGTGCTCCATAGTCCCATGATGACAGCAACAAAATGGGTCCTGCGTCACTATGAAAACTACCTGGCTAAAGTATCTCTATGATTTTGTCATGGAATGGGAAAAGCTTGAACAAATGACGGGAATCGAATGGCAATAGCATCTGTATTCAACATGACTTGCATTTCGAAGATGTGACTGAATCCTGAGTCTAGAACTGGGGTCCTGGAACAAAAGGGTACAGGAGGCAAATAACTCTTAAGTTACCCTTTCCCTCCACTATGCAACAGGTTTTGTCACTACACTTGACAGCATGCCATCCAGATGGCTGTGACCTACTGGGAAAAGCTGAGTTCCTTTTTCATTCAGTCACTCAAATGGAGATAGCAGAGCCTGACAGCCAGCCTACCCTTTGAAATTGTCCAGGTGTTCAGGTTCTGTTGGATATTTGGCTTAAGAAAAGTGTACAAATAATAATTATGTTGCAATGTGGTAAATTTACTTAGATTGGTAATTTTAACCATTTCTCTAGGGATCAAATCTAGAGATTGATTTATATGAGCAATTGTCCTAGGTCCCCTTGAAATTGAAGGGGGAACTGGAGGTATTAAAAGTCTTTGTTTAGGAGGATAACCAAAATTTAGAAATTCACCAACCTGCCTAGGAATTTGGAATTCCTAGACTTTTCCTCTTGGAAAGATAAAAACAAGGATTATTATCATTTTCTTCTACACTGATTTTACAGTATCTCTAGCATGGGATAAGTTTTCAGTATGAATGCTGGGACTGAAGGCAGCTTTCTGTAAAGAGAATACACTTAGTCTTTCTTCGTATTTGTACTGGACTTGGAGGGTTCATGCAATTTTTGTGTTTCATAGAAAGGAGGTGTACAATTTAAGGATGAAAATGATTAACACAAATCCTTAGGCAACTGTCAGAAACAGTGTAAAGATTGTATTTTCTGGTTTGCAATTGCAGGAAAACAGGGATTTGTTTATTTGCTTACTTGCTTGGTGGTTTTGTTTATTTGTGATGTACTCTTTACTGATGCTGAATCTTAAAATGTGTTTTTGCTTATGTTAAAAGTGCATGCATGGTTTCCCAGAGTTACAAAATGGGATACAGCTGTCCAGAAAATTAAAAGAGAATAAGCAGATGTGTAGATTCAGACAAAAGGAGCAGGAAAGAGAGGAGAGAAGGAGGGAAGGAGGGAAGCACACGGGAGCTAGTAAAAGACTATGACAGTGCAAATGTCATAGATATCCTTGAAACTAAAAGTGGTACTAGAACAATTAAAAGCTTTTAGCAAACCTAAATATATTATTATTCGTCTCCTGTTGAAACAAAGAGGGTTTTAACATATAGATACATAGCCATGTGTGTGTGTGTTCAGTTTAGAACAGCAAAACCCATGCGGCAGCAGCACTGGGGCTTAATTTAGCAGGTGGACCCCTTACACTGAAGTGCCATCTTTCCTGCATCTATAGAATTGTGCCTTTGACTTTCAAGGAAAATTAGAAGTCCTACAGTGCAACTTCCAATAGCTTCATTCTTGTTACCACTTAAAAATTCTCACTGATTGAGATGTTACATATCATTTTGAGTGGTGTTAACTTAATTATTTCTTATCTGTTGAGGATTTAAACATGCTGCTGTAGCCGGTATTAATTATTAAATAAAAGAAAAATGATCTGTAGAGCAGAGATGTACTCTAGATGAAGTCTCTCTCTCTCTCTCTCTTTTTTTTTAATCTTGCCCTTAACTTCATCTTTCTTTTTTTCCTCAGACTTCAAAAGGGTTCAAGGTACCTGCAAATTAATTTTAGATAAAATAGGGGAATTTTAAATACAGGACCTGCAAACTTAATCATCTGTTTTATTAATGAAGGGTTTGCTTATCAGTGCTTTTAATTTTTTGAAATGCCTCCTTCTCAGGCATAGCAGGAAACACTGAAATGTCAGACCCCCATGGGAGCCACCGAAATATTCATGAGTACCTAAGAGAAGCTTATCTATGTACAGGGAAGAAAAATATGCCTAGATACAGATCAAGGAAAACTTAATATTTTTCTACAGGAAATGTCTTACAAATGAAGATGTATTATTTTCTGATATAATCAAAAATTAGCTCTCAGAAACTCAGCAAAATTATAGCCATTAATCAAAACATAAAATGATTATACATGAGCAATAGGAATTCAACATTATTTACCTTTCTTTTTTCTTTCATTTTAAAAACACCCAAATATATGACTAAAAAGGCAGAGAGAAGAATCTTTCTCTCTAATCAGCAGAAAACCTGATTTCCTTTGCATTTGTAGTCTCTGCCTATCACATTCTGTCTCTTGCTGCAATTACCCTGAATCCTTCTGCCCACAGTCTTCATTAGCTTCCAGGGCACTCATAAGAATCACATGATATTTTTCATGGGGACACTTCTGCTTTGTGCTAGTAGACAAAAATTCTCTTCATCTGTAATTCAACTCTCTCTATGAGTAGAACATGTGTTTCTGAGAAGCCATATATAATTCTCAAGGTAAATTAATTGTAAGGCATAATTTGTTAGAAGTAATTTTAATTAATTTTATAGATCATAAGCAGTTAAAATATTTCCTTAAAAACAATAGCTTTTATTTCCAATATTGTGTAAGCTGTCCAGGCAAATGAAATCTTTGAAAATCAACTGAACTGATTATAGTTAGATTTCCCACATTATCACCATAAAACACAATTAGTATGACTTTATTACTTGTGCCAACTCATAATAATATTTGAATTACTTATAATCTTAATGTTTATTATGAACTATTTATATGAAAGTAATTTGTAAGTTACATTTGATGGATAATAGAAAAAAGACCTCCTTCTCCAAAAAGAGATTCAAATGTTAGTCACCTAAATCAAAGCTGCTGTGGTCAGATTATGTGGCAAAGCAGAAGAAAATGATGATTTATGGATAGTTGGGTATCTTCACAAAATTCCACATGTGACTTATTCATAATTTTAAGATAATCAGTCACAACAAGACTAAAACTATCACTGGTAGTAAGAGCCATAAGTTTTTCTGTTCTTTCTCATAATGTCAGTGAATTTACTACCTTGTTTAAAGGATTCATAGTAAATGACTAATAGATTGTTTTTCATTCTTTAATCTCATACAGATATTATAACTGCCTTTAATCCTCAACACAGTTCCCTTTATATCATTCAGGAGAATAAAATGATTCATTAATTATAGGAAAAATGTAAAAGAAAGTACCTGTGGGCTTCTTCTCATGCTGCTAAGATTATTATCAGTAATTTTTTAAGTGGGAAAATTTGAGAAGTAACAAAGCATATTAAAGTCACAGATCTATTATCTTGAATAACTATGAAATTTATGCTAAGGACAAGGCCATATGCATACAGAAAGATTTGCACTATGATATTTAAATATTGACCATTTTATAATAAGCAAACCTCTAGAAATCAAATACATCTTATAAAATCCCCTTATGGGATGTATTAAGAAACAACTATCATTATGTTTGCTTTCATAAGAACAAGCTGTATTAATTAAAATGGAGTCAGTATTATTTGATGAAATAGAAGAGCATATAAAATGCTTTGACCACAGAATGAACTGTGTAAAATCAAAGGCTAAATCAAATCACAAAAGCATCTTCAAATTTCATCACAGAATTTTTCAAACATAGCTTTAAAATAATAGGTAAAGACATGGCATATTAAAGGATATATATATATATATATATATATAGTGAATTTGTCAGTATGCTCTACCTGTCCCTTTCCCTAAGTAAATTTCTGGAGAAGCATGAGCTTGGAGAACAGTGAAACTACCTCAACGGTCTAGAGAGATTCCTACAAGACACTGTTCCTTGTCTCTTGGCTTTTCTTTCCTTCCTTTTTATGTCACCTTTGCCTTACCACTTTTGGCTAAAGAGAAACAATAAGGACTGAATACATGTGTATCTCATAATTGTAGAGGATGTGTTCCATTTAGCTTTGTTATCTTTCAATAATAATCAGATTTAGATTTTAAACATGAAACACTTTCTGATCTCTCAAGAGCATTTGAGTATCATGGAGCATGACCACCAATGATGCCAGCCTTGGCATTTCTTTTTGAAGCCTGCCCAATGATTCTTATTTATGCTACCTAAGCTGAGTCATTTCTGAGAAAATTGTATTATGGAGTGATAGACACTGCCTTGTGTCTCACATCAGTTTAAATGAAGCATTCTAATGACAAAGCCATCCATATCTTATAAAAAGAATCTACATCCTAGGCAAATAATGAAGAGTGCAGCCTTAATCACTAAGGGTCTATTACCGAGAATAGCTCATAGCAATCACCCCTCCTCACTGACTTTCCTAACAACACGTATAACAGAGGACAAATTATGATTCAATCACAATCACAAAAGTGACTTTTTTCCCAAGATTTTTGAGACAATGGACAAAAGTTAGAAAACTATTATTCATAAATCAGGGTAATTTCCAATCTCATATAGGAAAAACCAATGTGGCGTTCTCAAGAACATAACATGTTTGCTAGTATGCATTCCCCATATTTGTTCCTTTTGTATTCTTCTTGGCAAAGAATGTGTGACTGCCTTATTTTTCATACTCTGAATTCTCATTTTTTAAGTCTCTCTGTTTCATCCCCAGCAGTAAACAAATAAATATACATCATGATATACTATCTCCCTTCACATACTGGGAATAATAATGGCAAAGTGCTACAACCTTAAGTTATTCACTGAACAATGGGAACCTGAAAAATGTTTTTCCTTGAAGCTCTGGTCATTCTGAAGTAGAACAATTCAATATAGAATAAATGCTCAGTCACTCTGTTCAGTTTGTTTCATATTGCCCTTCTTCCCATGTGAACATGCTTGACTGGGTCACAAGGATGCAGAGTGGCTCTCTGACTTTGTTTTGTGTTATTTTTAGGACATAATCCATCCTTCCTCTTGCTAAAGGAATGCTCAGATGTGAGAAATGTAAAGGGATCTTACTTTATTTTTAATTATTCATATGTGTATATCCGTGTGTAGGTATATGTGAATGAGTGAACATTCCACAGAAGGTTAGAGTCATGCAAACAGAGTAGGTGCTGATCAATAACTCCTTCCTCTGTGAAAGCAGTACTTCACTTATTCCTTAGCTGTTACTGTTTCTCCAGTCTAGCATAATAACTTAGTGACTCTAGTAAACATCATAAAAATATTTACCCTCAGGCAGGTTCCTCTCTGAACTTTACCTAGAGTCTTGATTCATTTTATGTACATGCCCTGGAAGATAATATATTCTTACTTATTCTCCTGGTCACCTCCTGGTTTAGGTGTAGCTGACTTTGCTCTCAGAGATTTCCTACATATGTTAGAACAATCTTGGTCCTACTAAAAGCAATGAAGAGATTTAATGCCACACCCATCAAATTCCAACATAATTCTTCCCATATCTAAGGTTAACAATTAATAAATTGGGCCTCATGAAACTGAAAAGCTTTTGCAAAACAAAATATATTATCATTCAGACAATGGACAGCCCACAAAGTCAGAAAAAAATGGCTAACTCCATATCTAATAGAGGACTAATATCAAAAATGTGTAAAGAAATAAAAAACACTAAATAGCAAGAACATTAATAACCAAATTTTAAAATGGGGACAGATGCTGGACTGTGGTGGCTCACACCTTCAATCCTAACACTTGGAACACAGAAGCATGTGATTCTCTAAGTTAGAGGTCAACCTGGTCCACAGAGTGAGTTCCAGGATAGCCAGCACTACATAGAGAAACACATCTCAAAACCCCCCAAATAAATAAATAAATTCCTTAAAATGGGGACAGATCTAAACAGATAATTCTGAACAGACTAAACTGAAATGGCTGAGAAACAAAATGTCAACATTCCTAGCCATCAAGAAAATAAAAATAAAAACTTCTTTGATATATCATCTTATATATCTCAGAAAGGCTAAGAGTAACAAAACAAGTAATAGCTCATTCTGGCAAGGATGTGGAGTAAGAAGAAAATTCACCAATTGCTCTTGGGTGTTCAAACTTGTAAAGTCACTGTGGAAATCCTCGTGGAAGGAGGGAATTGATCTACCTCAAGATCATGCTATACTATTCCTGTGTATTTCCCACAAAGATATTTCATTCTACAACAGAGAAACTGGGTCAGCCATGTTATTACACTCTATTAATTAAAGCCAGAAATTGGATATAACCTATATATCCCTTATCAAATGAGTGGATTGAGTTTGTACCCAGCCTGGTCACAAGATCTAGTTCCAGGACAAGCTCTAAAGCTACACAGGGAAACCCTGTCTTAAAACACCAAGAAAATAATAAATAAATAAATAAATAAAAACAGTGCTGCATTAATGCAGTCATTAAAAATGAAATTTGCAGATAGAAATATGGAACTGAAAAAACTCATCTTTATTGTTTTGTCATGTTTTATGTACACATAACACAAACTAGAGTTATCTGAAAGGAGGGAATCTCACCTGAGAAAATTCCTCCTTAAGATTGGCTCTAGAGTGTTCTCTTTAGTAGTGACTGACAGAGAGAGAGCCCAGTCCATTGTGAGTGATGACATCCTTGAGCTGGTGGTCCTGGGTTTTATTGAAAGCAGGCTAAGCAAGCAAGTAAGCATCACCCTTCCATAGCCTACATCAGCTCCTATCACCAGGTTCCTGACTTTTCAAGTCCCTGCCCTTAATTCCTTTGGGGATGAGAAATTATTTGCAAGTGTAAGCTCAATAAACCTAGCTATACCCAAGATGTTTTGATCTTGGTGCTTCATCATTACAATAAAAAATCACAAGTTAGGTAACCCAGACTCAGAAAAACGGTGGTGTGTGTGTGTGTGTGTGTGTGTGTGTGTGCATGTGTGTGTGTTTGTGTGTGTGTGTGTGTGTGTGTGTGTGAGAAAAGCCAAAGGGAAGGAGGGCCCTAAGGAGAAAAGACCCTCTGCAGCAACTAGATAAATTCACATATGAGTACACTTTGAGTGAGGCAGCATCAACAGGACTTAGGCTAACTTATGCAAGAGATGGCATCCTAGAGCTGAAAGGAGAAGTGAGTGCATGCCCCTTTCTTTAGTCCAGAAGCTATCTATCTCCAATTAACCACTGTAGAAACAAACTACTCTAAAGAGTAAGCCACATGCCCAGCCTATATTTCATACAGCAAGAGAAACTAGGATACAAGGAGGAACCTAAGAGATCCATACAAAGTCACTCACAGAAGGGGAAAGGGACAAGATCTGAGCATATTGGGAATGTGTGTGGGAGGGGGCAGTGAGTGGAGAGGGAGTTGGGAGAAAGACAAGGGGAGGAGAGAAGAAGATATGGGATCAGGAACATTGAGTCAGGGGATGAAGAGAGAGAGAGAGAGAGAGAGAGAGAGAGAGAGAGAGAGAGAGAGAGAGAGACCATAATAGAGGGAGCCATTATAGGTTTGCGGAGAAAACTGACTATAGAGAAATGTCCATGGACCTACAAGGATGACCCCAACTAACAATATGAGCAGCAGTGGAAATACTACATTATATACCATTCCCTGATGGTGAAATTGATAACTAACTTATATGGGATCAGAGAGCCCTCATCTAGGAGCTGATGCAAACAGAACCAGGCATTCACAGCTAAACATTGCGTCAAACTCTTGGAATCCAGTTGCAGAGAAGGAGGAGTGATAAGAAAGGGGCTGAAGACCAGGCTACAGAAACCCACAGAGCAGCTGACCTGAACAAGGGGGAGTTCATGGACCACCAGACTAATAGTTGGGAAACTAGCATTGGACCGACTCAGACCCTCTGAGCATGGCTATCAGTAAGAAGGCTGGTCATTCTAAAGGACCTCTAACAGTGGAACCAGGATGTATCCCTGGTGCATGAAAGGACTTTGGGAGTACATTACCCGTGGAAGGTTACTCGCTTAACCTAGATAAGGAGGGAGGGCCTAGACTCTGCTACAAATGACTTGACAGATTTTGATGATTCCTTCTGGAGGGCATCACCCTCCCAGTGGAGTGGGTGGATGGGATGTGAGGGGGGTTCAAGTGTATTGGAGGGAAGGAAGGATAGGGAACTGGGATCACTATGAAAATAAGGAAATATATATATATATTAGTAAACCAGCAATGGATGCCAGCAGAACAAGAATTTAATGACATCTTTAAGAGGTTCCTTTTCTCATAATGCTATATCAGGAATTTTTAAAAATATTTTTCATTATTTTTAGTTTTTATTCCCATGTATTTTTCTCTTTTTATCCTATAGGTTCTTAATGTATATATTATGACTTCCAGTGTAGTGGTTTTGTGAGATTCCTAAGGGTATACATCTGTGGGTCTCTGTTTCCTAGCCTTTCTCTTGGGTTCTTTTCCTTTTGTTTTGTTCTGTTCCAAGTGTTAGTTTTTGCTTTATCTTATCTTATGTTGTCTTATCTTATCTAACTTTATTTTATCATTATCTCTTGAGAGAAAAAAGAGGTGGGTGGGAAGGCAGGTAGGGAAAATTTGGGAGCAGTAGAGGGTGGAGAAAGCGTAATCAGGATATGTTATATGAGGAAAAACATCAATTTTGAATAAAAGGAAATGCAAGATAAATCAAACTATTTCTCATAGCATTCACCGAATCTCCATAAACTCATATTTCCTATTACCCATGTCTCTATGCCTTACAATTATCTTCCCTCCTCTCACTTGTCTTGTTCAAATGAGCACAGTAGGCAGAACAGCAAATTAACTGTGTAAGCAGATACTAGACACTTATTATGGTCTGCCTTAATCTCTACAGATAAATCTCTTAGAATTCCAGTTTGACTTTATGAGAGAGCACTTTATCAAAACAAGAGCAACAAATGCCACAGAATTCACTCATACAACCATGTGCCCTAATTTGAATAATTTCTTTCTTGTTTTAATTTTATACTGGCAGCTTGTTATTTCACCAACCAAGTTAATAAGCTGAACAAAGCACTGTTTTGTATATATTCATGTGAGTGAATATATGCATTTATGTATTTAGGAAACAAAGTAAAATTCTGAGTTGTCTAGTGTCAATTTTTCTAGGCTATCTTTAGGATATCTCCCTGAAATTGTTCCAAGGTGGCTAATTTATAGAAACAGAAAAAAAATTCACTTAATAACTTGTTTCATTGAGATACAGGGTCTGTTGTGTATTAGGAAAAACCTACCTATGATTAATCTCCACTTAGTTTAAGGATTAATAGTGTATTTTGTCTAGGCAAATCTAGGAAAGGGAAAAACAATAAACCATTAAGAGCAAGGTACAATAAGTATGGCAACACAGTCCTCATTAGATTCCAATTTTATCTTTTATCTGTTTGTGATTTAACATGTTTCCTTCACTGAAGAGAGTATAATGCTTGAAAATGTGGCTCCAAAATATATGTTTATTCATTAAATTGCCAGAGGAGGAAGCGTCTTATAGCCCCAAGTTTTATAGGAGGTTTTTGTTTTTTATTCAGTCAATATGAATACTGAGAACGAATAAAACACAGGTGTCATCTCTATGGGTAATGCACACAGGATAAATCAAATATTCATGAATTGATAAGTGAGTTATGAAAGATTCTCTTATGCAATCAATTAAATTTCATTTGGTAATAAAGCAGAAAAATTGGGTTCAGTTACAGCTTAATTTCTTCAAATCCTATGTCAAAATGTCCATACTGTATTCAGCAATAGAGGCTTACTTTCAAATTCTGGAAGGAAAACATCAATAGACACCACCTTCACTGTTTTGGGGAGTCTTTTGAAGTCCCCTGGCCAGCAACTCAAAAGGAGGTTTCTTTTGCCTGGTACTGGATTTTAGCTAGATGTTCTATAAACTTTATGTATAATATTATAACCCTAGTGGTATAGTTTGTATATAGTACATATATGTGTATACACATACACACAAACACACACATATTATATCATACTTATATATCTTATATGTAATTTTGGGTACATATTAAATAGTTATTATCTATGTTCTTTTCAAGAACTTTGGTGCCATGTTTTATAATCTTGTGTTAATAACCAATAAAGTAACTAAAGTGACTAAGAATATAGCTTTCCATATAGTCACAGATATAATACCATGTATAACTTGTATGCTTGCATCTCTCACATACTATTCTAGTTACAGAGATTTCCAAAGTAGTATATGTGTCTAAAGTTTATTAAAGCAAACAAACAAAAGCCTAGATAATTTAAATCACTGTTCTTTACAACAAGAATAAAAGTTAAAGACTTTTTATACACAGTAATTCAGGTATGCACCCCTATCACTAATAAATAACCAGTTAGCAAGAAGATGAGAGAGCAATCTCGTAAATAGTATTCCATTCCCTCATTGGAATAAAAAAATAAAGCAATATAAATACAACGAGGTGATATTAAAAAGAAATGGTAAACTTAACCTTTGTGGAAAATAAAAAGCAAAATGTGGCAAGAGAAATATTTTTGGTTATTGTTTGTATTTTTTTATTTTGTGTTGTTATTGTTTGGACATTTAGAATTTAAAAGTGTTTCCAGCATTAAAGTGATTTTATTTTCTCACAATATATAATGTAAGAAAACTTATACTATGTAGTTATAAAATTCAATATGCATGTAATAAAAAATAAATGAAAAGTGGGAATGAATTTAAAAGGTAATAATAAGAGAGGGTTTGGAAGGAAGAATGGAAGGGAAAATGTAATTATATTATAATCCCAAATGCATAAAATTAAAAAAGACATTCACCCCAAATTTTGTGTATTATTTTAAATATGCAAAAAATAAACATTGAACTATTAATTTATATCCATTTGCTTTTAGCTTTTAGGCAGATGGCGCCTTTTGATTAGATTGTAAATGTGACCATATGCTTATATTCTAGCCATATTTTTAAAAAAGTCTTTGGTTTATGTAAAAGATAATTCAACCTAATTTTTAAGTTCTCAAACTACAATTGAGTGGTCAATAATGTACTTACTAAGTTTTAATGTAAATATTCTAGTAAGATTTTTTTTTGTTCATTAGATACTAACCTTGTGACTATTCATATATCCTATCCTATCCATATCCACATATCCTATCAAGCACTGCATTTGCTCAGTAACAACCCTCATAGTATTTCTGAGATTATTTCTTCAGTTATTTTTATTTTATGTGTATATATGATTCTTTATTTTAGGATATTTATATGTGTGTAGATGCATCAGAAGCCAAAAGTTCATATAACCTAGAACTTGAGTTACATACTATTGTCAGCCTGATGTGAGTAATGGGAATCAATTCAAGTTTTCTGGAAGAATAGCAAGCATTAATAACTGCTAAACAATTTCACGAGTACCAACATATTAAGACTAATTTTACTAGAATCATCCACAAATTACTGCACACTGAAAAATACCCAGGATTGTCTCTTCAAAGGTAGAGATGTATAGCATATTTTCTACAAAGAAAGCTGAGCACTGATGTGGTTAATATCCTGATGAACTTTGCACTTTGTGTATGGCCAGGTTACTGGTCCCCCCTCACCATTATTTTAACCTTCTCTGTCTCAGTCAATCTACAGTGCTATCCTTATCATGAGATTGTGTACCTTGAATCAAGATCTCTTGGTTTATCTCTATTTATGGAGGATGTTACTAGAACTATGCAAGAATCATGATGTATTCATGTCTTAAACCCTGGTGTGTATGTGGAATTAATTATCTTTTTCCTCAATTATAATGTTTTAAAATATTCCTGAGATAATTTGACTGGTACCAGACTTTCAACATTTGAACCAACACTGGCTACTGAGTTGTGATGAACCAAACTCCCTCTTGTCTCTTGCCCATCAACAGTGCTGCTGGATGTGTTCTCAGAGCACACCCAATCCCCACCCCACGATACTTTATAATTTGATTCATGAATTCTGTGAAAAAAAAATGCTTACTTAGCTGAAAGCCTAGCTTAGAGTATGAACCTGGTTACCATAAGATGTAACTTTAGTGTCTTGTGCCAGAAGACAGGTTTGTATGCTTAGTACTTCTAGTTAGGAGGATAAGGAATGTGATACCCCACACCTCCAAAATGTTTCACATGTCTAAAATTTGTACAATTCCTGTTAGATGGCAAGTCTGTATTCAAGCTGAAAACTGTGGTGGTTTGAAAAAAAAAAAATGGCTCCATAGACACCACTTGTGGGAGTCTCTGCAAACAGGATAGCCAATGAGAGGCAACATGGAAATCTGGTTTAATATTACTCCATATCAGGTGTTAACTCAAACTGTGAGAGTCTGAAACCAACTATTTTGTTTCAGACATATTTGAGTACAATACAATTTGGAAAAAAAGTTGTTTTGCAATAATTGATTTAACCCTGTATGCATAACAAGGCTTATGACTGATAATGACTACAGGCCCAGAGATAGTTCCATGTTAGGGTATATTATAATTTCCATGTAATCCAAAATTAAATCACCCAAAATAGCTTTCACAACATTCACTATTTGACAGAAGAGAAAATTTAGAGTTAGTAGGAATATGTAGCTTATAAAGGATAGAGCAAAGTTTGATCCAGAAAAGAAGACCAAAACCAAAGAATTTACTTTTCCACTATGCTGATATTTTACTTAATGAAATAAGTGAACTAACCCATCCACAATCCAACTCATTTAATATGACAGTAAATATGACAATATGTTGTGGTCTTAAACTTGTCTCTCAACAGAAACTATAGAATTCATATCTAAGAGTCAATTTGCTTTTTCTTAACCAGTCAGTAAAATGATTATATATTCTCAGTATAAACACTGGATGATTTTTTTTGTTCTATTTATGTTAAAAGTCAGTTCAATTAAAGTTAGTAAACAATTGTGTTTGTACATGTACATAAGAAAAATAATTTACTTGTGTAAAAATCGTAAAATAATAGACAAATGTAATGTGATCCTTATGTTGCGTATAAACACCACTCTGAATAATCTAGCAATAATAAATTAAATAATGGGAATAACATATTTTACATTTTAAAGTTTACATGGTAATTCAGAACCATATATGTCTAAAATTCACTTAATTTTTCTTAGTTTATTTTCTTCAAATAAAACTTACTCCTAAAGTCCTCCGATCAGTGTTCATCTGTAAGTAACTGTAAGGTTATGTGTTAAGGAATTGAATAGACTAGATGTTCCTCTGCCTGCTGCAATGGGAGTCATTGCCAGACAGAGACTTGAAGTCAATCTTTGGCATATGAGAATGTTGTTGTGATGTATATGGGCAATTGTTTATAAAATTATGCTATTTCTGTGATTCTTAGCAGTTATTTTGTGTTCTGAATCAAGAGGATATTGAAAAAGTTTTAAATGCTTGAAGGCATATGCTTTGGAAAGGATTATAGGCATTGTATTCTGTTTGTAGTGTAACAGAAATAACTCTTAAAATTCTAAAACCTTCTATAGAAACCAAGAAAATTGTACTTAGAGCAAACTGCTCTGAAGAAATCTGGTTTGTTCTCTGATATAAATGGTGAAATTCTAATGAGAATTTATCTGGTGATCAGCTATCTATTTCTACCATTATTTAGACACCATATGGCAGAACATTCAAAGTAATTTTAACATTTGTATCAGTAGAGTGAAGCCACCTTATTTTTAATTCTCATTAAGAGCAGAAGAATATTCCCAAACCTGCCCACAGAAGGTAAATATTGAAATCATATCTTGGCACCATTACTACTGTTTGTGCCCCCTACTAGTGTATATTTTTCAAGCACAGCAGGTAAAGTAAGAATCAGGGCATCGACATCAGTGGCATGGATTTTTATTTATCCTGGAGGAGCTAAGTGCAATAGTACATATTAAATCTAATATTTGGATAACACGTTCATTTTTTTTCTCCTACAGGGTCTATTGCTGTCCATAGAGGAAGTAGTATGAAACTACATTATTTCTCACAGAACCTATACTACAAAGCAGAACTATAAATTCAAGAAACAAAAGAACTGTGTTCTGAGCATCTGTTATTTAAAATTTGAAGAGATATGCAGAGGAGAAATCAGTAGATTATTTAAAAACAGTAACTAAAATATGGTACACATTGGAGGCATTTCTATGAAAACTCTGGTGTTTCTGTTTTGTAGGTGGTAAGACAGGACAAAGGAAAGAGGTATAAAGCCTGCAGCTTTATAATACTCTCAATAGTAAGTGAAATTAGATGAAGTACCTACCATTCCCCTCCTTCATCCATAGTGCCATTTAATATAACACAAAAGCATCACTTTGATGAAAATTTAACATTGTGAGCAATGACAGCTCTTCTTAATTATGAATACTATTTCAAAGACAAATGTAGTATTTAAAGTTAAAATAAGAATTTGGATTATATTAGTTGATATGATCAATGTACACAGTTTAATGCATTATATATATATTAACACACATATGTGTGGGCTGTGCATGAATGTATGCATGCTTAAATTATATATAATATATATATGTATATATATATATATATATATATATATATATATATATATATATATTACACATGTATGTGGGTCCATACAGAAGCCTAAAGTTGACCTTGTCTGCCTTTTTCAATCCCTTTACACTCTATTAATTGAGGAAGGGTGCTGGAAGGAATCCAGAGCTTGTCATTGATGACTAGTATAGCCAAGTATTGTCCTGAGAATGTTGCCTTTTACTCCTTTGACCTAGGATTACAGGAGGCTGCCACACCAATTCTACTTGGGGAATTTGAATTATTCTCTTCATCCTCATGCAGCACATACTTTTTACCTGAGGTCTATTGACAAGCCTTTATACAAATGTTATAATTAACAAATACATACATGTATCTTAAAAGAAGAAAAAGTCATAGAACCAGCCTTATGATTCGAAACAATTTAGGTGTACTTCAATTATGTTAGAATATAAGTCATAACAGGCAACTTCAAGTTGCAGTGGCATGCATCAGTAAAACTTCATGTCTCTACATGTCCGTGAGAGACATACATCTTCAAATTCAGCATAATTCCTGGAGAGGTCTTTCAATCTCCTGATGTGCTCATGATAAATGTACCCATGATACCAACACAATGAGAATCTTAAGGCTTTCCTTCGCTTATAAATCACACACTACCTTTCTGATCAGAACTTAATAGCAAAGCAAGTCATATTTCCATACATAATTTCCACAGACAGGCTAAATGCAAATTGGGCTAATGGCTGGTAAGGGACAGCCTCTAGAATGTAGAAACCAGTAGACACAACAAGATTCTACATATGGAGTGTTTGACAAACTTTCTGTGGCAACTTTCCAAAACCAAACTACCAAAGAGTCAGTCATAAACTAATCATAGCTCATCTTTTTTGAAAACCTTGTGTGTTTACCTCCCTACAAGAAATGTCATACTTGAGACTGAGGACATTTGTGAGAACATAATTAACGAGAAGAGAGAAAATACACCATTTCTAGGAAGTTACAACCATGTGAGCTAAGGTAAATTTCATACTACTGGGATATAAGTAGTTCAGAAAGACGAAGGGATGATGTAAGTGATGTTATTGTCATGACTATATATCCTATCAAAATAATAGTATTCCTAAAATAATTTTGTTAAGTTCAACATAAAACTTTCAAAATCTTCACTTTAAAATCATTTAATCTTTTGATTGGCTGACAAAGTTAATAAGATATCCTCAGATTCACATTGGGACTGAAGAATCAAGAAAGTATCTAGTGCTAAAATCGTCATTATGCACTATAGTCTCTATTCCCTTGTTCAGCAGGGTTAGTTAAAATATTTAAAATGACGATAAATGTGGATAAGCTTAATAGAAAATGTGAAAAAAAAAAACTACCAAGGAAGCCATTAAGTAGACTGCTACTGACCTCCCCTAGCAAAGTTAGCTTTTATTAAATGGCAGCTTAGCCTGATTAAAAAATGGTTACTCCCCTCAGAAATCATAATGGTCATTAAAAACTAAATCATAAAATCCTCTGCTCCCCAAAGGCAAACTGTCAGAGAACCCTTCTAGTATATTTACTATAATTTAGAAGCCATAGTACCCAATATGTGATTAAGGGTTTTTTTTAGAAACTCTCATTTCAACTTTAACATATCTACCTCAATTAGTAAATAATTGCATTAAATATTAGATGGAAAGTACAAACCATCTGAATTATAAATCTGATGTGATACATGATCACCTCAAATAACTCATCTACTCATGAATTTCAGTCCAATAATTTTGTTCAGTATTTTGGTATATTTTACCTTCACTGTTTGAAGAAGTTTGGAAAAACTATAAAACTATATGAAGAAACAATCAAGGAAAGATGTATGGAGACAATATGATAAAATAGGTGGGCCTATTAAGGAAAAATCATCTATAAAAGGGCTGATTCACCAAATTTGAGACACACAGAATGTGTAGAAATTTCTCAAAAATCTCAGGCTTTTGGTATTAAAGCGATATTACAGTATAAGTGCATGCATATCTTTGAAAGAAAGTTTTCTCCCCACCCCCACCAGGATTGCGACTTGAACCAGGGCTACAAAAACAGAGAGGAACATATTAATAGCTTGTTATTGTTTCAGTGCTTTGATTTGTCTTTCCTACCAAATGGTGCTCTTTTTTAATGCTAGTTGCATTAGGACTGACAATTTGCTACAATTATTCAGATGATTTACAGAAAGCAATATAATTAGTTTAATGGACCAGAAAGTCCCTCCCAGGCATCTTCAATGTCATTGCAGAGTTTCTTCGTGTTAGTTATTACTATTGTTAAAGTTTATATTTATAATGCTGTCTTTAGCCTGTGTTAGGGGAAGGACAGACAGTAAAACAAAAAATGATTGACATCCTCTGTGGCCCAAAGTGTTTTCAGAACACTGTGGGTTGTTACTGTGGGAACTATCTGTGCCTCTTCTGGGAATCCATCCTTCAAGCAGCACTAAATAAGGGATGACATTTTTTAAATATTCACTTATGATTTATTATTCATCAAGATGTAAATATGTAGAGTACTTATTAAAATTTTAATTAGTATTCACATATAAGGAAATTTAGATTTATATGTATAAGAAAATTCTTAAATACATGTTTCTATATATTACCATCTATCTATAATCTTGGATATTATAAATTTTTATGCTTATTGATTTTTAGCACCCACAATGTGTATTTGCATTTCTTTTATAGTTCAGGCCTATATTCTCATTCTTGTGATTGTTTGCTAAGTATTTTCTGAAAGTTTACTTTCCTTCTATTAATCAATCCCTGTTTTCTATTTATTTATCATTTTATATCCAATACCATCATTATTAACATCATCATCTATTATTTATCTGCAGAGATACTTACCTTACTTACCTTAACCCTAACAGTGCTATCTTATTTTAATATGCAAGATAAAATCTGCTCCTGTGTATATGCTAAACATTTATTGCTATAAATTTTCTAGATTTCATTGACAAATATTTCTTAGTATTTCTTACACTATAGTATTTCTTCAAAAATATTGGATAAATTAGACAATTCTGTACTTTTAATAAATATACTTAAAAAGTAATGTATTTAAGCAGAAATAATATAATTGAATTTTATTTTTCAATCCCTCATGGACACCCCCCCCAAAATCACTAAAAAACACTATATGAAACCAACAAGTTGCATTTACATATATATTTACATACACATATTTAAGGAGAATATTTAAAGAATAAGAGGCCATGAATTTAAAAGTGATCAGGGGAGTATATGAGAGGTGTTTGAGGGATGGAAAGGAAGGTATAAATGTAATTATATATACATATATATGTCTTGCATATAAACAGCCATTTATAATTTAAAATTCTAATATATTAAAATTATACTTATTTTTCCAGCTTTAATTGATTTCTTCTTTTTCATTTAAATTTGAAACTAGTTATTTTACTTGTCAATTCCAGTTCCATGTCCCTCACCTCTTCCCTTGTTTTTCCCTACCCAACCCTCATCCCACTTGCTTTCTGCTCCCCAGGGAGGGTAAGGACTTCAATGGGAGATCTTCAAAAACTGTCACATCATTTCGAGCATGGCATAGGACCCTCTCCTGTGTGTTTAGTCTGACATTATCCCTGTATGTGGAATGGGCTTCCATAGTCCATTCATACACTACTGATAAATACTCTAATTATATTTTAATTAAATAAAAAATATTTGCCTGCACTAATAAAAATCACTAGGATTCCTTATGTTTAAATACATTATTTAAGAAGGTGTTTTGTGCTCCTATGACCACTGGTTAACTTCATCTCTACTTGACAAATTTAATGATTCTCTAAATGCCTAGCTTTTAAAACTGAGAAGTATGTATAGAAAAAACACAAAAAGGAGTTTCTCAATCAACAGAGACATACACATTGACTGATATACTGATGCACATACCTAGTGGATTTTGTTTCCCTTGTCTATTATTTGGAATGAAAGAAGAATATCCACTTGCACCATCCTGAGCAACCTAGCTTGTGATTTGATCATGGATAGAAAGCATGTGTTTAGTACATACTGGCATGTATAAAAGAGCAGAAATATCCAACTCTTAAAAGTTTTGCAAGCTAAATGAGAGACAGAATTATATATTCAGTAAACTTGTGTCTGTCACCGATTATAAATTTTTTTTTTTTGCATTACCGTTATGTCCACTTTTTTATCTACAAAAGAACACCCTGTTCTATCAGCTCAAGAAAATTAAAATCACCATGCTACTATATTACTCAAGCTGCTTATTTTCCTTTTAGAGAAGAATTAAAAATATAGAGAAACGAAATTAAAATACAATCTCTATATAGGAGACTGTCATTTCCCCCTCCCTTATTTAATCATGATCTTTCACATTCTCTGTATGAATACAATTATAAAATTGTTATTTAGTGGTTCATCACCTGTTATTTTCCTATTTAATGGCAATATAACGTGCAAAAAAATAAATTATAATGAGACTAAAATGATTCATATTACAAAATAATATGATAATAATGATTATTTATTTTGTTTCTATTAACTGTTAATTTATGCATGTACTCTATGTAAACAGCACATTTGACAGGTATATCTTAAAGTTGAAACATAGTTGTTGTTTACAATGTGTTTATCCTGCTGCTAAGTGAACACCTTCCAGTAAAAGATAAAATAATAATCTGACTTTCTTCACCTTTCCTATTTCAAAACTTCCAAATGCATTGTGCTTTTGCTATGTGCGGCCATGATTTGTTCATTTGCTCATCACAAACTCATTAAAGTTTACAGAACAAGAGAACATACATTCAAATCTCTGAAACCTACAGCTCAGATTACCTTCCATTGACTGTGGACACTAGTTTCTACTATACCCTCCATGATCACAGACAGTGTATTATTTTACTCATTTTATGGATCTGAGAGACGATATACTCTTTAAAACCCCTAAAATATAAAATCTTCACTTTCATTTCTGCTATTTTTTCATGCAAATATCAAGCTAATCATCTATGTCATACCATCTTTCTAGGTCCCAGAAAATAGCTTCATTCTCTCTTTAAAAAGAATAATATAAACAAGTGAACAAACAAAAATATAGTGCTCAGATGAACCCTAAGACACAGTGTCAGCATACAGTCTTTTACTAATGATAGCTGAAGTTCCGAAATCCCTGTTCCTCCCTATGATCCTGTCACTCTGATGGATAAAGGACAGCAGGGATAGCACTTTCCCATATGCTAATCAAGTCTCTATCAGAGATCAAAGCAAATGAATACAAAGAAAGTCGTGAAAGGAATGTCTAAGTGGAATTAGGTATATGCAAAAATTAATTTTATCCTCAATACATCCACCCCTACTACTAAAAGTAGTTAAAAACACCAAGGAACAAAACAGCTGAACAAAATAAATGAAACAATGTCCATTGCCCTCCTTCTTCTAACTATACAAGCCTTCGCTTATGTCAGTATTTCCTGTTGACCAAGATTTAACATTCTGAGTATTTTATACTACTTTGCTCAATTTAAGGTTGCTCATTGTAGTCTTTTCTGGTAATTTCCACACAGAAACAAGATTTATCACTGACTCTAACACCTTTGCTTAATTATTTATACAAATATTTTCATTTCTTGAAAGAACGGCCATAACTTTAATGTATTAGGAAAAATGAACAATTTAAAACATATTTATAAATACATAAATTGTTGTAGCACTTTATTCAAAAGGTTCAAAGTCATGTTTCGGTGCAACACTCAAAATAGTAATTTTATATTTCTTTGATCAAACCTATACATACTAAATTATTGTAGTTCATGCTATCCTATACAGTAAATATAATAATTGTGAGAAAAATTTAGAAAATGTTCATCCCATTTTCCCAAAGATTTTATAACTATTTTCAAAATTTTACTGGTTCACAAATTTTCATGTTGATGAATTATTTCAATACACTTATAGTGATATGAACACAAACAGCCTGACATATAGACATGAACATGCCACAAAGTTGAGTCTACTTTTGAAATGCAGTACAGATAGTGTATTGGTGCAAACAGTCCATGTTCCAAGTATAATAAAAACCTAAGCATCTTCAGAATGTGTCTTTGCTTTAAGTGTTTAATTAAATGTCATCAGACAGGGTAGAGTGGTCCTTAATATGGTATGACTGCCAACCTAAAACAGATATTTATATTTATATATATTAGATACTTTACATGTTGTTGAAACAATAAAAAGTGATGTAAGAAGAGATGAATCTATTTTGGATCCCAATTTGGGTGTTTGGTCCTTCAAAGTGAGAAGTCATGGAAATGGGAGCCTTGGCAGCTTATCAAATCACATGCCTAGCCAGGAAGGAGTAGAATACCTGTGCTCAGCTCACTTGCTCCAGTCCCACAGCATACAAAAAGGGGCTAACAACCCACAATAATGGTGAATCTTCCCAATTAAATTAATCTAATCTACATAACCCCTCACAGGTATGCTCAGAGACTTGTTGGCATAATGAATTTAAATCTCATGAAGTTAATCATCAAGATGAATCTTCTCAGCATGTGAGCACAAACACCAAAATACCATTTCCAACACTGCTTAGTTGACCAGCAACTAGAGATAGATAGCTGCGGGACCAAAGGTAAAATGAAACATCAAATTTAAACAATAAATATAATTCAGAATTAGAATAATTTTAATATATCATCTCATTAGTTGAGCTAAGTATTAAGAGAAAGATTGAAGAGGAGAAACAGAAACAATTTGTTGAAACATATACTTTCCATATATATATATATGTATATATATATAGTCATCTATTAAATATATGATAATTTGTCACAGATAAAATCTTTGATTAGCTAGCAATTCAGATATAAAAATATTTTTATTATAAAAACAAATGCATGTTTCCTAGAAATAACAAGGAAGGGACACTGTAATGCAACAACATGTCTGTTTAAACAGACCTGATCAGGAACAAAAACAATAGCCATGTTAACATGGAGGAAGGAAATCTAACAGAGTTCTGCTGCATAAACAAAGATAAGAGGGAACTAATGACTACTGGGAAGGGAAGGGTTAATCTTTTTCAGGGATGAGACTCTAATGGTTATTCAATACAAAGTAGTAAGCATGAAAACATATATATACATGCAGTACTAAAACATGTGAAAGCTGAGTCTGATGTGCTCACAAATGCTGTTAATCCCAGCAAAAAGGTGGAAGAGGCAGGTAGATCTCCGTGTGTTCAAGGCCAGGCAGGTGTACTAATTGAGTTCCTGGACAGCTGAGGCTGTTACACACAGAAACTCCCACTCTAGAAAAGAATGAGGCCAACAGTCTGAAAAGGAGGGAAAAAAAAAATAAAAGGAATGTTAGAGGGATGGATCATTGAACATGAAAAAAAAAAAAAAAGGAAAAATAATGTAATTATAATTTAAGTGAAACAAACAAAAAAAAAACACAGTGTTGAATTTATCAATTTTTACTTTCTAACAACTTGATAAGAAAACAGTGTTTATTCTCAGCATGTGCATAGCAGCTTACTTCTTTCTTCTTCTCCTTCTCCTTCTCCTTCTTCTTCTCCTCCTTCTTCTTCCTCAACATCCACTGCATCTATAATCTGCTGGAGCATGTGAAGGAATCCTACCTGCAGATCCAAAGCTGCAGGATATCCTCAGCACAGCATGGCAGTGAGTCATGCAGAAGTCCTAGTGGAAGCCCAGCATTGAATATACCCTAGAGACACTAGGCCTTGAAGCAGACCAATGGCTCTGCATTGATGCTTGTAAGTAGAGTAATATGGGTAAAGGGGTATACAGCACAAATTGTTGGTTCACATTGTAGCTTCCATGATGAGGCTTTTAATTCCTTCCCGTTTTTTTTTTTTTTTTTTTTTTTTCATTTTTTTTTTCTATTTAATTTTGTTTGATTTTGGTCAGATGCAGAGGTGGAGGGTGGATGTGAAGGAAAGAGAAAGAAATGCATCAAGATACATGTGAAAAACACATACAATAAATTTTAAAAACTTAATTGTATTTATTTATTTTCACTACTAATCTCATCTCATTTTCATTCAGTAGTGATTTGTTCAGTTTTCATGAGGTTTTAAGCTTTCTGGTATTGTTGATATCTAGATTTAATATATGGTGGTCAGACAGAACTCAGAAAATTATTTTAATTTTCCTGTACATGCTGAGAGTTGCTTTATGTTCAATTATATAGTCAATTTTAGAGAAAATTCCATCAGATCCTGAGAATAATGTATATTCTATTGTGTTTGGGAGAAATGTTCTCTATATTTCTGTTAAGTCCATTGGCTTTATTGTGGTGATATATTGTTTATGGTTTATTAAAGCCATTGAAGATAAAAATAGCAAAGCAGCATACTGGTTAGCTATAGAAGCCAGGCAGTGGTGGTACACACATTTAATACCAGGATTCAGGATTAAAAGGTAGATGGATTGCTTTTAGGTCAAGGCTACACTGAGCTGCATGAAATTTATCCAGTTCTAAAGAAAAACAGCTCAGACAAAGATAATCTCAGCATATGGAATCACATGTTTTTAATTCCAGCACTAGGGAGGTAGAAAAAGCAAAGGATCTCATGTGTTGATTGAGTCTCTCGCCTTGTTGAGGAGAGTATAGCTATCTATACTATTGGCTGGCTGCTTTGCTTTTCTGATTTTCAGCTTGGATGTTTGAAGCCCAGTATCAGTTTCTGGGACTTTTATTTATCATGCTACATTTTATAGTGTCAGTGAGCTCTAGTATTTCTCTGTTTAATTTTTGTCTGGATGATCTCTCTATTAGAGAGAGTATGGTAGTGAAGTTTCCTTCTGTCAATGTGTGAGGGTCAATATATAATTTAATGTGTAGTGGCAGTTCTTTTATGAACTGCAATGCACTGGTGTTTGGTGTATAGATGTGCAGAACTGAAATATACTATTGTTGGATTTATCCTTTGGTGAGTATATATTGCCCTTTTCTGTCCTGATTAGTTTTGATTTGAAGTCTGTTTTGCTAATTATTAAGATGAATACAGTAGCTTGCTTGTTAAGTCAAATTGCTTGGAATATCTTTTTACATACTTTTATCCTGAGGTGAAGAATTTCTTGAAGTTTTAGTGTGTTTCTTTGATTCAGAAGAGAAGAAGGACAGATCTTGCTTTTATGTCAATTCTGTGAGTCTGCATTTTTTATTAGAGAATTGAGACCATTGATGTTGAGAACCATCAATGAGCAATTTTTATTGATTCTTATTATTTTGTTGATATGGAGTGTATGTGTGTTTGTGTGTGTGCTCTTCTTTCATTGTTGTTTTCTGGGATTATTTATTCATTGTGTCTTTGTAGGTATATTCAACCTTTTTAGGGTTGAGATTTTCTTTTAGTACCTTCTGTAAGGCTGGATTTTTAGATAGATATTGCTTATATTTAATTTTCTAATGTACTGTCATACTTTCTCCATATACTGTGATTTAAGTTTTGATGGATTTAGTTACTATGAGTTGGCATCCGTGGTCTCTTAGAGTCTGTAGCAATCTGTCCAGGCTCTTCAGCTATTTAGAGACTCCATTAAATAGTCAGGTGCAATTCTAATAGGTCTGCACTTAAATGTTACTTGGTCTATTTTCCTTGAAGCTTTTTATATCCTTCACATATATTATTTTAATTTTTATGTGTCAAAAGACTTTCTTTCCTGTCCAGTTTATTTGGAGCTTTGTGTGCTTCTGTTTCTTCGATAGACATTACCTTCTTTAGGTTAAGAAAATTTTCTTCTGTGATTTTGTTGAAAATATTTCTGTGCTTTTGACATGGGCTTCTTCTTCTCTATATCCCCTGGATGTTTTGTACCAGAGCTTTTTAGTTTTATCATTTTCTAGATTGACATGAGCAAAGAAACCATTTCTTCTACACTGCCTTCAGTGTTTGAAAACCTATCTTCAGTATCTTGCATTCTATTGGAGAAGATTGCCTCTGCGGTTCCTGTTTAAATTCCTAAATTTTTTATTTCTATATTTCCCTCAATTTAGATTATAAATTGTTTATATGTTGTGGATGACAGTATTTTTATTTTCTATGGTTTTTATTTAAATTTAAAACAAGCTTATTTTAGATGTCAAGACCAGTTTTCCTCATCCTCCCCTCCTCCCCTGCCCCCTGACAGCCCGCATCCCATCCCTTTTCTGATCTCTCACTCAGGAAGTTTAAGGTCTTCAATGAGGGCTCTTCAGAGTCTTCAGGGTCTAGGCCTTTGCCCATGTGTCTAGGCTGAGGGAGTATGCCAGTCTTCTTAACTAACACCCATGCTCAGGGAGGTCTGAGTCTATTATATGCTGGTTTCCCAGTTATCAGCCTGGTGGGGGTCCATGAGCTCTTCCTTTTTTGGACCAGCTGTTTTTGTGGGTTCTCCAGTCTACTCTTGGCCCCTTTGCTCATCATTCCTTCCTCTCTACAACTGGAATTTAGGGGTTTGTGTCAGTGTTTAGCTGAGGGTGACTGCTTCTGCTTACATCAAAGAAATCATCCAACATGACCAAACAGGCTTCATCCCAGAGATGCATGGATGGCTCAACATATGAAAATCAATCAATGTAATCCATCATATTAAACAAACAGAAAAAGAAAAACCGCATGATCATCTCACTAGATGCTGAAAAAGCCTTTGACAAAAATTGAACACACCTTCATGATTAAGGTCTTGCAAAGATCAGAGATAAGAGAAACACACCTAAACATATTAAAGGCAATATACATCAAACAAACAGCAAAATAAAACTAAATGGAGAGAAAGTCAATGTGATTCCTCTAAAATGAGGAAAAGGACAAGGCTGTCAACTCTCTCCAAATCTCTTCAATATTGTACGTGAAGATCTAGCTAGAGAAATAAGAAAACAAGAGGAGAACAAGGGGATAAAAACTGGAAAAGAAGAAGGCTAACTTTCACTATTTGGAGATAATATAATTTACATACAAAGAACTCCTACTGCTGGTAAACAACTTCAGCAAAGTAGCAGGACACAAGATTAAAAAAAAAAAAAAAAGTCAATAGCCCTACTTTATACAGACAAAACAGACAAATAAAGGGGCTGAGAAATAAGTCAGAGGAATATCACCCTTTACAATAGTCACAAATAACATAAAATATCTTGGGATAACCATAACCAAGCAAGTGAAAGACCTATATAATAAGAATTTCGAGTCTTTAAAGAAAGAAATTCAAGAAGATACCAGAAAATGGATAGATTTCCCATACTCTTAGATAGGTAGAATCAACATAGTAAAAATGTCAATCTTGCCAATACCAATGTACAGATTCAATGCAATCCCAATCAAAATCCCAGCACAATTCTTCACAGATTTTGAAAGAATAATCCTCAAATTTATATGGAGAAACAAACATGCCTGTACAATAAAGTAACTTCTGGAGGCATCACCATCCTTGACTTCAAGCCCTATTAAAGAGCTAAAGTCCTGAAAACACATTGGTATTGGTGCAAAAAATAGAGAGAAATGCCAATGGAATCCAATTGAAAACCCTGATATTAACCCACAAACCTACGAACACCTGGTTTTTGACAAAGAAGTTAAAGTTACACAATGGAAAAAAGAAAGCATCTTCAACAAATGGTGCTGAAGTAACTGGATGCCAGCAGATAGATCCATATCTATCACCATGCACAAAGCTTAAGAGCAAATGGATCAAAGACCTCAACATAAATCCAGCCACACCGAACCGTTAGAAAATAAAGTAGGAGACACCCTAGAATGAATTGGTACAAGAGACTGCATCCTTAACAGAAGACCAGTAGCATAGACGCTGAGATCAACAATTAATAAATATCATCTCCTGAAACTGAGAAGCTTTTGTAAGGCAAAATATACACTCAAAAAGACAAAATGGCAGCTCACAGAATGGAAAAAATATTCACCAACTCCACATCTGACAGAGGGCTAATCTCTAAAAATATTCAAAAAACTCAAGAAGGTGGAGATCAAAACACCAAATATTCCAATTAAAAAGTAGAGTACAGAACTAAATAGAGAATTCTCAATAGAGGAATATAGAATGGCTGAAAGACTTAAGAAAGTGA
Organism: Phodopus roborovskii; assembly: GCF_943737965.1. Lineage (NCBI taxonomy): Eukaryota > Metazoa > Chordata > Mammalia > Rodentia > Cricetidae > Phodopus > Phodopus roborovskii. Next base: position 817,812 of record NW_026126436.1, read on the forward strand.
TCAACATCCTTAGCCATTAGGGAAATCAAATCAAAACAACTCTGAGATGCCATCTTACTCCTATAAGAATGGCTAAAATCAAAAACACAAAAGAAATTTTATGCTGGAGAGGATGTGGAGAAAGGGAAAAACTCCTCCACTGCTAATGGGAATGCAAACTGGTACAGACACTTTGGAAGTCAGTGTCATGGTTTTGCAGTTTAGGGTTTCTTTACTGATTCTGTTTCAATGTTTAGGTCTTATACTGACTTTGTCATTTCCTTCCACAGTTTTTTAAATTAAATTTCCTTAAGTGATGTATTAATTTCTTCATTAAGGATTACTGTCATATATATAAATATTTTCTTAAATTTTTTTCCTTGTGCTTTAGCTGTTGTAAATGTTAGGGCCTACATTAACAGGGTTACTACTACATAGTGGAGACATAACTACTGGCTATTTATCTATTGTAATTTACATTGGCATCTATGCATTTGGGTTTGGGAAGAGTGTAACTCTTTTTGATATCTCTGTTGAATATGAGTTTTATTGCTTGGTTTCTGTTTCCTTCTCTTTTTATCTGAGGGCATTCTAGAATCCTGATAGGTGTGGCCCCTGAGGTTCCAGGTAAAATATATTTCTAAGTTTTCTTAACACACTGAGCTGAACTTCTGGAATCCATTTGCAGAGAAGGAGGAGTGATGAGCAAAAGGTTTAAGACCAAGTTGGAGAAACACACGGAAACTGCTGACCTGAACAAGGAGGAGACCGTGGGCTCCATTCTGATGGCTGGTAAACCAGCATAGGACCTAACCAGATTACCTGAACATTGGTGTTAGTTAGGAAAACTAGGCAGTGGGACATCTGATAATTTATCCCTAGTATACAATGGACTTTATAGCCCATTCCATGTATAGGGATATTACCTTGGTCTAGACACATGGGGAGGGCCTAGGCTCTGTTCTAATGATAAGGCAGACTTTGAAGACTCCCCACAGAAGGCCTCACCCTCCCTGGGGAGAAGAAAGGGGATGTAGATTTGTAGGAAGAACAGGGGAGGACAATGGGAGGGTGAGTGAACTCAGGTTGATATTAAACAAGCTTGTTTCAAATAAAAAAAATTATAAAAAAGAATAGGAAAGAGCTATGAGAGGGATTGCTAAAGGCATTCAGGAGAGAGCAAAGCAGTTATACCAGGATGTACTCAAGGGACAGAAGCAAAGACTGGGGAGAGACCCAAATGGCTGCTGCAGCTAGAAGTGAAGACTGGAGGACTGGATTAGAAAAAAAGTACAGAAATTGTGATTTTTCAGAAACTCCTCTTTCTGCTCTCTTGCCTACTTGATTCTCAAGCATATTCGCAGAAAATGCCTGCTGAGTTTAGGGGCTGAGATAAAGTGACAAGTAGTGGCAAGGAAAATTGGTGAAAGAGATCTTTGTGATTCCCTTGAAGTTGGGACAGACGGGAAGGTGAGATCTGCTGCAAAAATGTGTGTGATAGTGGGGGTTGCATTTGTTGTGGAGGCAGACAGGAAGTGGGACTGCAGCAGGATGTCTGGGGTTGAGACAGGAGAGTTAGATCTAGAGGAGACTATGGAGAGGTATAGATCTGCAATTATGCTTATTCCACTGACTGGTAGGTCTTGTAGTTTTCTAGGGAGCACCTCCTGGAGTTGGTGTCAAGAAAAACGAGATGATTGTTTGGAAGTGAAGATCTCCATGACTCACCAGAAGTACAGACAGAGAGGAAAGGCATTCAAAGCAGGTGCTATGCTCCAGAGCTGTGTGTAAAAGGGCAGTTGATTTTGAAGCAGAGGAGTGAAAGGTGAAGATTTACCTACCTGTTTTCCTGGAAGGGCTGGGAAGCCAGCTCACACAAAATATCTGCTCGTGTTAGATGTTGGAATTATCAGATGAATGGTTGGATGTTAAAAGATGGTTTTTCCCTGTGGTCCTGGACCCAATGCCATGTCAGTCCCAAATAATACACAGAGGCACTGTATTAAATATAATGCTGTTGGCCAGTTACTAGTTTCTTATCAACTATCTGTGTCTTAAATATTAACTCATTTCTATTAATCTAAGTATTTCCACATGGTCTCATCTTACCAGAGAGAGGGCCTGGACCTCTGTTCTCTCAAGTCTCTACATCTTGTCTCCTCCCTACTTCTTCCACTCTCCTCCTTGTTTCCAATCCTGCCTATCATGCTTTCCTATTGGCCAACAGTGCTTTATTTATTAACCAATAAGAGGAACATATTTACAGAATGACATCTCCCATCATCTCATCTTTTCTAAAATAAAAAGAAGGGTTTTTAACTTTAACATAGTAATATATATATATATATATATATATATATATATATATATAACAAAATAGTTATCAAATTGAACCAAAGTTAACAATATTTACTCCATTAACATTAAGCAAGATTTAAAGAAAGCATTTAATCATCTATCGTATGTTTGTGAATCTAAATTCCTATATGAAAGTTATCTTTAACCCTAACTAAGAAAAACTGTAACTATTAACAATCTGTCTTCAACTCCATCAAAGAGCACAGAAGGATAATTTATAACCTCTAGAAATGACAGAGACATCTTGCTACCTGATCAGTCACCTGAAGTTCTTCTGTAATGTTCAATTTTCAGCCTATAGGCCATAGTGTGTCTGTCAGACTCTTCAACAAAACAGGAAACTTTAAACTGCCCACCTGTAATGGCAGTTTGTCAGTCACTTTTCTTTTTGTCCTGAAGAATATCTGTCAGACTTTCCCATGAATCAGGAACCCTGTAGCAATATTCATCTTGTATGAGCAGTCACTTTCCTGTGGTTATGAATGTCCAGTTTATACGGCATAAAGTCAAACAGTCCAGACAAGAGAAGTATCTTGGCCAAATGATTAGTCTTGCCATATTGGAAGCAAACTCCATAACAACTTTCTTTGATACCCATCTTCCTTTCTGACACAGGTGGTGTTGCCAGAAGCAGTTGTGTCCTATTGTCAAGAAAAACCCTAAACCATGTTAAATGCCATATTCTCTATGTTTTTGAAAGGTTTGAAGAATGCCTATCCATCTCAAATACATTTCTATATATCTAGAAAAACTCACCTAAGTATAAGTTTTGATTATCATAGGTAACTATGTATAATCTGTAATAAATAATACATTATGTTTCAAAATTATCTATATAAACACAATGTCTAAATAAGAGGAGACATATACATATCACAAAGTTGACCATAAATTTGTATCAATAAATGAAAATCAATTCCAAAACAAAGTATTCATTTCTATACCATAACCCTCCTTTTACCTTTAAAAAGAGATTGGTTGTGATCATTAACCATTTATAACCAAGCCCATTTAAATGAAAACAAACATTTATAAATAATATTTGGGAATTTCAGTGTCGTTCTTTCCAAACTGCTTCCTGCTGATAAGGGGTGCTGCCTTGGGGAATCCTAAGAAGATGTAGAAATCCTGGCTTCAGGAGGTCTTGCTTGATTTAACCATGTTAGTCTGGAAGGAATCCACAGCTTTTCAGTTTTTGTGGAAACAAAAATAGAAATCCTTTTCCCCAGTAACTTGTCCTTAGACTTAAATTTTGGAGCCAAAGCATTTTTAAAATATATAAATTAGATTAATCCTGCAGCATTTATTTTAATAGTTGTTACTATTTCCTCAGCAGTCAAAGACAATAGAACAGTCTCTTTTGTGCTCTGCCTTTACATGGCTTTTTTATTACTCTATCTCTTCTACTTCTATTTTTTCATTTTTTGAGACAGGATTGCTCTGTGTAACTTGTATCTGTCCTGGAAGTAACTCTGTATACCAGGTTTACTTTGAAATCACAGAGATCTGCTTGCCTCATTCTCCAGAGTACAAGAATTAAAGGTGTGTGCCACCACACTCAGCTACTCTCTGTCTTTTTATTAATCTTTTTTAAACCAGTTTATCCCATTTCTTTTTCTCTCTCAATTCTATGTATAATTTAAAACACACTTTAAACCTTTAGAGGTTTTCCTTAGTCTGAATCTGTCTTTACTGTAAATCTTTATCTTTTTATGGCCATGAGTCTTGTATCTGGTAAACAACATTGCTAAAATGAAAGCCACAGCTGTATTAGCTGTGGTCTATCCAAGATGATTGAAGGTACTTTTACCTCCAGAATTGAGAGCTGTGCTTGCTGTCTTGGTCTACACTGCCATCCATCAGCAGGTTGCAGACACTGTATTAGATATAATGCTCTTGGCCAGTTGCTAGCTCTGTGTTAAATAATAACCCATTTCTATTAATCTAAGTATTTTCACATGGTCTCAATCTTACCAGAGAGAGGGCCTGGACCTCTGTTCTCTCAAGTCTCTACATATTGACTTCTCATTACTTCTTCCTCTCTCCTTCATGTTTCCTAGTCCCACCTACATTGCTTTCCTATTGGCCATAGTGCTTTAGTCATTAACCAATAAGAGAAACATATTTACAGAATGACATCTCCCATCAGTTGAATATTTTAGATATCACTAATGTATTTATATCATAAATTTATGTTTCAAATGCATAGTTCATTGGTGTTATTTACATTCACATTATTATTATACATTCATTATCATTGAACATAACTTTATATTTCATTGAATCTGAAACTTTGTGTTTTATAAAAAAAATCTGTGTTTCTTTTTCTATCTTGTCACTCCTTTCTCCATAAATTCACCATTCTAAACATCTCAAAAAGGAATGCCATAGAATACTTGCCTTTTTTTATATTGTTATATTGTTTACTTTATGTGTTGTGTTTCTGGTTAATCCACCTAGTAGCATGTATTAGACCTTCATTTACTTTCATTTAAGTTTGTAAACCTGACTGTCACTACATTCATCCATTAATGGACACATGGGTTCTTTCCCTCTCATCACTGCCTTTTCTTCTGTCAACATATTTGGACAAATGTCTCTGAGTCTTTTTCAGTCTTTAGGTACATGCTTAAAAGTAACCTTGTTGGAATGCATGATAGATGTGATTAAATTATAGTTTTACATAGTGACTGCTGTGCTTATATCCATACTCCACAGTTCAGATTTTGTCCTTGAATCACATATAGTGTGTCATCTTGGAATTGTAATATTTTCTGATGAAATATGTTACCATTTCTGATTTTATCTACAGAGCTACCCACTATCCTTCATTTTTTCAACATTTTCCTCTATATCAACCATTTTTGTTCTTTTGAAATAATAATTAGGAAATAAAATTTTAAGAAATATTTCTGAATACAAATGTTCGCTGTCAATTCTACCATTTTGACTTCAAAATATGTTCTCTGACACATCATGGCTCTATAAAAGGCAGGATTCTGTACTTTTATCCAATAATACACTATGTTAAAAAAACGCAATATTCTATAATGTAAGTCCTAAAGTAGATAGATTTTATTACCTAAATTTTGTGTAAGAGATCCTAGAAGTGCCTCTTTTAAAAAGAAATTGATCAGTAAATACTTGCTGAATTAGAATTAGTTGGCTTTGTATTTTATAATTTTATGTCTAGGAGTTAAGTGTGGGTGAATAAAAATCAGAATTGAGTATTTGGATAAAGGGAGTCATAATATTTTCAATAGCTTCTTTCCCTCTGGGATATTAAAAAAAAAAAAAGACTAATACTTTCCCAAATGTGGCATCTGTCAAGTTCTCTTCTATGTTAGAGACTTGAATAGAATCCCTAGTGATATGTCACCCTGGCCTCATAAAAATACAGAGAAAGAAAACAGCATTAAGTTATTATTCTTCATAGGAGATATTTTGCATGGTCGCTGGAGTAGCTGAAAGATAATAACAGAAAGACCTTGACATCTGTGAGAAATGTTATGTTATAATTTAAGAAATTATCACAGAAGTTATAAATATTTTATGTATTTTAATTTATTAAATAAAGAATTATTGGAATAATCAATTGAGAATATTAATAGTAATAAACTTGAAAATAAAGATAAGTGATATAAAGGAAATTATTTAGGCACAAGGAGACCATAGTATGTCAAAGCTAGCTTCTCAAGAAGTTTGCTAATGAGACTTTACTTCCTATCTCATACAGAAGCTTGGAAGCAGTGACATTTGTTCCATGAAGTTCTGCTGAAATTTATCTATGGATCAATTTGAGTTTGAATTTTATTGTGGTTGGGCAATTTTTAATTTCTCTTTTAATCTTACTTCTTGTTAGAAATCTATTTAAATTTTCTTTCTTCTCCTGCTTTAATCCTTTCAAGTCATATGTAGAAATGCATCCATTATTCTTAGATTTTCCAATTTAACGAGATATATGTTGTTAAGGTGTAACTTAATGACTTCTTTTTCAAGTATAATTTAAGTAATTTGTAGCTTGTTTTATTTTTTGGATTTTGGTTAAGAATTTATTTATCATTATTTTATCTTACTAAATAAACAACATTTTGTTTTGTTGATTCTTAATCTTACATTTGTTTTCATTGGCAAATTATTTTAGAGAATTTTATACATGTATACAATAAACATATCTTCCACATTTAAGATTTCCTCCCTTCAACTTTTCTTCCAAAATGGCTCAACATGTCCCCCTTCCCAAATTCAATTATAAATATAAAACAATAAATCCAGCTAGTGGTATCCATAATGCATGAGTTTATGACCACTACTGGAATATGAAAACCATATCTCAAAATAAATAAATAAATAAATAAATAAATAAATAAATAAATAAGAAAAGAAATTTCTTCCATCTTCCATTTTCCACATAAACATTACTGTCAATGTCAATAGCTCCTCAGTAAGGGTCATACCTGGAGATCATTTAGCCTAACTATTTTTGCTTGTATAACATTCTGTATTTTCTTGCAGATAATGACAGCTCCTGTGAGTTTATGATTGAATCACTATGTTTTGTCCAGAAGACAGTATTTTACAACATCTCTCCCCATCTGTTGGTGCTTATAGTCTTTCTATTTCATTTTTCACAATGTTTTCTGAGCCGTAATTTAGGGAAGTTAATGCATATGTCCCACTTACAGCATAACAAAGTGAGATAACCTTGATTCAGAAAGACAAGCATGTGCTCACTTATAAGTTGAGATTAGCCTTAAAATAAAGGATAACCAACTACAATCCACAGATCCAGTGAAGGAAGTAACAATGCAGGCTCTTTCACCATTGTGAAAGAGAAATGGAATAGAAATTACCAGTGGATACATGGAGTGTTTGGAATGTGAACAGGAGATATTAGGTGGTAGGGAGGATAAAGGGAAAGAGTAGTGTGAAAGACAACTAGAATCTGAGGGTATCTCTGGGATGAAGTAGAAACAGTGCAGTGCAAATACCCAGGAATCTATGAGGGTGACACTAGGTAAGACTCTTTCAAATTGGAGATACAGAGCCTCATCCATCTCCTGTAACTTCTCCCAGTGGCTGGCTACCAAACCAGCCACAAACCCTTCCACCTACAATCAGTCCTGTTTGCCTGATGTGGTGGGGTAAAGAAGGTACGGAAATTGACCCATAACTTGAGTGGGAGCTCAAACTTGAGGGCCATGACCCAGAGATGGGGTACTTCAGAGATCTAGGATAGAAGTACACATGACTGGCCAAAATAACAAAATCAAAAAATGTTAATGAAATGATTCCTAATGATATTCTGGTATAATCATAGATTGGTGCATAGTTCAACTATTATCAGAGAGCCTCAACCAGCAAGTGATGGAAACAGATAGATATCCACAAACAAACATTAGGTAAAGTTCCAGGAATCCTATTAAAGTGGAGGAGAAATTATTTTTAGGGGCCAGTGGGATCAAGGACACCACAGGAAATCCCACACATGTAACTAACCTGGGCTCGTAGTGGCTCACAGACCCTGAGCCAACAACCACAAAGTCTGCATGAGACTGATGTAGACCCTCTGCATATACATGACTGTTGTGTAATTTGTTCTTCTGTGAGAATCCTAACAGTGGGAGCAGGGGCTGTCCCTGACTATAATGCCTGCTTTTAAAACCCATTTCTCCTATAGGACTAGCTTATCTAGCCTTAATATAGAGGAGGTACCTAGTCTCACTGCAACTTAAATGTACCTTGGCTGATTTCTATCCATGGAAGGCCAGTCTTTTTCTGAAAAGAATAGAGGAGGAGGAATAGATTTGGGGGAAAGTGGGAGGTGGGAAATGAAGGGAAATTTTGGTTGGCATGTAAAAACAAAAACAAAACAGTAAAAATTGTAGCACCAAGTCTCTTACTTTCAGTCTTTATGCATATCTCCATTTATTTCCACTGCAGAAAAATCTTCTCTGACAAAGGTTTAAAGCAGCCCAAGTGTATGGATATAAATATAAATATTTTTTACAACATGATCAATTAATATTAAAATACTATTAGCTTGCACTTTCATATTGGCTGGATATTGACAGCAGCATTTTTAAAAAGTTTGCTAGCCATAGCCATTTGTTTTTTTTTTTTTTTTTTTTTTTTTTTTAGGCACCAGAAATTTCATTTAATCCACTTTCCTTTCCTTTTACAACATTCTAGACACTATAAACCAAATTAATCTTTTTGTGACCCAGGCTTGTGATAGGAACCATTGATTACAAAGCAGTGACAGACCTTAGCCTATTTGTTTTTTCTGGTCTCTTTCAATCTCTAGCTGTCACTTGTCCTTTCTTGGTTATCTCTTAATCTATTCTAACCCTGTGAAATAAGAACCAAAAGTGCCAACCTCAGTATTCTGAGATTTAAGAGATGATCCAATGGTAAATAAGCTCTGAAGGCCCTTCCAAGTCCAGTGGCTCCTGCCCTATGGTAGTTTATTCTTGGGAAAGCACACAGATCTAACAAAGACCAAGTGAGGGTCTGGATGGTAAGGTGCTTGGGCCTGTGACCACCACTAGCCACATCCAGCCTCAGAACTTCAAAGACTCCAGAGCTCATGTCCCATGTGGAGGGCTCCCAGGTACCTCTCTCTTGACTGGAGACTCTCAGTTCCCCTCACCACACCTAGAATATTATGAAGGACACAAGAGAGATCAAGGACAGAGTAACCAGCCCCAGTGGGAGGAACACTGGCGAAGCAGAAGTTGGTGACATGTGCTCTTGGGAAGAGAGGTAGGGCCTGGAACAAGGATGGAAGCTGGAAAGTGAAGGGCAGTCCTGTCTCTCAGTAGCGGTAGTGATCAGGCTTGAAGGGGCCATCAGTGGTCATGCCCAGATACTGGGCCTGCTTCTCAGTCAGCTTGGTCAGCTTCACATTCAGCTTGCCCAGGTGGGCTTCAGCCACTGCCTCATCCAGCTTTTTAGGCAAGAAGTGAACCCCAACGGGGTATTTATCTGGGTAGGTCCACAGCTCAATCTGTGCCATCACCTGGTTTGTGAAGGAATTGCTCATCACGAAGCTGGGATGGCCCATGTCACAACCCAGGTTGACCAGCCAGCCTTCAGCCAGCATGATGATGCGGCGCCCATTCTTCAGCCAATAGCGGTCCACCTGGGGCTTGATGTTCACCTTCTCCACAGCGTTCTCATTGAGCCACTTCACATCAATCTCCACATCGAAGTGTCCAGTGTTACACACAATGGCATCGTCTTTCATCTGTTCAAAGTGCCGGCCAAGGATGATATCAACATTGATGGGGTCAATCTCGGTGATGATGACTCGGGCCCCAAAACCCCTCAGGGCCTGGGCACAGCCCTTGCCCAAGTCGCCATAGCCTGCTACCACCGCCACCTTGCCCGCAATTATTACATCTGAGGCCCGTTTGATGCCATCTATGAAGGACTCCCTGCAGCCATAGAGATTATCAAACTTGCTCTTGGTGACAGAATCATTGACATTGATGGCAGGCACCTTGAGTATCCAATTGGCCATCATCTTGTAGAGGTTGTGGACCCCAGTCGTGGTCTCCTCAGAGATGCCTCGAATCTCGACAGAAGCTGTGGATGAGGTTAGTTAAGCCACCACCATCGTCCAGAATCATGTTGAGGGGTCCACCTTTGAAGTGCAGGGTCTGCTCAATGCACCTCAGGTACTCTTCGTCTGTCTCGCCCTTCCAGGCATACACTGGAATGCCAGCCTTGACAATGGCAGCCGCTGCGTGGTCTTGAGTAGAGAAGATGTTGCAGCTGGACCACTGTACCTCCGCACCCAGGGCCACCAGAGTCTCAATGAGGACAGCTGTCTCCACAGTCATGTGCAGGCAGCCAGCAATGCGAACACCCTTCAGGGGCTTGGACTCCGAGTACATCTCCGGCATGTGCATCAAACCTGGCCTTTCGTCCCCATGCAGCCAGTCCAATGTCCGCGACTTTGTAAGGCAGTATATCTGACATGCTGGCGGCGCTTCCGTTAGGAATGATGAATTCAGTGAAGGGGGCAGGACAGCACAGGGCAAGGCGCCATTTGTATTTTTTATTTCGAAAATTTCATGTTTAGTTACTTAAGGATTTTTTGTATTTTTTTTTTTGTTTTTTTTGTTTTGTTTTGTTTTGTTTTGTTTTTTTAAATCAGGTTGCTTATAGTCTCAATAGTTGGGTTCTTGAAGTATCCTTTTTTTTCCTTTTTTATTTAAAATTGAAACAAGTTTGTTTTACATGCTAATCTCAGTTTTCTCACCTATCACCTCCACCAAACCCAGCCCATCCCATTTCTGCTCTCCAGGTAGGGTGAGGCCTTCCATGGGGAGTCTTAAAGTCTGTCATATCATTTGGGACAGGGCCTACGCCCTCCTTCGTGTGTCTAGGCTGACAAAGTAACCTTCTATGTGGAATGGGCTCCCAAACACTATTCGTATAGTAGGTATAAATACTGATCCATTACTAGAGGCCTCTAGACTAACATCCATATTCACAGGGTCTGGGGCAGGCCTATTCGAGTTTCCCAGCTATCAGATTGGGGTTCATGAGACCCCCTTGTTCAGGCCACCTGATTCTGTGGGTTTCTCCAGCCTGGTCTTGACACCTTTGTTCATCACTTCTCCCTCTCTGTAACTGGATTCCAGCAGTTAGGCTAGTGCTTAGCTCTGGGTGTCTGCTTCTGCTTCCAACAGCTATTAGAAAAAGTCCCTAGGGTAGGAAGGATATGAGGTAGTCATCAATCTCACTACCGGGAAAGGCATTAAATGTAGCCTCTCCACTATTGCTTAGCTTATTAGTTGTGTTCATCCTTGTAGATCTCTAGGCATTTCCCTAGTGCCAGATTTCTCCTTAAATCTATAATGGCTTCCTATATTTTGGTATCTCTTTCCTTGTTCTTTTCTATTCTTGCTATATCTCAATCTTCCATCTCCCTCATGCCCACCTCTCCCCTCCTCTTCTCTCCTTCTTTTTTGTCTAATTCCCTTTCCCCTCCCTCCATGCTCCCAATTTGCTAAGGAGATCTTGTCCATTCATTTCGCCTTTCCCAGGGGAGTCTGCATGTCTCTATTAAGGTCCTCCTTGTTTCATAGCTTTTCTGGCAGTGTGAATTTTAGGCTGATGATCTTTGCTCTATGTCTAAAATACATATATGAGTAATGTACCATATTTATCTTTTTGTGACTGGATTAGTTCACTCCAGATGCTTTTTTCCATTTCCATCCATTTCCCTGAAAATTTCAGGATTCCCCTGTGTATTTCCACTAAATTACATACTACATTATGCAAATATATCACATTTTTTTCTATCCATTCTTCAATTGAGAGGCATCTAGGTTGCTTCCATGTTCTGGTCATCACAAATAATGCTGTTATTAACACAGGTGAACAGATGTTCTTGATGTATGAGTAAGCATCCTTTGGGTATATGCCTAAGAGTGGAATTGCTGTGTCTTGAGGTAGACCAATTCCCATTTTCTTGAGGAGCTGCCATACTGATTTCCAAAGTGCCTATATGGGTACACATTCCCACCAGAAATGGAAGAGCATTCCCTTTATCCACATCCTTTTGAGCATAAACTGTCCTTGGTGTTTTTGATTTAGCCATTCTGATAGGAGCAAAATGGTATCTCAGAGTTGTTTTGATTTGCATTTTCATGATGGCTAAGGATGTTGAGCCCTTTCTTAAGTGTCTTTTAGCCATTTTAGATTCCTCTATTAAGAATTCTCTATTTAGTTATGTACCCTGCTTTTTAATTAAATTATTTGGTGTTTTGGTGACTAGCTTCTTGAGTTGTTTGTATATTTTGGAAATCAGCCCTCTGTCAGATATGGGCTGTCAGATATTAGTGAATATCTTTTCTTACTCTGTAGGCTGCCATATTTAATTGTTAACTGTGATGCCTTCTAGGAGGGATCATCAAAATCTGTCAAGTCTTTTGGAGTAGGGACTAGGCCCTCCCTCCTGCCTTTAGGCTGAAGGAGTATCCTTCCATGGGGAAATATGCTCCCAAAGTTTTTTTCTTGTACCAGGGATACATCCTGGTTCCACTGTCAGAAGTTTCTTAGACTGTCCAGACCTTCTAACAGACACACATCATGGGGTCTGTGTCGGTACAATGCTTATTTCCCAGCTATCAGTCTGGGGATCCATGATCTCTCACTTGTTCAGGTCAGCTGTCTCTGTGGGTTTCTGTAGCCTGGTCTTCACCACTTTTCTTATCATTCCTCACTCTCTGCAACTGGATTTGAGGAGTTCAGCTCAGTGTTTAGCTGTGGTTGTCTGCTTCTGTTTCCATCAACTACTAGATGAAGGTTCTACTATTGATAAATTAGTTATCAATCTCATTATTAGAGAAGGGCATTTATGGTAGCCTTTCAACTGTAGCTCAGATTGTTAGTTGGGGTCATCCTTATAGGTCTCTGGACATTTCTCTAGAGTCAGTTTTCTATTCAAACCTATAATGGCTCCCACTACTATGGTTTATATTTTTTTGCTCTTGTCTATTTGTCCCCAGACTCAATCTTCCTGGTCCCACATAGGACCAATTATTCATTACATTGATTCTTTGTAATGTTTTCTTTGTTTCTACTTCATTGGTTTCAGCCTCAAATTGATAACTCCTCAGGGTTGACTTTGTTTCTTTTGGTTCTAGAGATTTTAGTTGTGTTGTTAATTCTCTAGTGTGACTATTCTCCAGTTTCTTCTTGTGGTCACTTAGTACTATGAACTTTCCTCTTAGGACTGCTTTCAAAGTGTGCCATAAGTTTGGGTATGGTTGTATTTTCATTCTCATTGAATTCTAGCAAGTCTTTAATTTCTTACTTTAACTTTCTTACTTTTTCACACAGAAATGGTGAAATTGTGTATTGTTCAGTTTCCATGAGTTTGTAGGGTTTCTGTAATTTGTGTTGTTGGATTCTAATTTTGAAGCATGGTGATGTGATAATATACAGGATGGTTATTTCAATTATATTTTTTAATCTGTTTAGGTTTGATATGTTGCTAAGTGTGTGATTGAATTTAGAGAAGGTTCCAAGTGGCACTGAGAAGAATGTATATTCTTTTGTGTTTGGATGTTATGTTCTATAGATGTCTCTTAAAGCCAATTGGATCATAATTACTGTTAGTTCTTTTGTTCCTTTGTTAAGTTTCTGTCTCAAAGAGATTGGGGTGTTTAAGTTTTTATGTGTGAATTGAGTTTTAATATTGTTTCTTTTACAAATGTGGGTAACTTTGCATTTGGGGCATAGATGTTCAGAATTGAGAACTTCAACCTGTTGTATTTTTCCTGTGATGAATATAAAATGATATTCTTCATTGCTTTTGATTGATTTTAGTTTGAAGTCTAATAGTTTAGATATGAGGATAGCTATACCCGCTTTTTTCTTGGGTCCATTTGATAGGAAAATCTTTTTTCAACCCTTTACTCTGAGGTAACTTCTGTGTATGAAATTGAGGTGTGTTTCTTATATTCAGCAGAAAGATGGATTCTGTTAGCCTTTGAGTTTTTATAGGTGAGTTAAGACCATTAATATTGAGGGAAATTTAGGACCATTGATTGTTAATTGTTGTTTATTTTGTATTTGTTGTGGTTGGTGGTAATGTGTGTGGATCCCCCCCCCCCCATTTTTCTTTTGGCTTTTTGGTAAAGTGAGATTATTATAGTTAACTTCTTAGGTTGGAATTTTCCTTCCAATACTTTCTGTAGGGCTATATGAGTGGATATGTATTGTTTCAATCTTGTTTTGTCATGGCATATTTTGTTTTCTCCATCTATGGTAATTGAATGCTTTACTGGGTATAGAAGTCTAGGCTAGCATCTGTGGTCTCTTAGTCTTTGTAGTGTATCTGTCAGGACCTTCTTGCTTTCAGAGCTTCCATGGAGAAGTCAGGTATAATTCTGATAGGTTTGCCTTATCTGTTATTTGGCCTTTTCCCTTTGTTGTTCTTATTATTTCATCATGCTGTATATTTGGCCTTTTAATTATTGTGTGACAAGGGAACATTCTTTTTTGGTTTACTCTATTTGGTGTTCTGTAAGTTTCTTGTATTTTCATTGGCATGTATTTCTTTAGGTTGAAAAGTTTTTCTATGATTTTGTTGACTATATTTTCTGTACCTTAGAGTTGGGTTTCTTTTACTTCTTCTATACCTATCATTCTTATATTTGGCATTTCCATGGTGTCCCATATTTCCTGGATATTTTGTGTCAGGGATTTGTTAGACTTAAGATTTTCTTTGGTCAATGAATATATTTCTCCTAGTGTATCTTCAGTGCCTGAGATTCTCTCTTCCATCTGTTGTATTCGGCTAGTTATACTTACATCTGTGGGTGGGCTCCTGTGCATGAAGTCCTCAATTCTCAGTCTTCAGGACACTCAGTGCAAGTCACTAGAAGGCAGACCAGAAACAGGCCCACACTTGCCCCCTCCCATGGTTGGAGATGGGACAAGGATGCTGGCAGCCTCTAGGTGGGCCAGTCAGCTAGAGCACTGCTTGTTATCTTTAAACTCTAAATTTGAGCCAGGAAAATGTGAATACAGAGTAGTATATCTAGCTATGTATTTCTAGGGTCTCAGTTCTGTTTTATTTATACATTAGCTCTGAGAATTTCAGACTAACCTTATAAAGTAGACAAAAAGACTTTATGCTGAGGACTGTTTTCTTAAATATTAGAATACATGTTGCAAAGGTAGAATATAGTTCAATATGAAGAGACAATACAGCTTGTAACCAGATTCTTACTTTTTCCCATTAATTCTCAAGTCAGTTTATAAAGCAACAAGGCAAGGGGAGGTTTTGAATAAAAGATTCATTTACTACAAAATTTTAAACTATCTATAATTATTTTTGCATTCCTTTGTTTTCGTATCATCACCAGATGCATCCACATTGACATACACCAATCTTTTAAAAATTCTTGATTCCTGACAACATTCATCTCAATCTACGTATAATTCATGATAATTACTATCAGTAATATTCTAGTGCTAAGTGTAATATTCTCAGAAACACAAGAAGGGGTTATGGCTTGCTGCCAGTTTTTAGCCACATAAAAATGTCACAATAGTGTGTATACATTACTTCTAGTGAATGCTGACAAACTATAGAAGAAACAGAATACCTTTATAATTTTAAAGTGTTGTGTTCCCAGCAACTGATGTCAGGAAGTTTTATGACCTGAATTATTTGATAAAATTCTACATTTTGTTTATGAAGCCATCTATTTATATGGTCATTATAGTCAAGCATGTTAAATTCTTCAAGTAATTTTATTCTATTATATGTATGATTTGAAAATGGTTTTTCAGTCCCTTTGTCCATTTTTGTTTGGTATATTGTTATTGTGATACTTAGAATTGTTTTTGTTTGTTTTAGAAATGATTTCATAAAAACAAGGATGACCTAAAACTTGCTTTGTTATTAATGGTGACCTGATTTCTTAATCCTCCAATCTCAACTTCCAAAGTGCTGGGATTACAGATATGTAAAAGACTCCTGGCTCATATTTAGTGCTTTGCATTATCTAACTATTCTGGACATTATTCATATGTCAGATGAATAGACTCAAAATACTTTCTGCCATTATATATTATATAAGTTATCCTTTTTAGTTTATTTGTTTTTCATGTTAACTACTTCTTCTACTGTATACAAAAATCGTTGTCATTTTGTGTAATAAAATCTGTCAGTTCCAACTCCTGTCTCCCGATTTATTGAGAAACACATTGCCTGTGTCTATATTTTATAACACTCCCCAAACACTCTGCTAGCATTCTCAAAGATGTGGGTCCTATATTAAAGTCATTGATCCATTTTTAGTTGACTTTTACACAGGGAAACTGAGAGGGATTTAGTTTTTATCTTCTAGGTGTGTATGTCTTGTCCAACACCAAAGTTAGACAGGACTTAAAAAAATGTACTTTTGCTAGCTGTGTCATTTATCCCTGAGTTACTCTTGATTGACATTCCCATTTTATACTGCCTTGTCATGCTGTTTATGTCACTGTGACATCTATAATAAATCCTGAAACTGATTATATGTGATACCTCTAGTTTTTACATTTTTTTTTGCTCAGAATGCTAGAAGTAGTTATTATTACATTACATAATTATTATGTGCATTATTAAAGATGTCTGGAACTTGGATAGGTTAGAATATCACGACTCACTGGATATGGTTTCCCTAAGAATCTGCATTATGTAATAAACCTGTCTCCATGATCTAACATAAGTTTAAACATACATTTGAGAACATCTTTTGCAATATAAACTCACAGCCTCACTGGTGGTGAGAAGCCATTTCAAACAATTTCTAAAACTTCCAATGGGAATTAATGATTATATGTAATATTAATCAAACTGTGGGAAATTAAGAAAAAATGCTAAACAATTTAATTGAAAGTTCCCCAAGATCTCTTATTCTGTGTTGGTATTTAGAAGGCAAAATAGCTGAAAATAACTATATCCCTTATATGCATTCACTCTGTGACTCCCACAAAGCAATAATAATTTTTAAATCTGCTTCCTTGAATGTGTGCTTCAAACAGTATACTGTAAGGAGTAACAGTAATGTCTGAATGAAAACATGAAAATCTGTTGGTTTCTGCCTCTTCTCTTTTTTAAAGATGATTTCTTGAAATAGAAAACATTTGTCACAGAGAAAATCGGTATTCATGGGCGTTGATAACTGTCTAATGAGACAGATTGCACAATTGATGGTCATACCTATGTTTATCCAATAAGGGAACTAGCTATATTTGCATACAAATCAATACCTGGTTGGACAGAAGAGTTTAAGCCTATCTACTAAGTTCAGTATGACAGACACCTGTGGATTAATGCAAGATTAGGCTACTGAGTGTGGTTACAAAAAATGGAAAACTCGTTCAATTTTTTTTATTTGAACTTGTCCCATACCATGTGGAAAATGTATCTCTTCAATAAAATTACAATGGTACCCACTATAATTACTTTTACTCATCTCTATCTACACCATGAATAATACTCCATAGATTACTGCAATGCTTGTGACATACTACCTTAGATTATCTCTGACATCAACTGTAGCCATGGTGTCAATTCTGGACTTCATTGTTTTTGAACCAGCACTTTGTTCCAATTTTGTATCACCTGCCTTTTAATTTTTTGGATCAGTTCTTCTTATGACATTTATGCTGGTATTAAAGAATCCAGCTAGCTCATCCTCCTGAGTATTATGTATATAGGCATGTTTTAATTTATGTCATTTGTTTCATTGTTGCCGTTTAGAAGTTCAGCAAAATATTTCAACAATCTGAAAATAAATGTTACAATTCAAAATGGAGTGCCCACTAATAGATGCTATGATTTTATAAATGGCAACTGGAATCTTTACAAAAATCTTTTAAGACAATATTTTGTTTTTACTGTCACACAGTGTAGAAACCAGAACACAGACAAAGCAGAATGTGTATAATCCCAGAAAGTGAATATTTGTACTGAGACCTGAATCTCATAATTTTGATAAAACATGTTGCCTTCTATTATAGTAAGATAATTATAAGCAAGTAGTATACAAACCTTGACAGTGGATGTTCCTTGCATAATTTACTCAATTATATCTTTGCGATAACAATGCATGTCACCCTCTTTATCTCTGACAACCAGTAGTCATTCTTGCCTTCCTTTCTTTTCTCAATAGTGTCATCCCATTCACATTTAACAATAAAGCAACAATGTTTTCAGGGGATATTGCTTAATTTTGCTTTCTTTTTGATGTAAGAGGTTAGTTATAAGTCAAGGAAAGGGTATCATCAAATTGGAAATTTGTTCATGAGAGTTGAGTCCATATTTGTGGCTCAGAAGAACTAAATATTAATTCAGTAATAAACCAATACAAAATTGACCTAGTAAAAATGAAACAAAAAATTGGAGTTGTAACTTTTTTCACAAAGTATGATTGTATGTGTTGGGTGTCCCTATCTGAGCTACCTTTAAATGATAATATCTACTTAAGGCTCCATCAGGTCGCACTACCATAATATTGCTTCTCAGCTTTCAGCACATAACAAAGAAAAACTGTACAAAATTGAAGCCCTGGCATAAAGCCTTTACCAACACCATGGGCATCTTGAGTCTGTGTTGTTTACCCATTTTGCACAACCCATGACTTTCTAAGTTTTTAAAATTTATAGCATATAATTTATTTCATTTAATTTTTAATTGCTTCTTTCCTCCATTAGACTGTGAACATTTGCAAATTAGAACTTTTACCTCTTCTCTATTTTCATCATCTAGCAAAATTTTTAACTCAGACAAATTATATTTGCAATTATCTGTTGAATTTTAAGAAGGGATGGAGAGAAGCCAGGAATAAAGACCAGAGATGAAATATAGACACAGGCACACACACACACACACACACACACACATACACACAGAGAGAGAGAGAGAGAGAGAGAGAGAGAAAGAGAGAGATGATGCAGAGAGAGACAGAGAAGCGATACAGAGAGATAGAGACAATATACATGCACATGATCACAAATGATTTAAAAAATAAATATTACAACAGATTTGAGAGATGTCTCAGAGGTTAAGCACATGCTATGCAAGTATAATGAACAGAGTTAAATACCCAGAAATAATGTAAATTTCAACCTGAAAAAGCAGAGTTAAGAGCAACCTAGCTAAAAAGAGTAGCTCCATCAGTGAGGTTTGAGTTGATTGAGAGACTTTGCCTTAATGAATAAGGTGGAAGAGCTTTCACTTACAATTATTGACATATACATCAGGCTTCCATAGCACTTGTACTCTCTGTCTCTGTCTCTCTCTCTCTCTCTCTCTCTCTCACACACACACACACATGAATGCATGCACACACATGACCCCCACACTTGTACTCACATACACACAAAAGAAAGAATGCATGCCCACGTGTGTGCCACACACCTCTATAAAATTAGCAAAAGAATTAGAAAATTTTTCCATAAAAATAAAACCAGTGTTGTAACACAAAGAAATCCATTCCCAAAATGCCCTTAGTGTGTACTTGTGCAATGCATATTGGAACTGCTGGACTATTATAGACTATTCTTATTTTATGTTTTCTAACTCTTTTAAAAAAAGTAACTATAAATTTTAACTTAATAATTATTTCTAGTTTAAAAACACATACACACTGCACACATTTTGGGTTTTGTGGGTGTTGCTTTTTCTGTTGTTGTTTTCCTTCTCACAAAACTCAAAGCATTTGGGAAATATGATTGTTCTTCAATGGAAAGGTAAGACTACTTTCACTGATGTTTAAATTTCTAAGTACATTATAGAAGGTGTCATGACAAACTAGGTCAACTTTAACAAAGGGTAGAACATATCTAATTCATGTTTAGTATTTAAAAAGTCTATTATTCACATGTATTTTGATTCAGTCAGCTTGGTTTGATTTTGTTTGTTTATTTGGTTGGTTGGTTGGTTTTTGTTCTGTTGGTTTATTTTGAGATAGATTCTCTTTCTGTAGTCAACACTTGTCTCAAACCCCTGACTATTGGGATTACAGGCATGCTATGTAAAAACTTTATCAAAGATTAAGTAGATAAGCCAGGATTTGTGTGGCAGAGTTTCTTTTCAATAAAACTATGTAAATAAGCAAACATACCTTTCAATTCTCTATCTGATGCTTGTTCACTTTGTGTTTAAAAATTATAATATAGTTCTAATTCAGGAAAGGGTAAAGAGCCATCCAAGTGATGTTATACTGACTATTTATATATTTAAATATATTCTTCTTAGTGCACAGAAAAGAAGGTTGCAGGAAAAGAACTCTAAAGGCTATAGCAAATTGCTAGGAATTTAAATGTACTACTTCATAAGTTCAGCATTATGTGAATCTGATTAGAAATATTTACACTGAAAGTTTGTGAAATAAAATAATTTGTAGTTAACAATAACTTTAAAATCTTGAGAAATGCCCAAGTTTTGAATGTTCAGCTATAAACTGATTAATACACTTATGTATCTGGTTAGACTCATTTTGATATGGGAAAGTGTGGATCTATTGTTAAGAATTCTCTGGAGTGATTTTATCAGCACTTCACCATCATTAACTTACTTGTTCTCATTGTCCTACACCTGGACTCTCTCACTAGCAGAAACTCCAACATTTACCAGAGGGTTTTCTCCAGATGTCGCATGCCATGTGGGACTCTAATAGAGCGCACGTGACAACTGACAGAGCCCTTCGTAATGCGATTTAATGGTTAATTGAGAGCAATTAAAGATAGTTGCATCTTTGTTATCCCACATCATGAGAACTTTGATGTGACTCATCAGCTAAATTCCAAGTTCCAGATACTTAAAACCTGATTATGTAAAAATACCAGAAGCTAGAGCAAATAAATTGTACAGAAGAATATGCAAACATAAAAATAATGATAGGCCAGTTTGTTTGTGGACTCATCTACAATTCCATAACATTATCTACCGAGGTCCTCAGAACGCTATTCTTCCTTGCAGATCAAAGAAGTCATTTATAAACCACACCCCCTCGCACAGCCAGGAGTGTCTTTCAATTGCTGAACTCAGGACAATGCTACTAAATTAAGTCTAGGATATAGTTCTGCATTGACCCACATTGCAACTCCTACCCAGCAGTCATTTGGAAACAATCAATAGTACAGAGAGCCTGAAGTCCAAGATTACAGAAATTGCCCTTGTGAACGATCAAACTGAAACAGAGGAGTGCATCATCTTGTGCTTCTCAGATCGATGATTGTCAGAAAGGAAGGAGAGGGTGTATAAACTTCCTCAATGCCCAGTCAATAAAGCCACAAGGAAAGTAACATCACAATTTTGTAAAGAGAGAAACTCTAGACAGGTGACCAACTTCTAAAAGTATAAACAAAAGATTTAAGATCTTCTGCGATAAAGACAGCAAGTTAGGACCAAGAAAAAGCGATTAACCAGCATGAGTTCTCCGTTTTCTATCACAGAGGGTAGAAATATGTCTCTTGCTCTAAAATTCTTCCACACACTTGAAAATAACATTTTCACTGTATGACAGCAAAGTTTATCGTGATTTTCCACTTCTGTAAATCTTAAAACAGCAAATTGTGTTTCATGATGAACAAATTAGGAACAGATAACCACATTTAATACTACCATTTGTTGAAGTTGAACTTTTAGGTTTGTGTTTATTTTACCTGAAAAATTTGTCCCTCCCAAAGATGCTCAATCAAACTGAACTTAAAGCTAAAAATGTTAATTATTTCTTAGTTACAAATGAACTCAGAGGTATTTATGCTGTGTTTCATCCATATTGTCCTGTGATATTTCTCTGTCATTTTACTAAGAGTGCCTGCAGTAAAATTAGGAAAAGAGAAATTAAGATAATACAATTGCTTTGATATATGTTTTATGGAAATAGAAAAAGTCTTATAACCACCAAATGCCAATGTACGTTGTGCATGCTGAAGCAGATGGCTGTATTGATGAGAATTTCAAACAACATAACAGCCAGATACCAGTCACAAAGTCACTTCTTGGTGGCGTTAGGGATGAGAGTAGATGAATCTGAGTTCATTAATAAGAAAGAATCTACTAAATTCCAGTCAGTGATTCATTTTGTTCAGAGAGGGCCGTTCTTGTAACAAGCATGAGTGTTACATTGACTTGTAAAAGCAAGAATAAAAAATCTAAATTACTGTGTAGGCTATAACAATTTAAAGATGTAGAATAGCACAAACCAAATCAGCCTTATTTTCACTAATGAATTATTATTAATTGGTCACTACAAAGTAGAATACAGAATGCATTGTATACCTGCATCATTGGATAGTGGAAATAATTTTCATTATGTTATATAATAAATATTTGAATGCTGAACATTCAACATATGCCATGTGGTATTTGCAACACTACTTTCCCTTGTTCCCCATATGGCTTTCCAATCTAAAATGTATTTTTTTTTCTGCAGATATTCATGATTCTTTCAAAACTTTATACCTAGAAATTAATTATGGCTATAAGAGGAAATCCACATGTACCAGTTAGCTCCACAGTTAGAAGCAAATGTTTCTAGGATTATGGTATGTCTTCAGAAACAAGTGGAAACTCATGCCCTTGTCTTAGTATCTAATTTAATCACACTAATTAATAGCAATTATTTCTTTACTAAGGATCTGAACCTCAGGAATCCAAGCAGTTAAAGAGAAGCCATTCAGAGTTCCACAAGAATGCTTCCATAATTTCAGCACATAAAAATACTATATGGTACAGACTTGAAATCTATGAGAAAGTGTCCCTAGTTCTGTCAGGGACAAGGCCATTTCAAATGTGATAGGTAAACATGTGAAAATCTGGAAGATTTCTTAGTGGATAAAGTGCTTATTGTATAAGTATGAGGACTAGTTTGGATCCCAGCAATCAATTGAAAGCCCTGCCTGGTTGTGTGTACCCACAACCGCAGTTCTGGACTTTTAGAGATATAAACATCACTGGAGCTCACTGGCCAGCCAGTCTAAATAAACAGCATTTTTATTTTTATTTATTTATTTATTTAGGTTCCATGAAAGACTCTGTCATAAAATATAATATTGAGAATAACAGAAGAAAAAGATATCTAAATTTAACTTCTAGCCTCTGCCTGAGCACACAAGGTGTGTGTATTTACATAGACATGTTCTTTTTAGTAGATAAATAATTTATTTATTTTACTTAACTAAAATATTTATTATGCACACATATATTATTATAAATAATATATACATAGATCAGATTCCTATATGTCTATGTATATATTTTCCCTTTTTTATTTAAATTTGAAACAATGTTGCTTTATATATCTATCCCACTTCCCCCACCCTCCCAATCTCCCCTATCAACTCCACCAAACCCCATCCCATCTCCTTTCTGTTTCCCAGGGACAGTGAGGCCTTCAGTAGGGACTCATCAAAGTCTGTCATATCATTTAGGGCAGGGCATAGACCCTCCCCCATGTGTCTAGGCTGACAAAGTATCCCTCTATGTGGGATGGGCTCCCAAAGTCCATTTGTATACTAGGGATAAATAATGACCCATTACTAGAGGCCCCTTAGACATCCCAGTCCTCCTAACTAATACCCACATTCAGAGGGTCTGGATTGGTCCTATGCTGGTTTTAAAGCTATCAGACTGGTCTCCAAGACCTCTACCTCATTCAGGTCAGCTGATTCTATGGGCTTCTCCAGCCTGGTCTTGACCTCTTTGCTCATCACTACTTCATCTCTGTAACTGGATTTCAGGAGTTAGGCTAGTGTTTAACTGTGGGTGTCTGCTTCTGCTTCCATCAGCTACTACTTGAAGGCTCTAGGATGGCATATAAAATAGTTGTCAATATCATTATTATGGGAGGGTATTAAAGGTAGCCTCTCCTCTAGTGCTTAGATTGTTGCTCACAAAAACACAAATACAGAATGTACTCACTTTTATATGGATTTTAGACATAGAGCAAAGGATCACTAGCCTACAATTCATATCACCAGAAAAGCTAGGAAACAATGAGGACCCTAAGAGAGATATACATGGTCCCCTGGAGAAGGAGAAAGGGACAAGATCTCTTGAGCAAATTCAGAGCATGGAGGGAGGTGAGAGGGATTTAGAAGAAAGAGAAGGGAAGAAGGAGGGAGAGGTGGACATGAGGGAGCAGAGATTGAGACAGGAAAAGAACAGAGAAGAATAAGGAAAGAGATACCATAATAGAGGGAGTCATTATAGATTTAAGGAGAAAACTGGAAATATGGAATTGCCTAGAGACCTACAAGGATGAATCCAACAGACATGTTCTTGGAGTGGCATCTTGTGAACTATTTTAGCAACTATTAGCTGTAGACAACTTATAATGACATGGAACCATACAAATTAATTTTGTGTTCTTGTCTTAGGTAATTTGCATATTCTTTCAACTTTGAAATTATATTTGTCATATTGTGTAGGTTCCTCTTTCTTTTTACTATGTTCTTGTACACAAATTTAAAGCTGTTTTTATTTAATCATATTGGATGTATATATCTTTCTACATATGCTTAATATATTTTGTATATTGATATACTTTAAGGATAGTTTTGTCATTTTGCACTATACAGTTCTACTCTGATCATATTTACATATATGAATCTATAGTTAAATTTTTATGGTCATTGTCCTCATCTATTTTAAGATTGTTTATTTTTCTATGTGACTGGTCAGTAAGCAATATATGTTTTGGGGAATTACAGGTTATAGTTACCCATGTTTCTCATACCTGGTTATGTTAATCAGGATCTCTACATGCTGACATACTCTGCATAGATATTTGATCTTAAAATACATTAAAGACCTGCAGAATATGGCATTTCAATGTTTTAGCAATTTAGAACTCTATTAACATGAGACACAACTGCTCATGGGAGCAACAAGCTATTCCAGAGAGTATGATGTGCACCAGTGACACTGCATTTGGAGTAGTTTCTTTATTCTTGGCAAAACTGGACTATTGGTCAAAGAACTGGCCTTGTCTTGACTGCTAACAGTAGCCATGCTCTCCTAAGTGAACAAGCAGGATATAAGCAATAAGAGACTATTGAACCTGCCAAGACAAGGTAAGATATTAAAATTTCCTACTCCCAATAATGGTCTGTCAGATACTCTAGGCCTTAGCCCAACTTGGTTGACCTGACATTACTTGTGGCCTTGGGTGACTGTCCAGCTAGAAAACTGTTTCTGTCATTTCTTACACCTTCAGGAAATCACCAACTTGCATTTCCTATTTACCCAAATAATATTATTTTCCTTCCCAGCCTCCCCTTTGAACAGGCTAAGGCTATAATATAGATAGATACAGGCATTAGGGTGTGACTATGGTGTCTGGACAGGATCCCTTATAAGGAAGAGGAGGGGCATCACTGTCTCTCTCTTGAGTGATAATTTGAGCTTTCTGCATCACAGAAACTGTGCCTCCAGGAGCAGAAAACTGCAGCAGCTATTTACTTTCATTGTCTTTGCACTTTCCAAATATCTGTTATTCTTTTATTTGGGTATTCATGGACTTCCTTATTCTGCCATTTATGTGCATACAGACCAGTGTTCAATAAATGATAAATAGATGTGTTTTGGAGAACACTTACACAGATAATAATAAAGAACTGCTGGAGCACTTCATTGCACTTCCTATGGGATGGACTGACCCAGGAGGAAGAGGCTGGGCAAGAGAGACCACACCTCACTTTTCCCTCTTTCCACTTCCACCTGACTAAAGCCAAGCCAAAAGGGGTGTGACTACTGTTACACGTTCGTGGTAAAGATGCGGGTAAGTCTTGTACATGAAATCCAAGCCAGTGTGACTTGATGTATGCAATTGTCATGTTCAGCACATTTTGATATAGAAATTTAGTCTTTCTTGTTCTTTCAATCATTTCAACCATCTTCCATGATGATCCTTAAGAGAAAATGGATGATAAACATGGACCATTTAGAGAAGAGCACCTGGCAGTCTTCTATTTTCTATTCACAAATGTTTTGTTGGTTTCTGTATAAATCAAGATCTACAACCCAATGAACTTTCTTTTATAAGACTTAAGATAGATGATAGATAGATAGCTAGATATCAACCTTAGGAGTAACTTAATATGGTATCCATTTAGCAAAATAACTAGGTTCTAGGTTCTAATCTATGGGCCCATGACATAGCCAGTCAAGCGTTTTAGCTGATTTAATAAATCCAGGCATGGGTTTAATCTTGAGTTGACTTTGAATCTAACTTAAAAGTGGTTGATTGCTCCCATGACTATCAGGACAGTATTGTACCAGGGCTTATATTGTCAGCACAGTTGTTACTGTGCCTTGCAGGTTCACAGTGGAGTAAGACTATTGATGAGTTTTCTCCCATTCTAACAAGCAAAGGATCTTCCAGCACAACAAAAGGTAGTCTGTAGGGATAAAAATTCCTGGTCATTAGTAGCTTTAGCTCTCAATATCAATGTCTCAGGTATGTAGAGTCTTTGCCAATAGGTTCTTACTGTCTAATTATGAATACCAATCACAATAACTTATAATGTTTGGAGTGGTCTGTGGGATTCTACTGACCAACAACTCAAAAAAAGGAAGCCCAAACCTGGTATGGTGTGTTCAACTAGTTATCCCACACTACTTAGAATAGGAATTATCTCCCATTATAAAGTGACACACACACACACACACACACACACACACACACACACACACACATATATATATATATATATATATATATATATATATATATTATGGGTATTTAAAAATAAATCTTTACTAGTAACTTAAGTAATATTTATACATTGGTATTTATCTTTTTCATTTTCAAAACAACTTAAATATTTTCCTTAACTGAGTATTTATTTTTATTCCATGTCCACACTAGGTTTCAAATCTTTAATTTATCCATGCTTAAATGTCAATTGGTAAATTGTTCTCCATAATATTTAATTTGAAATATATATTTTCAGTAAATTTCCTATTTTTTCCACTATATTATATACACAACTAGGCACAGAAGCCATATTTGATCTACTTTTGTTCCTATTTTATTTAGACACAATGTTTATATATTTTAAACAAAGTTTATGTGACAGTCATATAAGGTGATGATGCTACTGTTTTATCAATACAAATATAGTTTTTTTGTCTACTTTTTTATCTTCATTTTTTAAACATTTTATTTTTATTTTACTATTTACTTTTTTCCATTTATACCTTTTCTTTTTTTATTTTATTTTATATAACAAAGGCCAATTAAATGAAAACAAACATTTATACACAATATTTGGGAATGTATGCGTCATTCTTTCCAAATTACTTCCTGCTGGTAAGGGGCGCTGTCTTGGGGGGATTCGAAGAAGATTCAGATATCCTGGCCATAGTCTGTAAGGCTGTTTTGTCCAGCTGTTTTGAATGTAGGATCAGCTTGTACTCTGTTTCAGGCGGTCTGACTTGATCAATCCACATTAGTTTGGAAGGAATCCAAATCTTTTCATTTTCTGTGGAAACAAAAATAGAAATGCTTTTCCCCAGTAACTTGTCCTTCAACTTAAATTTTGGAGTCAAAGCATTATTTTTAATTTAATTTATTATTTTACATGTCGATCCCAGTTCCCTCCCCCTCCCTCCCTCCCCTTCAGCCCTCCCTCCCTCCTTCCCTCCCTTTTACACTCTCTGCCCTCTCACATGCACTCTAAACACCCTCCCCTCCCATCCCCCCACCCCAATTCCATATGTAGGGGAATGCCATCCAGTTGGGGTCATATAGATCTGACAGGTCCTGTGAAGTAGGGACTAGGGCTTCTCTCCTGTCTCTAGATTAAGGCAGTTATCCCTCCATGGGGGATATGTTTGCAAAGTCCTTTTGTGCACCAGGAATACATCCTGGCTACACTGTCTGGGGTCTCTTAGACTGCTCAGTCCTTCTGGCTGAGACCCATATTCAGGGGGGCCTGAGTCAGTCCCATGCTGGCTTCCCAGCTATCAGTCTAGTGGCCATTAGCTCCTCCTTGTTCAGGTAAGCTGTCTCTATGTGCTTCTGCCGCATGGTCTTGTCCTCTCCATCTGCTTCTGGGTTCTAGATCCACTCAGTGTTTATGTATGGGTGTTTGCTCCTATTTTCAACAGGCATTAGTTGAGGGCTCCATGGAGAAGTTAGTTGTGGATCTCACTCTCCGGGAAGGGCATTTATGATAGCCTTTCCACAGAAGCTGAGATTGTTAGTTGAGAGCAGTCTTGTAGTTCTCTCGATCTTTCTTTGTGTTCAAGTTTATCTTCAAACCAATATTGACTCCCTCTTTTATGTTCTCTCTCTCTGTCTCTGTCTCACTCTCTCTCTCTCTTTCCTATCTTCTATTCCTAACTAGGCTCAATCTTCCTGGTCACACAGGTTTTCCTTTCCTCCCCCTCATTTTCTCCTACTTATCTCTCCATTCACTGTCCTCCCCAACTTCACCTGAGCTGTGGGGGATTTGTCCCTTCCCAGTTCTGTGAGGGACTTTATATGAATCTCTTAGAATACACCTTGTATCCTAGTTCATCTGGTGATGTGAATTATAGGCTGGTGATCATTTGATCTAGGTCTAAAATCCATATATGAGTGAGTACATACTGTGTTCCTCTTTTTGTGACTGGGTTACCTCATTCAGGATGGTTTCTTCAAGTGCCATCCACTTGCCTGTGAATTTCAAGATACCATTATTTTTTTCTGCAGAGTAGTATTCCATGTGCCACATCTTCATTAACCATTCTTCAATTGAGGGGCATCTAGGTTGCTTCCAGGTTCTTGCTATTACAAATAGTGCTGCTATGAACATAGTTGGACAGATGTCTTTGTTGCATGGATGTGAGTTCTTTGGGTATATGCCTAACAGGGGGATTGCCAGGTCCTGTGGTAAACTAATTCCCATTTTCCTGAGGAACCGCCATACTGATCTCCAAAATGGCTGTATGAGTTTGCACTCCCACCAGCAGTGGAGGAGTGTTCCACTTTCTCCACATCCTCTCCAACATAAGTCATCACTGGTGTTTGTAATTTTAGCCATTAAGGCAGGGGTAAGATGGTATCTCAAAGTTGTTTTGATTTGCATTTCCCTGATAGCTAAGGATGTGGAGCATTTTCTTAAGTGTCTTTCAGTCTTTTTGATTTCCTCCATTGAGAATTCTTTCTTCAGTTCTGTACCCCATTTTTAATAGGGTTATTTGGTGTTTTGTTGACTAGTTTCTTGAGTTCTTTGTGTATTTTGGAGATCAGCCCTTTGTCAGATATAAGGTTGGTGAAAATCTTTTCCCAGTCTGTGGGCTGCCATTTAGTCTTGTCAACTGTGTCCTTTGCCTTACAGAAGCTTCTAAGTTTGAAGAGGTCCCATTTATTAATTGTTTCTATCAGTGTCTGTGCCCCTGGAGTTATGTTCATGAAGCGGTCTCCTATACCAATTTGTTCAAGGGAACCTCCTACTTTTACTTCTAAGAGGTTCAATGTGGCTGGATTGATGTTGAGGTCTTTGATACATTTGAACTTGAGTTTTGTGCATGGCGACAAACATGGGTCTATCTGCAGTCTTCTACACACCCTCATCCAATTGTGCCAGCACCATTTGTTGAAGATGCTGTCCTGGCCCCATTGTATACTTTTAGCTGTTTTGTCGAAAATCAGGTGTTCATAGGTGTGTGGATTAATATCAGGATTTTCAATTCGATTCCATTGGTCTACCTGTCTATTTTTATGCCGATACCAGGCTGTTTTCAGAACTATAGCTCTGTAGTAGAGCTTAAAGTCAGGAATGGTGATGCCTCCTGAAGTTCTTTTATTGTATAGGGTTGTTTTGCTATCCTGGGTCTTTTGTTTTTCCATATAAAGTTGATTATTATCCATTCAAGGTCGGTGAAGAATTGTGGTGGGATTTTAATGGGGATTGCATTGAATCTGTAGATTGCTTTTGGTAAGATTGCCATTTCTACTATGTTAATCCTACCTAACCAAGAGCATGGGAGATTTTTCCATTTTCTGGTATCTTCTTCAATTTCTTTCTTTAGTGTCACAAAGTTCTTATTATACAGGTCTTTTACTTGTTTGGTAAGCGTTACACCAAGGTACTTTATGTTGCTTGTGGCTATTGTAAAGGGTGATGTTTCTCTGATTTCTTTCTCTGCCTCTTTGTCGTCTGAAAAAAGTAGGGCTACTGATTTTTTTTGAGTTTATCTTGTATCCTGCTAGTTTGCTGAAGGTGTTTTTCATCTGTAGGAGTTCCCTGGTCGAGTTTATTGGGTCGCTTATGTAAACTATCATATCATCTGCAAATAGAGACAGTTTGACTTCTTCCTTTCCAATTTGGATGCCCTTGATCTCCTTTTGTTGTCTTATAGCATTAGATAGAACTTCTAGTGAGATATTGAAGAGATATGAAGAGAGAGGACAGCCTTGTCTTGTTCCTGATTTTAGAGGAATTGGCTTAAGTTTATCTCCATTCAGTTTGATGTTGGCAGTTGGTTTGCTGTATATTGCTCTTATTATGTTTAGGTATGTTCCTGTTATCCCTGACCTCTCCAATACTTTTATCATGAAAGGGTGTTGAATTTTGTCTAAGGCTTTTTCCACATCTAGGGAGATAATCATATGGTTTTTCTTTTTCTGTTTGATTATATGGTGGATCACATTGATAGATTTTCGTATGTTAAACCATCCCTGTATTCCCGGTATGAACCCTACTTGGTCATGGTGGATGATTTCTCTGATGTATTCTTGATTTCGGTTTGCCAGTATTTTATTGAGTATGTTTGCATCGATGTTCATCAGGGATATTGGTCTGTTGTTTTGTTTCTTAGTTGTGTCTTTGTGAGGTTTGGGTACCAAAGTTATTGTGCCCTCATAAAAAGAGTTTGGCAATGAACCTTCTGTTTCTATCTTGTGGAACAGTTTGAAGGGTAGTGGTATTAGTTCTTCCTTGAATGTCTGGTAGAGATCTGTGCTGAATCCATCTGGCTCTGGACTTTTTTTGGTTGGAAGGCTTTTGATGACTGCTTCTATTTCATTGTGGGTTATAGGTCTATTTAAGTTGTTTGTCTGTTCTTGATTTAATTTTGGTAAGTGATAGTTATCCAGAAACTTTGTCCATTTCCTTTGAATTTTCAATTTTTGTGGAATACAGATTTTCAAAGTATGACCTGAAAATTGTCTGGATTTCCTCTGTGTCTGTTGTTATGTTCCCCATTTCGTTTCTGATTTTGTTAATTTGCATGTTCTGTCTCTGCTTTTTCATTAATTTGGATAAAGGTTTGTCTATCTTGTTGTTTTTCTGTCTGTGTATCCATTCCTTTAGCCTGTGTCTTTTTATAGGTGAGTTAAGACCATTAATATTGAGGGTGAGTAAGGCCATTGATTGTTGATGCTTGTTTGATTTTGGTTTGTTGTTGGCAGTGGTATTATGAATATGTTAGTTCTGTTTCACCCTTGGTTTCTGGTATAGTTGGATTATCTGTTGCCTACATTTTTGTGGGCGTAGTTACCTTCCTTGGTTGGAGTTTTCCTTCCAATACTTTCTGTAGGGCTGGATTTGTAGATACATATTGGGAAAATCTGGTTTTGTCATTAAATATCTTGTATTCTCCATCTATATTGATTGAGAGTTTTGCTGGATATAGTAGCCTAGGCTGGCATCCTGTTCTCTTAATACTTTTAGAACATCTATCCAGGACCTTCTGGCCTTGAGGGTTTCCATGGAGAAGTCAGGTGTAATTCTGATAGGTCTGCCTTTATATGTTACCTGTCCTTTTTCCTTTGCTGCTCTTAATATTCTTTCTTTATTCTGTATGCTAGTTGTTTTGATTATTATATGTTGAGGGGTCTTTTTTCTTTGGTCCAGCCTATTTGGGGTTTGGTATGCTTCTTGTACTTTCATGGGCATGTCCTTCTTCAGTTTTCCTAGATGATTTTGTTGAATATGTTTTCGGCACCTTTGAGCTGGGCTTCCTCACCTTCCTCTATGCCTATTATTCTTAGGTTTGGCCTTTTCGCGGTGTCCCACATTTCCTGGATGTTTTGTGTTAAGTATTTGTTGGGTTTATGATTTTCTTTGGTCGATGAATCTATTTCTTCTAGTTTACCTTCTGCGCCTGAGATTCTCTCTTCCATCTCTTGAATTCTATTTGGTTATGCTTGTGTCTGTAGTTGCGATATTTTGCCCAGCTTTTCAATTTTCAGCATTCCTTCTGTTTGTGTTGCCTTTATTTTCTCAATTTCAATTTTCAAGTCTTGAACCATTTCCTTCACCTGCTTAATTGTTTTTTCTTGGCTTTCTGTACTTTCGTTAAGGAATTTGTTCATTTTTTCCACTTTTTTGTTTGTTTTTTCCTCCATTTCTTTAAGGGATTTTCTCACATCTTCTTTGAGGGCCTCTATCATTTTTATGATGGTAATTTTTAAGTTGTACCCTTCTGCTTCCTCTGTTTTGTTGTTGTGTTCCATTCTGGTTGGTGTAGATTCCCTAGATTCTTGTGGTGTCACGTTTGTCTTTCAACCACCAACACCTACTGGAAGAAACTATGGGAAGAAGGCAATACAAGAGAACACCTAACAACATCTCCCTCCCTCTCTCTATGGTACTTCCCCGATGGGCTTATGTGGGTCTGAGATTCAATATCTGTAGCTCTGTGTGGTCCAAGCTCTCTAGGAGGTTTCTCTGCAGACAGGGATCCAGGGATGGGGTCAAGGATGAGGATCCAGAAGAAGATACCAGTGGTCCTCTGGCCAATAGCTCTGGCCAATAGCTGGCGGAAGAGGACGAGGGCTTAGCTGGAACTTGGGAAGGTTTTGCAGGGTAGTGGGATCTCACTGGAAACTGGCGCTCTCCAGCTGAGACCTCGTTCTTTGGCAGGGGCCAGGATTTGGGGGTCAAGGATCTTGCCTGCAGGAACTCCTAGTGGACCCTCAAAGATAGGTGGATCTCTGGGAGGGGCCCGGAACTCCAGCAGAGGACTGGAGGCTGGGTCAGAGACCATGCTGGTGGAAATTACGGGTGGTCCTGCGTGGATAGTCAAGTCTCCTTTGTTCAGAGTTGCTCTGAGAAGTCTCTGAAGTAGGGTGGACTGTAGGCTCCACCCTCTGTCCCAGTGCTCAACCAGAGCTGCAGGACCATGGGTGGGGTAGGGCACAGGGTAAGGGAGTTAGGCTGGCGTGGGGGATGGGTGGGGGTGTATCAGAGCTCCAAGGGTGCTCTCCATGGAGACCTGAGACAGGAGCAGCAGGATCAGGGGCCAACCCAGGGAGTTCAGGTGGGGGAGGGGGGAAAAGAAGTTGCAGGGGACAGGCAGCCCAGATTGGGTCCAGACTCACCTCTGGCCAATAGCTGGCAGAAGAGGAGGAGGGCTGAGCTGGAACTTGAGAATGTTTTGCAGGGTAGTGGGATCTCACTGGAAACTGGTGCTCTCCAGCTGGGACCTCATTCTTTGGCAGAGGCCAGGATTTGGGGGTCTATGAATATCATTTTTAAACTAAGACTATCTCACCAATTGTCTATTAATTATTATTGTAGCTAAGGACCAAACCTTAAAAGAAAATGATAAATGTAAAATAATGCAAAAATGAATGCTCATGAAAGTATATTCCTTCTCAGCAAGCAGTATGTATAGTGTTTATTTTCCCAAATTATTTTAATAAATATAAACACAAAACACACAAAAAATTAAATTGGAAAATTTTGCAAAGAATGTATTTCAACAACTTAATGTGGAATTCACCAACGAAGGATATTTCCATTGTTTTCATTTATACAAAACTTTGGCAGTTCAGCTAACACCTGAAGACATCATGCAGGAACTACAAATAATAATAAAAGGGGAAAATAATTCTCATGTGTAGTTATATAAGCAGGGACATCTCAATTAATTGGTTTCTTTTTTCTTGTGAAAACTAGGGCTTCTTTGTTGTTTTCTGGGTTTTAAAATATTCTTTGAAATTTTATCTTATAAAAGACTTAAAATGTTAAGGGCTTAAGAAAATAAAACAAGCTAGGCAGGTAACAACTCAGATAATTTATAGAAATATAAGCAGGTTAATAGGTTAATAGCTCATTTATATCTGTGGGTCTATAGCATGAAACATGATTGACCTATGTCTTATGATGATGACAAGGGAACTATGCCAAATTCTCTCTGTATTATAAAAATTAATTAACAGAGTCTGAGTGCAAAACTCTTCTTACTTAACTGCATTAAAATAGTGTTTTAGTAAGTAAATTTGGGTATTGTCAGAAAAAAAAATTTCAGACCCCAACTATGCATGTGCTGATGTAACTGTGCCAGATCAGGATGGTTATCAAATAAAAAGGACCCTGAAATACTTCACAAGTCAGGCTCCTACTATTTGGATATTTTAAGTACATCCTTTAGCAAGGAAACTAAATGATGTTTGTTTCTAATTTATAATATTCCAGATTTTTTGATATGTCTGAATAAATGAACACAAAAAGAAAATACATTTAAGTGAAGGCTGAGAATATGAAAAAAAACAAAAAAGGACAGAAAAAAATATAAAACAGGATAAGTAACATGAAAAAAAATGAATAGTGTGAAATCCTATGAACTAAGAGCTGTGATGAGGGTTTGCTCTGAGCACCACATTAGCCAATCCAAAGATCTCTGAATTATTTACAGCACTCACAGTGTCCATAAGGCAATAATCAATTATTCATGAGGATCATTGGTAATCTTGGTAATGAGAAGGGAGACTGATTTCTGCCTTGTGCTTTATATCTCCATGAGACACGGTAAAGTCTACTGAACCACTCTTCAGTAGACACAGCAATACATTTTACACAGTTGTTAGGCATCTCTCAATGTGAATAAATTATGCTGAAATTTGGGGCTGAACAAGTCATTTGAACCTGGTATGAAAATTCCTAAAGATTTAATTCATAAGCAAAATTAGATCATTTTTGAAAATTGATGTACAAAGTACACTTCTGGTGTACTCCATTATTATGATGTCCTACACTTGTACTTCTGAGACTTTGAGCTTACATTAACACCTATTCCCAAAACAACTCAAGTTTATTTTAATACCAATTGACTTGGAAGTTCTTCAAAAATTATATTGAAAAGATTCACGTTAGGCCTGTGAGAAGACCCAAAAAAAAAATTATACTGCAGACCACCAATCCTGAAGAACACTCATACATGTAGATAAATATCTGCATTTTAAATAAAATGTTAACCTAAAACCTAGACTTTTATGAAGATATAGATGAAAAAAATTATAAGTGTATATGGTCCATAATTTACCCAAATATATAGTTTTCTTCAAAACCGAAAGTATTGAGTGAACAAGTATCTTGAATTAGTAAGGATATTAAGTATTTTTAAAGTTTTTTTATTGTTGTTGTTGTTGTTATGTGTTTTTCAGTGTGTGAAAATTTGATTGTGACTTAGGTGCTGGCACAGGTCAGTGAAGGTTATCTGATGTCCTAGAGTTGGTGTTATATACAATTGTGAGCCACCAGACATGAGTGCTGGAAACAGACTCTTGTCCTCTGCAGAAGAAGAACAAGCCAGTAATTTCTGAGAACTCTCTTCATCTTCAATAATAAGAATTTTTAATTCCAAACAAAATATTAATTGAGCATTATAAAATACTTTGTTATCTGAAATAAAATATCTGACATGTAAATACAAGTACACATACAAGTTTTAACCCCAAAATTTAGTTGCAAAGTATTGAAGTTAATATGTTTCACTATAATTAATAAGTTATCATGCAGATTAACCTGAGCTAAAGGTATTTATCAAAGATATAAGTGTTTGTCTCTCTGTTTACTAACATACATATATTTATAACTACTATACCTGCATGTAGAGTTCCTTTATAGAAATAGTAATTCAATAATCCTTTAATGAACATTTTGGAATGTCAACATATTACTACTTAGAGTTGGCATTTGCTGTAGTTTTATATTGTTCCAGACTATTCTGGATGCATGTGGTGATATATTATTTATGGTTTATTAAAGCTTGTGTGAGGATTCAGAAAGCAAAGTCAGTTTCATGATATAGAGATCAGGCAGTAGTGATAAAATCCTTTAGTCCCAGCAACTAGAATCTAAGAGGTAGTGGAGCACACCTTTAATCATAAAACTCAGGATTAAGAGGTAGATGTATCTCTGTGAGTCCAACACCACCCAGATCTACAGAAGACTGATCCAGTCCTAAAGAGAAACAGCTTACACAAAGATCATCCCAACATGTGGGATCACATGTCTTTAATCCAAGCACTGGAGGGGTATAAAAAATAGGAGCAGTAGGAGCAGTGTCTTCTGTGATCAGTATCAGGGTTTCATTTTCCAGCTACATTGATTATAGAAAACATAGAAGTCTGAGAATTCTCCAGCCATGTTTAAAGGTTACATTCTGAGATTTGGTAGAATCAGGATCACATTTCAGTATGAAGTAGAGTAAGAGCTAATGACAAATTGATGGGCTTTTCTCATCTTCAGCGTGAAGTTTGAACCCCAATATCTGTCTCTGGATCACTGATTTCTCAGGCTACAGATACATATAGTTAATTATGCAACATATTACATAATTAATCTTAAACAGACTTGCCAAGTACTTTGACAAACATCACATAAAACTGAAATGAAGATATACTGCATCATGTGGACATTTAAAGGATGGGAAATCTCTTCATCTTAGAAAATCAGAAAACCTATAATAATTGTAGGCAGAAGTTTGGAAAATAGAGTTTTCTAGGAAAAGAATTTTGTATCTATAAAATACTACAACTTAAGAATTTGTTATCAATGACTAGAAGTATTATTTTGTATCCTCTTTGTTTAAAAACATTCATTTTAGGACTAGAGAGATGGCTCAATGGAGGTTAATCCTAGGACTCAGAATTAACAGATAGATGGACCTCTCTGAGTCCAAGGTCTCCCAGAGATACATGAGATTGAGTGAGCTAAAAGCATAACAAATCACAAGTATTTAATTCCAACACTGCATAGGTATAAAAGATAGAAGCAGGGTCTTCAGTATTCAGTAGATCCATCCCCAGTTATGCTGAGAGGCAGCAGCATCAGCCCTGAGGTAGTTGTAAGAGCTAGTGACCCACTACTTTGTTCTTCTAGTCATCAGCTTGAAGTCTGAAGCTTAATAGCTGTCTCTGGATCATTTATTTTTCATGTTACAGAGACTTCAGCATTCCTCACTTGTAAATAATGTCACTACCACAGGAGAAAAAGAATATAGAAATAAAACTTTGAAAAGTAAAATAGGATAAGGTAGTATCCCTCCATGGGGGATGTGTCACATGCACGGTCAGGGTGCATGTGAGGGGGCAGAGAGGGTAAGAGGGAGGAAGACCTGGAAGGAGGGAGAGAGAGAGAGGGAACTGGGATCGACATGTAAAATAATAAGTAAAAAGAATAAATTTAAATAAGAAAAGTGAAATAGTTTTATTTTCTTTACAAAATTGTTATGCATAGTTAATTATTTCTAGAAAATATAGTTAAAATGATTTAGTTTTATCATAATAATTAGGTCTTATGGATATACAACAGTAAATATTCCATTCTGCCAAAGAAATGGGCACTTCTGAGTAAAATATACTGTTGTTTGTCATGTGTTTTGCACATATGAATGCAGTGCATAGAATTTTATTAAAATGTACAGAGTACACTGAGAATTATAATATCCAGTCACTAATTTAGTTCTTTTAAGTCATAGAGAGTCAATATTTTATTTGGTAAATTCTGGTACTGTTACCATTTGAAGCAAATGCTCTCTACTTGCAATGTTTATTTATACTTGTGAGACACTAAAATATTACACATATAAATCACATTTGTCAACATGCATTGGTATTTCACACTTTTTATGAAAAAGGTTATTATTATTATTATTATTATTATTATTATTGCTATTGTGTGTAGAGCTTGAAATTCTGCTCTATGGTCTCTTCTAACTTGATCCCATTTATATTCCTCGTTCAGGGGTCCATGAGTGTATTGTGCTACAGCAAGTTGACAAGCAATTCAAAAATCAAAGCAAGAAAGCAATGGAAAGAAATAGGAAAATGAAGCATCATTACTTTAAAAATTACAGAGTCTATATTTTGTTACTCCCGTAATTCTATCAGTCACAGTGTTCAGCAACTAAGAATTTGCTTACCTTTGCCAAAGAGAATGGATAAAACCCTGACAACATTTCATAATTTCTAACGTTTTCTAGTTGTGTTGTGTTTTTCAGTTTTAGATTCCATTGTCACAACAAAGACTTTTATATCATAAAATGATAACATTATGAATAAAGAGAAAGCATAAATGTTAGTAATGATCTGTGAGTTCATAACCTCACCAGTGGCAAAGCAATGCCACCATTTACTCTGATAAATATGGCAGCTGTGGGAACTGTAAACAAGCAGGAAGAAAAGTGACCGGCTGACAGGCAGTTTTGACAGGTGTAAGTCACAATTGCACAATAATTTTGAAATAATTTATCAAATCAAAATTATTGTAATGCTATTCAGGAAACTATCTCATACAGTAAGATACATTAAAAAGAAAACTCAAAATCATTATGTAAGAACCCTTGTTTCACTTTAATTTACAGTAAGAAATCATTTTAATAAGGTACCAAGAATATGTACATCATGTGTAACAATCTGAACAGTAATAAGAAAGAGAAAATAGTCTATTTAACAATTAAATATTATAATGCGAGATGTGAAATATAGAAATATGTACAATGTCAAAATAGGTAACAAATTGTAAAGTTCCCCTCAGTGTTTATTAACTGATAAAATATTGTGGAAATATTTCACTAGAAACTATAGAAAATATGTGTTATATTCTATTTTCGAAACTAAAACTATTCTCATTTGAGTTTCTGAATGTTCCTTACAATTTAGAAATTGAATTATTTTCTGTTTAGAAACAAGAAAGTAATTGATCTTTTGATTTTTGTTAGGTGATCTTTAGCAAATGCAGGGATCCTAATCAGCTACAATGAGAATAGATCACTAAAACCATAAAATCACAACCAACAGAAATGCAGAATTGTGGATTCCAGTCTCAGTGGATTCATGTAGAAAAGACTTCTGCACCTTAGGGTCAGAGAAAATTTCAGAAGAGGTGACAGAACCATTTTAATAGCCAGAGAATTAGGGAGTTTGGTGTAAAATTATGTCTCCTACTAACATCACAAACTGCATCCACAGTCTCACTAACATGAGAGCCCAGATGTGAGCTGAACAAGGATGACACTAATGAACATTCCAAACTTCATGAGGAAAAGCTAACTGTGCCTTAACCTTACACCAAAAAAACTATAAACAACTGAATAAAGCTTGGAAGAGGAGAGGAGGTTCTCCTCAGGGAAGAGCATACCATGTTATTGTCCAGTGCTAAATTGTCAGCACTAAACTCATATATACAAATAACATTGTGTCTACTCAACAGGTTATTTTTAGTAATATATATGCATTTATTTGTAGCATATAGAGAGAAGTATATATGCAGTAAAATACAACAAAGAAACAAGCTATGAATGTGAAAGACAAAGGGGAAGAGTATATGCATGGAGGAAAGGCAATGGAGAAATTTTATAATTAAAATGCAATCTCAAAAATGAACTAGAAGGAAAGAGAAATATGAAATATTTCCTTTCAGTGGATGTAATCATTTGTTCATAAATTCACAATAAATTTTAGATTGCTTTACTGCAAAGCAAGTTCCTAAGTGGGAGAACCCTTTCTTTTCTTTGTCCACTTGCACAGAATGTAGAAAGGTCAGTAAGTACCTATTGATTTCATAAAGAAAACAACAGTGGCTATTTTGCATATCTCAATAAAAGTTGTGTGACAACTTGTAAATATACATTAATGAATTAGTAAGATTTTATTGTGTCATTCTACAAGAAGCTGAAACATTTGAGTCATTGTTTTCCTAGAGGTAGTGGACATGACCCTTCTGATATCTTAGTTTCAGAATTCTTACCAAAAGAACTGCAGAATAACAGAGTGATCTTATTGTAATGGATCTCAGAGTGATCTTATTGTAATGGATCTCATTTGTATGTTTTGGTATGTATGGTAGCAGTAGGAAATTTGTTCTGCTCTATAAAGCTAAGTATTAACCAAGATAATGCAAGAAAAACACTGCAGATGGTGGCAGGAATTTAAGTACAGATTCCTATTCTTGATGGTTAGCAATGTTCAAAAGTATAAAAAGTAGATTTAATCTGTCAGTGAAAATGGTATTAGCCTCATGGTCCTATTTCCCCCTTTCCACTAAGATATGACATACTGAAGGAACTAATAAAAAATAACTTTAAACTTTAAAGGAGTTTTCATAATATATAAAAGTATTATATATAGGAACCACCATTTCCTGGCACAAACAGAAAATAAAGGGATCTCAAATAACTTAAATATTTTCAAAGAAGAGTAAGGATTAAATACATGCATACACACACATATATATATATATATATATAATATAATAAATATATATAATATAATATATAATAATATATAATATAATATATAATATAATATAATAATATAATATATAATATATATATAATATGTGTGTATATCATCATTCCAAATTTCCCCAAAGCAGTGTCCTTTTTTAATATTTAACATATTTATTTATTGTTTCATTGTGAATTTTACATCATAAACACTAATTTCATTCATCTCCAAGTCCCTCCACGTCTTCCCCTCATCACTGCAGTATGCTCCCACCCGAAAATTAAGTAAAAACAAAACAAATCAAACAAACAGAAAACCCACTTTGCTTATCTATCTTTCCAAAACCTTATTCATCTTGGTTACACTAAGAGCTATGGTGTGTCACAGAGTATACCTCTTTTGTCCAATCACCCCCACCCAGAAAATGTTCATTGCAGTAAGTCAAGGCCTCTGGTTTCCAGTATATTATCGTCACTCAGACCTCATCAAATGTCCTCTCTGATATACTGTTATTGCCCTAGTCATGATACAGCAAGTCTCTTTTAAACAAAAATTGCATATAAATTTCCTATTCATTGTTTACCATGACAACTAATATTTTCATAGGTGTGGATTTCTGGTTCTACTGAGAAATATGCAGTGGCAACTCCTTGTCATTTATAATATGTTTAATGTGTAGTTCTCAGGTGCCATGTTATAAAGTGTTTCTTCTTATGCTTGTCATCTGTTTATATTTTGTTTTTGATCCACTTTTCTAGTAAGCTCTTTAGGCTTATAATTATTAGATTATTGTTAGAATAATTATTATTAGATTATTAAATGAATTATTAGCTCTCTGTGTATTTTAGATAGCAGTGAGAAAACAGTTCAGGTAAATTGATAAGTCTCTTCTCCTTGCCTTTACTCTTCCTATAACTCTTTTTAATGGAGAAGCAATTGTTTTAAATTCAATGAATTCAGGTTTATACATATTTGTGAGTATGCTTTCTATATACAAGATAGAATCAAAAAGTCCATATCATCTACTTATACGTCAATGTTTATGGTAACAGAAAATATACAAACTTTTGTAGTTTTTCACTTTATATTTAAATCCTCAATCTGTCATCTTGAGTTACATTCATTAAAGGAGACAAGTGAGGAATGCTTTCATGCCTTGGTTATAACTGAGATTCCACAGATCTTCTCTTTGTAACCCTGGTACTCCCACCTGTGACTTACCAGGTCCCTGACTCCATCAGGCACCCCCGGCTAATTTACAGAACACACATACCATAAAACCAGGTAGCCTGCCAGCATAGCTTTTCTTCTATCTCTGTTTCCCTTCATCAAATCTCCCCCATCTCACCCACAGCTATGTAGAAGCAACCCCAATACCCAGTCAAGAGCAGAGACACAAACACAGATAGCCTGCTTGCTTGCTTCTGCTCAACTCCGTATCAAGACTGTTAACTGTTCATGACATGTTTCCAACAGAATGGTACTATACAAACAAGGATGGATCGTCCCACATCAATTTACTGAATTAAGACCACCCCATAGCAACATATCAACAAATAAGCCATTTTATAAAATTCTTCACATAGACTGTC
Source organism: Phodopus roborovskii (assembly GCF_943737965.1). Taxonomy (NCBI): domain Eukaryota; kingdom Metazoa; phylum Chordata; class Mammalia; order Rodentia; family Cricetidae; genus Phodopus; species Phodopus roborovskii. The sequence goes on from NW_026126436.1 coordinate 859,723, forward strand.
TTTCCTAGCTTTTCTAAGTTGCATAATGCTAACAAAAAAAAAAAAAAAGTTCACAGCTATACTAGAATAGAATCTTCATATGATAACATTTAGAAAGCTGTGCAGACAGATTGTATTCCTGCCCTGTTCTTGATATTAAAGGGAAAATTTCAAATTTCTTACTATTAAATAAAATGTTAAGTGTTACATAAAGAGTTGAAGAGTTGGATGAGGTTTCTTCTTCATAGATTTTGAGAGATTTTAACCGTGAGATTAATTTGATTTTTTGAAATAGTTTCTTTTATTTTGCCTATATTAGATAAGTGAGATTTAATAAAATATTGCATTCAAAGAATGAATAGGACTGCCCAGATGAGCATTAGGTCAGAGTATGAGTTGAACAAATCCTCCTCCACCTCTCTGGAACTTCCTAAGTCTGCTCTGACTACACTGGACCTGCCCATCCATGATGGATCACCCAAAGGCTGCACTTGCATGGGCTTTGGACATCATTTCTGGCTGTCAGTAGGAGGAATGATCTCCAAAAGAGCTCGGTCCATCCAAAAATACAGACCTCATATTCCTGACCCACCTATGCCCACCGGAAGAGTAGGATAGAGAGAAAGAGAATCCACTCCACATGTACCTACTGGAAGAAGCAATGAAAAGAGGGCAATACAAGAAAACACCCAAAAATAGAAAGACAAACATGAGACCACTAGAATCTAGGGATTCTACATCAAATAGATATGAACACACCAAGCAGATGAAGTAGAAGAGAATAATTTAAAAAAATAACTTCATAAAAATGATAGAGGCTCTCAAAGACGATATGAGAAAAATACCTTAAAAAATGGAAGAAAAAACAAACCAAATAATGGAAAAAAAAGAGGCAAAAAAAAAAAAAAAAGAAGCAAAAAAAAAAAATGCAAGAAATGAACAAGTCTCTTAAAGAGAGGAAAGAGCCAAGAAAAAAACAATAAAAAGATGAAGGAAACAATTCAAACAGTTCAAGACCTGAAAACTGAAACAGAGACAATAATGAAAACACAAACAGAGAGTATGCTGGAAATAGGAAAACTGGATAAATGACCAGGAACTACAAATGCAAGCATAACCAACATAATACAAAAGATTGAAGACAGAATCTCAGGCGCTAAAGATGAACTAGAGATAACAGATATATAGACCAAAGAAAATCTTAAATCAAATAAATCCTCAACACAAAACATCCAGTAAATGAGGGACACTGTGAAAAGGCCAAACCTAATATTAATAGGCATAGAGGAAGGTAAAGAAGCCCAGCTCAAAGGTGCAAAAAACATATTCAACAAAATCATTGAGGAAAACTTTCCAAATCTGAAGAAGAGCAAGCCTATGAAAGTACAAGAAGCATACTGAACACCAAATAGACTGGACCAAACAAAAAGTCCACTTGACACATAATAATCAAAACACCTAACATAAAGAATAAAGAAAGAATATTAAGATCAGCAAAGGAAAATGGCAAGGTAACATATAAAGTCAGACCTTTCAAAATTACACATGACTTCTCATAGAAACTCTCAATGCCAGAAGGTCATGGATAAATGTTCTATAAATAATATTCCCAGCAAAACTTTGAATCTCTATACAGAGAAAACAAGATATTCAATGACAAAACCAGATTTTCACAATAAATACCAACCAACACAGCCCTACAGAAAGATCTGGTAGGAAAACCCCAACACAAGAAAGTTAACTACACACACAAAGACATTGGCAATAGATAATCCCACTTAACCAGAATCCAAAAGTAAAAGCATGGAAAATATAATCACAAGACCACCCCCAACAACAAATCTAAAAGAACAAGAATTAGCAATCAATGGTCCTTACTTTCCCTCAACATAAATGTCCTTAACTTATCTATAAAAAGACACAGGTTAACAGAATGGATACAAAGACAGACTCCATCCTTCTGCTGCATACAAGAAACACATCTAAGTTTCAAAGACAGACATTACCTCAAGGTAAATGCTTGAGAAAGATCTTCCAATCAAATGGACCCAAGAAGCAAGCAGGTGTAGCTCTCCTAATATCCAAGAAGTTAGACTTCAAACAAAATCAATCAGAAGAAATGGAGAAGGTCATTTCATCTTCAAGGCAGGAGAAATCCATCAATACAAAGTCTCAATTCTGAATATTGATGCCCCAAATACAAAGGCACATACTTTTGTAAAAGAAACACTTTTAAAACTCACAGCTCACATAAAACCTCACACACTCATAGTGGGAGACTTCAACACACCATTCTCAGTACTAGACTGGACCATCAGACAGAAACATAACAAAGAAACAAAATAACTAATGGAAGATATGCTCCCAATTGGGTTTAATTGACATCTATAGAACATTTCATCCAAACACAAAAGGATATACCTTCTTCTCAGCTCCACATGGAAACACATACTAGGCAACAAAACAAACCTCAATAGATACAAAAATTGGAATAGTCCCCTGTATCTTATCAGACCACCATGCTATAAAGTTGGAATTCAACAACAACTCAAACTGCAGAAACCCTACAATGTCATGGAAAATGTACAATGTGCAATAGTTCCATTCCTGGGTAAAGGAAGAAATACAGAAATATATTAAATATTTCCTAGAAGTCAATGAGAATGAAGACACAGAATACCCAAATTTAAGGAACACTTGAAAACAGTGCTACAAGGAAAGTTATTGCACTAGGTGTCTATAGAAGAAAATGAAGGATAGCCACATTAAAGAATTAACAGCACAAATGAAAACCCTAGAACAAAAAGAAGCAAATTCACCCAGGAGTAGATGCCAGTAAAGAATCAATTTTAGGGCTGAAATCAGTAAGGTGAAACTGAAAATGATACAAAGAATCAATGTAACAAAGAGTTGATTTTTCAAGAAAATCAACAAGATAGACAAACTTTTATCCAAGCTACATAAAAAGCAAAGAGAGAACATGCAAATCAACAAAATCAGAAATGAAAAGGGGGACATAACAATGGACACTGAGAAAATCTACAGAATTTTCAGGTCATAGTTTGAAAACCTGTTTTTCACAAAATCAGAAAATTCAAAGGAAATGTACAAATTTCTGGATAGCTATCTCTTACCAAAACTAAATCAAGGATAGATGAGCAACTTTTATAGACCTATAACCTCTAATGAAATAGAAGTAGTCATAAAAAGCCTCCAAACCAAAAAAAAAAAAAAAAAAAAAAAAAGGCCCAGCACAAGGTGGCTTCAGTGCAGATTTCTACCAGAAATTCAAAGAAGAGATAATACCAATACTCCTCAAATTGTTCCACACAATAGAAGCAGAAGGTTCATTACCTTTTTACGAGGCTACAATTACCATGGTACCCAATCAACACAAAGACACAACTAAAAAAGAGAACTATAGACCAATATCCCTCATGAACATTGATACAAAAATACTCAATAAAATAGTGCAAACCTAATCCAAGAACACTTAGGAGGAGTCATCCAAGATGACCAAATTGGCTTCATCCCGGGGACACGTGTATAGTTCAACATATGAAAATCTATTCATGTGATCAACAATATATAAAAACTGAAAAAGAAAAACCACATGATCATCTCCCTAGATGCTGATAAAGCCTTTGATAATGTCCAACACCCTTTCATGATAAAGTTCTTGGTGAGATCGGGGTAACAGGAACATACCTAAACATAATAAAAACAATATAGATTAAATAAACAGACAACATAAATCTGAATGGAGAGAAGCTTAAAATGATTCCTCTAAGGTCAGAAACAAGAAAATGTTGTTCACTCTCTCCATATCTCTTCAACACTGTACTTGAAGTCCTAGCTAAAGCAATAAGACAACAAAAGGAGATTAAGGGGAAACAAATTTGATTTATTTGCAGATAGTATGATAGTTTACATAAGTGACCTGAAAAACTCTACCAGGGAACTCCTATAGCTGATAAACACATGCAACAATTTAGTAAAATACAAGATTAAGCAAAAAAAAAAAAAAGCATTATCCCTACTATATACAGCCAATAAATGGGTTGAGAAAGAAATCTGAGAAACATCCCCATTTACAATAGCCACAAACAACATAAAGTATCTTGTGATAAAGCTTATCAAATAAGTAAAAGAACTATATAGCAAGAATTTTGTGTCTTTAAAGAAAGAAATTAAAGAAGATACCAGAAAATGGAAAAATCTCCCATGCTCTTGATAGGTAGGATAAACATAGTAAAAATGGAAGTCTTGCCAAAAGCAATCCACAGATTCAATGCAATCCCCATCAAAATCCAAGAATAATTCTTCACAGATCTTGAAAGGATAATATTGAACTATATATGGAAAAACAATAGATGTAGGATAGCCAATACAACCCTGTACAAGAAAGGCACTTCAGGAGGCATCACCAACCCCGACTTCAAGCTCTACTAGAGAGCTATATTGCTGAAAACAGGTAGGTATTGGCATGAAAATAGACAGGTAGACCAATGGAAGTGGATCAAAATCTTGATATAAACCCACACACCTATGAACACCTGATTTTTGACAAAACAGCTAAAAGTATAACATGGAAAGAGGAAAGCATCTTCTACAAATGATGCTGGCACAACTGGATGATGGTGTGTAGGAGACTGTAGATATACCCATGTCTATTGCCATGCACAAAATCTGAGTCCAAATTGATCAAATACCTCAACATAAATCCAGCCACACTGAACCTATTAGAAGAGAAACTGGTAGGTATCCTGGAACAAATTGGTACAGGAGACTGCTTCCTGAACATAACACTGGTAGACAACAATTAATAAATGAGACCTCCTCAAACTGAGAAGCTTCTGTAAGGCAAATGACAGCCTCCAAGACCAAAAGGCAGTCCACAGACTGGGAAAAGATATTCATCAACCCAACTTCTGACAGAGGGCTGATCTCCAAAATATTCTAAAAAAAGTGCTCAACATCCTTAGCCATGAGGGAAATACAAATCAAAACAACTGTGAGATACCATCTTACTACTGTCAGAATGGCTCCAATTAGAACACAAATAACAGCTTATGATGGAGAGAAGGGAGAACATTCCACTGCTTGTGGCAGTGTAAACTTGTGCAGCCATTTTGGAGATCAGTCAGTGGTTCCTCAGGAACCATATCCACAAGATATGGCAGTTCTGCTCTTAGGCGTATACCCGTAAGACTCACATCAATGCAACAAAGACATCTGTTCAACTATGTTCATAGGAACATTATTTGCAATACCAAGAAAATGGAAGCAACCTAGATGCCCCTCAACTTAAGAATGGATAAAGAAGATATAGGACATTTAGACAATGAAATACTACTCAGTAAACAAAAACAATGGAATCTTGAAATTAACAGGCAAATGGATGGAACTTGAAGAAACCAACCTGAGTAAGATAAAGCAGTAGCAAAAAGAGGAACATAATATTTACTCACTCACATATGGATTTTAGACATAGACTAAAGGATTGCCATCCTTTAATTCACACTGCTAGGGAACCTAGGATACAAGGAGGAACATAAGATATTCATATTCATACATGGTCCTTCACAGAAGGGGACATAGCAAGATATCCTGAGCATACTGGGAGACTGAGAATGGGAGAGGTGAGTGGAGAGGGAGTTAGGAGAAAGAGACAGGAAAGAGAGGAGAATATGTGAGACCAGGAAGATTTAGTCAGGGGACAAATATATGAGAGCAAAAAAAAGAGAGAGAGAGAGAGAGAGAGAAATACCATATTAGAAGGAACGATTATAGGTTTGAAGAGAAAACTGACTCTAGAGAAATGATCAGGGACTTGGGGAGAAATAACCCCAAATAACAATATGAGCAACTGTGGAAAGGCTACCTTAAATGTCTTCCCTGAAAATGAGATTGATAACTAACTTATATGCCATCATAGAGTCCTCAACTAGTAGATGGTGTAAACAGAAGCAGGCACCTACAGCTAAACACTGAGCTTAATTCCTGGAATCCAGTTGTAGAGAGGGAAGAGTGATAAGAAAAGGGTTCAACAGCTTGCTGAAAAACCCCCAGACACATCTGACCTGAAGAAGTGGGAATTCTTTGCCCCCACAGACTGATACATTGGAAACCAGCATTATTCAGACTTAGACCCCTAAATATGGGTCTCAGTTTGAATGCCTAGGGAGTCTAAAGGACTTAAGACAGTGGAACCAGGATGTATCTCTGGTGCAAGAAAGGCCTTTGGGAACACTTCCCTATAGAGTGATACTCTCTTAACTGAGAGGCAGGGGGGAGGGCCTAGTCCCTACTCCAAATGACTTGACAGATTTTGTTGATCCCTCCTGGAAGGCATACCCTCCCTGTGGAGTGGGAAGGTGGATGGGATGGGTGGGGGTTTGGCGGTAAATGGAGGGAGAGGGAACTGGGATCAATATGTAAATAAGAATATATATATATATATATAATATTATATTATATATGAATGTGGCACATCTACAAAATGGAAAAAAATAATGGCATTGTGAAATTTGCAGGCAAGTGGATGGCACTTGAAGAAACCATCCTGAATGAGGTAACCCAGTCATAAAAAGAGGAACATAGTATATACTCACTCATATATGGATTTTAGACCTAGAGAAAAGGATTACCAGCCTATAATTCACATCACCAGAGGAACTAGGATACTAAGAGATTCATATGAAGTCCCTCACAGAAGTGGGAAGGGACAAGTCCCCCAGAGCACAAGAGAAGTAGGAGAAAGCAAGTGGGAGGAGAAGAAAACACGTGTGATTAGGAAGATTGAGCCCGGTGAGGAATAGAGAGAGAGAGAGAGAGAGAGAGAGAGAGAGAGAGAGAGAGAGAGAGAGAGAGAGAGAGAACATAAAAGAGGGAGCCAATAGTAGTTTGAAGAGAAAATTGAACCCAAAGAAAGGTCTAGAGAAATACAAGACTGCCACCAACTAACAATTTGAGTATCTGTGGAAAGGTTACCATAAATGCCCTTCCAGGAGAGTGAGATCAACAACTAATCCATGGAGCCTTCAACTAATGTCTGTTGGAAACAGGAGCAAACACCCATACATAAACACTGAGTCAAACTAGAACCCAGATTCAGATGGAGAGGACAACCAGGCAGCAGAAACACATAGAGACAGCTGACATGAACAAGGAGGAGCTGAAGGCCCCCCAGACTGATTGCTGGGAATCCAACATGGGACTGACTCAGGTCCCCTGAATATGGGTCTCAGCCAGAAGGACTGAGCAATCTAAGTGACCTCAGACAATGGAGCCAGAATGTATCCCTGGTGTACAAAAGGTCCTTGCGAACACATCCCCCATGGAGGGATAACGGCCTTAATCTAGACAGGAGAGAAACTCTAGTCCCTACTTCAAATGACCTGTCAGATCTACATGACCCCAACTGGATGCCATTCCCCTATATATGGAATTGGGGTGGGGGGATGGGAGGGGAGAGTGGTTAGAGTGCAGGTGAGAGCACAAAGAGGATAAAAGGGAGAGAAGGAGAAAGGGAGGGAGGGAGGTAGGGAAGGGGGGAGGGAGGGAGAGGGAATTGGGATCAACATGTAAAATAAATTAAATAAAATAAAATGCTTTGACTCCAAAATTTAAGTTCAAGGACAAGTTACAGGGGAAAAGGATTTCTATTTTTGTTCCAGAGAAAATGAAAAGATGTGGATTCCTTCCAGACTAATGTGGTTTGATCAAGCTAGACTGCCTGAAAAAGTACCAGTTGATTCTACATTCAAAACAGCTGGACCAAGCAGCCTTACAGACTACAGCCAGGATTTCTGCATCTTCTTAGAATCCCCCATGATAGCCCCCCTTACCAGTAGGAAGTAGTTTGTAAAGAATGATGCCCAAATTCCCAAATATTGTCTATAAATGTTTGGTTTCATTTAAATGGACTTGGTTATATATATATATATATATATATATATATATATATATATATATATATGTAAAACTCCATAAACCGATGTATTCAAATAATTTTTAAATTTTTTATTTATTGATTACTACTGAATTATGATTTTAATTACTTTCATGAATTTTTTTAGAAAGGACTTCAATACACAGGACATAGTCATTAACTATCCCAGAAATATTTAGCATAAATAGCCACAGATGAAAGCCTCCCTGTGGTCTGGTCACAGAAGGCTATACTTTAAGTTACGTTTTTTGTGAGATTCCTTCAGAAGAAGAATTTTCTCCTCTTCCTCAGTGACAGATACATCAAGTTTTCACCTCACTCTGAATTCCTTTAATAAACTTAACCAATAATCTTATTTTCCAGCTTATATATTTTAAGAAACATGTTAAGTCCTTAATGTTCAATATCACTTTTTTTTTCCTGTTCTGGGAATTGTATCTAGACCCTCCTGCTGTATTTTTCAGCTCTACTAGTATCTTCTTAGTGTATACAATAGAAATAAAGGAATTCCATATAAGTGAAACAGGTTTACCTATATTTGCTTCATTATTTTAGTTTATTTGCTTTAATATTTTAGTTGTTTATTTCTCTTAAAATTTAAGAGACAAATTTTAAGTTGACAAAAATTTGTCTGCACCAAATTTAACATTTCAGGGACAAGGATCAATAAGCATATGTTTTATCAATGAATATTGAAGAATAAAAAGTAAATATTATTCATATGAGAAAGGAGTTTTCTCTAGCTTAGTTTGGACAGATGGCCAATAAATACCTTTATGTTAGATCTCCAAAGTTAGTGTCATTAAAAGCAATTGCTCCTTCCTATTTCTGTATATCCCTGTCAGCTACTTTGAGACAGTGACAATTAGAAACAGCAGGACCTCCAGGTGCTACACTGTAATGAACTGATTGTGGAATATTTACATCAGCAAGTCAGAGAAATGTCATTGCGCAATAGTACATCTTACACACAGGACATACAATTTTCTAAATAAAATATAAAACAATGTGAATATTTGAAATTCTTTTGAATCACTTATATTCCAAAGATGCATTTAAGGGAATGTTGGCTATAGAAATACGTGCCTATAGCCCAATATGTGGGGAGTTAAAGGAGGAGCATTGTAAGGTGAACCTGAGCCACCTGTTTAAGAATAAAAAACATTAAACAAAACATTATTGAAACAATTGAGTTTTCTGAAGAATCATGAAATCTAGAAAATTAGAACCAAACAGAGAAAGGGCAATCAATATTAAGAAATGATGACCAAAGAGTATACCCAGGAACAGCTCATTGTATTCTGTCATGGAAAGACTATAACTTATTTTACACTCTCTTTTTGATTTAATGGTCTAGATCAACGAAAACACAACATTTAATGAAAAACGCGTTGTTCCTATCTGATGTTTAGAAATCAAGCAGGTTGTGTGGATTATTGTTCTATTTCAAACTTAATTTTAATAAAATCCCAGTTAAGACTTAACTTGTGGAACTGGAGCATAATCTCCTCGATGGAGATGCAGCTTCTACAGATTGGCTGTGGATTCATAACTCTTACTGTGGAGACTAATGAGATGAAATATGGAAAGGTTTCATCCATCAACAGAAGATAATTATCCACAAACTTAGAACTGTTACCTTAGTTTCCAGTTCAGATTCAATAGGTGATGTTTCAAGATTTTGTATGCATCTTAAGAGTATCTTAGTTTGGAAATCAATATATCAGCTCAGAGTGATTGTTTACAAAATTCTGTTACATTACTCATTAATTTTCAAACACACACATACACACCACACACACACACACACACACACACATATACATATATACATATATATATATATATATGAGTATATTTGATATGAAGATAATTCAAAAAGTGTAAAAGAAGATTAGGAAATCTCTGTTCTCTTGAGTAGACTATAATGAAATGCTGAGAAATATTTCTATGTATCAACAGGCTAGTTAGATAGAACACACATAACAAATATAAAGATCAGGAAAGGGAGACAAATTAAATACTGCTATAAAACCAGGGATTTTGGTTGACTTAGCAGAACAAGAAGAATGTTCTCAGGTAGTTCTAATATAGAGGAAAGTCCTATGGTGTGGTCTGCAGCCATAACAATTGAAGAATACTTTCTTTAGAAATATGGAAATTCATTATTGCTTCTCATTGTTGCTATATCTTAATTGCCTTCTTCTTGTGTCACTATCGCTGACTCATTTGCAATGTAACAGTTTCAAGGCAGAGTTAGTAGCTCTTGGTCTTGTTTAGTTCTGTGTTCCTTAACGTTCGAAAGCATCTGATGATGCTCTCTGATGAAAATAAAAACAAATTTAAAATATTTGTTGTTGTGTTTAGCAATGCCTAATCCTTTTTTAATGGAGGTAATTGAAGAGGATTAAGCACATGAGAAATGAAATGAATATTTAGTACTTAGTGAAAAATAAACAGTTTTGTCAGCAGAGAACAGAAGAATAGTTATTGCACTGAAGTGATGGAAATCCAGGCACCATGGCTGTGAATCTCAATTCAACCCACATGGTCAATGTATTTCACTCCTGACTTGTGACAGATAAAGACCTTGCAGATGACATTCTGAACAATGTGGGAAAAATACCTCTCAAGTAATTGGTCTCAATTAGCTGAGAAAACTTCATATCAAATTCTATCTGTGGCTGAATCTACTATTGCATCCATGCCTTCATTACTCAAAACTGGCAAATAGATATTTTTGTCCTTTGATTAATAATTCTGTAATACAATCAAGGCTTTCAGCTGACCTGCCAATATTTTACCTTAGTAAACTTTAGGGAGAACTTTGAATTTCTTACTATTAACTTTTGCAGTTTTTATATAGTCACATGCAATTACTATTCTTAATACCTTGTTTTTAAATATGAAAGAATGAAGGAAAACTATTTTGTATTTAAGTCTGTGGAAGACTTCAAATAATCAGTGTCCTCATTAGCCCGAGCACCACGTTAACCAGTATCTCCAGGTATGAGATACACTGCTGATATGATAGTGGGATTGATTGATAATTATCTCTAATTATTTTAATTTAATGTCTTTAGTTTGGGTTAAGGTCTGTTTGGCCAAGCTGATCTCAAATTGTCTATATATTCTAGGTTGTCCAGGATCTTTGGAGCTTCTGCCTTTATCTACTAGAATGACAGATATGTACCTGCTTCTCATTTTAGAAGTGCCATGTAGTATATATCCATTATCACTTATGTAATAAAGGCTCATAATTAACCTCTGGGATTATGTATCATTATTATATTGATTCTTCAAAGATACTGGATTCTCTGAACTTTAGTAACACAATGAAAAAAATATAGTATTAGCTATGGCTAGTGTGAAAAGTTATAGGAATATTTACTAAATAAATTATTAAATTTATTTTATTACCAAGGGTTGAAAGAATAGTGTCAATTAGCTTTGTTCATAAAATGTTTGTAATCATAATATTGTAAGCATTGAAGAATAGTAATGACTAAAATAGGGGTAAAACTAATTAGTGCTTTGTTGTATTGTCTTACTTATCAAAACTTCTCTTCGAGAAGGTAGCACTGTTGGTAAGGATTGGTAATCTACAGTGGTTTCCACAAGTTCTGAATTAGAAGCAAACACTCTAGTATGTGCAGGAGCCCAACCACATAGATGAAAGAGCAGAATAGTGATGCCAAAGGAAATCTGATGACCACAGTTCGTTCAATCCCCGCCCCATGTTCAAAGAATCTTAAACATCTTCTGCAAGCAGGTTTTGGTAATACTAACAATACCGATGATAATAATAGTTATAGTAATAATAATAATAATAACAATAAACACTCTTCATTTATAACCCAACACAAAAAACACTTTTCATTCCTTTTTATTGCTTCCTCCAGCCCATTCTATAATTTTTGTAAGAACAAGTTTGAAAATATGAAATCACTATAATAAATTTACTTAAATAAAATGACTTGCATGTATTTAAGAGGAAAGTTATATGCTTTTATTCACTACATCCCATTACTTACTCTTTCCCTTACTTGCTCCATTCTATTTTTATGATCTCATTACTGTCTGTGCCACTCTCAGAGCATTTTATTTGTTGATAACATGTTTTCCAGCTCTGCTCTAACTCTGCCTTCATTAGATGAGAAAGTTTATCTGCTGGGCATGGAGTATTTTCCTTTCAGAGGACTCATCAAAGACTATCATAACCTCTTTTTTCACTTGAGGTTTCAGAAGAAGGTTCCATTTGATATGTCCTGGTTCATATTGCCTTCTACACTGAAAAAAGTGCTTAGCACATAGCTAGGTCAATAAATAATTGTGTAAGAAAGAAAAACAAAAGAATGTGTCTGAGAAATTACAAGTAGTCCAACACTGAATATTAGCATCCTGTACAAAGATGCACAAATAGAACCACCATAGATACAGATGGAATTGTATTATAACATGGGAATTAATCAATTGGAAGGTCTATATATTATACCATGGGGTAGAAGTGGGAGAAAACAGCAATAACTAATGACACCAGTCCAGACATATTTAAGCAAGGCAGGCTTTGTAATTATAATGTCAACATAAGACAAAGAATTGTATTTATTTCTGAATATCTTTATGAAGGAGAACCTCCTATGTAGTACTTTGCAGTGCATACCCTCAGCTCTATAAGAAAGTCTCAACAAGTAGCAAGCCTGGAATTTTCCAAAGATCTCCCATCACAGACCATATAGTTTTTGAAAAGAAGACATTTTGGGTATTGTACTTAAACCTGATGGGAAAAACATGTTGCTATTTGAAATATCCAGACTATGTTAGTTTTAATGCAATACTTGCCTCCCTTTTGTCTCATATCCAGCTTCCATCTTGGAAAGATGTAACTATCCTAGGACACTTTATTGTAAGTTTAATTAACAGTCTTTAGTAAGGAATACACCCATTGTAAGCAGGGAGATCCCTCTTTTTCTTTTTCTTCACTACTTTTTGGTACTGGAATAATTTCCTAAATTCATGTGGTCTGTACTGAACCAAAACCTATAAAAACACTCTTCCTTTAATGTCTCTGTTCGATTTGGATATGTTAGGAAAAAGAAAGTCCATGTACTGCCCCTCTCCTTTCTCTTAATATCTTTGGCTGAACTCCAGAGTGCAGCTGTCAGCTAGTGTTAACTAAATAAGTATGAGTCATGGTCCAAGGCCCACTTACTGCCAGACATTTGAATGAGAACGTGCCCCCTGTATGAGCACTGCTGACTGGCAGGAGTAAGGACCATCAAAAGGCTTCTCTGTCTTTTTGCCCTAAAACCAATGAACTATTGTTAAAAGAGAGACAAATCTGCATAAGCACACTCCTAACTTAATTGTCTCACTCAAACTTAACTAAGGCTCACCTTATCAAGGAAGTTATTGGTGACTGACTTCATCTACCTTCTTTTATATTGGAGCTCCTCAGCCTTTATTAACTTATGTATAATTCAATTGTAGCTGTCTCATTTGCTTATTTTGTGGTTTTATGTTAATAATATCTCAACTGAATTTCTTGTTTGAGATTTTTTGTATGTATACTGTGCATTTTTATAAATCTCAGACCAACTTTCCACTTCTCCCTTCAGACTATTGACACAGGATACTACTATAAACAGGCTGCTCTTGGGTTTCAGCCTCCAAAGTGATGGGAATATGAAGGAAAGGTACATCTGAATATTGTTAAAAAGCAACATTATACAGCAACAACAATAACTATAGTGATAATCTTTTAAATGATCATGTTAACACATAAATACAAAAGAGCACAATAATTTCTAATTACAAACTTATTTTTTTAAAGAGAATAATTAACAGCATGGGTGGTTCAGTAATAGAATTCTTGTCTACTATGCGGGAAACATGGTTTTGATTCAAAACCCATGCAGAGTCCAGTCCCTTTATGGGTGGTGGTGCCATAAACCTTTAATCCCAGCACAGGGGAGGCAGAGAAAGGTGGATCTCTGAGTTTAAGGCAATCTGATATACAGATCCTGTTCCAGGACAGGCTCCAAAGCTGCAGAGACACCTTGTGTCAAAAAGAAAGAAAGAAAAGAAAAATAATTCAACTCAGAATTGGCATTCAATACATTCTAAATGTATTATGTATTTCTCTTTCTAAAAAATGATTCTTTTTTCTGTTTTATTTTATAAACTAAATTTTTACAAGTTCAATACCTTTTCTTCTGAAACAATCTCTTAATATGCCAATAATAGCATATTACTTTTTATTCACTATTTCATATATTATTGTACATAACTTTGATTTGGGTAATTTTGCACTTTCCTTGTTCCTAAGTAAAATTGTTTTGTATGTCTTCTACCTGTTTAAATCAGTAAATGCCTTTAGACAAGTATTTTAGAATGTGTTGTTTTCTGTTAATTCTCCAGTGGGCATGTGTCATTTCATTGATCTTTTTAATTATAAACCAAAATAGTTTTCTTCTTTTGTGCTGAGCTTTTTATCAAAAGCCAGACAATGAAATCTTAACATTGTTAATTACTATAAATCTCTGTATGACTGCAAATATCATCAAAAATACTGTTTAGCTAGTTGGAAATACCTTTATCTCTCTGAACACTTGTTCTCATGATTTCTCAGGGAGAACCAGGGAATTACTCTAGGAATATTTATTTCACCTTGTAAGAACTTTATGAAGACTCAAGTCATACATACATGTGTACACACATACCTGTAAATATGTTTTCCAAGTCAGACTGGTAGGTAGTTGTCATTCCTAGTGAGCTTGAGTAAATGCCTACTGATCCTTGGGTGAACATTTCCCTGAAGGATGGTTTGTCACAGATTTGTGCACTGGTGAATACTGAAAGGGACTCTCACAGAATCTCTGAAAATTCCTTTGATTGCAGTTCTAGTCTCATGGGGACTCTGATATGCTTACTTCAAAGTGATTAAAGTCCTTCAACTCTGAGAACTTACTTGGCTTCACTATTGCCCCATATCTCCTATCTCCTACTTGACATTCTGCACCCCCTTCCCCACCCCAGGAATTCAAAAAGTTGTGTACTTGCCCATCTGTAACACAATAAATAAAAGACCCAGAGAAAGACATTGGGGTTCAAGCTTCAAGAGCCAGATCAGAAAAGCAAAGCAGTGTACTACTAGCTCTTAACCTCAGACTGGAAGGTGATCCTGGCTCCACCAAACCTCAGACTACAACCCCAGAATACTACATTCTCCTCAATGTGGCTAGAGAATCCTAAGACTAAATGCCTTCCTATCCTCAATATGGCTGGAGAGTGAATGTCAACTCTGAACCCTTGTTCCTTTTTTAATACCTCACATGAATCCTGGAATTAAAGTGTTTGCCACCACTGCTTAGGTTTTATAGCTTGAGGCTGACTTTGCTTTCTGAAACCTCAGGAAAGCTTTAATAAATCATATATAATATGTCATCCAATCAATCATATTTCCTCCCAAGTTTATCACCTGTTTCCCTGGTATAACTGTCCTTTGACCCTTGCTATGTATACTTTTAAGAAATGTTTACTAATATGTTGTGTATGTTTTGTGAACAAGACGGTATTATCAAAAAATCTTCCTTGCTTATATCACTAAACTATCTATATTAGAAAACAATAGTTTTTACAATAATACAGATCACTTGGAATCTTTATAAAACATCTTAGAAACAAAATTCATTAAATTCTTGTCAGGAGCACGGTCCTTTTTTCCAACAAAAGTTAATGAATGCATTCTTTTAACTGTTGGGACAATAGATGTACAAAATATCTTTAGTAATATAAAAATGAGTTATGAAATAATTTTAATTTTCTCTATTTCATTGGCTCTCTATCTTTAATGTACAACTCTTTCAATCAGGGTCAAGACCAGGCCATTAGTTCAGTTCTTTATCTTAAAGATTAAACATGTTCCAATTATCACTGAGTGAAATTAATTTTCTCTGTGAATCGTTATGGAAATATTTCCTACCTTGTTCGACTCTTGTCTTGCTTATGTTTCCTGTCTTAAAATTTACTTAGGCACTGAATAGTCATTTTGTTAATATACGCTATTTCTCAACTAATATCTCTTGAGGACTGTACTCAACAAGCCATAATTATTTTTGTCATTTTCATATGAATCAGTGGAACACGTATTTAGTGTTCCAGACATAGTGCTGCGGGCAATTTAAAAAGACAAACATTGACAGCTATATTTCCAAAGCAACTTTTGTTTTTTTAATTCTACACAGTTTACAAGTTTTCCTTTTGTGTGCATGATGTCTCTGGTGTGTAACTATAAATATAAAATCTGAAATTTTAATACTTGAATTGAGGATCTCAATGGGAGGTACAATGACATCTTTCACCTTGTCACAGAGGCAGCCTTGTAAAGCTTCCTGTGGTCAGTTCTCAGAAGCACATTCTGTTTGCTCAGGAACACGGACAAAGCAGAGACTCTGAAATATCAGCCAGGGATGTGTGAGCTTGATGGAGACAAATAGAATCAGGATTCTCAGCTGATCAAGGACAAAGGGACATTGAAGATGAAGCCCACTTAGTTTTCTCCTGTATCTATCTCTTAATGATGTGAGCAGAGACTTAATTCTTTGAAGTTACTGATTTAAGAAGTGGAAGAGCAAAGGGAGCTTTTTTCTTGATCTGATCCCTGTTATTAAAAGAAGCAGAGGAGATAAAACACTTTCTATTTTTATCGATTGATGTATTTTGAGGTCAGTATTTTAGTCTGTTCATCTATATCTTGCCCTCTGCCCTTATTTCAAAGTGCTTATTCACTTCTGATTAGAATTTCAATTAATTTTCTGAAATTCCCTTTGAATGATTACAGTTAACTCTTTCCAACCTGAGGAAAACTTTGTCTTATTTTATTTGGACTGATAATCGTCATTATTTTTGCCACCTATTTAGTTATGATACCATATGAAAGCCTCAGAAAAATTATTGGATGAAATTGACCTAGGATGACACATGTGGTGCTTTAAATAAGAATGGCCCCTGCAATAGAGACAGTTTGACTTCTTCCTTTCCAATTTGGATCCCCTTGATCTCCTTTTGTTGTCTTATAGCATTAGCTAGAACTTCTAGTACGATATTGAAGAGATATGGAGAGAGAGGACAGTCTTGTCTTGTTCCTGATTTTAGAGGAATTGGCTTAAGTTTCTCTCCATTCAGCTTGATGTTGGGAGTTGGTTTGCTGTATATATTGCTCTTATTATGTTAAGGTATGTTCCTGTTATACCTAACCTCTCCAAAACCTCTCCAAGATCATGAAAGGGTGTTGAATTTTGTCGAAAGCTTTTTCCACAACTAGGGAGATAATCATATGCTTTTTCTTTCTCTGTTTGATTATATGGTGGATCACATTGATAGATTTTTGTATGTTAAACCATCCCTGCATTCCAGGTATGAAGCCTACTTGGTCATGGTGGATGATTTCTCTGATGTATTCTTGATTTCGGTTTGCCAGTATTTTATTGAGTATGTTTGCATCGATGTTCATCAGGGATATTGGTCTGTAGTTTTCTTTCTTGTTTGTGTCTTTGTGAGGTTTGGGTACCAAACTTATTGTGGCCTCATAAAAAGAGTTTGGCAATAAACCATCTGTGTCTATCTTGTGGAAAAGTTTGAGGAGTAGTGATATTAGTTCTTCCTTGAATGTCTGGTAGAATTCTGCGCTGAATCCATCTGGCCCTGAACTTTTTTTGGTTGGAAGGCTTTTGATGACTGCTTCTATTTCTTGTGGGTTATAGGTCTATTTAAGTTGTTTATGATAGTTTACACAAGAGACCCAATAAACTCTACCAGGGAACTCCTACAGCTGATAAACACCTTCAGCAAACTAGCAGGATACAAGATAAACTCAAAAAAATCAGTAGCCCTATTTTTTTCAGACGACAAAGAGGCAGAGAAAGAAATCAGAGAAACATCACCCTTTACAATAACCACAAGCAACATAAAGTATCTTGGTGTAATACTTACCAAACAAATAAAAGACCTGTATAATAAGAACATTGTGGCTCTAAAGAAAGAAATTAAAGAAGATTCCAGAAAATGGAAAGATCTCCCATGCTCTTGGATAGGTAGGATAAACATAGTAAAAATGGCAATCTTGCCAAAAGCAATCTACAGACTCAATGCAATCCCCATTAAAATCCCACCACAATTCTTCACTGACCTTGAAAGGATAATAATCAACTTTATATGGGAAAACAAAAGACCCAGAATACCTAAAACAACCCTATACAATAAAAGAACTTCAGGAGGCATCACCATTCCTGACTTTAAGCTCTACTACAGAGCTATAGTTCTGAAAACAGCCTGGTATTGGCATAAAAATAGACAGGTAGACCAATGGAATCGAATTGAAAATCCTGATATTAATCCACACACCCATAACAGCTACAATTATACAATGGGGCAAGGACAGCATCTTCAACAAATGGTGCTGGCACAATTGGATGAGGGTATGTAGAAGACTGCAGATAGACCCATGTTTGTCGCCATGCACAAAACTCAAGTTCAAATGTATCAAAGACCTCAACATCAATCCAGCCACATTGAACCTCTTAGAAGTAAAAGTAGGAGGTACCCTTGAACAAATTGGTATAGGAGACCGCTTCATGAACATAACTCCAGGGGCACAGACACTGATAGAAACAATTAATAAATGGGACCTCTTCAAACTTAGAAGCTTCTGTAAGGCAAAGGACACAGTTGACAAGACTAAATGGCAGCCCACAGACTGGGAAAAGATTTTCACCAACCCTATATCTGACAAAGGGCTGATCTCCAAAATACACAAAGAACTCAAGAAACTAGTCAACAAAACACCAAATAACCCTATTAAAAATGGGGTACAGAACTGAATAAAGAATTCTCAATGGAGGAAATCAAAAAGACTGAATGACACTTAAGAAAATGCTCCACATCCTTAGCTATCAGGGAAATGCAAATCAAAACAACTTTGAGATACCATCTTACCCCTGCCTTAATGGCTAAAATTACAAACACCAGTGATGACTTATGTTGGAGAGGATGTAGAGAAAGTGGAACACTCCTCCACTGCAGGTGGGAGTGCAAACTCATACAGCCATTTTGGAGATCAATATGGCGGTTCCTCAGGAAAATGGGAATTAGTTTACCATAGGACCCGGCAATCCCCCTCTTAGGCATATACCCAAAGGACTCACATCCGTGCAACAAAGACATCTGTTCAACTATGTTCATTGCAGCACTATTTGTAATAGCAAGAACCTGGAAGCAATCTAGATGCCTCTCAATTGAAGAATCGTTAATAAAGATGTGGCACATCTACACAATGGAATACTACTCTGTTGAAAAAAATAATGGTATCTTGAAATTCACAGGCAAGTGGATGGCACTTGAAGAAACCATCCTGAATGAGGTAACCCAGTCACAAAAAGAGGAACACAGTATGTACTCACTCATATATGGATTTTAGACCTAGAGCAAAGGATCACCATCCTATAATTCACACCACCAGAGGAACTAGGATACAAGGTGTATTCTAAGAGACTCATAAAATAGGCTCATAGGTTTGAATGCTTAGTCATCAGGGAGTGGCACTACTCGAGAAGGATTAGGAGGTGTGGCCGTGCAGGAAGAATTGTGTCACTAAGAGCAGACTTTGAGGTTTCAAACGCCCATGCCAGGCCTAGAAGCTCACTTTTTATCCTACTGTTGGCAAGTCTGCATGTAGTATTTTCATTTACTTCTCTGTACCATGCACCATGTCTATCTCTGTGCCTATGTGCTTCTCTCTATGTTGTTAATATACTGCACCTCTGAAATTGTAAGCAAACCACATTTAAATGCTTTTTTTTTTAAAGAGTTGTCATGATCATGATGTCTCTTCACAGAAATAGAACAGTGACCAAGACACATCATTTCCAGTAAGTAATTAAGAAACCTAGGCTGCTTTTCTTTCTTTAACAATAGAAAAATTAACATATTCTCCAATATCACTGAAACATTTTTTAAGGGGATATATTTACTTTTCCTTTTCTTTTACTTCCCAAATATCCTTGTACTAGGTGACAATAAACTACACCTTCTTCTACTCTAAGAACTCCAGCAACCTGCTCTCATTTCTATGAATTATCAAGCCCAGAATAAGTGATAACTTCTGGTCCTCTCTGTCTTCCAGATGATCTTTATGTTTGCTTGTTTGTTTGATTGATTTGCTCAAAGTGTTGCTGAATAATTAAAGATTGCTGGTAAGCAGTTGTCTATTTTACTTATGGCTGCAGAATTCATTTTTCATGCTTGTGTAGTTAGCTGCATACAAGAGTATAAATTCAAAGATATGTCACCATATATATTCATTTCTCTGTTGCAAATAGTCTTTTAACTCTTTCTTTCCACTGGATATTTTATTTATAGTGAAAGAACTACCTGTATACGTTCCCACCTAAAACACATCCTTTTTATACCCTATCATAGAAGTTGTTATATAATAATGTTATTATATCCTTTGCATGCAGCAAACATGTTTAAGGGTATCAATAGAAATGTATACATTAATCCACATACATTTGATTCTGAAGTGGTATTTGTGTGAAGGAGTTATAGTTACTGAATGTTTTGGAAAATGGAGATTTTCAGCACATAGCAGTATTAATGTGCCAAGGTGTCAGGTTTCTTGTCTTAAAATTCCTTCTCTGAAGCCAGTTTCTACAATGTTCTCATTTCTTCTTGCCCTGTTCTATCTTCAACCTATTGTACATTTTATAACTCAGAATGAACCATGTTTATTTTTCTCTATATTTAGCTCCAAATTACTAATTTCAACTGGTGCCTCAGTTGGTATTACAAACAACTTATTATTCTTAGCATTATTCAACAGTGACTTATTTTCCTAAAGCAGCATATTTAAAACAAATATTAGCATTGTAAAATTATTTTAAAAAGAATTATTATTCCTCATTAAGGTGACCAATTAAGGTGACCATTAAGGTGGCCCAACATGGCCAGATAACATGCAAGGTTATTTTACTCTTTAATGATGGCTTCTAATTTCAAATTATTTCAATAATACTAGTCTATAAAAATGCATGTGTAGCAGCTATTTGTTTTCTTTATTTTTTGTGCTTTCTTTGACATTTATCCTGAGGGAGAGCAACACTTTTCTTTCATAAAATTGCTGCTGAATTTGCAACACAACTATCAATATTATTATCACTATCATCTATGAGATACAGCAAAATAGATTCTTACTTTCAATGAGAGTGAGAATATGTCACATATTTTATACTCAAATACTTTCTAGGAAAATAAGTTTTGGGAACAAAGATGCATTTTCTAAATTAAGAACACAAACACACACACACACACACACACACACACACACACACACACACATCCACCTCATTGCTTTACTCTGTTATTTCCTAGAATTGTTCATGCTTTTATGAGGATGCCACAGACACTCATAAATCTTATATGCATCCTAAAGCAGTGACATGTTGTTATCTAGATATGAAACATGATGTATGTTAAGCATGTAAATCTTGAATTCATATTTTAATATAAGCCTTGGTTTCTATTGTAACCAGCTGTTAACTTGGGGATATGATAACCCAAACAAAGCTACTTATATATTCCCATCTGATAGAATTAATGCTTATGGTAATAGAATCAATTTCTTAATTTAAACTTCAACTTTATTGTACATGGCATATGATAATAAAGGAGAAAGGTAACTGTCCAAACGTTCAATAGAATCTTATGTATGAGTACAGATTTAAAGGGATGTAAAGAGATAAAAATGTTCATTGTATAATACAAGCATATGAAATTTAATAAAAATAATTTTAAAAATGCACAGTATACAATTTCCAAAAATTAGAGATTTATATTTTAGAATTGAAAACAGATCATCAGAATGACATTTGGAGCATTATTTAATTTCTAAAATTTTAATGTCTTCAAATGTAATAGTAGATAAGACACATTTCTAAGGACTACCTCAAGTGTAAAATATTTATCTAATAAACTCATAAATAAATAACCCTGGGTTTATGGCACTTTTGAGACCTACAAGCTTCAAATGTCAAATGTGTATTAAAATATTTTCTTGACCATAAAACTTTAAGAAAATCTGTCTGAAACTTTTGTCATAAAATTACTCAGTTGCAGGGAGTCCAGATGTTTGTAACACTTTACTGTCATGTTTCCTCTCACCCTGACTGTGTTACCTTGATAATTGCAGTCTTGTGAATAGTAACAAAGTGTAAAACAAGGATGGCTAAAGCATTAACTGTGTTCTTAGGAATTGCTGAATTCCATGGGGAGAGATAAAATTAAATTATGAACAATGGAATACTGGAAATATGAAACAGTATTTCTGTGCATAATGACATCATCATATAATAGTAAACTTCTATAATAATATTTAAAACAGATGTGTTATAGGTGGGAATGTATGCAGATAATTCTTGCAGTAAAAATAGTAGCCTGTGGAAAAAAAAGAGGAAAAGACAATTTGCAACAGAGAAATGAATTGATATGGTAACATCATTGAATTTATGTTTTTATATGCAACTAATTACATAATCATGAAAAATGAATTCTGTAACCACAAATAAAATAGAAAAGTGTTTACCTAAAATCTTTATTCAGCAACATTTTTGAACTCCTAATACTTAAAGATTTATTCCCAGCATAGAAAATAATTTTAATGGATGCTTCATTTTATTATATATTAACTGTAAAAAAATTAAACTCCTTATATCATATTAAGTTTCACCAACATGATGATGAGAGTACTTTAGAGGTAAATTGTTATTAAGACCACTGTTTCATCATCTCATTTACACAAGCATACAGTATTAGCTATATTTCTTCTACCCCAGAATGGCTTATAGCTTTCTGTTGTAACCTTGTTAACTATATATAGTTATAATGTTCAGTTATGAGTTGTCTCTGCCTCTCCCTTCACTTCATTCTGAATTAATGTTTCAAAAAACACAATTTTAATCCAGTAGTTTCCTAATTTATAACTTTTTGTTACAACCCATTCTCAAAAATATAATTAAATAACACCAAGGCTAATATTGATTCCTTAACAGTGTTCTCACAGAACTACCAAAATGAGAGAAACTAAGTTATGAGAATGTGATGCCAGCATTAGGGCTAGTTTAGTCTGGCTAGTACCTTCTGGATTTCAATGGTAATTCAGGAGTCAATTTTGTAAGGCTTTAACAACAACATCTTGTTTTAAAATCATGATCATCACAGCTAATAAGTGAGGACTTTTATTTATTAATATGCAGGAATGTGGTACAGATTATGAAAAATATATGCTAAATGCTGTGAACATTGTTGAGATAGGCCCACATAAATAAGACATGCCAATCAAGGAAAGCAAGGCCATGCCAAACTAGGAAACTGTGCTTCCTAGTGATAAGAATCACTTAATGTTATTGAAATTCCTGAAAGCTGAACTCAGATGACAAAGAATTGTCCCAGAAGTGGTAGGTGCACCTGCAAGGCTCTGCATCCTCAAAAGACCCTGGCTTCATACAGTATTATTTGTTCTACTCTTAGGTGTCCTTTAAGAGGATCATGGAAAGAAATATTTGAACTGTTTGTTGTTAATCACCCTTACTAATATCAAAGAGATGTTTATCCAGTCCCATCTTACAAACAGCACCGATCGTGACAACTTCTAATCCACAATGATATGAGGAAGCCAAAGGATCACCTTCTTTCAAGAATGTGCCATTGCCCACCCCCCTACTTACTCACAGACATACTCACACAAAACACACACACACACACACACACACAAGTAACATTTGTGGCAAGTGAAATATTACTCTTATATGCTCTCAATGTGGACACTAAAGAAATGTTCAGTATAGAAGATTCTCTTTAAGCTCACAAGTATGTATACATACATAAATACATAAATATAGTCACTAATAAAGTCACATTTACAAATACACATACTTACATGCACTTCCAAATGGGAGATCAGTAATAAATATAATGTTTTTAATAATTTATTTTTACATATCAAACCCAGTTCTGCCTCTCTCCTCTCCTCCCACTCTCTCTACTAAGTCAGTTTGTGCATCAGTGTTAGGTCTTGGACCTACTGCCAGTGGCCTCATATGTTATTCCACTCACATCATTGTTACCAATATTACCAGAGTCTAGTTCACTCTCATAAATGTTCCCCATTTGTCATACCTGAGTCAATGATCTCTCACTAGCTCAGGTCAGCTGATTCTGTGGATTTCACCATCATGGTCTTACTCCTTTGTTCATATTATCCCCCTCCCCCACACTCCAAAGGGAGGGTGAAGCCTTCCATGAGCATGAACGATCACCAAAATCTGTCAAGTCATTTGGAGTAGGGACTAGGCCCTCTAGGCTAACGGAGTATCCCTCCATGGGGAATGTGCTCCCATAGTCCTTTCATGCACCAGAGATACATCCTGGCTCCACTGTCAGAGGTCCCTTAGACTGTCTAGGCCTTCTTACTAAGACCCATGTTCAGGGGATCTGAATCTGTCCAATGCTGGGTTTCCCAGCTATCAGTCTGGGGGTCCATTAGCTCCCACTTTTTCAGGTCAGCTGTCTTTATGGGTTTCTGTAGCCTGGTCTTGCCCCCATTTTCTTATCACTCCTCCATCACTGCAACAGGATTCCAGCAGTACATCTCAGTGTTTAGCTGTGGGTATCTGCTTCTGTTTCCATCAGCTACTAGATGAGGGCCTTATGATGACATAAATGTTAGTCATCAATCTCATTATCAGGGAAGGGCATTTGAGGTAGCCGTTCCACTGTTGATCAGATTGTTAGTTGGGATCATCCTTGTAGGTCTCTGGATATTTCTGTAAAGTCAGTTTTCTCTTCAAACCTAGACTGTCTCCCTCTATTATGGAATCTCTCTTTTTTCCCCCCTAGTCTATTTGTCCCCTGACTCAATCTTCCTAGTCCAACATGCCCTTCTCTTCTTTTTCTCTTAATTCCCTCTCCACTCACTGTCCATCCCCCCACTCCCAATATACTCAGATGATGTTGTTCTTTTCCCCTTCTGTGAGGAATCTTTGGTTCCTCCTTGAATCCTAGTTTTTTTAGGCAGTATGAATTATAGGTTGGTGATCCTTTGCTCTATGTCTAAAATCCATTCGTGAATGAGGATATACCATGTTCCTCTCTTTGTGACTGAGTTACCTCACTCAGGATGGTTTCTTCAAGTTCCATTCTTCGGTTATCCATTCAGCTGAGAAGCATCTAGGCTGTTTCCAAGATCTGGCTATTACAAATAATGTTGATATGGACATAGCAAATGATCTTGTGGTGTGAATGTGCCTCCATGGGTATATGGCCAACAGTGATATTGCAGGTTGAACCTAATTTCCTGAGAAATCACCATACTGATTTCCATAGTGGCTATACAAGTTTACACTACCACCAGCAACGGAGGAGTGTTCATCCTTCTATGCTGTCATTGGTGTTTTTGATCTTACCCATTCTAATCAGCATAAGATGGAATCTCAGAGTGGTTTTGATTTGCATTTCCCTGATGACTAAGAATATAGAGCATTTCCTTAAGTGTCTTTCTGCCATTTGAGATTATTCTGCTGATAATTCCCTGTTCAGTTCTGTATCCTACTTTTTAATTAATTGGATTATTTGGTGTTTTGGTAACCAGCTACTTATGTGTGTGTGTGTGTGTGTGTGTGTGTTTCTTGTATGTTTTGGAAATCAGCCCTCTTTCAGATAAGGGGCTGGTGAAGATCTTTTCCCATTCCCAGCTGCTTTGTCTTGTTGGCCATGTCTTTATAAAGTTTACAGAAACTTCTCTGTTTCAGGAGGTCTCATTTATTAATTATTGCTGTCAGAGTCTGTGTTACTGGTGTTCTATTTAGGAAGTGGTGTCCTGTGCTTATGCATTTTTATGTATGTCACACTTTCTCTTCCATGAGGTTTGGTGTGGTTGGATTTATATTGAGGTCTTTGATCAATTTGGACTCGAGGTTTGTGCATGGTGATAAATACAGAACTATTTGTATTCTTCTATGTGTTGAGAGCCAGTTATACCAGTATCATTTGTTGGATATATTTTATATTTTATATTTTTATATTTTTTGTCAAAAATTGGGTGTTCAAAGTTGTGTGGGTTAATATCACAGTCTTTGATTCAATTCCATTGGTGACCTCTCTGTTCTAATGTTAATACTAAGCAGTTTTCGTTACTATATCTATATAGCAGAGCTTGAGGTCAGGGATGGTGACATAAACAGGTGATGCTTTGTTATACACGATTGTGTTTGCCATCCTAGGATTTTGTTTTTCCATATGAAGTTGAATATTGCTGTTTTAAGGTCTATGGATAATTGTTCTGGGATTTTGATGGAGGATTCATTGAATCTGTAGATTATTTTTCAGAGGATTGTCATTATTACTATGGTCATCCTACCTATGCTAGAGCATGGGAGATCTTTCTATTATCTGATATCTTCTTTCATTTCTTTCTTTAAAGACTTGAATTTCTTTTCATACAATTCTTTTACTTGGTTGTTTAGAGGTACTCCAAGATATTTTATGTAATTTGTGGCTCTTGTGAAGGTTGATGTTTCTCTGGTTTCCTTCTCAGCCTGTTTGTCATCCATATAGAGGAAGGCTTCTAATTTTTTTTAATTATTTAATGCTGTATTATGTTACATTACTGAAGGTGCTTATCAGTTGTAGGAGTTCCCTGGTAGAATTTTTGGGTTACTTATACATATAATCATATCATCAGCAAATAGTGAGAGTTTGATATCTTCTTTTCCAATTTCTTTATTTTTGATATTTTGCTGTCTTACTGCTCTAGCTAAAAATTCAAGTAATATGTTGAATCAATATGGAAATAGTGGACAGCCTTATCTTGTTCCTGATTTCAGTGGAATTGCTTTGGGTTTCTCTCCATTTAGTTTGATGTTGACCGTTTGCTTGCTTTCTGTTACCTTTATTATATTTATGTATTTTCCTAGTATCCCTATCATCTGAAGACTTTTATCATATAGGTATTTGAATTTTGTTGAATGATCATATGGTTTTTTTCTTACAGTTTCCTTATGTAGGCATTTAGAGTTATGAACTTTCCTCTCAGCACTGCTTCAATGTGTCTCATAAGTTTGGGTATATTGTACTGTTATTTTCATTAAGATTTTGGAATTCTTTTATTTCTTTCTTTATATCTTCCTTGACCTAGTGGTGGTTCAGTTGATCATTGTTCAATATCCATGTGTATGTGGGTTTTCTGAAATTAATATTCTTGTTGAATTCTAACTTTAAGCTGTGATGTTCTGATAGAGTAAAGGAGTTTATTCCTTTTTTTTTTATCTGCTGAGGTTTGTTTTGTTACTGAGTATGTGGTCAATTTTCGGGAAGGTTTCACGAGGTACTGACAAGAGTGTATATTTGTTTGTGTATGGTACAATGTTCTATAGATGTCTGTTAAGTCCATTTGAGTCATAATTTCTGTTAGTTGCCTTATTTCTGTTAAGTTTCTGTCTGGCAGATCAGTGCAGTGTTGAGAGTGGGGTGTTAAAGTCTCCTTCTCTTAGTATGTGATGCTTGATTTGTGATTTAAACTTTAGTTATGTTTCTTTTATATTTTTATATAATATTGTTTTATTTAAACTTGAAAAAAATCTTGTTTTGCATATCAACCCCAGTTCCCCCACCCTCCTGCCCTACTCTGTCCCCCACAAAAACTTCCATACCATTCCATTTCTGATCCTCAGGTGGGGTAAGGCCTTCCATGGGGAGTCTTCAATTTCTGTCATATTGTTTGGATCAGGGCTGAGGTCCTCCACCATATGTCTAGGCAGAGAAAGCATGCCTCTATTTGGGTTGGGCTCCAAAAGTCCATTTGAATACTAGGGATAAATACTGATTCACCACCAGAGGCCCTATAGACTTCCCAGTCCGCCCAATTAACACCACATTCAGGGAATCTGGGTTGGTACTGTGCTGGTTTCCCACCTATCAGACTGGAGTCCATAAACTCTCATTTGTTCAGGACAGCTATTTCTATGGGTTTCTCCAGCCTAGTCTTGACCATTTCGCTAATCATTTCTCCTTCTCTGCAACTGGATTCCAGGAATTCAGTTCAGTGTTTAGCTGTGAGTGTATGTTTCTGCTTCCATCAGCTACTGGAATGCTCTAGGACGGCACTTAAGGTAGTCATCATTCTCATTATCAGGGAAGGTCATTTAAGATAGCTTCTCAACTATTGCTCAGATTCCTAGTTGGAGTCATCCTTGTGGATCTCTGAACAATTCTCTAGTGCCAGAATTCTCTTTAAAACTTTAAGGTCTCCCTCTGTTGATGTGTCTATTTTCTTGCTCTACTCTATTCATCTCCACATTCAATGTTCTTGATCCCTCCTTTTCTCCTTCTCCTCCTTTTCTCCCCTCTTCTTTCTTCCTCCTCCCTCACCCTCTCCACCATGCTCCCAATTTGTTCAGGGCCTCTTGTCCCTTTCCTCTTCAAAGGGGACCATCTGTTTTAGGGTCCTTGTTGTTTCCTAGCTTCTCTGGAAGTGTGGACTACAGTATGGTGATCCTTTGCTTTACATCTAATATCATTATATGAGTGAGAAAAAAAACCATTTTTGTCTTTCTGTGACTGGATAAACTTACTTAGGATGGTTTCTTTTACTTCTATCCATTTGCTGCGAATTTCAAGATTCTGGTTTTTTGTTTGTTTGTTTGTTTTCTTTGTTTGTTTGTTTGTTCCACTGAGTATTACTCTACTATGTAAATGTACCACATTTTCTGTATCCATTCTTCAACTGACAGACACCTTGGTTGCTTCCAAATTCTGGCAAATAATGCTGCTATAAACATAGTTGAACAGATGTCCTACTTGTATGAATGTACATCCTTTGAGTGTATGCCTAAGAGTGAAATTGTTGGATCTTGAGGTAGACTGGTTCCCATTTTCCAAAGCAGCTACCATACTGATTTCCAAAGTAGCTGCATATGTATAGTTTGCACCACCACCAGTAATGGAGGAATGCTCCCTTTTTCCCCATCCTCTCCAGCATAAACTGTCATTGTTTTTGTTGTTGTTTGTTTGTTTGTTTTCATTTTAGTCATTCTGACAGGTGTAAGATGGTATATAAGAATTGTTTTGATTTACATTTCCCTGAATTATTAGCAATTTTACACAATTCATTACATCATATTTTATATAGTTCCAGGTGTCTATACCTGTACTGTAGGGATCACATAAACATAATCAGAATTACAAATTTAATTACTATATTTTTCACATGTTTTAAAGTATTGACCTCAAAAAGAAAGGTCACTACTAGCAGATGACCTGGTTACAGTTCAATAACTGAGTACTCAGTGACCAGAATTTTTCCAAGCTGGTGAGTTAGCACTAGTTAGCTTTAATAGCTCAATGCTGCCAATTCCATTTCTGCTTTCCTTCCTACAACTAAGATTTAAAGAACCCAAGACAATGGATGCCGTAAAACAATCCTCCTGAGATAGTTTCTATTTACGACACAGTCAGGCTTATTGATCTTTCAGTAAGACACATTCACTGTAATTTATCCTTTAGCAATAATTATTTTCACAGAGAGAAAAATATATGAATGAATTTACAGCTAATGAACTATATAAATGTCTAAGTAATTATTATGGACAGGCTAATTGGTCAATTAGAATTATTACTTTTCTTATCAAGTTTTTATAGTTTGTGAATACACATTGCTACTGTTCTATTGGTACATAGTATTTTTCTGTTATAAATACACGAAGACCTAATGAAATTTCAGGACCACATAAAGACTTTAAAAAGTAATGTAATTATATTTGAGTACATAAGGATGGACAAGATAAATATAAAATATCAGCAAACTCCTCTGAAATTCTGATGTCATATTGAAAGCCACTCTTTCACACTGTCTTCCTCTCCAAAACTGCCTCTTTCCCCTTTACTTCCCTTTTCCTACCTGTATCTCTTCCTCTTATCTTTTTATTCAATTTTTCTTTTACCTTTATTTTCCTGCATTTTTCCTTTTACCAGGTACAACACATCACTAAATGTTACCATAAATTTAATTTTTTAAATGACATATTCTCCTTTACAAAAGAAATAAAATATGTTCTTTATTCCTTGGAACTATATTTTAATTCCATGACTAACCTGTATGTAGCCTTTTATGCTACCATGTCATACACTGTGAAGCATCCATGTTAGAAGCCCTGGATGGCCTGTTACAAGATGAAGCATGATGTGGAAGAGAGACTCTCACAAGAGTTCCAGAGAGATATGGTTCAGACAGAGCCTCTGAGAAGTCTAGTCCAAAATAAAGCGAGACACCAACAAACAACAGAAATTCATCCACAACTGGATTAACACCTGAATAATCAACCCAATAAATAAACATTTCCTTTATATATTTTATTTCATTTTCAATTTTTTATGCAATAATTTGGATAAAATTTTACTTAGATTTGTAATTTATTAGTCTTCCATTGATACAAATTATTTAATTCTTTCCTATTGTATAAATATGTAGGATGACACATAATTAAGGATATGGAGACTTAGTATAAAGTTCCTAAGTGGAAATTTTTAACTACAACAAGTTTTTAATCAGATTAATTTCTATAGTTGTATATGTAAGAATTTTCTATTTCCAATTCTGTTTTGCTCAATGTGAATATTTGTAAGATGGTACTGGATAAATATCTCTGAAATAAAATAAGTGTTTAAATAAGCAAAAAAAAATGTTCTTAATTTTTATCATAGAAAAATTTATGAAGAGCCTCAGAACCAGGAGAAGTGTGAGAGGGTTCGAGCTATAGACCCCAAGTAGCATCAGTGAGAGGCCTGATTGCCAGCCCAGAAGCTGAATCATAGGAAGGCTGGAGTTTCATGCGTGGAGCAGTGTTAGAGGGAGGCCTCTGCCTCAACCCCAAGAACAAGAAGTGATCACTGCATGAAGATACAAGGATGACCTCAATTAAAAGTCTAAGCAATAGTGGAGAGGCTACCTTAACAGCCCTTCCCCAATAATGATATTGATGACTACCTTATATGCCTAGGTACAGGGTGGGAGGGCCTAGGTCATACACCAAATTACTTGACAGATTTTGATGATTCCTCATGGAAGGCCTCACCACCCTTGGGCATTGGATAGGGGATGAAATAGAGGGGTTGGAGGTAGACATGGTAGGATGGGAGAGGGAACTGGTATTGATCTTATGCTTTTGTACTTATGCTTTAAATTTAAATGAAATTTATAAAATTAAAAAGTTGCTGATAATTGGAACATGTCTACTTTTATAGGTTAAAACATATATGTGTTCATATCTGAAGGTAGTTCAATTTATGATAATCTAGATAACATTTGAATACCATTACTGGCTACCCTCTCAAACATGAATCTAGTTATTAGATTAATTTGAGAATTTGAAAAAATAATCCCTCAAACCTGTTCCACAGCCATATCTCCATGTAACATAAAAAAACATAAATTTACACAATTCAATAGAAAATATAATAATCCTAAAAAGAAACTGTATCAAACATCTCTATTTTTCTAGTCTCCCAATTTCATGCAATAAAATTGTGACTACATACAGACCTGTTTCTCTCAAACATAATGGACACATGATTTTCCTTAAAAACCCACACTTCTTGTTATTATTTTCAAAAATCTCAATGAGAAGCTTTCAGTGCACTGGGAATGGGCTGGCCCCTTACCTGAATTCATCTCAGCCCTGCTCTTATTAGAGCCTGTCTAGACATGCTTGCTGTATTGTTACCCAATGTCTCAGAGTTCTAGTTTAACATTATAGGGAAATAATAATCACAGTTGCATTCTGTTACAAAGAGTGAAGAAATAAATTTATATGAAGCATTTTGCCCTGTTTTTATCTTGACTATACACTTCTTACATTAAGGGATATTTCTAATTTTTAAATTAGAAGTAATTACATATCTTTTATAGTTATCCCTTAATTTCTTTGAAGTGTTTGTGTGTGTGTGCAATATTCATGCCCATGACTGTATGTGTGAAAATTAGTTGATATCAGATGTTATTTTCTATTGATTTCTATAATTTTTTAGAGAATATTGTATATTTAAATTTGAAGCAAGCTGGTTTTACATGTCAATCCCAGTTTTCTCCATCTCCCCTCCTCCCCTGCTCCCCTTTCAACCCAGATACAACCCCATTTCTGATCCCCAGGGAGGATGAGAACTCCCATGGGGGATCTTCAAATCTTTCATGGTATTTCGAGAGGGCTTAGGCACTTCCTCATGTCTAGGTTGAGAGAGTATCTCTCTAGCCCATCCCACATACTGATTCACTACCAGAGGCACCATGGATTGACCAGTCCTCCTAACTGACACTCACATTCAAGGGGTCTGGGTTGGTCCTATGCTTGTTTCCCAGCTATCAGTCTGTAGTCCATGCACTCCCCTTGTTCAGGTCAGCTGTTTCTGTGGGTTTCTCCATACTAGTCTTGACTCCTTTGATCATCACTCCTCCCTCTCTGAAACTGGATTCTAGGATTTAGGCTCATTGTTTAGCACTCAGTGTCTGCTTCTGCTTCCATCAGCAACTAGATGAAGGCTCTAGGATGACATGTAATGTAGTCATCAAATTCATTATCAGGGAAGGGCATTTAAGGTATCCTATCCACTATTGTTTAGACTGTTAATGGGGGTCATTCTTGGAGATTTCTGGACATTTCCATAGTGCCAGATTTTCTTTAAACCTATAACCACTCTCTCTATTATGGTATCTCTTTCTTGCTCTCCTTTATATTTTCCCTGCCTGAATCTTCGTACTCTCTCATGCTTTTCTCTCTCCTCCTCCTCTTCTTCTCTTTATCTGAACTTCATCGCCCTCCCCACATGCTCCCAGTTTACTCTGGAGATCTTGTCCCTTTCTCCATCTACTGGAACCATGTATGCTTGTCTTAGGGTGCTCATTGCTTCCTAGCTTTCCTGGTAGTGTGGATTGTAGGCTGGTAATCCTTTACCCTATTTCTAAAATCCATATATGAGTGAGTACATACCATGTTGATCTTTCTGTTACTGAGTTACCTAACTCAGGATGGTTTCTTTTAGATTAATCTGTTTGTCTTTCAATTTCAAGATTCCATTCCATTTTTGTTGTTGTTGTTGTTGAGTAATATTCCATGTGAAAAACTTCAACATTTTCTCCATCCATCCATCAGTGGAGGGGCATTTAGGTTGCTTCCAAGTTCTGGCTATTACAAACAATACAGCTATGAACATAGTTGAATCCTTGATGTGTGTCTTTCGGGTGTATGCCTAAGAGTGGAATTGCTGGATCCTATGGTGAGCTGACTCCCATTTTCTTGAGGAACCACCATACTGATTTCCAAAGTGGCTGTATGAGATTGCACTCCCACCAGCAGTTGAGGAGTGTTTCCCTTTCTCCCCATCCTCTCCAGAATAAACTGTCATTTCTGACAGGTGTAAGGTGGTATCTAAGAGTTGTTTTGGTTTGCATTTCCCTGATGGCTAAATATGTTGAGGAATTTCTTAAATATCTTCCAGACATTTTAGATTCCCCTATTGAGAATTCTTTATTTAGTTCTGTACCCCACTTTTTAATTGAGTTATTTTGTATTTTGATAACTGGCTTCTAGAGTTCTTTTATATTTTGGAAATTTTCCTTTTGTCAGATATGGGGTTGATGAAGATCTTTTCCCATTCAGTGGGCTGCTGTTTTGTCTTGTTGACTGTGTCCTTTACCTTACAGAAACTTTTCAATTTCAGGAGGTCCCATTTATTAATTTTTGATCTTAGTGTCTTTGCTAACAGTGTTTTGTTCAGGTAGTGGTCTCCTGTACCAAATTGGGCAAGGGTACCTCCCATTTTCTCTTCTAAGAGATTCATTGATGCTGCATTTATGTTGAGGTCTTTGGTCTATTTGGATTTAAGTTTTGTGCATGGAGATAAATATGGATCTATCTGCTGCATTCTACACACCAGCATCCAGTTATGCCTGGACCATGTGTTGAAGATGCCTTTATTTCCATTGTATTATTTTAGCTTCTATGAACAAACTCAGGTGTTTGAAGTTATGTGGATTAATAGCAGGGATTTCAATTTGTTTCTTTTGGTCTTCCTGTCTATTTTTGCTCCAAAACCAAGTTGTTTTCAGGACTATAGCTCTATAGTAGAGTTTAATTCAGGGATGGTGGTGCCTCCAGAAGTTCCTCTATTGTATAATGTCGTTTTGGCTATTCTGGTTCTTTTATTTTCCCATATAAAGTATGGCAGGAAACAGGCCAAGCTTACCTCCTCCCATGGTTGGAGGTGGGACTCAGATGCAGGCAGTCTCTGGGTCTCTGGATGGGCTGATCCAAGGGGACAGGCTCCACTGCACTCAGTCCCCAATCCTCAGGAGGCTCTTTTCATCTCCATATTTTTATTTTTAAATAAGCCTATTCATTGAACCTGGATTTTATCATTTCAGCTAGACTAGGTATACAGCAAGTTTCAGAGATCCACATGTCTCCAAATCCCCAGAGTTAAAGTTACATACATATGTCATTGAGCCTGAACACACTTGGGCATATATGCTGGGATCTAAACTTGGCCCTCAAGCTTCTGAGGCTAGTACTTTATCCACTGATCCATCTTCCTAGCCTCTAACCAAGTTTTCCAGATCATGCTCTTCCTTATTCCTCTCTAGTTTCCAATTCTGACTAAAAGAAAAACTGAGCAAAGTGTTCTGGGATTCCATAGATTAAAGTTATCATTGTTACGACTCATGTGTTTACTTCTTCCTCTTCCTGTATTCCATTGTAAATTATCTCCCTGCTTTAGTTCACATGTGACTTAACCCTTGAATAAAAATATTTTTAGTTAGACAAGGATTTCTTCTTATCTTTAGAGATTTCTTTTACAAGTACAGCATTAGTATAAACATGAATTAGAAAATAGATGTAATAAAAAATAACTAGATTGTCATATAGCCTCTTGTATTGTCTGGCCCATATCTCTATGGTAGAAATATTTCTCTCTGATATATCTGGATTCTTCTATGACTAGCAATTGGAAAACATAACTTTTATTTTCCATATATCCAGTTTAATTTTCACTTTTTGTCATATGTAACCAATTGCTATGCTAACTAATTTTAACCGAAGGAAAACACAGTACTAGTGTGCTCTGGAGCACATTGCAGAACTGGAAAGTCAGAAGCACCAACATTTGTAGATTCTAGTAACTCCAAATAAAACATTTACTACAAAGATTTTGTGGCTGGCTATGGCAAAAAGGCAATATGAATTGATGGGCTCATTTATCTCCACGTCTTCAGAGACCAATTTGTGTTGTTTAACCAACCACATTAATGCATTCTGTATGTTTGTCTGTGAATAGTCACTGCTATGAGATACCTTCCAACAGCCCAGAAGAGTTTAATATTATCAAGGTTACAGCTGTACTTGTTCATAAATAATTCATTTAAAATACATTTTTTAATTAAAAAATAGGTCATATGATTCATTTTGCAGTCCTGTGGGTCATCAGTAGATCATCTGGGGATGATTCATTAATGCATTCTTTATAATCTGCAGTCTGCTATCCCACATTTGTTCATAAATATACTGAGCAATACTGCCTGTGACTCCTTGTCTTTCACTGCAAAATTCACAGAGGCACCTTTGACTAGCAACCCCATGGATTTGAAGACAATATGGGCTCATCTAATTCTAATATTCAAATACCAGCCATGTGGTACTTGGAAAGTTGTCCACATTTGTCACATTAAGTGATAGTTGAGATTTGGAAGCAAATAAAATAGGACATCATTTATTTACTTACATATAACATTGCTAGTACTACAAATTGAAAAAGAAAAGGTAGAAAATGGCATGGGGTATCTGTTGGTACTTAAATTGGTCCCTAAACTCACAGCCTTTATAGAACATGATTAAAACAGAGAACTTGTTTTCAGGGATATTTTCAATTCAGCTTTCAAATGTCATTGAGGAATGGCTAAAAATACTACAGAGGAGTATTCCTAAGATGATACACATAAACTATTTAGAAGTAATTGTCATTCTGAAGTCCACTTTTGTCCCTATTGGTTAATTTTGATGACATCCTTGATCAACAACTATCACAAAACTCAGCATCAGACCAAGTAATTCATTTCTTAAAAATATTTATCCCCCAGAGTCAATCTTTTCTCAACCAACTTACCTCAACAAAACAAAGAACAAACAAACAAAAAACAGAACATTCTAGTTCAAGAAAAGAAAAATACATACCTAATATGATGATTGATTGGGAGAAGTAACTATAACTGCCAATCTTACCTTTTCTTAGATAAATGGCCAATAGTTGGGCAGGAGTATTAGGAAGGAATTCTGGACAGAGAGAGCTCTTAGAAGAACAGGAATCTCCAGCCAAAAGCAAAGGAAGGAAGACATGAAGGAAGAGAGGGAAAAGTCACAAGTCTCTTGGAAGCACATAGATTCATAGCAATGGGTTAACTTCAGTTATAAGAGCTAGTTAGAAACATTCCTAATCTAAATCCAAGCTTTCAAAATTAGAAAGAAATCTTCACAAAGTTCTTTGGAAGCTGGCAAAACAGAGAAAGACTCTTTACATTGAGGTTCTCTCAAACTAGATAAAGTGTGGTGGCATGTTCTGCATTCCCCAGGAGTGGGCCTTTTTTATCCTGATAAAATCAAAGGTATATTTCTCCATACCCCAAAATTTTCTGCTGTTGACAAATAATGCACCTGTCCTGCTAATGCAAACTGTTGAGTCTCAGAACATTTGAAAAAAAAAATGATTTGAATGAACGCAAGATAGAAATCTGTATAATGAAGAGATATGTATGATTTTCTGTCATACTTAATGGGTGATTAGTCTGAATGCCAGCTCTCCAGCAAAGGGGGGTTTCTCCAACAAATGATTAAACATCCTTGGTTGCCTTATCTGTAGCACTGAGCTTGTTCAACTTGACATAATCAGGAGTCACTCCTCAAGAAGGACTCTGAGTTAAAGAATCATCTCCATCAGACTGGCCATGTTGGTAAGGCATTTTCTTTATTATTAACTGATGCACGAAGGCACAGTCATTGTATCTGGAACCATAATTAGGCATGTGGGCTGAGCTGTGTAGGAAATATAGTAGAGCATAGAACTAAGCAGTTTTCCTCCCTGGTTTCTGCTTGAGTTCATGACCCAACTTCCCTAAATGATGGATGGGCTATAATCAGGATATGATCAGCAAAATTAACCCTCTCTTCCTCAAGATGTTTCAGATCATGGTTTTTACCAAAGAAACAAAGAACAAAAACAAAATAAGCCCATTTATGGTGGCTCATAATGTTCTCATTCCTGATCCTTTTGTCTGTCTCCTCACAGAATGAAACAAAAATTATACAAGCATGAAAATTTATTACAGATGTCCTTCATATTCCTTCCCAGATGAGGCCACTGGAAGTTTCATGGAATCCAGTGTTGGACACCATGGTACTAGAGAAATTGCAGATCCCTCTTGGATTACTAATTCTGCTTATTAAGAAAACTGAAGGCTGGTAGGACTACCCCAAGTCCATGCCTGCCAGATCATGGAATGTGGCCGTGTTGGTAAGGTATTTTTTATCATTAACTGATGAATGAAGGCACAGTCATTGTATCTGGAACAATTATTAGGCATGTAGGATGAGCTGTGTAGGAAAGATAATAGAGCACAGAACTAAGCAGTTTCCTTGCCTGAGGAGAGACCTCCTAGAGAGCTTGGACCACACAGAGCTACAGATATTGAACCTCTGAACCACTTAAGCCACCAGGAGAGTGGTGTAAATAGACCTCACCTGCTTCTACTGGAAGAAGTGATGGTAAGACAGCAATACAAGAAAACACCTAACAATAGAAAGATAAGCATAACACCACCAGAATCTAGGGACTCTACAACAATGAGATGTGAACACACCAAAGCAGACGAAGCAGAAGAGAATGACTTAAAAAACATCTTTATAAAAAAAGATAGAGGTCATCAAAGAAGAAATGTGAAAATCCCTTAAAAAAAATAGAAGAAAAAGAGATAAAGACCACCCAAAAAATGCAAGAAACGAACAAATCTCTTGAAGAAAGTAATGAAAGTCAAGAAAAAACAAACAATTGAAGGAAATAACTCAAATAGTTCAAGACTTGAGAACTGAAATAGAAACAAGAAAGAAAATACAATTTGAGGGAATTCTGGAAATAGAAAAACCGGGCAAACAATCAGGAAATACAGACACAAGTATAACCAACAGAATACAAGTTATGGAAAAGAGTAGCTCAGGCACTGAAGATAAACTAGAGGAAATAATTCATGGACCAAAGTAAATCTTAAATCCAACAAATCCTCAACACAGAATATTGAATACCATACCAGAAATATAGAATACCATAAAAAGGACAAACCTAAGAATAATATGCATAGAAGAATGCAAGGAAGCCCAGCTCAAAAGTACAGAAAAAATAATCAACAAAATGTTTGAGAAAAACTTTCCCAATCTGAAGAAGGACATGTCCATGACAGTACAAGAAGTATATCAAACACCAAACAGACTGAACCAAATAAAAATTACTGCTTGACACATAATAGTCAAAGACAGAGGCAATAGATAATCCCACTTCACTAGGACCCAAGGGTAAAGCAGGGCAAATGTATTCACAATACCATTGCCAACAACAAATCTAAAACAAACAAGCATGAACAATTAATGGTCCTTACTTTTCCTCAACATTAATGGTTTTGAATCAACTATAAAAAGACAAAGGCTAACAGAATAGATACAAAGACAGAATCCATCCTTATGGTACATAAAAGAAACACATCTAAGCTTCAAAGATAGACATTACCTCAGGATAAAGGGTTGAGAAAAGACCATTCAAACAAATGAACCCAAGAAGCAAGGAGGTGTAGCTATCCTAATATTGAACAAGCTGATTGAAACCAAAATTAATCAAAAGAGATGAAGATGGTCATTTCGTATTCATCACAGGAGAACTTCATCAGCCCAAAGTCTCAATACTGAGCAAGTATGCCCCCAAAACAAAGGCACACACTTCCATAAAAGAAATGCTACTAAAACTCAAAGCTTACAGAAAACCTCACACACTAATATTGAGAGACTTCTACACCCCATTCTCACTGCTACACAAGACCATCAGGCAGAAACTTAACAAAGAAACAAAAGAACTAAGAGAAGTTATGTTAAATGGCTTTAACAGACATCTATAGAACATTCCATCCAAACACAAAAGAATATAACTTCTTCTCTGCTCCACATGGAATATTCATAATATCAACAATATATAGGCAACATAACAAACCTCAACAGATAAAAAAATTTGGAACAGTCCCCTGTATCCTATCAGACCATCACGATTTAAAATTGAAATTTAACAACAAAACAGTCGCAGGAACCTACATTCTCATGGACACTGAAATGTGTACAAACGAAACTTACCTGGGTCAAAGAAGAAATAAAGAAATTAATGACATCCTAAAATTCAATGAGAATGAGGACACAACATACCTGAACTTATGGGACACCTTGAAAGCAGTGTTATGAGGGAAGTTCATTGCAATAAGTACCCACATAAAGAAATGGAGGATACTCACATTAGAAAAATAACAGCGCAACTGAAAGCCTCAGAGTACCAGGTGAGCCTACATTAAAAACAGCTGGACAAAGCAGCCTTACAGACTACAGCCAGGATTTCTGCATCGTCTTAGAATCCCCCATGACAGT
Source organism: Phodopus roborovskii (assembly GCF_943737965.1). Taxonomy (NCBI): domain Eukaryota; kingdom Metazoa; phylum Chordata; class Mammalia; order Rodentia; family Cricetidae; genus Phodopus; species Phodopus roborovskii. The sequence goes on from NW_026126436.1 coordinate 899,473, forward strand.
GCCCCTTACCAGCAGGAATTAGTTTGGAAAGAACAATGCCCAAATTCCCAAATATTGTCTATAAATGTTTGTTTTCATTTAAATGGACTTGGTTATATAAAGTAAATTTTAAAAAATATTTGCTACAGAATAATATTCCATTGTGTAGATGTGCCACATCTTCATTAACCATTCTTCAATTGAGGGGCATCTAGGTTGCTTCCAGGTTCTTGCTATTACAAATAGTGCTGCTGTGAACATAGTTGAACAGATGTCTTTGTTTCATGGATGTGAGTCCTTTGGGTATATGCCTAAGAAAGGGATTGCCAGGTCCTGTGGTAACTATAGCTCTGTAGTAGAGCTTAAAGTCAGGAATGGTGATGCCTCCTGAAGTTTTTTTATTGTATAGGGTTGTTTTGGCTAACCTGGTTCTTTGTTTTTTCCATATAAAGTTGATTATTATCCTTTCAAGGTCAGTGAAGAATTGTGGTGGATTCGCAGGCAAGTGGATGGTACTTGAAGAAATCATCCTGAAAGAGGTAACCCAGTCACAAAAAGAGGAACACAGTATGTACTCACTCATATATGGATTTTAGACATATTGCAAAGGATCACCAGCCTATAATTCACACCAACAGAGCAACTAGGATACAAGATGTGTTCTAAGAGATTCATATAAAGTCCCTCACATTACCAGGAAGGGACAAGTCCCACAGAGCACAGAGGAAGTGGGGGGGGAAGTGAATGGAGAGAGAAGTTGGAGAAAACGAGGAGGAGGAAAGGAAAACATGTGTGACCAGGAAGATTGAGGCCGATTAGGAATAGAAGACAGGAAAGAGAGAGAGAGAGAGAGAGAGAGAGAGAGAGAGAGAGAGAGAGAGAGAGCATAAAAGAGGGAGCCAATATTGATTTGAAGATAAAATTGAACACAAAGAAAGGTCTAGAGAACTACAAGACTTCTGCCAACTAACAATTTGAGCTTCCGTGGAAAGGCTACTATAAATGCCCTTCCTGGAGAGTAAGATCAGCAACTAACTTATCCATGGAGCCCTCAACTAATATCTGTTAGAAATAGGAGCAAACATCCATACATAAATACTGAGTCAAAGTAGAACCCAGATGTAAATGGAGAGGACAAGACCAGGCGGCAGAAACACATAGAGACAGCTTACCTGAACAAGGAAGAGCTAACAGGCCACCAGACTGATAGCTGGGAAGCCAGCATGGGACTGACTCAGGCCCCCCTGAATATGGGTCTCAGCCCGAAGGACTGAGCAGTCTAAGGGACCTGAGATAATGGAGCCAGGATGTATCCCTCATGCACAAAAGGACCTTGCGAACACATCCCCCGTGGAGGAATAACTGCCTTAATCTAGAGACAGGTGAGAAGCCCTAGTTCCTATTTCCCATGACCTGTCAGATCTACATGACCCCATCTGGATAGCATTCCCCTATATGTGGAATTGGGGTGGGGGGATTGGAGGGGAGGGTGATTATAGTGCATGTGAGAGGGCAGAGAGTGTAAAAGGGAGTGAAGGAGGGAAGGAGGGAGGGAGGGGGGAAGAAGAGAGGGAGGGAGGAAGGGAGGGAGGGAGAGGGAACTGGGATCTACTTGTAAAGTAATAAATTAAATTAAAAAAATATGCTTTGACTCCAAAATTTAATTTCAAGGACACGTTACTGGGGAAAAGGATTTCTAGTTTTGTTTCCACAGAAAATAAAAAGATGTGGATTCCTTCCAGACTAATGTGGTTTGATCAAGCTAGACTGCCTGCAACAGAGTACCAGGTGATTCTACATTCAAAACAGCTGGACAAAGCAGCCTTGCAGAGTACAGCCAGGATTTCTGCATCTTCTTAGAATCCCCCATGACAGTGCCCCTTACCAACAGGAAGTATTTTGGAAAGAACGACACCCAAATTCCCACATATTTTCTATAAATGTTGTTTTCATTGAAATGATTGCAGTTATTAATCTTCTTTGCAGTATATATTCCAGTAATCAGGCAAAGAAGATTAATAACTGCAATCATTTCAGAGTTTGATCATGGTACATTGAAAAGTATTAGATATACCTACCATTGTCTTAGTGTGAGAAATAATTATATTTTCTCTTCTCAAAATGCAAGAAATGTGGAAAATAAAAACAAAAAAAAAAAATAAGAAAAGAAAAGAAGAGGACACTTGAAGTCTTCTGTTACCTCCCGAACATGGGATGTAGTCATATACACGTGGTCACATACATTCACAACTTCATACACACTGTAGATAGAGACCAAAGTTTACATTGACTGCTTTTAAGGTATTTTGACTCTCTTTCAATCTCTCTGGAAAAGTATAAATTAAAGATTATAATTTTAAATCTTATTACACATAATTGTTTTACTACAAGAGCTTTAAACAGCAATAATAGATTCACTTAGCTAATCATTGGAGGTGCATAAATCACTTTATCTTATTCTGAGAAAGAAATCCAAGTTGGTTCATCTTGATTTAGTTCTTCTGGAACTAAAAATAAATAGGATCTTTCCATATGATGAATGTGCTAAGCGATGTATTTCCATGGAATGAAACATCCATACAGTTCAATTATTGAAAATTGAATGATAAAATCAAATGACTACATAAGAAAGAGTCTTGAAGATAACTGTGACACCATGAAGAAATCCATTATATCAGATTATTTAAGTGAAAGAACATAGGCAATCAATCCACTTCTTTTTTCTCTTCTTTCTTTCTTTCTTTCTTTCTTTTTTTTTTTTTAAGCCCTCTACTGGAAGCAGCAAGGCCAGTGAGACCTTTCTGTTACAGCAAATCATATTTTAATGAATTTATCTTTAAAATTCTAGGTCAGCACATCCTCAATTGATAAAAGAATACATCAATACATTGTTTGTGCAGTGTGTAGAGTTTGCTATCCATAATGTTTCTTTTTTGTTAATTAAATAAACTTAAATATATTTTATTGATAGTGTGTTGAGGGGAGGGGATTGGGAGGGGAAGGCTCGTTTATTGGAGGATGCTGCAGTCCTTAACAGTAAACTGCCTTTTTGACTCAAAAAAAAAAGCAAATACACCCCAGAGGGGTAGAATCCAGGAAATAATCATTTGAGAGCTGAAATCAATAAAGTATAAACAGGAAATCAATACAAAAAAATCAATGCAACAAAGAGTTGTTTTTTTCAGAAAACCAACAAGATAGACAAAATTTTATCCAAACTAACCAAAAAGAAGGGACATAATATGCAAATTAACAAAACCAACAGCCAAAAGAGGGACTCTACTATAGAACTATAGTCTTGAAAACAGCTTGGTATTGGCACAAAAATAGACAGAGCAATGGAATTGAATAAAAAAAATCCTCATATTAACCCACACACCTACAAATACCTGGTTTTTGACAAAACAGCTAAAATGGGAGGAGGAAAGCATCTTCACCAAATGGTTCTGGCACAATTGGATGATGGTGTGTAGAAGACTGCAGATAGACCAATGTCTATCACCATGCACAAAACTCAAGTCCAAATGGATCAAAAACCAGAACATAAATCCAGTCATACAATACTTCTTAGAAGAGAAATTGGGAGGAACCCTTGAAAAAATTGGTACAGGAGATGCTTCCTGAACATAACTCCAGTAACACAGACATTGAGATTAGCAATTAATAAAGGGGATCTCCTCAAACTTAGAAGCTTCTGTAAGGCAAAGAAACAGTTGACAAGTGGCACATCTACACAATGGAATACTACTCTGTAGAAAAAAAATAATGGTATCTTGAAATTCACAGACAAGTGGATGGCACTTGAAGAAACCATCCTGAATGAGGTAACCCAGTCACAAAATGTGGAACATGGTATGTGTTTGCTCATATATGGATTTTAGTCCTATAACAAAGCATCACCATCCTATAATTCACACCACCAGAGGAACTAGGATACAAGGTGTATTATAAGAGATTCATATAAAGTCCTTCATAGAAAGGGTAAGGTACAAATCCCCCAGAGCACAAGGGAAGTGGGGGGGCAGTGAAAGGAGAGAGAAGTAGAAGAAAGCGAAGGAGAGGAAAGGAAAACACTTGGGACTAGGAAGGTTGAGTCAGAGTAGGAATAGAAGACAGAAGAGAGAGAGAGAGGGAGAGAGAGAGAGAAGAGAGAGAGAAAGAGAGAGAACATAAAAGAGGGAGCCATTATTGGTTTGAAGAGAAAACTGAACCTAAAGAAAAGTTTAGAGACCTACAAGTCTGCTGCCAACTAACAATTTGAGCAACTGTGGAAAGGCTACCATAAATGCCCTTCCTGGATATTGAGATCAACAACTAACTTATCCATTGAGCCCTCATCTAATACCTATTGGAAACAGAAGCAAACACCCATATCTAAACACTGAATCAAACTAGAATCTTGATGCAGATGGAGAGGACAAGACTAGGTAGCAGAAACACTTGGAAACAGCTGACCCAAACAAGGAGGAACTGACAGGCCCCCAGACTGATAGCTGGGAATCCAGCATGGGACTGACTCAGGCCCCCCTGAATATGGGTCCCAGCCAGAAGGACTGAGCAGTCTAAGGACCTCAGATAGAAGAACCAAGATGTATCCCTGGTGCACAAAAGGACCTTGTGAACACATCCCTCATGGAGGGATAACTGCCTTAACATAGAGACAGGAGAGAAGTCCTAGTACCTACTTCAAATGACTTGTGAGATCTACATGACCCTACCTGGATGGCATTGCCTTACATGTGGAATTCGGGTTGGGGGATGGGAGGGAGGGTGGTCAGGGTGCATGTGAGGGGACAGAGAGGGTAAATGTAAGGGAGGGAAAGTGAGAGGGAGAGAGGGAGGGAGGAGGGAGGGTTAGAGAACTGGGATCGAAATGTAAAATAATAAATTAAATAAAAGACATCTGAAAAAAAAAAAAAAGACCAATAGCTGCCCACGGACTGGGAAAATATTTTCACCAATCCTACATCTGACAGGTCTGGTCTGCAAAATATATAAAAGACTTAAGAAACTAGTGAACAAAACACAAAATAATACTATTAAAAATGGGGTATAGAACTGAAGAAAGAATTCTCAATAAGGAAAATCAAAAAGGCTGAAAGACACTTAAAAAAGTGCTCAATATCCTTAGCTATCAGGGAAATGCAAATCAAAACCATCTTACCTAAGCCAGAATGGCTAAAATTATAAACACCAAGGACAATTTATGCTTGAGAGGATTTGGAGAAAGGGGAACACTCCTCTACTGCTGGTGCCAGTGCAAACTTGTACAACCATTTTGGAGTCCAGTATGTCAGTTCCTCAGGAAAATGTGAATCAGTCTACTGGCAATAACCCTCTTATGCATATACCCAAATGATTCACATCCATGCAACAAGGACATGTGTTCAACTATGTTCCTTGCAGCATTATTTGTAATACCAAGATCCTGAAAGCAACCTAGATGCCCCTCAACTGAAGAATGAAAAAAGAAGATGTGGCACATTTACACAATGGAATATTACTCTGTGGGAAAAAAAATGGAATCTTGAAATTAGCAGGCAAATGGATGGAATTTGAAGAAACCATCCTGAATGAGGTTAACCCAGTCACAAAAACAGTAACATGGTATTTACTCACACATGTATGGATTTTAGTCATAGAGCAAAGGATCACCAGCCTACTGGGATACAAGGTGTATTTTAAGAGATTCATACAAGGTTCCTCACAGAACTGGAAAGGCATAAGATCTCCTAAGCATACTGGGAGTGGGGTGTGTGTGCAGTAAATGAAGAGGGAGCTATGAGAAAATGAAGAGAGGAAAGCTTTGGGTCTAGGAAGATTGAGTCAGACAAGAAATAGACGAGAGAGAGAGAGCGAGAGAGAGAGAGAGAGAGAGAGAGAGAGAGAGAGAGAGATACCATAAAAGGGAGCATTATAGGTTTCAAGAGAAAACTAAACCTAGACAAATATACAGAGACCTACATCAGTGACTCAACTAACAATTTGAGCATCAGTGGAAAGGCTGTCATAAATGCTCTTCCCTGATAATGAGGTTGATGACTAACTTATCACTATCATAGAGCCTTCATCTACTAGCTGATGGAAATCATGGGCAGACACCCACAACTAAACATGGAGCCAAACTGGAATCCAGATGCATAGAGAGTTAACAACATCAGACTACAGAAACCCAAAGAGATTGCTTACCTGAACAAGGAGGAGTTCATGAGCCCCCAGACTGATAGCTTGGAATCCAGCATTGAACTAACTCAGGCCCCCAACATGGGTCTCTGTTAGAAGGCTTGGGCAGTCTAAGGTACCTCTGACTGTAGAACCTGGATATATCCCTGGTGCACAAAAGGACTTTGGGAGAAGAGGAGGGAGGGCCTATCCCCTACTCCAAAGGACTTGTCAGATTTAGATGACCCCTCCTGGAAGGCATCACCCTACATGTGGAGAGTGGGGCATGGGAGGGGACGGTTGTTGTGGGCCATGGGAGTGTGGGAGGGAGGGAAGGAGCGAGAAGAAACTGGGATGCATATTTAAAATAAGAAAAATAAATTAAAAAGAAAGAAAATTTAAGGCTATATATTAGGAAACTACTGAAACTTAGATTTTGAGAGAATACAAAGGGTCAGCAAGGCAATAATTTTGGCAGGGTCAAGGAGGAGGGAGATAGGCTTCCTGTTTAGAAATGGTGTCTACAAGCAGCCTTGTTTTAGTCCTGATGTTGTGTTTGGGGGGTTCACAGAAAGACCTACAAAGCCCCCAATATCATTGAAAACAGGTTAGGCTTTAGTTCGTATCTGAAAGAAAGTAGAAGGGAGGTGTAGTATCATTTTTAGTGATAGGATTTTGAACAGTAGACAGATTTTGCAGAACTTTTGGTTAGCTGCTTAAATATTGTATAAGAGAGTAGTTTGTGGGAAAGGGAAGTTCATTGTCTCACTGATGAAAAAATTATTGTTTCCAGCTTATTATTATAGCTATAGGTCAATTATAGTTCCTAAGGAGTGGCTTTGTGACCACAAGGTTGAAAGCCATAGGTATATTGCAATTTAAAGAAGGAGATGGGTAATTGTGTAATATTCTAATACTTAGTGCAGGTGAAAGTGCCATGTCTCCACACAGGGCCAGAACTATATTCTATTCTCAATGTGACTTATAGCTTCTATAACAAGCAATAAGTGAATCCATAACCAGTCATATGTTAGAATGAGGTCAGTGGGAAAAACATAATGACCTAACCATACGTGGCTCTACTCTGCTTTCTATTTTTATCACTATATGGTGTGGTTACTTGAAGAAATGGAGAAGGTATTTTCTTATCCATTTGCTTGCTACATATTCTTTAGCATAATTGTACTCTGTTTTACCTAATATCATAAAACACACATCAAAAGCCACATACTAAAACAGAATCAAAATCTTATTACCTATACAAAAAACATTACTTGCAATCCATGTAAAGAAAATTATTCCCAAGTACATCTTTTCATTGTCCTATGATTATATATATATATATATATATATATATATATATATATATATACACACACACATTAATTTACATGAAATACTAGGTATGCTAATTGTTCACTCAAGAATTTTCTTATTAATCTGCCAGAAGCAACTCCATTCTTGATACAGCAATTAGAGGATAGGGGCAAATCATTAATCGTACTCTCAAGAGAAAAATGGCTTCTGTAGTCTGTGTCTGTTTATGTGGAACAAAACACCAAATTCAAAAGTGAGTATTGTAGAATACTACTTATCATGAGAATGTAAAAAATGGAACATAAGCTTCTTAAACTTTACATAAAATTTTATTGTGTTTGAAACTGTCTTTCTAGGATATTTGTGTTTCTTCATGTCATGCAAGTGAGCTTCCAGATGACGTAGTAAGTGAGAATGAGCTATCGAGACTTAAGTGGCGGCACACAACTTTAATCCTAGCATTTGGGAGGCAAAGACAGGCAGGTCTATGTGAGTTCAAGGAAAGCCTGGTCTACAGAATGAGTGCCAGGAAAGGATCCAAAGCTACACACAGAAACCCTGTCTCAAAAAAAAAAAAAAAAGTTGAGATCCAAATAACCAAATATGTAAAACATAACTACAGGATACAACAACAAAATCCAGAGTTGAGAGCTGAAAACTTATTATTAAATTATTTAAAAATAAAAGACGTAATTTTTCTTAAATGTTTTTATTAGTTAAGCGTTTCATTCATTGTATTTTGATGGTACTCACCTTGAAAATTTTCATATTCATTTTACTGAGATTAAACCCTATTTCTTTCTCTTATTTTAATTCAACAGATCATCAACTCCAATTCTATTGTTCATATATATATATATAGGTGTGGCGAAATCCACTGGAGAATGTTCAACCTATCAATTATCAATTATCAATTATCAATTATCACACAATTAAGGAAAACTGAATCCCTCTCCCTCAGAAGCCATCTAGTATCCATCACTCTTCATTTAAATGTAGAGAACGTGAACTCCTTCCCACTTTATGCTAGAATGATGACTGGCATGATATTGTATACATTGTCTGAAGCAACCATATTTACTGTGAGCTCATATATGCATACCCAGAAGACATAATTTTGCACCAGTTCGCTCTGACTTCTTACTCTTAAAATCTTTTGATACCCTCCTCTATGATGATCCCTAATACTTAGTTAAGAGGTGTGGTGTAGATGTCCTGTTTCTTTGTTCTTGGATCACTTGAGAGTTTATGTCTTAACTGCCTTCCTACATGAAGAAATTGAGAATGTCAGAGAGCTGCACTAATCTATAAAGAGATATGAAGTTAGATAATAGCTATCTACTATATCTATTTAGCAAAATAATATTAGTAGAGTCACACATGTGTCCTTTGAGGGCCTAAATTAAGGGATGCTGGTAAGTTACCAGTAAAAGTTCTGTGGAATGGGCCTTTAATGCAATCAGGATGCATTTGGTTACTCCCATGATGTTCATGCCACAATTGTAGTCATCTTTCCACCCTGCTGTTATTATAGTTCACTAGGTTCACAGATGGATGTGACTGTTGATGACTTTTTTTCCTCCCAGAAGTCTTCTTTGTACCTTCTAGTACTATGAGAGATAACCAAAAGAGAGTAACTATACTGATAAGAACCAACTTGATTTCTCTATATTGAGTGACCAGTGTATAAAGTGTTGTCATTGCATTAGGATCTTTCCATTAATTTCTAGCAAGTTACAAGAACAGTGGTAGACATCTACCGGAAGGGGAACTTGTCTATGTTTGGGGACTGTGACCAAAAGTTGATTTGAACAGATGGGGGGTGGTATTTTAATTAAAAAAAAATTGCCTCCCTTTGTGAAAAGAGTGTAGGAAGGGAATATCGAATATCAAGTAGTAGTACCTGACAGGGAGAAAGGGACATGAACAATGAGGTCCATCTTTTTTTTTTGTAGTTGAATATTTCTCTTACTGTTCAGTGTTTAGACTTTCTTAATTGGAATTTGAGGGATACTAAGCCCAGCCAAAGGTCACTCTTCCTTCCTGCCCATTTCCCCCTCAACCTCTTATAAGCCAATCCTCAGAAATAAAGACTTCTTGTTCTTATTTTAAAAGAAAGAAAAGGACTTCATTTTTCATCTCCATCAATGATCCATATATAATTCCATAGATTTTACAGATAACCTTATTAAATCCATAAACTGAAGAATTTCTTGCTATTATCCACAAAAAAAGAGTGTAACAAGTGATTTTGTTTGTTTGTTTTTTTTTTTTTTATTCAGGATCTAGAATGACTATTTTGCCTAATAATTTTATAATTTCATTTTAATTACAGCTTAATAAAATTCAATTTGATGTACTCAACACACTCCCATTATCCATTCATCAGATAATGAATACCTAGGGGCTCTATTATAGAGATGCTTGAACACAAATTAACAAATATCTCTGCAGAAATATATAAAATCATTTTCCTTTATTCTTATGAGTACAGATTGGCTCATATGGTAGATGTTCCTTTAGATTTGTTTGTTTGTTGGGTTTTTCTTCATTTGCTTGTTTGGTTTTTTTTTGTTTTGTTTTTTGTTTTTTGTTTTTTGTTTTTTTTTGCTTCTTTGATGTATATATATATATATATTTATATATATATATATAAATATATATATATACTATTTTTTCTTATTTTACATATCAGTCCCAGTTCCCTCTCCCTCCCTCCAAAACCCCTGACAACACCTCCCATCCCATTCCCCACCCATTCCACCTCCCTTTCCAGCAAGGAACATCAAATTCTGTCAAGTAACTTGGAGTAGGGTCTAGGCCCTACCTCCTGCCTCTAGGCTAAGGGAGTATCCCTCAATGGGTAATGCACTCCAAAGTCCTTTTGTGCACTAATAATATATCCTAGTTCCACTGTCAGAGGTCCCTTAGACTTTTCAGGTCTTCTAACTGAGACCCACATTCAGGGTGTCTGAGCCTGTATAATACTGGTTTCCCAGGTATCAATCTGGGGGTCCATGAGCTCCCCCTTGTTCAGGTCAGCTCTCTCTCTGTGGGTTTCTAGAGACTGATCCTGCCCCCATTTTCTTACCACTCTTCCATCTCTGCAACTGGATTCCAGGAGTTCAGCTCAGTGTTTAGCTCTAAGTGCCTGCTTCTGTTTACATTGGCTACTAGATGAGGGCTGTATGATGCAATATAAGTTTGCTATCAATCTCAATATGAGGGAAGGGCAAATAAGGTAGCCTCTCCACTGTTGTTCAGATTGTTAGTTGGGGTCATCCTTGTAGGTGTCTGGACATTTCTCTAGAGTCAGTTTTCTGTTCAAAACTATAATGACTCCCTGTATTATGGTATGCCTTTTGGCTCTTGACCTCTCATCTATTCATCCCATGAGTCAATCTTCCTGGTACCACATGTTATCCTCTCCTCCCCTTCTCTTTCTTCTAACTCCCTCTCCACTCACTGCCCCCGCAACTTGGTCCCAGTATGCTCAGGAGATCTTGTCCCTTTCACCTTCTGTAAGGGAACTTTTATAAATCTCTTAGAATCCTCCTTGTATCTTAGTTTATCTGGCTGTGTGAATTGTAGGCTGGTGATCCTTTGCTCTAAGACTAAAATCCATACATGTGTGAGTAAATACCATGTTACTGTTTTTATGACTGGGTTACCTCACTCAGGATAGTTTCTTCAAGTTCCATCCATTTGCCTATGAAATTCAAGGATCCATTGTTTTTCTTACACTGAGTAGTATTCCATTGTGTAAATGTACCACATCTTCTTTATCCATTCTTTCATTGAGAGGCATCTGGGTGGCTTCCAGGTTCTTGCTATTACAAATAATGCTGTTATGAATATAGTTCATAGTTCTTGGAAGCAGGAGGGATGACCTAGTCACTACTCCAAATAACTTGATAGATTTAGATGATCCCTCCTGAAAGGCATCACCATCCTTGTGGAATTGGGGGGTGGGGCTATGGGATGGAGGGAGAGGTAACTAGGATACATATGTAAAATAAGAAAAAAGTAATAAATATATATAAATCAGGAATCTATTCAAAATTATAAAGCAGATGTGTCATTGGTGAGTGGTGTGAGGGAAATGTAAATAGTCAGTGGTTTGGAAGGAGATAAACCCAAAAGGTGCATTGTGTACATAAATAAACCAGCATACAGAATCCATGGTGGAGAAGTCATGGAAATTATAGCTTATATCTTATTAATTTCATTATTATTAAAGAAAGCATTTAATTTGGAGCATGCATACAGTATCAGAGAATGAGATCATGACCATCATGATGGTGAGCATGACAGCAGGTATGTATACTTGGCAATGGAGCAATAGTAAGAGCTTACCTTTTGAGACACAAACTATTAGAGAGAGAGAGAGAGAGAGAGAGAGAGAGAGAGAGAGAGAAACACAGAGAGAATTGCAAATAGTATGGCTTTTGAAATCTCCAATCTTGCCCCCAGTAACACAGCTCCTCTAAAAATCCATAGCCCTAATTCTTCCCAAATAGTTCCATCAACTTGACAACAAACATTCAAACATATGTCTAGATGGCAGCCATTCTCATTCAAACCACGGCAGCCTCCATCCTAAAGAAACCTATAATCTTTTTTGAAAGTATAAGTATGACAAAACATTTTTTTCTGGGTTCTGGAAAACTATGTAGGACATCACTATTAAATAGTGTTTCATTTTGTAATAACAAAAATATTAGAAATATAGAAAATTGTAATGATTTAAACTGGGTGGAGGGATTAACTAAGCCCATCAGCAAATAATCTTCTTGAAACTTGAACTCTTGCCACAGATGTAAGTGAATTATACAAGTGAATTCTAAAGAAACAAAAAGGGAGAAAAGAAAGTAAGACCTTTAAAAATGCTGGAACACTGTTATGGAACATTAGCCTCTTTACAATACAGGATTTTCTGGCAACATTTATTTGCATGAATTTACTGAGGATAAAAAGTGAATGGAAGAAAGAACTGGGGAACAGTTAAACTTTAGGGTTACAGAAACATAGCAAAGGCTAGAAACACAGAGGTGCCTGTGCTGGACAGCTTCTGCTGGCAGTACTGTGGTCAGAATGCAAAGGGATAGCAGAGAAAATCAGCATGGGAACAACAGATTTGTACACAAAGCCTGCCTGGAAGAATACCCTTGGCTTGTGAATAAATGCTCTTTGTGTTTCTGGCTTGGCTTTGCCTTGTCTGCTACTTAATTCAGTCCATATTTACCTGCTGGCTGTTGCCTTTTCTATACAGGCTTTCACTATTCTTTGGCAACATTCAACTGTGTATCAATACCATTATAGTGTCAGTTTAGACAGATAAAACAAAATGTTCTGTAATCTAAAGGACTGGTTGGGGGAAAAGTGTTAAACCAGGTTATTTGGCTTGTTACAATATATCTCTCCTCCTCAAGGCCTGAGGCTGTCCTTACTCCCCCTTCTTAGGGACATTTATAGTTGTCCTAACATATAATCATAGTCTGGAAAAACCATTCAATAAGCCTGTTATTACATGAGCGCAGTTATAGGTAAAAAAAATCCTATTTTTTGTTTCCTAACTGTCATAAATGGTGCATGAACTTGTTTATGCTACAAAGAAACTTCTTGGAAATGCCGGCATAATCCCTTCACCTTGAAAGGTTCAGTATACACAACAACCAAGACAAGGTGGATCTTTCATTTATTTGAGCTTTCAAATAGAGAGTGTAAGAGAAGGCAAGATGAAGCAACCACAACCAACTTTGAACATATCCAAAAACCTTTTCCAAATTAAAAAAATACTCCCAAGAACTAACCATTCCAAAGTACCATTCCAAAGGTGAAGGAAATCATAGATTAGACACAACTGAAGAAACCTTGAGCAAACACTGGAAGATTTTTCAAGAACATAATGTAGATAAAGTTGGATTATAAGAAGAACAGAATATAAACCACACAGGTAGAATAATAAATTCCCTTAAAATCCTAACAGGAGCTGCAGATGAAGCAATAGAAACAAAAGTATGGAAGAAATTGAAGCTATGTCCGAGGCCATGTAAGTCATTATCAAGTATCTGGAGATATGTATATATATATATATGTGTGTGTGTGTGTGTGTGTGTGTGTGTGTGTGTGTGTGTGTGTGTGTCTATGTATGTATAAATGTGTGTGTATTAAGCAATAGTTTTTCTAACAGGTATAGTGGCAGAAAACTGCAATATAAAAATGATAGAACAATTATTAGTGAAGGCCATCTTCCTTGACCATTCCCACGACCAAGAAAATGAGCTTTGGACAGTTTTGTCACATCATGACATGAGGATCTCGCAAATAATTGCCTACATCCCCAAATTTTCACTTTAGTTGGTACTGCATCCAAACTACATATCTCCTGATGGAATTGTAATTAATGCTTTGGCATACAAATGTTTTGAAAGACAAGTAGTCAATATTAAACATAAGTCTTCATAATAGATACTGCTTAATGCTATTCAAAGAAGAAACATTGAGCCATCCTATGAATACATCAAAAAATAAAAACAAACAATAGAAAAACAGCAAATAAAATAAAGTTATAAAAGTTGGATTGATTACAAGGGAAGTCAAACAAAGATTGCAAGATTTTGGCAGAATCAACAAAAAAGTTGGTGTTAAAATCCATTTGTTCAACACTACTTCATAAGTATTATCCAGGTAAAGGTGTAAGACAATTAATTTCCTAATCAGGGCCATGGCTACAACACTATGCCTAAGAAAATGTTTAGAGCAACTTTGAGAAAAAGTGAAGGAGCATGCAAATGAAAAGAGGCTAGTACCTTACCAGTTACATATCAGGCCTTTTAATGTGGGTTGAGACAATGCAATTTTGAGCAGTGACATTTTCTGTTTCAAACATTTAAAAATACTGTAGAGAGGATTCTGTTGACACTTTGTGGGAAACAGATGAGTGGCTGTTTCAATCACCTAGGATTGGTCTCTGCTAGGATTGGTCTCTGCTGTTAGAAAAGAAGCTATAGAAACTGTACTAATATGGGAACCACTTTGAAGGTAGAGTAAACACCATTTCCTATGGATTATATGCAGATTGTCTGGGGAAGAAGAAAGGAGAGAATTAAAGGTAACTCAGTGAGTTTCATCTACAAAAAAAGTCTGAAATTGTTTCAAATGTGATGAAGATAGCCACAGTGACATTCAGAGTATTGCCTACTACCATGTCATTTAAAAAAAAAATGTATTGATAAAAGTTTTAAACACAGAATGAAAATTTTACCCAAAGGGATGCTAATTAGCCTTTTCTTCTATCATGTAGCTGTGCTATAACTTTGCAGTAGCTCCTTCATGCCTCTTTCTCATTGACTTCTTGATTTTGTTTTTGATAGTTCTATGCTTTTGTTCCTATTAATCTGTAAATATTGGTACTAAAAGATTGGTGAATAAAGTACTTTATTTTTCCAAATCCTATGTAATAAAGTTTTATATCCTATGAGTGGATTTTCAGAGCTGTATAGAAATATACTTCCTCAGTAATAGGCTATTATTTTTTAATTCCTATTTAATAATCTATAATTGTAAAAATAATTAAAAATGAATTTGCATGTTCCTACAAATTTCTTTGGCTTGCTTTTGTGCTTGTTTCCTAGACTGAAAATCAACAGTAACATATCTGATCACATTTATATTAAGAAAGAGCAGTATTCTAGTACAAACGACTAAGCCAGAAGCTAAAATTAACTGACTACATTAGTCAGGCTTCTCTAGAGGAACATAACTGATAGGTAGAATGATGGGAGATGTCATTCTGTATATGTGTTTTCTTATTGGTTAATGAATAAAGCCCTATTGCCAATAGGAAAACAAGATAGGCAGGACTAGGAGACAAGGAGGATTCTGAGAGAGGTGAAAGAGAGGAGCCAAATTGTAGGATCAAAAGGAGTAAGAGGTCTGGGCCCTCTCTCCTGTAAGATAAGACCAAATGGGAACACTTAGATTGATAGAAATGAGTTAATATTTAAGACAGAACTAGCCAGTAAGAAATGCTAATAACAGGCCAATAGTTCCTAATTAATATGATGTCTCTGAGTGCTATTTGGGGCTGATGTGGCTGAAGGACCAGGCTGACAGGAAATTGCTCATAACAGTAGAATACATGTTAAAATATATTTACAAGATTGATTTGCAGGATACAATCTGGCTAATCTAAGTGATTGTCTTCATACTGAAGAACTAAGACTACAGTGGCTGCTCAGAGCACAAGGTTTGATCCCTCATCAGTCCAAACTGAGGAAGAAGTCAGGACGAACCCCAAGGAAGCCACTGGCCTTCAGTTCATACTGAAAAGTTAAATCAGCTGTGTTATGATATCAAGGAAAGGCAGAAGTATTACCAATAGAGAGGAGAGACACTCTCTAGCAAGAGACAAGGGAAAGCAGGCTAAAGCAAAGACATCTTCACTTAACCAAATGACTAATGCTTGCCTAATCCAAGGTGGGCTGATAGGGTTGTTTCATAGTAAATTCTAGAGGCTACCAATTTAATCAATAAATCATTAATCCAGTCACTATTAAACACCACACTAAGACAGATTTTCCTGTGAAGATTTACAGAACACTTTAGGAAAATGGATTTAAAAAAAATGTGTAAATCATGAACTAATTTATTAAATTGAAAAGAAAAGCTACATACAGTTAATGAATATTGAGACTCACCAAAAGACAAACTTTTTTAAGTTTTATCTTGAATTAACTCATACCTCTGAGCCTGTATCTCTTCTTGCAAGCTTAAAAATGATGCACTATCAGGTGAACAGGAGGTTCCTCTAACACCAGCTACCCAAACACTACTTATATTTTAACACCTACAAATATTATCTCTTATAGACATCATTCCTGATAAAACCTTTGCTTTACACAACTCAAAATGAATTAAAGTAGAAAATAAAAAACAATACTTTTTAGAACTACATTTATATTGAAATTTAAACATCCACGTGAAAGATTTACATAAAAGAATCTGACCTACAAAATATAATGTACATGAGTGAAAATTGCTTTTCTGTTTTTCATAAAAATTTAGTTTGATTGGCAGGTACAATGTGAAAACAATATGCATGTTCTGCTTTCATTTAGATTCAACTCTCATGTCACATTAGGCTATATATTTATTTAATATATTACCACCACAATAATCAGTTCACAACATATCAGGCCTATGCCCTTCTGTGGTATAAACAAACAGATGCCAGAATAATGATTTGTATTGTTGTTGTTGTATCCTTTTTTCTATCATGCCTTAATGTAGTTGAATTTCCATACTTTGAGAAAAATAGAGGAAATAGATACCATGCCTCAGCATTAGAATTCACACAGCATCTCTCTTAATATAAAATAGGTCTGCTATCAATGAGATTAATTCAGGGAAATACATAAATTATTTGGAACTTCTAAGAAAGGGATTTATTGTATTTAATTAATTGTCCACATTTAGTTATAGAATGTGTGCTTTTAATTATCTCCCAACTGCCTATTACATATCTGGTAATCTATTACATATAATGGAAATACAAATAGATAACCTTTCATAAAATATAATTGGACATAAAAATTTTAACTTCTTGTTCTAGGATTTCATGAAAGATAAGCATCAAAATAGACATATATGTAATGTGGATATGTGGCCACAGTTACGACTTTCTTTAGCATACATGGTGCTTAAAAGAATTCTTTTTGGAAAAGATAATTTGGTGTTATTCACCAAAATGTTCCATCAAAATACCAGAGTTACTTACAAACATTGAAAATAACAGTTCCTGTGAAAGAATGTGTATTCCAGGTTATTAGTAACTTAATAAGCCATTTGACATCATTTGAAAGAAAAAAAAAGAATCTTTAAAAAGATTTTTGGACTTGGTGTCACAGATATTTTTATTATTATGTATATTTTTGTTTTTTATACATCCTGATTTCAGTTTCACCTCCCATTTTTTCCCATCGCACCTCATCTCTATCCCAGGTCCATTCTTCTATTGTTTCCCTTCAGAAACGAGCAGGTCTCCTAGGAATATTCACTGAAAACAAAAATGACAAGACTAGGCACAAACCCTCATATAAAGGCTGGGTATGGCAACCCAGTACGAGAAAAAAGTGTCTTAAGAACAGATTAAACAGTCAGAGACACCCCTATTTCTACTGTTAGGTTTCCCACAAGCTAACAATTTTATATATATGAGACACACACACAGAGAGAGAGAGAGAGAGAGAGAGAGAGAGAGAGAGAGAAAGAGAGAGAGAGAGAGAGAGATGGGACCCACCACAGACCTATGCAGGCTCCATTATTGCTGCTTCAGTCTCTGGGAGGCCCTGTAAGCCCAGCTTTATTGAAGTCTGTGGGCTTTGTTCTCCCAAGATCCTACATGCCTCTGGTTCCTTCATGTCTTCTACCCTTCTTCCACAGGATTCCCTAAGCTCTAAGGGAGGGACCTAATGGACATATTCAATTACATCTCTCTCTTCCCCCACCTAATGTTTGGCTGTGTGTCTCTGCATCTGCTTCCATAAGCTCCTGATTATGACTGCATTAAGCATGGATCTATGAGTATGGAAGAGTATTGATAAGAATCACTTTATTATATATGTTTAAGTCACTGGTTTCTAGTCTATCCAATCTGTTTCCTGGTTCCACGAAATATAAAGCAAGGCTCCCTTTCATGGTGTGCACTTCAACTTCACCCAGTCATTAGTTGTCCACTCCCATAAGTTTCTGTATCTCTATTGGCTCAGTACATCTTTTACATTAGATTATAGGTCAAAGATTTTGATTCTGAGTTGGTGCCCATGTGCCACCTCTGGAAGCCTTGCCTGGTTACTCAGGATGGCCAGTTAAGGCTCTGGATCCTCTATTACAAGAATTCTTCCTTCAGGTCATTTTGATAGAACCCAAGACCAAAAAAAAAAAAAAAAAAAAAAAAAAATACTGTGTGTCTGTGATTTCCCTTCTTAGCAAATACCTTAAAACTGTTACAGCAAATAAATTTTTCATTATGTGAACTTAAACTAAAATCCTTAAAATAGAAACAAAAATGAAGAACTAAGATGTAAGGCTTCTGTCTTCAAAACCACTGTGCTCTCCAAGTGCCAAGTGCTCAGACTGTGAAGGAAAGATGCAAATAAGCACAGAGATGTTACATACGAACTTTACCTCTTGCTGTCATCCTGTTCTTTCATGAGATATGACCCCTCACCTGCTAGTAGCTCTCAGGAAGACAGACAAAAAGAGAGAGAGATCAGTTGAAGCCTGCTTCATCGTGACAGGTGAGTCTGAGTGGCACTTACAATGCTGTTACTAATTTATTAAGTATTCCAAAGTTAGAATTTAATCGAAATAATCTTGTCACATTATCCATCACCAATGTAGAAGAGAGTGACTTTTCTTAAAGAGCCATTAAGTACAGCACCTTAAGGCTGACTTTTACTTATTTAGGTATGACACAATGGACTAGTTCCGTTTTAATGACTTGGATAATTGTGTGACAAGTAATAAAAAATGTGAGTGCCCCAATGCCTAGTCCAAAGAACATGCTAAGGTCTACTAGCTAGGTGACTGAGAACCTAGCTCAGGCTAGATTTATGTCTAGCAAGTTAGACTGATGTTGAAAGTGAGAACTTCAATTGAGAAAACACCCCAGAAGACTGACATCTGAACAAGAATCTAGAGTGTTTTCATGACTAATGAGTTATGTGGGAGCATGAACTCTTTGTGGGCAATGTCACCCCTGGGCTAGTGGTCCTCACTGTTCTAAGAAGCTGATAGAGAGCAATGAGAAGCAAGTCAGTAAGCAGCCCTCCTGTATGGCAGATGCACCAGCTCTTGTCTCCAGGTCCCTGTCCTTTTTGATTTCCTGCTTTGATTCCCCTTATCAATAGAGTGTGATCTGCAAGTTGTAAGGTAAAATAAACCATTTCTCCCCAAGTTGTTTATACTCACAATATTTTATCACAGCAATAAAAACACATTAACACGTTTTCATAAAACAAAAGCATGTTTCTTCCTTTTATTTCCTCACATGAACAAATTAGTACCTGTTGGGATTGCTGTGGTAGACCTGACTATGTGTTACGGAGAGGATTATGTTAGCATTTGAACTTTGGGTTGAAAAGCTGTTGAGCATTCAGAGCTCTGCAGGCTGCTTTTTGGTAACTTCCAAGATAATACTGAAATCAGAACAGGTTATAGAGACTAAGATTGGGAAATTGCAGAAGAAAGAATGAGAATCCCTAAAAAAACCTGTCTGCACAGTACTTTCTTTAATGTTTGCTCAATTTTAATCTGTATAGTTGATAATAGTTTTTCTTTCTTTCTTTTTTTTTTAAACAGACCAACCAGAGTTTCCCCTCCCTCCACACTCTTCCTCTCTCCCCCACCTCCTCCTAACCCACATTTATCCACTCCTTAACATGAGAAGCCTTGCCCTTTCATCAGAGCCTTTCAAAGTTTGGATTAAGAATTGTGATTCTGGTCAGCTGGACATGATAAGTTAGCTGAGATGATGAAGAGACCAGCACCACTATAGGGGCCTTCAATGCTGGTCAGCTAGGCCTGAGAAATCACAGACAATTAAAAAGAGACCTGCATCCCTAGGAAGAAATATTCTGAAAGTATTCCCTCAGTGAAAGTATTCCCTCAGAGCCAGAGCATGTTAACTTTGGGCAGAGGGTGCAATGGCCACATCTCATGCAGACTGTTGAGCTTAGCAATGTCTACGACAGGAGATATTGGTTTGGAAGTGTTGAGAGGACTTCCATGAAGAGCAGCAGAGGCATGGAACTGTGTGGTAGGGCTGGTGTCCATGGAGAGAACCTTGGAGAGGCCATGGATGAAAGTGCAGACTCAGTTTCAGTATAGGGCCTAGTATTGAGAGAGGTTGAGGCTTGAAGTTCCCATAATATGCTGCAGAGTCAGTGTCCTTGAGGAGCCAAGGTGAGGCTATTGGAGAAGTTGCAGCCCATTTATAGAGACCAAGCAATTTTGGAAATTACAATACATAGGTGACAGAATACATGCTTTAAGTTTACTTTGATCTAATTGTAACTGTGTCATGGTTCTTCCCTCTTGAAATAAGAAAGAAGGAAACTTATGTTGACAAAATAGATTTGGATTTTTTTTTTTTTTAGAGAGAATTTTATTGTTTTACAGAGGCTGGATTGTCAAGTGTTTGAATTATTTTAATAATTGGGAATTTTAAAATTTAAAACATGTTTTATATTGTGTAATTGATGTCAACATAACACCTTGGAGAAAATAAGAAAGGAAAGATCATGGTTTGGTAACAATAATTTTGTGTATCAAATTGACAAGGGAGCAATTTTACTGGCTAGATTTATGCCAGTTTTACAAAAGTGTGAACTATTTTAGACTATGAAAATAAATACTCTTACAAATTTGTCTGGAAAAAACATGTGATGCATTTTATTAATTGCTTATTGCTGAAGGAAGGCCCAGCTAACTCTAGACAGTATGACACCTGGGCTGGTAGTAACTACTGGTAAAAGAAAGCACGCTGATCAAGCCATGGGGAACATTCCAGCATTCCTCCATGGCCTGTTTTGGTCCTTACTTCAGGTTTTTACCCTGTATGAGGTCCTGCCCTGACCTCGCTCAGCAATGGAGTATTAACCAAGGGTTTTAAGCTGCAATGAACACTTTCCACCTTAAGCTGTATATAGTTATGGTATTTTCACTGCATGTGTCATTCCTGTTAAGAGAAAAATTCCTATCTATCTTTAACTTCTTCCTTTCTAAGTTTTAGTGTCCTATGTAGTGAGATAGTCCTTCTGTGGCACTGACCACGCCCATTGGTGGGTGGAGCCATGGGTGGAAGTGACCTGTGGAAAGAGGTGGGAGAGAGAGCCAGGAAAAACTCTCTTGCTGGCGTGACTCAGACAGGAGAGCATAGGGTGGAATTTCCTGGTGTTCATCTGTCTAGGTTGTAAGTTATTTCTCCCTGAATAAACATCTATTTGGCTTATTTGTTTATCCTGATCCTTATTTAACCACGATATCTGGTGTCAGAAGCGGGATTAGTATTTTCAAGGGACCTGAGTTTCACCCAGGCAGAAGGCACCACTCCCCTCCCCCACCTTCCCCAACGGGCAGGGTCCCTTGCCTAACCAGGTGGACTCACCACAGCTTTGGGATAGTCCTATGTTAAGCAAAAGCCAAACTATAAAATAACTGTTTTCATATGATGACAAGGTGAATATGCATCTCACATAAGCAGGGCATATTATTGGGTACAGTATCACACAATTTTGATAAAATGTAAGTCAGTGTTTGCAATAGAAGAAAAGAAAATGCAGAGATATACATAAAATCTCAACATTTAGAGATCCAATTTATCATTCCTCACAAAGGCATTAGTGTACTTAACAGCACTGTGTTAGTTTATGACTCAGTCATTGAATTAAGGTGAAATATTATCAAACACACACACACCCTCTCTCTCTCTCTCTCTCTCTCTCACACACACACACACACACACACACATACACACACAAACACACACACACACACACATACAGACTCACACACATACACTCAAATATACATGCAATGTCTTGTTACTTTTTTTAAAATCAGTAAATATATTTAACACATTTTGATCAAAAAGTAAGAAGTAAATGACTGTTGAAATAACTATAAAGTGAAGATTCCTTTTTAAGAAAAACTTCTAATTGAAATATCAATTTAATCTCAGTGGTAGTTAAGACAAAAGATACCTCCCAAGAATATGAACATCTCTGTGAGCTGAAACTTCTGTGTCAGACAATTTGGATTAAGATACTTGCTCTATCATACAATTGTTACTAAGAGAAAATACAAATTTGGGTAAAATCAATAAAACAGAACTCTATCAGTTAGGCTACGTGTTATTCTGAGATTTTGTTTGGTTTGGCTTTATTTGCTTTTGTCTGTATTGTTTTAAATCAGGGTATCATGTTCCTCAAGCTGCCCTTAAACCTTTTGGGGGATAATCTAAGATTCTTGGTCATTCTGTTTCTATATCCTAAGAGCTGGATCATATGTGAACCACATTTGATTTATAATTACTCTGATAAATATGAGACATTTAGATAGCTAAGAGGCAGTTTTAATGGCATACTTAAATAGTACAACAGAAATCAGAAAACAGATATTGAGGACCTAAGGATATCAAGTTACATTAATGATTGTTGGGGATGACCATTACACCATGGGGGAAAATTCCTACTTAAATCTCAAAGAATATTCTATTATATTATATATATTATTATATTATATTCTATATATTATTATATTATATATTGTATATATTATATTATATTATATATTATATTATATTCTAAATAAGAGCCAACTATAAAACATATAGGTGAAGTCTTGCATACTTAGTTTCTTTATTTTCAAAAGGTTTTGACATTCGTGTAGTGCAAAAAATAAAAGAACAAGAGACAGATATTGTGGTTCAAGCTTTCTTCAAGTTGAAGATCAGAAAAGCAAAGCCATTGGACAATAGCTCTCATAGTACCTCAGACTGAAAGACAATCCTGGCTCCTCAGCTGTAACTTCTCTTCAGGTTGGCTGGAGAATCCTGAGACTTCAGTATCCTCCTATCTTCAATGTGGCTGGAGAATGAATCCCTGATACTGAGACCATGCTCCTGTCTTTTATACCACCCTAATGCTGGGATTTAGGCACGTGATATCAGGTGCTGATATCATCTTTGTGTGAGCTGTTCCTCTTGAGGACTGGATCAATCTTGGGTAGATCTGGCTGGCCTTTTTGTCCTACCTCTTAATCCTGAGTCCTAGAGTTAAAGCTTTGTACCACCACCTCCTAGCTTCTGACTTCTGGAATTAAAAGTGTGTGCCTGGCCTCTATGCCTTGTAGCTGACTCTACTTCCTGAATCCTCAGGCAAGCTTTACTAAATTATAAATAATATATCACCACACATTCAGCACCTTAGCACCCTGTCAAGGCTTGTGAATGAAATAAACTTGAATGGCAGTCCAATGCCTCAAAATAGATGGTGACCTGGTCATAGCAAAGCAAACACAGAATGACCATGTGACAGTGACCTACAGTCAGTTTCCAGGGCAGTGTGATGGTGACCTACAGTCAGCACAAGGAGCACTCAGCTCACAGTGTGGACAGTACCCATCTCACTATTACACAGATATACTTACCAGCACCAATAAATCACATACATAACAGCTAACACATTTACCCGCACCATGTATATGAAAAGGTTAAAGCTACTGCCATTTGTTAATACTCTCTTTCTTAAAAATTTAGAACATTTTTCATAGAATTTATAATATTTCATGTGCAAACATTTTTCCCTTAAAGCATAAAACCACTCTAGATGAGAGAGGTTTTATTGCTTAACTTTAACATGATTAAACTAAAAACTCTTTCAATTCATCTTGCAGAATGAATGTGTTCTTCATAAATATAATAACAAATACATGTAACTTCTATTATATTTTGGAATTCACATAATATTACTTTTAGAATGAAGTTTTATACACACAATAAATTAATTCCCCAGATTGCTTTGTCTGGGTAGAAAATTTGTTCGTGTGGTACCAACAAAGAGACCAATTTCATTAATAGAAATGTATTAAAACACATTTCTTTAATTACTCTTAATATGATGGCATTCCCCTTATAGCCTATTTACAGCTGATTTCTCTTCTAAATTAGTTTAAATGTCTAGGTATGATCCATTTGTTATTATCAATCAATCAATCTCCTATACATCAAGAACATTCCAGATGTGCTTGTTTATGCCTCATTTATACCTGGTGGCCAGGAATCATGTGTTTATGCACCAAATGGAACATTACCATTTAATTATTAATGACACATCCCTTCCAAATGCTTATGCCCCACTTGCTTCTGAAGGTTCTAGTCACCTTTATGTCTAAATGTAAGGTGTTTAAAAAGGAAGATAAATTGCTTTGTGAGATACTTTATATTTCTAATTTTCTGTTTTTGAAAATATATCATTAAGCTATTGGATGATACATTTAATTTAGCCTTTCTTTCTGGAAACTATACCTCTGTTCCCATATGGTACACAATTCCTTTAGATGATAGGTCAGAAAAAAAGACTTCTAAGACCTTCACAGTTCACAACAGTTTTATGTGAACCTGGGAACAGCCACTGGAGACCACTGCTCAAGACATCCACTCCTACTTCACCCCTCTTTCTCCTCTGAACCTCATTGCTATACACACTGAATGAGTGTTTATAATCACAGAACATACAGAGAGAACTTCCCTCTTGGCATGCTGCATAAAATAGATATAACTGTTTCATAAGAGGATTGGCTATGAGTGGAAAGGGAGAACATCATCGATGTTATCACTCTAAGTGCTAACCATCAAGGACATAGGATACAGAGGTGTGTCAGGTAATGGGTTGCCATCAACATCTCCCTTCCTATATTGCATCTTACGCTACTGATGTGTGCATGTAATTTCTTAAATTCTAAACTCTACCAAACAATTTTTGAGAGAAAATTAGTTTAAATATTAGAAGTTTTAGAAGGTGAAACCTGGTAGATGAAATCATCTATGTTGATTATTAAAAAAGTCATTCTGATGTCAACATAAAACTGACTTTTCTGTTACAAGAAAAATCCATAATTATAAAAAAGAAAGCTGTGCACATCATCTTAAAAAATACTAATTACTATGTTACCACACGACTAAGTATTTTTCATGTTCCCACTCCTTACCTCTTAATATCCCTTCCCATACTTATTTATTAATGTTAAAATTCCTCTACTCTCACTCCACTCAGCTACTTCATATGATAATTCTGAACCAGTTGTTCTCAATCTTTCTAAGTCTGGGACCCTGTAATAGAGTTCCTCAAATTGTGATTACCACCAAACAAAAAATTATTTCCTTGCTACTTTATAACTGTAATCTTTCTCTTATGAATTATAATGTAAATAACTGATAGACATCATATCTGATATGTGATCCTTGTGAAAGGATTGGGTGAACCCCTACAGGTTGAGAACCAGTGATTGAAGACTAATTCAGGGGCAACATGAACTTCTGCTTAACTAACCTCCAGGCAGGACTCCGTGGTCATACCCTAGCCTCATTGAAGAAGCAAGCACTCATTTCATTATCATAATCTACAGTACTATAGTGCTAGTATCAAAAGGTTTTATCCTAGAATATCAAATAAATATATTGCTACCATATGATATAGATAAATATTATCTTACTTTCTTTTGTTGGAGCCCCATCTTTATATGTAACTAACTAACCCAAGACTGTACCTTATGCTTTGAATCTTTGCCCTTGCTTTAAATAGTTTCTAGAATGTTGTTGATCCACTGCTGTTTTTTCATATACTAGAAAATAGGCAATCTGGGGCTGTGGTTCAGTGGTAGAGATCTTATGTACCATATGTAAGGCCCTGGCTCAATCTTTGGCACAGACACAAAAATAAAAGCAACAGAAATGGCATAATTCTTCTTGATTCACTGTAGAACCAAAGTCATGAAAAACTTAAGAAATAACAAGTAGCTGGTGTTGAAACAGAATTGATGACTTTTGATGCTAAAACTTGATGGTGTAGGTTTTGATGCTGCTACTGCCCTACTTCAGCATCCTTTTTCTTCTTCTTCTTCCATGTAAGGACATCATTGAGACTATTACCTGACATATGCCCAACTAGATCCATTAGTTCTTTTCTGAAAACATGGCCATTATGAGAATTAAAGATGAGGACTGGGTACAAAATTAGGAATCCTTATACTGGAATAGGAGTTGGCATTGGAAAATAGTTTACCAGAGTTTCATTTACGAGTTCTTGTAATTGGATTGGTGGAGGCATTACTAGTATCTTAAATAAATTTGGTAGTGTTCTCCATATATAGATATACTTCCATTGTCAATGAGTGTAAACTAAATCATACAGATGCCAGTTCTAAAATGTCAAAATCAGAATGGATTATGAGAATATAATCCATCATCAACATTGTACTCTTGGAATACACATCTACTCTATAATTATTTAAAAAATGTATGGAAGAATTTAAAAAGCATACATACATAAGAATTGCATAAGCATGAACAATTGTAATAAGATCATGAAGAAAAGTTGAAATTATTGGCAACAGGATGAAGGCAGCATGTCTTGTCTTATAGCTAGACAGAAACTTAGAATCATTACTGAGTCAAGCAGACTGAAAAATAATTATATTGAAGGAGGATAATAACAGATAGCAATTTGGAAAGAAATAGAAAAAAAATTCCTCTGATTGAAGACTTGTGAAGTGTCCTTGATGATACCGCGACATTGTCACCTGGACATTCTTCAGACATTTTGCAAGTTCAAGTCCTTGGAGTGAATAACAATATACATATGTTGTTAAGTGTCCACAGGTATATTTGTACTAAACTATGTGTGTTTATTTACATTTATAAAAGTTAAAATCAGATGATTATTAAAATTCCTGAAAGGAAAAAGAATGAGCAAAGAAAATTTACTGGCAGATGTTGATGACTAATAACTCTGAAACTTTTGATTAATTTAAATTAAATTCCATTATTAATTAAAATCAAATTAATAAATGAGATTTTCTTAGAGATTTTTAAAGTGTTAATTTATTAACTCATACAATTAATTGCTAATTGAAATTTTGTACACACCTATGCATCCTTATTTTTAATTAATTGTGATGTATCATCTAAGGAAGTATTCAGGATATCAAGGAAGATAGCATACAAGGACATTTAGATTGAGTTTTTTTAATGGATCTAGAATTAAAATAATTATGAGTTTTTCAATAACATGGACTGTTCTGTATACAATGAACTCATTAAATTATTGTATTGATACTATATATGTTGTTGGTTTTCTTTTAATCTTACTACTCTTTGCTCTTTAGGGTCTTATGGTGGGGATGCCACTATTCTCCAAAATAAATTATAGAGTCTTAATCTTAACTATGAAAGCTCAGCCTTAGCTTTGCTTGTTTCTTGCCAGGTTTGATTTACTTAAATTATTTCATCAATTATCTTTTATCTTTCTCTATTTCTGGATATATGTTCTTTCCTTCTTTTTTTAATTATTTATTTTTTATTTTACATTTTACATGTCGATCCCAGTTCCCCCTCCTTCCCCCCCTTAATTGCTCCATGCCTCCTTCTATCCCTCTTACCCTCTTTGCCCTCTCAAATACACCCTGACCACCCTCCCTTCCCATCTCCCAACCCCAATTCCAAATGTAGGGCAATGCCATCCACAGGGGTCATGTAAATCTGGCAAGTCATTTGAAGTAGGGACTAGGACTTCTTTCCTCTGTCTAGGTTAAGGGAGTATACCTCCATGGGGGATGTGTCCCCAAGGTCCTTTTGTGCACCAGGAATACATCCTGGTTCCACTGTCTGAGGTCCCTTAGACTGCTCAGTCCTTCTAGCTGAGACCCATATTCAGAGAGCTGAGTCAGTCCCATGCTGGATTCCCAGCTAACAGTCTGGGGGCCATTAGCTCCTCCTTGTTCAGGTCAGATGTCTCTATGTGTTTCTGCAACTTGGTCTTGTCCTCTCCCTCTGCATCTGGATCTAAGTTAGAATCAGTGTTTAGGTATGGTGTTTACTTCTGTTTCCAACAGGTACTAGATGAGGCCTCCTTGATGGTAGATAAGTTAGTTGTTGATCTCAATATCTGGGAAGGGCATTCCACAGTTGCTCAAATTGTTAGCTGGCAGCAGGCTTGTAGGTCTCTAGACCTTTCTTTAGGTTCAGTTTTCTCTTCAAGCCAATAATGGCTCCCTCTTTTATGTACTCTCTCTCTCTCTCTCTCTCTCTCTCTCTCTTTCTCTGTCTCTCTATTCTGTCTTCTATTCCTACCTTCACTCAACCTTCCTAGAGGCACGTGCTTTCCTCTCCTCCGCTTCTCTTTCTCTTGTTTCTGTTGCCATGTTTACTATAGTTATCCTACCTATCCAAGTACATGGGAGATGCTTCCATTTTCTGATATCTTGTTTAATTTCTTTCTTTAGCACCACACACTATTTATTATATAGGTCTTTCACATTTTTGGTATGCATTTCCCCAAGATACTTTATGTTGTTTGTGGCTCCTATAACCCACAATGAAATAGAACCAGTCATTGATAGCCATCCCACCTAAAATGCCCAGGGACAGATGCTTCAGTGCAGAATTCTACCATAAATACAAGGAAGCACCAATACCAATATTCCTCAAATTGTTCCACACAATAAAAAAAAAAAAAAGGTTCATTGCCAATCTCTTTCTATGAGGCCACAATCACCTTGGTACCCAAGCCTCACAAAGACTCACCCAAGAAAGAAAACTACAGACTAATACCCCTGATAAACATCTTTGCAAAAATACTCAATAAAATACTGGCAAACTGAAATCAAGAGTATATCAGAGAAATCATCCACCATGACCAAGTAGGCTTCATCCCTGGATTGCAGGGATGGTTTAACATACGAAAATCTATCAACGTGATCCACCGTATAAACATACTGAAAAAGAAAAACCATATGATTATACCCCTAGATGCTGAAAAAGCCTTCAACAAAATTCAATACCCTTTAATGATAAAGGTCTTGGAGATATCAGGGATAACAGGATGCATTCTGATGCATTTCCCCCACTTGGCAAAAATGAGCTCAAACCATCATGGTCTACATTGCATATCTCTCAAAAAAACAAAACAAAGCAAAAAAAAAACAAAAACAAAATCAAAACTATCTTCCAATCTCGAAAGAGGGAAGAGTTCACAAGTATTTATTCTTGAGTACTGTATTTATTCTTGAGGAACCCCTGCCTTCCACCTTCTATGATTTACACTTCTGTTGACCTATGTTAGCTGTTGTTCTAAAAATCTTTTGTTTTTGCCCTGACACACCTCACTGTTTATTGTATGTAATTCTTACATTAATATGACAAAACTTTGCAACCACAAAAAAGCATCTATGAGATATTACAATTGCTATTTCAGAAAATGTCTTCCTCTATCAACTTTTATTTTATTTGAACATGATTAAGATTTTAATTTCAAGATTTAGTTTGAAAAAAAATATTACCATGAGATGGGGCAGTAATTAAAAGGGTTTGTTGTTCTACATTTGGAAATTCATAGCTTTTCGTAACTCCAGTTACTGTAGGGCTCTAACATTCTCTTCTGGTAAGTGCATGTCTTGTGTGCATGATACATATAGTCAGGCAAGCATCCTAAAATACACACCAATCAAAATAAATATTTAAAATGACAGCTCAAAGTCAAAATATAAACAGAATTATGAATTCTTCATTTTGTCTTTCAGAAATTCCTAGAAATTACCACTCTAGTTTCTATCCCTTTGATTCTAACATGCTACCTCATATTACTGGAATTAGGCAATTCCAAATTTTAGACTTATTCATCTTTCCCACTTCTTTGCCTGAAATCCTCTGTGTATGTCTTAATTCATTCAGCATAATGATTCTAATTTTTGTCTACATTGTAATATGAATATAATTACTTTCATTTTAAAGGTCAAATATTTTGTTTTCCATGTATGTCAAATTGTGCTGACCCATTAATCTATCATTGGAAAGCATCACTCACATATTTTGTATGTTGTGAAAAATGCTTATCTGAAAATGAGTAAGTAAATATGCATTCCATCTCTGCCTGAAATTATCTTTCTATATCCCCAGTTCTTCAAAAAATTGATCAATACTTAATTTTTTGAAGAACTGTCAATCTTTCCCATAGTGGCTACATAATTTCTGTGGATGTGTATGTTTTAAACAGAAAAGACTTTGATAATTGGTTTTGTAATGCTTCTAAACCTGTAGGTTTCTGACAAAACCAGTCTCAGTATCTAAAAATCTTTCCTTTGTTGTTGGAGGAGAATGGACCTTAAATTTGTGAGAGGATAATCATCATGCAATGTTTGGAGGTTGGGATGCTTGATAAGATGATGGATAGACAAGAGAAAGCTACTCCAGATCTTTCCCCTCATGCCTCTTAGGTTAATTGTCACTGTCATTAGCAATAGTTGGTACTGACTTTTATCTTCCCGAAAGTAAAACCATTTTTTTTAATATATTGAATGAATAATTTTGTGCTTATATGAGTTGGATAAGGATATCTAAGGCTATTATTAAATTATAAGAATAGTTAAAAGTAGATGTCAATTGCACATAATTTGATTAATTACATCTTGTCATTCATAAGACACTGCCATCTATTTCTCTATCATTTACTTCTGGAGTTATGTTTAATAAAAACAAATCAACAGTAAATTTAAGCTTGATTATAAATTACCTATAAGTGCATGGTCCTCTCTAACCCTCTCTCTTGATATACCCTCTTCTGATGTAACTACTTCCCTTACTCTTAGGTTTATATTTCCTTTATTACTCAGTTGCATTTTATATACAGTTGTAATATATACAGTTTATTTTAGCACAAGTGCATATAAATGTCCTTATATTTACAGATTAATTTGACATATTTTATGTAACTATTTCATATGCAATTATAGACACATACTTATGTATTATTTCATAATAAGAATAAGTTTTCAGAATGAATTTTAGGTCACTTTGTCATTCATTGTCTAAATATTAGGTTATATTTACCCAAATCTATATCATACTGTAACACTTAGGTGGTATGATATGCAATGAGTGCATATGTATGTGGTGTGTGTGTATGTGTGTGTGTGTGTGTGTGTGAGAGAGAGAGAGAGAGAGAGAGAGAGAGAGAGAGATAGACAACAATAATTAAAATATACATGGTTTATTTTTCCTAAGGTAATGATGAACAAAATGACATAATATCAAACAGTGAGGATGCAATCAAGAGATTTGGTAATCACACAGTCATTCTGTGTCACAGAATTTCTAATTCACAAAAAGTAAAGCAGCTTAGTTTATAGGCTTGGTGATAATGTGCATTTTTTGATGTTACCATCACCATTATTGTATGAACAATTCAGTATTACAACACTTCAATAGCATTGAAATTAGTAGATGATAGGAAGTTTTCCTATTTTTTTAAGCTCTAATGTGAGAATTTATATACTCTTCATTTAAATGTCATCACATGACGCAAAACTATGCATATATGTTTATGTATATAGGATTATTTTAGTTACTATATATAAATATATCTATATGTAGATTATTTGTCAGATTTTAGCTTTTTTTTCTTGAACTATTCAACTTTGTAGACAATAAAATTTCTATTTAACTACTTGACTCTCTGCTATAAGGGAAAAGCAAATGAAATTGTGTATTCTTTTTTTTTATGCATATAGAGTATTCTTTATTTAATTTTATATAACAAAGTCCAATTAAATGAAAACAAACATTTATACACAATATTTGGGAATTTGGGCGTCGTTCTTTCCAAACTACTTCCTGCTGGTAAGGGGCGCTGTCTTGGGGGATTCGAAGAAGATTCAGATATCCTAGCTGTAGTCTGTAGGGCTGTTTTGTCCAGCTGTTTGGAATGTAGGATCAGCTTGTACTCTGTTTCAGGCGGTCAGGTGTGATCAAACCACATTAGTCTGGAAGGAATCCACATCTTTTCATTTTCTGTGGAAACAAAAATAGAAATACTTTTCCCCAGTAACTTGTTCTTCAACTTAAATTTTGGAGTCAAAGCGTTTTTTTTTATTATTATTATTATTATTTTACATGTCGATCCCAGTTCCCTCTCCCTCCCTCCCTCCCTCCCCCCAAGTCTTCCCTCCCTCCTTCCCTCCCTTTTGCCCTCTCTACCCTCTCCCATGCACTCTAAACACCCTCCCCTCCCAACCCCCCACCACAATACAATATGTAGGGGAATGCCATCCAGTTGGGGTCATGTAGATCTGACAGGTCCTGTGAAGTAGGGACTAGGGCTTCTCTCCTATCTCTAGAATAAGGCAGTTATCCCTCCATGGGGGATATGTTTGCAAAGTCCTTTTGTGCACCAGGGATACATCCTGGCTCCACTGTCTGAGGTCTCTTAGGCTGCTCAGACCTTCTGGCTGAGACCCATATTCAGGGGGGTCCGAGTCAGACCCCTGTTGGCTTCCCAGCTATCAGTCTAGTGGCCCTTAGCTCCTCCTTGTTCAGGTAAGCTGTCTCTATGTACTTCTACCTCATGGTCTTGTCTCTCCATCTGCTTCTGGGTTCTAGTTTGACTCAGTGTTTATGTATGGGTGTTTGCTCCTGTTTTCAACAGGCATTAGTTGAGGACTCCATGGAGAAGTTAGTTGTTGATCTCACTCTCCGGGGAAGGGCATTTATGATAGCCTTTCCACGGAAGCTGAGATTGTTAGTTGGGAGCAGTCTTGTAGTTCCCTCGACCTTTCTTTGTGTTCAACTTTATCTTCAAACCAATATTGGCTCCCTCTTTTATGTTCTCTCTCTCTGTCTCTGTCTCTCTCTCTCTCTTTCCTATTTTCCATTCCTAACCAGGCTCAATCCTCCTGGTCGCACATGCCTTCCCTCTCCTCCCTCTCATTTTCTCCTACTTCTCTCTCCATTAGCTGTCCTCCCCCACTATACCTGAGGTCTGGGGGACTTGTCCCTTCCCAGTTCTGTGAGGGACTTTATATGAATCTCTTAGAATACAACTTGTATCCTAGTTCCTCTGGTGATGTGAATTATAGGCTGGTGATCATTTGATCTAGGTCTAAAATCCATATATGAGTGAGTACATACTGTGTTCCTCTTTTTGTGACTGGGTTACCTCATTCAGGATGGTTTATTCAAGTGCCATCCACTTGCCTGCGAATTTCAAGATACCATTATTTTTTTCTGCAGAGTAGTATTCCATTGTGTAGATGTGCCACATCTTCATTAACCATTCTTCAATTGAGGGGCATCTAGGTTGCTTCCAGGTTCTTGCTATTACAAATAGTGCTGCTATGAACATAGTTGAACAGTTGTCTTTGTTGCATTGATGTGAATCCTTTGGGTATATGCCTAAGAGGGGGATTGCCGGGTCCTGTGGTAAACTAATTCCCATTATCCTGAGGAACCGCCATACTGATCTCCAAAGTGGCTGTATGAGTTTGCACTCCCACCAGCAGTGGAGGAGTGTTCCACTTTCTTCACATCCTCTCCAACATAAGTCATCACTGGTGTTTCTAATTTTAGCCATTCTGGCAGGGGTAAGATGGTATCTCAAAGTTGTTTTGATTTGCATTTCCCTGATAGCTAAGGATGTGGAGCATTTTCTTAAGTGTCTTTCAGCCTTTTTGATTTCCTCCATTGAGAATTCTTTCTTCAGTTCTGTACCCCATTTTTTAATAGGGTTATTTGGTGTTTTGTTGACTAGTTTCTTGAGTTCTTTGTATATTTTGGAGATCAGCCCTTTGTCGGATATAGGATTAGTGAAAATCTTTTCCCAGTCTGTGGGCTGCCGTTTGTTCTTGTCAACTGTGTCCTTTGCCTTACAGAAGCTTCTAAGTTTGAAGAGGTCCCATTTATTAATTGTTTCTTTCAGTGTCTGTGCCCCTGGAGTTATGTTCAAGAAGCGGTCTCCTATACCAATTTGTTCAAGGGTACCTCCTACTTTCTCTTCTAAGAGGTTCAATGTGGCTGGATCGATGTTGAGGTCTTTGATCCATTTGGACTTGAGTTTTGTGCATGGCGACAGACATGGGTCTATCTGCAGTCTTCTACACACCCTCATCCAATTGTTCCAGCACCATTTGTTGAAGATGCTGTCTTTGCCCCATTGTATAATTTTAGCTGTTTTGTCGAAAATCAGGTGTTCATAGGTGCGTGGATTAATATCAGGATTTTCAATTCGATTCCATTGGTCTACCTGTCTATTTTTATGCCAATACCAGGCTGTTTTCAGAACTATAGCTCTGTAGTAGAGCTTAAAGTCAGGAATGGTGATGCCTCCTGATGTTCTTTTATTGTATAGGGTTGTTTTGGCTATCCTGGGTCTTTTGTTTTTCCATATAAAGTTGATTATTATCCTTTCAAGGTCGGTGAAGAATTGTGGTGGGATTTTAATGGGGATTGCATTGAATCTGTAGATTGCTTTTGGTAAGATTGCCATTTTTACTATGTTTATCCTACCTATCCAAGAGCATGGGAGTTCTTTCCATTTTCTGGTATCTTCTTTAATTTCTTTCTTTAGAGTCACAAAGTTCTTATTATATAGATCTTTTACTTGTTTGGTAAGCGTTACACCAAGATACTTTATGTTGCTTGTGGCTATTGTAAAGGGTGATGTTTCTCTGATTTCTTTCTTTGCCTCTTTGTCGTCTGAAAAAAATAGGGCTACTGATTTTTTTGAGTTTATCTTGTATCCTGCTAGTTTGCTGAAGGTGTTTATCAGCTGTAGGAGTTCCCTGGTAGAGTTTATTGGGTCGCTTATGTAAACTATCATATCATCTGCAAATAGAGACAGTTTGACTTCTTCCTTTCCAATTTGGATGCCCTTGATCTCCTTTTGTTGTCTTATAGCATTAGCTAGAACTTCTAGTACGATATTGAAGAGATATGGAGAGAGAGGACAGCCTTGTCTTGTTCCTGATTTTAGAGGAATTGGCTTAAGTTTCTCTCCATTCAGTTTGATGTTGGCAGTTGTTTTGCTGTATATTGCTCTTATTATGTTTAGGTATGTTCCTGTTATCCCTGACCTCTCTAATACCTTTACAATGAAAGGGTGTTGAATTTTATCGAAGGCTTTTTCTGCATCTAGGGAGATAATCATATGGTTTTTCTTTTTCTGTTTGATTATATGGTGGATCACGTTGATAGATTTTCGTATGTTAAACCATCCCTGCAATCCAGGTATGAAGCCTACTTGATAATGGTGGATGATTTCTCTGATGTATTTTTGAATTCGGTTTGCCATTATTTTATTGAGTATTTTTGCATCGATGTTCATCAGGGATATTGGTCTGTAGTTTTCTTTCTTAGTTGTGTCTTTGTGAGGTTTGGGTACCAAACTTATTGTGGCCTCATAAAAAGAGATTGGCAATAAACCTTCTGTTTCTATCTTGTGGAACAGTTTGAGGAGTAGTGGTATTAGTTCTTCCTTGAATGTCTGGTAGAATTCTGCACTGAATCCATCTGGCCCTGGACTTTTTTTTCGTTGGAAGGCTTTCGATGACTGCTTCTATTTCATTTCGGGTTATAGGTCTATTTAAGTTGTTTGTCTGTTCTTGATTTAATTTTGGTAAGTGATAGTTATCCAGAAACTTGTCCATTTCCTTTGAATTTTCAATTTTTGTGGAATACAGATTTTCGAAGTATGACCTGAAAATTGTCTGGATTTCCTCTGTGTCTGTTGTTATGTTCCCCATTTTGTTTCTGATTTTGTTAATTTGCATGTTCTGTCTCTGCTTTTTCATTAATTTGGATAAAGGTTTATCAATCTTGTTGATTTTCTCAAAAAACCAACTCTTTGTTGCATTGATTTTTTGTATTGTTTTCCTGGTTTCTATTTTGTTGATTTCAGCCCTCAAGTTGATTATTTCCTGGCGTCTGCTCCTGCGGGGTGAATTCGCTTCTCTCTGTTCTAAGGTTTTCAGTTGCGCTGTTAATTCATTTATGTGACTATCCTCTGTTTTCTTCATATGGGCACTTAGTGCAATGAACTTCCCTAGTAGCACTGCTTTCAATGTGTCCCATAAGTTCGGGTATGTTGTATCCTCATTCTCGTTGAATATTAGAAAGTCTTTAATTTCTTTCTTTATTTCTTCTTTGACCCAGGAGTGGTGCAATTGCACATTGTTAAGTTTCCATGAGTTTGCAGGTTTTCTGCTATTTGTATTGTTGTTGAATTCCAGTTTTAAAGCATGGTGGTCCGATAAGATACAGGGGACTATTTCTATTCTCTTGTATCTGTTGAGGTTTGTTATGTCTCCTAGTATGTGGTCGATTTTAGAGAAGGTTCCATGTGGAGCAGAGAAGAAGGTATATTCTTTTGTCTTTGGATGGAATGTTCTATAGATGTCTGTTAGCCCCAGTTGAGACATAACTTCTGTTAATTCTTTTGTTTCTTTGTTGAGTTTCTGATTTGTGGTCCTGTCTAGTGTTGAGAGTGGTGTATTGAAGTCTCCCACTATAAGTGTGTGAGGTTTTATATGAGCTTCCAGTTTTAGTAGTGTTTCTTTTACGAATGTGGGTGGCTTTGTATTAGGGGCATAGATGTTCAGAATTGAGACTTTGTGTTGATGGATTTCTCCTGAGATGAATATGAAATGACCGTCTTCATCTCTTTTGACTAGTTTTGGTTTGAAGTCTAGCTTGTTAGATATTAGGATAGCTACGCCTGCTTGCTTCTTATTTCCATTTGATTGGAAAATCTTTTCCCAACCCTTTACCCTGAGGTAATGTCTATCTTTGGAGCTAAGATGTGTTTCTTGTATGCAGCAGAAGGATGGATTCTGTCTTCGTATCCATTCTGTTAATCTGTGTCTTTTTATAGGTGAGTTAAGACCATTAATGTTGAGGGTGAGTAAGGACCATTGATTGTTGATGGTTGTTTGATTTAGGTTTGTTGTTGGCAGTGGTATTGTGAATATATTTGTTCTGCTTCACCCTAGGTTTCTGGTGTAGTTGGATTATCTGTTGCCTACATTTTTGTGGGCGTAGTTACCTTCCTTGGGTTGGAATTTTCCTTCCAATACTTTCTGTAGGGCTGGATTTGTAGATACATATTGGGAAAATCTGGTTTTGTCATTGAATATCTTGTTCTCTCCATCTATATTGACTGAGAGTTTTGCTGGATATAGTAGCCTAGGCTGGCATCCGTGTTCTCTTAATATTTTTAGAACATCTATCCAGGACCTTCTGGCCTTGAGGGTTTCCATGGAGAAGTCAGGTGTAATTTTGATAGGTCTGCCTTTATATGTTACCTGTCCTTTTTCCTTCACTGCTCTTAATATTCTTTCTTTATTCTGTATGCTAGGTGTTTTGATTATTATATGTCAAGGGGTCTTTTTTCTTTGGTCCAGCCTATTTGGGGTTCGGTATGCTTCTTGTACTTTCATGGGCATGTCCTTCTTCAGTTTTCCTCGATGATTTTGTTGAATATGTTTTCGGCACCTTTGAGCTGGGCTTCCTCACCTTCCTCTATGCCTATTATTCTTAGGTTTGGCCTTTTCATGGTGTCCCACATTTCCTGGATATTGTGTGTTAAGGATTTGTTGGATTTATGGTTTTCTTTGGTCGATGAATCTATTTCTTCTAGTTTATCTTCTGCGCCTGAGATTCTCTCTTCCATCTCTTGAATTCTATTGGTTATGCTTGTGTCCGTGGTTTCCGATTTTTTGCCCAGCTTTTCAATTTCCAGCTTTCCTTCCATTTGTGTTGCCTTTATTTTCTCAATTTCGGTTTTCAAATCTTGAACCGTTTCCTTCACCTGGTTAATTGTTTTTTTCTTGGCTTTCTGTACTTTCCTTAAGGAATTTGTTCATTTCTTCCACTTTTTTGTTTGTTTTTTCCTCTATTTCTTTAAGGGATTTTCTCATATCTTCTTTGAGGGCCTCTATCATTTTTATGATGGTGATTTTTAAGTCGTACCCTTCTGCTTCCTCTGCTTTGTTGTTGTGTTCCATTCTAGTTGGTGTAGATTCCCTAGATTCTGGTGGTGTCATGTTTGTCTTTCTGTTGTTAGGTGTTCTCTTGTATTGCCTTCTTCCCATAGTTTCTTCCTGTAGGTACTGGTGGTGTCTCTTCCCTCTCTCTATGGTCCTTCCCAGATGGGCTTATGTGGATCAAAGATTCAATGTCTGTATCTCTGTGTGGTCCAAGCTCTCTAGGAGGCTTCTCTCTGGCCAATAGCCGGCAGAAGAGGACGAGGGCTGGACTGGAACTTGAGAAGGTTTTGCAGGGTAGTGGGATCTCACTGGAAACTGGCGCTCTCCAGCTGAGACCTCGTTCTTTGGCAGGGGCCCGGATTTGGGGGTCAAGGATCTTGCCTGCAGGAACTCCAAGTGGACCCGCAGAGATAGGCGGATCTCTGGGAGGGGGCCTGGGACTCCAGCAGAGGACTGGAGGCGGGGTCAGGGACCAAGCCAGTGGAAATTACAGGTGGTCCCACGTGGATAGTCAGGTCTCCTTTGTTCGGAGTTGCTCCGAGAGGTCTCCGAAGTAGGGTGGACTGTTGGCTCCACCCTCTGTCCCAGTGCTCAACCAGAGCGGCAGGACCGTAGGTGGGGTAGGGCACAGGGTAGGGGGGGTAGGCTGGAGGTTGGGATGGGTGGGGGTGTATCAGAGCTCCAAGGGTGCTCTCAAAGGGGACCGGAGACAGCGAAATTGTGTATTCTATGCACTGAAATATATCTTAAGTTATTTAAGTATATAGACTCCATTATTAACTCTAGATCAACATTTCAAAAACAGGAAAATGGGTTGTTCTTACATGATATAACTATAAACATATTTACCTTATTTTAGGATTACAATATTTAAAGATATAAAGAAGCTCTATTATGCTTTGTGTGATGTTTTATTTATTGAAAAAAATATCTTGTTATATATTTTTTCAGGTTGCCAATGCCTGTCTTAGACATCCTTGCATGAGGCTTATTTCCCTTGGATGGACAGTTTAGAGCCAAATAATGGGCATCCCAGACTCTTGAGTTCTGCAACATGATCTATTAACATACTACTCCTGAATCTGATGTATCAAGTTTTACCACATACTTAATTTATACACATCCCCCCTCTCCAAAGTTCTGCTGACATTCCTTCACAAGTAACTTGTCTATTCTTTTACTGCTTATTAGTAGTAAATAAGTTTACTCCTTTGAGGATAATTTTGAGAAAATAGCATACAAAATTTACATGATTATTTTACATATTTAAAGTTTTTCAAGTTTTTCATATCATGAATTTTGATCATAATTTTACATTTTCTCCATTCCCTTCCAGATACTTGATTCCCCTAGATACGCAACTTCATTCCCTTTCTATCTCTTAAAAAATAACTACCTTATAATACCTAGAACTCATGAATTAATTATTGGTATTATCCCTTGTATGATGTTCACCTGGGTCTGGGTCATTTCTTGCCTTTGTTCTTCCATTTTTTTTTCCAATTGGATACAACATTAACGACTAATTTTTTTTGTTGTTTTTTTTTTTTTGTTTTGTTTTGTTTTGTTTTGTTTTTTATGTTTTAGGAACAAGCACAGAAATATCCATGGACTCAGATTTGTGTGAGCAAATTATTCCTATATATGAAGCCTCTTTGGATAGTAGTTGCTGTGTTCAGTATCACGCTGTTGAAGAATACTGATTTTACTTCTCACAGCACTTACCAGTTGAAAACAGCTTCTTGCTTTGGGATGAAAATTTGTGTCTACCCTCACTTCTGTATACTAGGAGTTTACCTGGCTTGATCTTGTGAAGGCCTTGTGCATGCTATCACAGTCTCTGTGAGTTCACATGTATGTCTGCCCTCAGGCTTTGGTTCTTATAATCTTTCCTCTTCCTCTTCAACAGCCATCCTTTAAGGGGAGTGACTAGATGAAGACATCCCATTTCTAATTCCTTTCTGGATGTACACTTTGACTGAATTTTCATTCAGTCATAAGCTGTTTAGCTTCCATGGGATTATGTACTTTCTTCTGTTTATATTGTTTTTGAAATTCACCTTTACTCAATAGGATCAAATATGATTTATGATGTTATTTCAGTTCATCACATATTTTAAGACTTGTTTTGTGCCATAATATGTAGCCAGTTTTATAGAAAGTACCATGAACATCCTCTAGTCACTGATGGAAGCAGAAGCAGACACTCATGGCTGAACACCAGCTGAATTCCTGGAATTCAGTTACAGAGAAGGAGGAGTGAAGAGCAAAGGGGTCAAGAACAAGCTAGAGAAACCAACAGAATCAGCTGGACAAAGGGGAGCTCATGGACCCTAGTCTAATAGTTGGGAAACCAGCATAGGACTGACCTAGATCCCCCAAATGTGAATGTTATTTAAGAGGACTGAGCAGTCTATGGGGCTTCTATCAATGGATAACTATTTATCCCTATTATGGGATAAATGGGGGAGTGCCTAGGCCCTGCACCAAATGATATTACAGACTTTGAAGATCCCCCTTGGAAAGCCTCATCTTCCCTTGGGAACAGAAAGGCAATGAAAGGTTTGGTCTGGTGGGGGAGATAGGGGAGGAGGGAAGGATGAGGGAACTGGGATTGACATGTAAACAACCTTGTTTCAAATTTAAATTAAAAAGAGGGGGTGAATAAAAAGAAAGTATCATGAGCTGCTGAGAAAATAAGTGGGTTTTTTAATGTTTGTCTAGAATGTTTTGTGTGATTTCTGTTATATCCATTTAATTTATGAAACTTCTTCAATCCAGAATTTATCTATTTATTTTTTGTCTGGATGATCTGGTTTATAGGTGAGAAAGAGTTATTTAAGTCACCCACTATCAATGTGTTAAGGTCATTAGGTAAACTTATTTAATATTTATTTATAAAAGATAAATGCATATATTTTGAGCATTATCTTTCCCCTGTCCCACATTTTCCTCACCTCTCTAATCAACCAAATTGTGTTTTCTGGTTCTCTCTTTCTCTCTCTCTGTCTCTGTCTCTCTGACTCTCTCTTTCTCTCTATCTCAACCAACAAAACTGCAAAATCCAAAATTCAGAAAACTTATACAAAGAATTAAAAACAAAAAATATAATGTTGAGGATGTAAAAGGGCAAACTTATTCACTGTGTGATTTTAGAAGTAGTAACTCTTCATATGATATTGGCTTGCCATTGTGTTTAGTGCCTTGTTGTTTGGAATAGTAAATTCTTTAATGAGGATGTGGTGCCCTTTACTATCTCTTAATTTTGCTTTGAAGTTTATTTTGCCAGACATGTAAAAAGCTGTTCTGCTTTCTTCTTGTTTGTCTTTGTTTAGAATCATTTTTGCAACATTTTCTATTAAGGATATATCAGTCCTTGATGGTAAAGTGTTTCTTGGATGGCTCAGAAAGAAAGATCCTATTTTCTAAGGCAATGTGTTAGTCTATATTTTTTATCTAGGAACTAGAGATGGCTAATACAGTTATTACTGAGCAGTGTTTAATAATACCTATTATTTTGTTTTGGTGGTGATGGTTTTTGTTTTGTTTTGTTATTTATAACTCTGTTGTTCAAGTGTTTCTTGTTTCCTCTTGGGAAAAAGTTAACCCTCTCACACTGGAGTTTTTGTCTGGTACATTCTAAGTAGCTGAGTTGGTGTACACAAATTGTTTAAATTTGTTTTCACAATGAACTATTTTCCTTTTCCCATTAATTATAATTAATAGTTTTCCTAGATAGATAAATCTAATATGGTAATTGTTTTATCAGAGCATGTAGAGCATCCATCTATTCCCATTTGGCTTTCAGTGTCAATTAAAAAATCAGTTGTTATTCTAATGTGGTTATTAGGTGTTACTGTGAGTTTCCTTTCCTGGTCTTTCCATTTGGGGTTCTGTATATCTCTTGTACCTTGATTACCATTCCTTTCTTTAGATTTGAGAAGTTTTCTTCCATGATTCTTCCATAACTTACAAAAACAAACAAACAAACAAAACAAACAAACAAAACACTCTTTGTCTTTGCCCTGGGTTTCTGTTCCTTTCTCCATAACTATTATTCATTATTCACATATTTGACATATTTGATCATTGTGGCCCAGATTTCCTGGTTATTTGTCTGTTACAAAGACTTATATTAATTATAAAACTATTGGCTGGTGGCTAGGGCTTCGTATTGGCTATCTCTGTCTTAATTATTAACCTATTCCTATTAATCTATGTAATTCTACATGGCCTTATTTTACTGGAGAATGCCTGGTGTGTCCTACCCACCTGGCTTCCACCTTTCCGAGAATTCTCCTTATCTCCTAGCCCTGCCTATACTTCATGCCTGGCCAATCAGCCAGTATTTTATTCATTAACCGATAAGCAAAACATATATGCAACATCTTCCATCATTTATCCTTGAGTATTTTAAAATGTAACATATCTTTTGATTGCTTGGTACACTTCTACTTGGCCTTCAAGACTTAAAATTCTCTCTTCCACTTCATTCTCTACCACATGCTTATAATACCAACACATTCTGCTTTGTCAATGGATCAAATTCAACAAAGCCATAGTCTGTGCATTGAAATCTGTGTCCTAAAATAAGCATTTTCTCTCAAGCTGGTTATCTTGGATTTTTATTGTTGATATGTGTGTTTGTGAGTGTGTGCATGTGCATTTGTGTATGTGTGTTTATGTGTGTGTGAGTGCTCACACGCGTGTGTGTGTGTGCCTGTGTGTATGTGTGTGTAGGCTCTTTCATAGGGATTCAAAGTCTAGCCAACACAACTAACTGTCTAGGGTAACTTCTAAGTCTTCATATTTTAAATACTGCAGAAGGTATTTGATTCCAACACCTTGAGTGAGACTCCCTTCTATTTTCACAGAAATGGAAAACAGAAAGAAAGAAAGAAAAAAAAAAAAAAAACATGAGAGACTGGATTACTCATGTACAGAAACCTGAATTATGAGAACTTTTTCAAAATGTTCTTATAGTTTCATTTATAATGACTAAGTGTAAATTTAATTTCTGACTCTGAATTTCTGATTATTGGAATTGTCATAAAATATTATCAGTAATCGGGGAGTCTGTCCCATGCTGGATTCCCAGCTATCAGTCTCGCGGCCCATCAGCTCCTCCTTGTTCAGGTTAGCTGTCTCTATGTGTTTCTGCAACCTGGTCTTGTCCTTTCCATATGCATCTGGATTCTAGTATAACTCAGTGTTTAGGTTGGGTGTTTGCTGACTCAGGCCCCTCTGAATATGGGTCTCAGCCAGAAGGACTGAGCAGTCTAAGGGACCTCAGACAGTGGCACCAGGATGTATCCCTGGTGCACAAAAGGACCTTGCAAACACATCCCCCATGGAGGGATACTGCCTTAACCTACAGACAGGAGAGAAGTTTTAGTCCCTACTTCAAATGACCTGACAGACCTACATGACCACACCTGGATGGCATTGCCCTACATGTAGATTTGGGGTGGGAGATGGGAGGGGAGGGTGGGCAGGGTGCATGTGAGGGGGCAGAGAGGATAAAAGGGAGTGAAGGAGAGAGGGAGGGTGGAAGGGAGGGACAGATAGAGAACTGGGATCAACATGTAAAATAATAAATTAAATAAAAAAAATGAAAACACAAAAAAATTATATGGTCTGAAGCATTTTGTTTACATTCATGGAAAATAACAGAGGACTGTGTTTATTTGTTTGGAAATATTTTAGCACCACAACAAAAGCCATGTTAATATAACTGAAATTAGAATTACAATAAATGTGCAAAGCATTGGTTATGTTTGAAGAAACTTGCCTGTATATGTATGCATGTATACAAGTATTTACAAGTGTGTATTTCAGAACTTAAGCCCAAGAATCTTTAGGAAAAATTAGGGAGAGTTTTATCTGAGGTTGGAAACTTGTATAGTCTTTACTCAT
Organism: Phodopus roborovskii; assembly: GCF_943737965.1. Classification (NCBI taxonomy): domain Eukaryota; kingdom Metazoa; phylum Chordata; class Mammalia; order Rodentia; family Cricetidae; genus Phodopus; species Phodopus roborovskii. Next base: position 943,441 of record NW_026126436.1, read on the forward strand.
TTTTGCTGGTCAGAGGCAACAAACCCAAATATTGGAAGCTTAGAATAAAGACATATTATGTGATTTAGGAAACTGTCAAACTTCAAACTTTCCGTGGAAGTATGTGAAAATTAGTAGACAATCATAGAATTCGTATTTTCATTTAAAACTTTTTAAATATGTGATGCTAATGATATGTATGTATATATATATGTATATATATATGGCTTAACTTGAAGATTTTTAATTAAAAAATTTGATGCATATAAAAATATTATCAATAAAATTTCAAACAAGAAATAACCCAGAATAATTCAAAATGAATTAGGTACTAAGAAATGGCATGTTTATATTTCTAGACAATAGAGACAAGAGAGGAGATTGGAGGGGAGGTGGGAATGATAGCACCAGAGTAGAATGAAATTCAGTAGATGATATAAAGCTTCTAGATCTGAAATATGGTGGTCATTTCTCAGTCTATAACTTTAACGTAACATTAATTAGCATGTTTTCAAGGATTTATTTTATTTTAATTATGTGTGTTTCCATGCACAGATTCATGCATATGTGTGCTGGTGTTCTGGGAGGTCAGAAGGCATTGGATCCCCTGGATCAGGAGTTATAGGCTTCTATGGACTAATTGTCTTAAAATATTCAATCCAGGACAGCTCATCTGATACTGTGTCAGTAACTATAAAAACATGAATATGTCTGATATATGGAATGCTGTGTAATGAATTATATGAATTATGATGTTTCAACGGTGACATACTCACTAAACTCTTGGACTTTTAATGTAATGTGTATTCTTTGACTCCATTCTGGGTATAGCCCCCAGTTTTGGTGTTGAGGTTAATTTGAAGTACTTGTTCATTTTTTTTTTTTTTTTTTTGTGGAAATAAATTTGGTACTCATATCTGTGAAAATTCAGAACTCAACCTCACAGCAAGTGCTTGTGAAATGAGCTATTTCATTCCTCCATTTAGTAGGAAAGACTTTAAGAATAAAGACACATGGCCATGTATCCCCAAAGGCTATGGATCTACAGAGATGCTGTGAGAAAATACTACCATACTTGTTCCATATTAGTTCTCCCACAGTGATAAAAGCCACAAGGGGAAATCTATTATCTCTCATCTGTCTGTCTACCTATCTATCTATCTATCTATCTATCTATCTATCTATCCATCATCTATCTATCTCAAGTTCTATCTGTATCTCCTTCCTTTTCTTTAATTCTTACATTGTTCCTTCATTTTTATTCTGCTGTGGATTAGTTGTTTGAGGTTCTGAATAAACATGCTCAAACATGTGCTAAAGCAACATGGACTGCTAAACAAACCTCCCTTTTTGCATGATATGAGTTTTAAGTTGGTGCCATCATTTAGATTTTCACATACATTCCAAATGTCAGAAATATATTTTATTTTTTCTCCCACTATTTAGAGTCTATTCCTGCCATTTCCAATTTTAAGCAAGCAAATGACAAATTCTATTGAAATGAGTGAACACACAGAAAAGTCTCTAAAAATACTACTGATTATTTTAACTTTCAACTACTGATTAAAGCTTTCTGTGACTGTTCTGAAATGTAGGCAAATTCTTTTCAGGACATGGTAAAATTCATACAACAGTAATATCTGAAGTGAGCTGGTTCCTGTCAGCTATGCTTCAGAAAGTAAACTGGTCCTTATTCTTCTGGGTATTTTGCAATGAACTTCAGGCCATATGTGTTTGTATTCTGTTGTAACCTGTCATTCTGAAGGATAAGAGACATAATAATCAGAAGAAAAGTTTATAAGTTTAGAATATACAGGAAATAATACAGAAACTCAATATTGTTTTAAAGCCTGTGTTTAAAAAAAAAAAAAAACTGAAACTATATTAGCTTTTATAAACTTTTTGATGAAATGTTGTCCCCACATATCTGAGATATTATAGGCCAGATTAAGGGACAGCAACCTGTATCTGGCAGAGGCCTGTATTGATACCCAGGTGAAATGGCCAATCATTTCCAGGACTCATAACTTGATATCTTTAGGTCTGTGTCTTACATTCCAATCTATATTTCTTTCTCTATTAAAAATAAAAAAAGAGGAGAAGTCTCATTGGCCAACCTATAGTTATATATTAACACAGCATATTCTTATTGATCTAGAGAACAGTTTCTGTAGAAGGCAATATCTATGGCAGAGATGTTATATTGCTACCTGAGCTATTGTTAATGTTTTTCCTTTTTTATTCTGAATACCCAGTTTTCTTAGCATTCACTTGAGTGCTTTGCTCATTTTGCCCCACATATATTTTTGTTTTCTTTTTATGAGATGCGTGAAAAATATTGATAGTTCAAATCATATCACCTGAGAAATAGCTAAAAGATAAATGAAAGGCTAAAGGGTGATAATATGGAAAAAAAGGGGGGGGGCAACATTGCTGAGGGTTTGGAAATGTCATCCAAAATAAGTCCACAAAATTATATTGCATTGGTATGCTATATACAAGAATGTCTGAAGTAAGAACAGGACAATAATTAAATCTAGTGAAGGAATTTTTTGATAAAAACTGTTTTTGCCTTTTAAATGGAAGTTTAAAGACAAGATCATCAAAGACCATTATCATCACTGAACAATTGCTTCTTACTCAAAGGATATCTGTTGCCTCAACTCCTATAAAATGAGCAAAGAACAGCATCATATAATCTGCTGAGTCTAAACATGAAGTGTTCAAAGTTAACAGTTTACATGGTCCTATGGCATTACTGATAAGAAATATTAAATTTGCAAATATCACAGCTTGCAAAGGATCTGTCTTTTAACTAACAGAATGAAAAAATTTATTCTTCACTATAATTCAAAACAACATAAAAATATAGAAAACTTAATAATTTTGGTTTTTGGCTTTATTTTTGAGGTTTCTCAAAAAACTAGCTTTTCACATTTGCCTGAATTCAAAGAAAAGATATAGTGGGAATTGGTTCCTATTTTTAAATTCTCAAGTCTTGTATTCAAAGTATTATTTTTCATTCATCATTATTGAGCACTCATCTTAACAAATTGTATATTAACCAGCCCATTCTTTATAAATAATATATGTCAACAAAGACATACAAATCTTTTACTGGTAGCACCCTTACAATCTTATATTTGCTTTCTATTTTAGATGTATTGATGGTAAAGTTTGATATTACTAGGAAACTTAATGTTTTTAGAAGGCTTTTTATAACTAAACAAATAGTCCGAATATCAAGCAATGTACCATTAAAGAAGCAGTTACTGGGAGGAGCTTCCATTGGGGATAGAGTCAAACAAAAACTTAACAGGAGGTAAAACAGGATGGACTTTGAAAGTGACATTTGAACACCTTTGTGAGTGTTAGTCAAAGTGAGAAGACAATAACTCTGCCTACATCTGGGCTTTTATATGTTTGATTTGATCGGTGATTGAAGAGCCAAGTACATTGGAAACATTTAGTTTTGTTATATCTCCCACATGTTCAAATTGTTACTGAAAAGAACCTTGATTTCTCCTAACGAAATATCTTTAATGCAAGTTTTGAATAAGAGAAAGCTCTAATCGTCACCACTGCATACTAGTTGAAATAAGCAGCAGTAGATGTGATTTGTGACATACTTGTAGTTTGTGTTTTATTAATCCATATATTAATGATTTAGTACATTTCTCCACTGCCATTTCAGGCTCTTACAGAATTAAAAATGTTTGACTGAATACCCTTCAAGATAGGATTCACCTTTCTGCTAATTTTTCTGGAGAAGGACAGAACTCAAGGGTTACATCAGGTTTTCCTGTGTTGGCTTTTAGTGTGAAATAATAAACTGGACATGAGATATTCCAGCCCTAAGGGTTTTGCTACTCAAGAACTCCTGTTTATGGATCCACCTTTCTCTGCTTCTCCCTGTTTGGCTGTCTTAAAGGTGTTTTTCCAAAGCTCTCCTCTCATATTACTTTTCCTTCATGTCTTTAATGACTCTGGGGCTAAGTTTGCATATCGAAAAGCTCCTTAACTATTTCTACCACATACTTTACCATTTCACAAAAGCCCAGATAAGATTACAAAAGACTTCCTGTCCATAGAAGGAAGATGTGCTTCCTTTCTAAGGCAGAATTCCTATTATCTCATCACATTGACTTATCTATTACATATTAAAGCACTCCTAAGGTGTAGCTATTAAAATATCCCAAGTTGCTGTTTTATTATGATGGCTTGTTGTTGTTGTGTTCCACTGGACATTTCTTAAGATTCAAGACCCTATGGTGCCAAACACTCATGATCACCCTGAGACAGGCTCCTGAATTCCTTGTCTCCTCTCAATGAATATAGAAGATGCACTAGTAGGAAAAAGCAAAGCAAATCCAACAGTACTAAGATCTATTAGAGGAATGTGGGAAGTTAAGGTAAAGAGAAATTTAAAGAAGTAGACAACACCCAAGACTGGAAGGAGTTCTTAAGGAAGGAAACACCTTTGAATTCTTTACCTTCGGGTTTTGTGCATATGTGGTTGATACTTGACAAAGGCTGAAATAATTCCTATGAGATTGGTTGGTTCTGTGTGCTAGCTTTCATTATAATTAGGTGAATCCATGGAGAGCTCACAAGGTCTATGCCGGTCCCCTCAGCCCAAGAGAGGTGATTCTAACCTATTCATATGCTAACCACTCTGTTAGGGGTAGTGAAGGTCCACCTCTGCATATCACTGAATCAAGCTATGATGGTAATTAACCTTAAATGCCTGCTCTCTGTTAGTTACTTGCCAAGTATTTCTGCCCTTTGACCTTGCACATGAAGTGAGTGCTGTCAAAATTAGACTATGTTCCTCAGTGCTTGCCACTGCCCAGAGTTCCAGGATGTGTGTTTCATTACCTCCATGTCCATAGGATGTTCAGAAATCTATTTTCTGAAATTGGTGAGGGATTTCTTAGAAGATATCTTCACTTGCTCTGGTACAATTAGCTACAGTGGTTGCAAAAATATGTGAGAGGAAACATTGAACTCCCTCATAACCTAAGGGCAGCTGGTCTGCCTACACTGGCTTAGAGCATTGTCATCCCACTGGCAGTGTATCTCTACTCTCTACTATTCTCTGTTTTAATGTATCTTTTAACCACTAGTGTGCATTTCCATACACAAATGTATGCAACTTATCATTTCCACCAGAAGTCCTTTTCTTTATTATCTAAAAGAAAGCTACTGTCTCGATGCCAAAAGTAAAGGATGAAATTGTGATGTGCTTATTATGTAAGACCCTCAGAATGAGGAGTCTTCCAGGTTCGGTCGATACCCCAAGAACTCAATGTCCAGTCCAGTTGCTGCAAAATGCAAGAGGTTTTAATGAACAGGAAATGTTTGTGTAAACGGGCTCCTCCAGCATGCAGGCTAGAGAGAAGCCCCCTCCCCTGGGCACAGGTGTTTTTAAAGGCAACCCCACAAGCTTAGGGAGGGGGTGGGACCCTCTGTCCATTCAGTACATGACCCTTGGATACCGGATGGTCTCTCTATTAGGGTCAGCAGACCTTAGGGCTTCAGGTGTGCTAATTAATCTTGTCTGGGCAAACCAGAGTTACAGCTATCTCTTGACCCTATTTACCACCTGTTGACTCACAGGAAAGAAGGGGCAGTGTGAATTCTTATTATCTCAGGGCCTTATGAGAGGAAGCTAGCAAATTCCAAGGAACAGATATTGGTTTCTAGGTTAGTCCATCATTAACATTACTTTTAAGGTCTTTCACTTACTAGCCCTCTAATCTTATATCTTTCATCTTTTGGTTATTATGTGGGGTTTCTCCATTTTTGGCTAAAACATTACCAGAATTCAATATATATATATTGAATATATATATAAATTTTTACATATTGATCCCAGTTCCCTCTCCCTCCCATGCCCCCCAACTCCAATCCCATTCTATAGCCCCCCACACTCCACAGGGAGGGTGATGCATTCTAGGAGGGATCATCAAAATCTGTCAAGTCATTTGGAGTAGAGACTAGGCCCTCCCTCCTGCCTCTAGGCTAAGAAAGTAACCCCTCCTTGTGGAATGTGCTCCCAAAGTCCTTCATGCACCAGGGATGATACATCCTGGTTCCACTGTCAGAGGTCTTTTAGATTGCCTAGGCCTTCTAACTGAGACCCATGTTCAGGGGGTCTGAATTGGTCCAATGATGGTTTCCCAGCTATCATTAAAAACTACAATGAACCTTTCCTTGAAAATTTTCCAGAAAAATATATAGAGAGCCTGGAGCTTTCTCCATTAGACCTGTCCTCTTCTTGTTTTCTCATTCACTATGGCAGATGTGTGAACACAAAAAGCACAGTGTGTCTATGGAAGGCAGAATTGTACTTGGTGTGTATATCACCCAGGGGTTTTCTTCTCTCTCAGATAAATTCTGTGCTCCTGTTTAAAGATCTCATGGGGTACAGGAGTGTAGGGACATGGTGAAGTGAATGATTCACTATGTGACAGCTGTGCAAATGTGGATTTTGTAAGGAAGGAAAAATACAGCCTAACTCTCCAATGACCCCAGGAAGCTAGAAGTTTAAAAATACTAAATACCTTAAATTCCAGACCCTGTCCTCAGCCAGTAAATAGGCAAAAGGTCACATTCCTAGCAACTTATCTGACTTTATAAACTTCTTGTGAAACCCCCACCCCAGTGACCTAACCTAACTGCCATTTATCACCCCACCTAGAAGCCTGTGCAAATGCAGACTTCCAGGGCTACAGAAAACTGATTGGTCTATGAAGCGAGGGCTTGGATGGTTTAAATTGATTGGTCCACACTGTGCAGGCTCTGGATTCTATGAAATGTTTGGTTTACGATGTGCGGGCTTTGTTGTAACCATATAAAAGCTATCTCAATTCTGTACTCAGAGTCCTCAGTCCTCTACCCCTGTGTGGTTTATGACTGTGTACCCCAGTGAACTTGGAATATAAGAGACCTCATGCTATTGCATTAAGACCACTTCTCCTGAGGGATTTGGGGTGTTCTCTTCCCTGAGTGGGAGCGTGAAGGTCCATGCTCTGTGGGTCTTTCAGATCCTTACTCACTAAATACAGGTAGCACATAGTCTTCCATACTTGTTGCATCATGTTCTTTTACTTTAGGAGAAGAAAGAAAACATAATATAGATTTTATAAATAGAAAGAATTGTCCTGCTGCTGCACCAGCCCCAACTAATGCACAGAGACTCTGTATTTGATATTATGCTGTTGGCCAGGTACTTGTTTCTTATCAGCTAGCTCTGTCTTAAGTATTAACCCATTTCTATGTATTTCCACATGGTCTTACCGAGAGCGGAGGAATGGCAGTTCTGTTCTCTCCAGTCTCTCCATCTTGACTCCTTACTTACTACTTCCTCTTTCCTCCTCATCTCCTAGTCCCGCCTATCTTGCTTTCCTATTGGCCAACAGTGCTTTATTCATTAAACCAGTATGAGAAACATATTTACAGAATCACATCTACCATCATCTCCTCTTTTCTGTCTAAATAAAAAGGGTTTTAACTTAACATAGTAAAGTATATAACACAACAGTTACCAAATAAGAATCACAGTTAACAATATTTAGTCCATTAACATTTAGCAAGATTAAAAGAAACAATTCTATCATCTCTCCTATATTTGTGAGTCTAAAGTCCTATATGTAACTTATCTTTAAGCTTAACTAAGGAAAACTATAACCATAACTATCTGTCTTCAACTCCTTCAAAGACCACAGAAGGATACTATATAAACTCTACAAATGACAGAGACATCTTGCCTTTGTCAGTCACCTGAAGCTGTTCTGTAATCTTCCATCTTCAGCCCATAGGCCATAGTGTGTCTAGCAGACTCTTCAGCAAAGCAGGAAACTTTAAACTGTCTTCTTGTATTGGCAGTTTGTCAGTCACTTTTCTCTGTGTCCTGCAGACTGTCTGGCAGACTCTTCCATGAAACAAGAACTCTGTAGCAATATCCATCTTGAATCAGCAGTCACTTTTCTGTGGGTCCTGCATGTCCAGTTTATACAGCACAAAGTCAAACAGTCCAGACAAGAGCAGTATCTTGTTCAATGGCTAGTCTTGCCATATTGGAAGCAAACTTCATAACAAGTTTCTTCAATGTCCATCTTCCTTTCTGACATAGGTGGTGTTGCCAAGAGGAATTATGTCTCACTGTCATGAAAACCCTAAACCATTTTAAATGCCATATTCTGTAGGTCTTTGAAAGGTTTAAAGAATGCCTATTCACCTCAAATACATCTCAGTACATCTAGAAAACCTAACTAACTTATCTATAAGTTTGACTATCAAAGGTAACTATCTATAGTCTGCATTAAATTATCCATTACATTTCTAAATGAGCTATATTAATACAATACCTAAACAAGAGAAATATAGATATCACAAAATTGACCTTATATTGTATCAATAAATGAAAATCCATTCCAAAATAAAGTATTTATATCTATACCATAATCCCCTTTTTACCTTTAAAAAGATTGGTTGTGGTCATTAACCAACCCCATTTAAATGAAAACAAATATTTATAAACAATATTTGGGAATTTGGGCGTTGTTCTTTCCAAACTACTTCCTGCTGGTAAGGGGCACTGTCATGGGGATCCTAAGAAGATGTAGAAATCCTGGCTGTAGTCTGCAAGGCTGCCTTGTTCAAGCTGTTTTGAATGTTGGATAACCAAAGGGTCTGGCTTTCTCAAACCACATTAGTCTGGAAGGAATCCACAGCTTTTTATTTTCTGTGGAAACAAAAATAGAAATCCTTTTCCCCAGTAACTTGTCCTTAGACTTAAATTTTGGAGTCAAAGCATCTTTAAAATATATAAATTGAATTAATCCAGCAGCATTTGTTTTAACAGTTGTTGTTATTTCCTCAGCAGTCAAAAGATACAAAGACAATATAACACCATACAGTAACCAGATTCTCTCTGAGCTTTTCATCTTTAAGTGGCTTCATTATTGCTCTGTTTCTTTTAGTTTTTATTTTTTGAGACAGGATTTCTCAGTGTAACTCTTATCTGTCCTGGAATTTACTCTGCATACTGGGTTTACTTTGAAATCACAAGATCTGCTTGCCTCTATCTCCCAAGCACTGGGATTAAAGGTGTGTGCCACCACACCCAGCTCCTCTTTGTCTTTTTAAAACCATTTTTTTTATTCTCTCCCAAGCCTACATATTTTTTAAAACACACTGTAAACCTTTAGAGGTTTTTCTTAATATTAATCTGTCTTTACTATAAATATTTATCTTTTTCTGGCCACGAGTCTTTTATCTGGTAAACAAAAACATTGCTAAAATGAAATTCATAGTTGTTTCTGCAGCGGTTTATCAAACACGGTGGTGGCTATATTACCGCCAGCACTGAGAGCTGTGGTTACCACCTTGGTCTTCTTGCTGCCATCCAGCAAGGAGATGTGGTCACTGCCATTGTCATCTCTCATACACACCAATAAATTGTTAGCAGAGTTATTTAAAAGCCATATGGTATTTGCTGCTTATGCTGATTCAGGAATCCTCCCTTAAAGGAGCTGGGCGAATATCTGCTTGTCTCTCGCAAAGCAGAGTTCAACCAAGAAAAATGCTGCTACCAAGAAACCTTGCTTGTATCTGTTCTTTTGTTTCTAAAACCCTTTTTTATGCTTTTGTTAAATTTTAAGTGGAAGTTCTTATTAGCCATGTGGGCGCCATATGTAAGGAGTACGGTTTTTCCCCCTGCTGCCTGATCTTGTCCCACCACCGCACCAGCCCCAATTAATGCACAGAGACTAGAGACTCTGTATTTGATATTATGCTGTTGGTCAGGTACTTGTTTCTTATCGGCTAGCTCTGTCTTAAGTATTAACCCATTTCTATGTATTTCCACATGGTCTTACTGAGAGCGGAGGAATGGCAGTTCTGTTCTCTCCAGTCTCTCCATCTTGACTCCTTACTTACTACTTCCTCTTTCCTGCTCATCTCCTAGTCCCACCTATCTTGCTTTCCAATTGGCCAACAGTGCTTTATTCATTAAACCAGTATGAGAAACATATTTACAGAATTGCATCTACTATCATATATAACAAGTAAATAAATGTGATAAGAAAGAGAGAGAGAATGTAATTAGGAATTTCAAGTCAACTATTAGGCAATCAGATTTATAAGAGCAAAAAGAAGGAAAAAGTTGAAAGTAAAGTGAACAGTGAAAGCAATGTCATTTCTGAAATTTGTAACATGGGAATGTGTTCAGCTGCAGGAAAGTATCTTGAGATAAAAGGGAGATACAGCCTTTTAGTAGGCTAAAAAAAAAAAAAAAATAGAAAGGAAGGATTTATCTCCCATTCTACAAAATCTCTTCTGGGCTCCCATACTTGAACTAGACATAACAACTACAAAAAATATTATCATAAATATTTTCCCAAAATATGTAATAATGTAGAAGTGTAGATAATTGGGCAATGGACAAATGAAAATATTCTTGACTCCAAACATCCATAGTTAGTAAATACCATAATGTTTACCTGGCATAAATTTGATTAATAGATCTAAAATATGGTATATATTAATGATAGTTTAAATTCTTAACATAAGTAACTAACTATTTACTATTATTTTGAACAAATTATGGCAAATGGCCAGTTATTCATGACTATTATCTTGATTTTTTTAAAAGATATGTTCGTTCCTTTAAATTGTTAGCAGTGACCTAGTCTAAAATGTTCACTTCTCAGGACTCATTTTCTTAAATATTATATGTATGATATCTTTTGTATATTTTATCTATGTTTACTTCTTTTTTTATATTTTTATTTAAATTTGAAACAATTTTGCATGTCAATCCTAGTTCCTGCACCCTCTGGTCCTCCTCTGTTTTCCCCACCAACCCCATACCATCTTCTTTCTGCTCAAAGGAGGGTGAGGCTTTTCATGGGGAGTCTTCAAAGTCTGTCATATCCTTTGCAGCAGGGCCTAAATTCCATTCATATATTAGGGATAAATACTGATCTGCTACTTGAGACCCCATAGACTGCCCAGTCAGGATTCATTTTTAAAGGTGTGTACAGCTCATTCAAATAAGTAATTGGAGACATTATCTTACCCTGAAATATGTCAACTAGAGAAGTCAGTTTCCAAGGTCAAGGAAATGCAGAGGAGATACCAGTGAGACATCCAGCTTTTACCAAATGTCGATGAAGATAGGCCCTGCCTTCCAAGAGCATGATTAAAATAAGTCTATTGACTTTTCTTAATGTCATAGTGGTATTCAGATAATGGAAAGCCCCTGTTGAATAACTATAGGTTACTTGCTGGCTACAGTAGTACCTAACCTAGAAGCAGTATGGTGTCTACCATTTGCCATGAAATATGACCTTATTCCTGAAAGATTCAAGGCCTTAGCTTAACACAAGGCTGGCTTCCCTTCATTGGCGAGAAACCTCTCTTAACAAAGTATACTATTATACATTAAGACATATTGAGTTAGTGTTTAATAATAAGTTATTTATGAGAGGATTTTGTCTGTGTATAGCTATACCTAGATCCAGAGGAATTCTCTACTTGAGATAATTTTCAGGGTAAATGCTACTGGAAAATGTGGTGAAATATTGTTTATACTCCATTAAAGCTTGCCTGAAGATCAGAATGCATAGCTATCCATAGCCACAGAGGCCACACAGTGGTGGTACACATCTTTTATCCCAGCAGTCACACTAATTAGCCATAGAGGCTGGGTGGTGGTGGTATATGCCTTTACCCAGCACTAGAGAGGTATGTAAGACAGGAGCTCAGGGTCTTATGTGGATTCACTGCTCAGTCTTCAGCATTTAGTCTACAGTTATGCTGAGTATTCATGGAGACAGACTTAACGTTTCTGTCTGAGGTAGAGGTAAGACCTAGGGGATGGCTGTTTTGCTTTTGTGATCTTCAGTTTGAACCTTAATATCTGTTTCTGGATTTTTATTATTCATGCTATAGGAAAACTATAGCATGCATTTTATGTATGAAGTAGTTTCCACATATTGACTCTTAGTAATTAAAACTGCATAAATACTCATGTTTTATTTATATTTTGTTCTAAAATATTAGATCTGAAGTTATTGCATGGACACATTAATAAATTTGGAATTTTATGTTATCTTTTAGATCATTGGTGCCATAACTCATGTTAGGCAGAAGACATTTAAATATATTTTAGTACTTTTACAATTTACTTAATTAAAGCTTTTTATGTCCCTATGATATTTAATATGTTAAAATTTCTCTGTTCATAGTTTCAGTGATTTTCCTTAGGTATATATTTACATCAGTATTAACAACTTGTTTTTTACCCAACATGGTAACAAAGATGTTCTTTTCATGCAGTTTATTTTTTTGAGCTATGATAGCAATAATTCTTGTACACTTCAAGAGCCCAGTTTGATAGGGCATCTTAAACTACCACAGTTGTGTCTTTCAGAAGAGAAAAAATGCTTCTCCTAGTTTTGGCCACACACCAGTTTATTTAATTTGTGTATTTGAGGTTGAGTACTCTGAGATATTGAGACACATAATAATGTTTCAATTATGTGTACAGTCACAGCTTCCAAATTTTACCCTCACCAGATGTAAAAGACACATGTTCAGATTGTCACTCTCTTTAATTTATGTTACTATTTCCTATTCCATTTTGTACATAGTTTCATACTATTGCCATTAAATTTTAATTCTGCTTATTTTATTAAATAAATATTATATTATCAAGTATATTATGTCAAATGCTAAAGTAATGTCTTTTATCAAAACAACAATGTTTACCCTGAAGTTCTTATTTTTATTTTAGTTCTCAAAATGACAGAGTTCAGTGTTCAAAGTTATGTGAATCACACAAAATTCCTAGTAAGCTTATTAGAATTTGTTAAGTTCTAGCTTATATGGCAAATTTTTATGAAAGATATTGTCTCTAAGGGAAAGACAATAATTTAAGGACAATCTATGACTCTTCTGATCTTCAGAATCTGTGTAGAACATGCTGTTCAAACAGACACAGTGGAGATGATATTAAGGTGTTCCAACTATACATGGGCTCAGAAATAAAGCTTTGGAAATTTGGAATGCAAAATATTTAATGCCTGAAATCACAATTGTGCATACTCCTCAATAAGAAAGATCATTTCAAGTAAAAAGTAAGACAGGGAGACACTAGTAAGAGTGTAGTAAGAGTGGCTTTATATAATTGTCATTGCTACTTATTCTTAAAGAAAGGGAGATAATGCAGTCAGAGAGAAAATGGAACAAATATATAAGGGATATTTGTAATGTTCCTTTTTTGTTTATAAAATTAAAGGTTATATATGAAATAAAAGAAACAAAAGGCTTCCAAGTTGACTCTCTTGGATAGTGCCTTTCTCCCCTCTCCTCTTATAGGTTATAGTCTTCCTATCATTCGTCCTCATATCTTCTGTTTCTATGTCATGGTATCATTCTAAATTTTGAAAATGACAACTACAAATACTCATAATCATTCTGTCCTCTTTTGTGTATAAATCACATTCACATTATTTGGGGATTTATTTTTGTTCATACATATGCCCCAATGAGAATAAACTTACTTCATCACCATGAAAATTGGAACATCAGGGTTTTTAAGGAACCTCTTCTGAACCAAGAAATACACTTGCTTTCCCCTCAGTACCAGTTTTCACTATTGTCTCACAGAACTTCTTTCATAGGTAACAATATAGAGTAGAAAGAAACAAGCTAAAAAGTCCATAGCTTATCTGAGATACTTTGGTGTAGTTGAAAGATCTGAACTACATGTTGGATCTATGTATGACTTATGTCAAAAGTGGGAAGCACAAAGTACATATGCTCTGTGTTACCCATTTAAAGTCAAATGACACAGTTTTTCTTGTTCTGCACACTTAAATATATTTTGCCTCTTTTTCTTCAAATGAAGTACCCACGTGTGCTGCTTCATTGTTGAAGGTAACTTCTCTTTCTTATTTTTCCTGGAAGATTTTCCCAGCGTTCAATATATATCTCTTTATATAGAAAGTTATAGCAAGCAGGCTAGTTTTTGCTAGGGCCTAACAAAAATGGAAAGCCATTAGTAGAAAATTTTGCTATTATTTTTTTTTTCTCAGCATCTATTGATGGGGGATGTTCTTCTGTATGCTGTGAATATGTTTATCTTACGGGTTCATGAATAAAGCTGTTTCAGCCAATGGAAAGGCAGGATGTAGCCAGTCAAGGAGTATAGTCAGGGCTGCAAGACTAGGATAAGGCTGGGAGGAGGAACACAGAGGGTGAGTTGAGAGAGCGAGGCATGCCATGTAATTTCCGGAGTAACATGCTGAAGCACTACTGGTAAGCCACAGCCTTGTGGCAATACAATGTTTGATAAAAATGGGTTAATAATGAAGATAGAGCTAGCCAATAGGAAGCCTGGCCAATCAGTTTATAATTAGTGGGACTGTGTTTATTTGGGACCGAGAGGCTGCAGTACCAGGCAGGACAGAGATCTCTGTCCATAATATATAGGACAGAAAACATGGATGATATACAAAATAAAATTAAAAACAATGAAGCAATCAATTCATTTTTTTCTTACTATGCAGAGTTAACAACTTTCATTTTATTTTATTTTTTTAATTTTTATTTACAATTGTATCTACTTTCTAACTTAACATATCCAAAAGCACAAGAGCAAACTTCACATTGGATTCTACATATTGTTCAAGATGGCTTAATTACAAACTTATACAAGCAAAGAGAGTCATTCAACCTTAAGCAAAAAAATGAAAGTTGATTCAAGTAGGTCTTTTATTTTGTTTTTTCATGACAGGGTTTCTCTATGTATCCCTGGCTATATTGGAACTCATTTTTTTCAGAGATCCACCTGCTTCTGCATCATGCATGCTGGTATTAACAGTGTGTGCAATGGATCTTTTTATTAGAAATCCAAAACTGTGATAAGAACAAATATAAGGACCTAGAACAAGAAATGGGAAGACTGGATTCCAGATTGCACCGGTCTCTCTCTCTCTTTCTTCCAACCCTCTCTAATTACATCTATTTTGTTTATTGGGCTCTTCTTATACCATTAAACTCTTCATGTGTCTCCTCTATTTCTTTTCAGTGTGTTAGAAATATCAGCCTATAAGTATTCATAGTGACCTGTCCAGTATACTCTGCCTCTCAACCAGCTGAGTTAGCTTGGCAATGGTGACTTCAGTTCTAATTCTAGATATGGCTGAGTCAATAACTGATTATATCATGTAAAAAACTGACCTTTGCTCATTCATTTCTGGGCTTTCTACTTACAAGAGTCACTGCTTTTCCAGGTATGTCTATGCTTATTACTATTCTGCATTTCATTAATCAGATAATAGTATAGATAATTATAAAGATGTGTATTATATTCATTAATATACTTTTTATATTACACATCCATAACATTACCATTTCACACAATAAAATACAGTGAAAATGATACAAGTCAAGCACAACAACATTCCAACCCCTATTCTTCATAATTTCTATTTTCATTATTTTTATTCCATCGTTTTTTTGATTTATCAAATTTGCACACTATTTGATCAAAATATCCCCTGCTATTTAAGTTATTTAGTATAAACATTTTAATTTTAAATTATAGACTTTAGCATCTATTTGATATTTTAAAAATCTTTAGTAAATTGTATTGATTTCATATCAAGGGAAACATCATTGTGAGCTTTCTCATTTGTATCAATTTTTAATTTCTTTACTCTTCTATTGTCAAGAACCCTCATAGCTACTTCCTGGAGTTTTATTTTCTGGTTTTTGTTTGTTTGTTTGCTTGCTTATTTTTTCTTGACAAGAACTCTACTCTGTACTTTGCCATTGATTGACGGAGTTGAAAGACACTTATTAAAATGCAATGTGTAACTATACTGTAAATAGTACAGCTGCATGTGTAAAAAAAGCTTTATTCCAATTATTTCCTTACAAACAAGAAACTAGAAAACATCAATAGAGATGATCTTTATGTCTAATCATAGGTTATTATTTTTCTAGCAAAGTCATACTTGTAATTTTTTTTTTTTTTTTTTGCTTAGCTTTAATTTCTCATTTGTCTTTTCCACTGTGGGCAGGAAAAATACAAGTTAGTGTCTGGATGAAAAATATATGACACTTTCTCATTAACAGTGCTGACTACTTATGAAATTCTCCATCTTCCTGTTTAAACAAGAGTGTTTTCTGGGATCACTTACAGATGTACTCTTTGTGGGACTTTTCATGGAAATAAAGGTTTCTGTTGCTTTCCCATACACACAATGTTGTATCCTCACAGGGTTTGTGTTTAACTACCCTAGTACTATTTAAGTATGTTTGTCTTAAAGATTATATTGACATCAAAACTTAGCTCTGCATATATGAAAGTGAGCCAATGCTTCCCTTGTATGTCAACTCTAAGGTGAGAGTCTAAACACCAATATTCAGTCACTTTCCCTCAGGCACTGCAATGTCTTGCCTCAGAGGGTCCTCAAGGTATGATATTTACCTCATGCTATATTGAAGTCCTTGGCCCTCCCTCTACTGTTTAGGTAATTGAGTGTGTTTCTGATTTTAGTTTTGTTTTTACATATTTTATTTAGGTAAATTTTAATTTTATTCTGAGAATTTAAGTATTTTTCATGAATATGAATGTTTAATTGTTGTCCTACTCAATGTGTACTGAGCTATTCATTCTAGCAGAGAAATACCACATATTTATTATTTATTAATTTGTCCTGCTCAAATTCTATGTTGATCGCTTGCTAAGTTCAATGATAACACACATTACTACTTATCTTGTATCTATTAGATAAAATCCAAACACAAAATAAACTGTATTTTTAAAAGTTATAGACATGAGATACTAATAACAGACACAGGTTGTACTCAATGGTTATGAATTTAAAAGTGAACCATAAGGCTGACTTTTAGTATAACAGGGAATAACTTGTTTAGGTTTTTCTTGCTGCTATTTATTGCATAGTTCTCGATATAAATAAGTCCTCTCCTTCCTTCTCTCAAAGGCAGACCCAAGCAAGACTGCCTTAAATGATTTGTGATTGTCACCAGAGAGTTTTTCTGAGATTTGATTTCAATTCCTCTCCTATCTTTCTCTTTACAAAAAAATCATTTTGAAAAGCAAAGAAGAAGAGGATAGGGCTGACTGACTTAGCTGTGGACTGGTGGTCAACGTTAATACCCAAATAATGATAACCATTATTCCCAAGTAATTATGAAAACTACTTACTGTACTGCTGCACCTTGGATTGCTGGTACATTATTACTGAGAATCCCCAGGACTTAGGTTTGAATGGAGTGGAAGGTCTTCTACCTTTCTAGAAACTCCACGATTGTACTTTTGATTAGGCAACCAGTGCAAATCCAGCAACATACCTCATCTCACATATTAGACTGAACAAGAGGTCAAAGCTTACCATTGTATCACCATACTTGGCAGTCATTTACTTCCCCAAATTTTACTACCATAATGAATCAGTAGAAACTCCTGTAGTTTTCACCCGAAATTTCTAAAATTATCTTCTCCATCAAGTGAATGTCTTTCTCTCATATGTGCAAAGGTGGTGTTAATCCACAGCTAACTTTCTAAGCAATTTTCCTGTTTATTCTCATTTTCCTTATGGTGATTTAAATGGAAAGCTGGCCTTTGGATTTTTTCGCCAACCTGTTTTTAAACACAATAATATAATGATTTTGTGTATGTATGAATTTTTATGTCAACATTAACACAATCCTTTACATCATTTAAAATTTTGAATGAAATTCACTTTCACCAAGATAATTCTAACTTAATAAACAGTCCCATTTTACCATTATATTTAAATATTCAATTTATTTTTCTTATGTATCTCATAGACATTAAATATTTAGGTAGGACTTCATTTTTTAAAGAAATAAACCTGTCTGTTTTAATAATAATGAACTATTTCTTGAACTATATTTTACAATTTATGGTCCCTGTTTAAACATAAGATATTAAACACATGCAACATAAATATTGTACTTTGAACAAAGAAATGAATGTTTTGTGATTAGAACAATGCTTTGAGTCTACAGCTCTTCAGTTGGCTTAGCTGTGGCTTTTGGTAATGGTCTTTGCCTGTTATAAAGAGAAGTTCCCTTGATAAGAGGTGAAGATTGCATTTGTCATTTGTTTGTGGGCATAAGGACAAACATTTATAAATTGTTGTTAGGGATTATGCTAGTTTAGTAAATTAGCAACACAGATACTCCTCCAATTTCACTAGCACTGGGCAATTAAGTTCCTAGCACCAGGTATGGTTTACCTATGGTTGAGCAGGTATGACATACAATTAGAGAGCTGTTGATTATTGCCAAGGCATGTGTACCACTATTGAAAGAGTAGGGTTATTGCTTAATGATGGTTGTCGTTGCAGCCTAATGCTTGGGTAATTTTGCAAAGGAAGGGGAATAAACATAAGAGCCAGAGGATAAGGGGCTTTTCTGTGAGAGTGTCTCATATAGTAACATCAGAAGCTATACCTATACTGTTTCAACATGACAGCTCAAATAAGAGAGAGGAACGTCCATGAAGCCTTAACCCTCCATAAGAACTATAGGCAGCAGAGAGATGGGCTTTCTCAGGAAGAGCATACCAATTGATTTTCCAGGGCCAAATGTGGTCAGCCCTGAAAATAAGCATAAAATAACCTTACATTCACCTTTCTAAGCTTTATATAAACCTGGTGTGTGTGTGTATGTGTGTGTGTGTATGTGGGTGTGTGTGTGTATACATATGTTTGTACAACAAATACATATATGAATCTAATAATAATTACTGAAAAATGAGACCATATATTTGAAGAAGAATAGGTATGGGTATATGATAACTTTGAAGGGAGATAAAGGATATGAGCATTGATATAATTAAATTATGACCTCAGAAGAAAACAGAAAAACCTGAGAAACTTAACCAAAGGATTATTGTAATATTTAATACCACAGACATGGCTTTTATAAAGGACTGGATTTTCCTGCAGGTAGGAATGATTGTTTACTCATATGATCTCAAGATCAAGCTCACTTTCACACCTCTTGCTGTGGTTTTCAGGTCAGCTCAAAGTGTAGATGAACTGGGAAGGGAAAGAAGTCAAGGTTCTGTGTTGTGATGGTGACCCCAACTGCAGCAAACAATGGCAGTTCTCCGATTTTTGAAATTGGCTCACTTGAAAGATAAACATTGGCTTCCCACAAAGTGTTATAAGATCCTTGGCCTTTGTGAGTCCGTTTGGAGGAAGCATTTAGCAAACTTAAATTGCTGCTGGCAACTCTAAGCTCTGAACAATTTTAAACAAATGAGTTTTGTACCAATATGCCCCACATAGAAAATAGACAAATTTTGATATACAGTCTCATCGCATCCATGGACTGGTTGTTACTTTTGAAAGTTCAATCTTTTAGTAAAATGTATTAATCCTTGAAAAGATGAAATTTAAAATTTCAACTTGTGGTGTCTCTAATAAAATGACTACTCAGACACAAACTGAAAAAAAAAACATAAAAAGAATGGATTAAATTAAATAAATATCAGGGGAGCATGAAGAACACATCCTGAGTTTGGCATGTAGGTTTCATTTTCCTCTCTAATCTGATTTGAATCCACTTGGCAAGCTGTAATTTGCTCATCACCCACATTTGGCCTTATGATTTCCTTTATGGATGTAAATGTAATAAAACCAAGTCAGTCATGTCAGAACAAGGGAAAACTAATACACACCTTCCTGTTATGTGGGTTATACTTGACCTGGGATTTGACATGTTCTGTTTCTTAGGAAACTCAGTTATTTCTCCTGTTTCACTCCTTAGCATTTTCAATAAAATTATGAAATGCCTACAGGGCATTGAGATGATAAATGTGTTCCCTTTTCATGCTACTTATTAGAGGAGGTCAGTGACAAAACACTTTAAAACTATTTCATGATCTCCCAATTAAACACTTTGTTATTTATAAACGTTGTTCTCTTCCTTATATACTTGGCCACTCCTGAGTGGATTTCTACTTCCTCCCCTTCTACTCCAAGGCCTTCATGTCCAGATCTTATATAACCCTACTATTGGTAAGATCTCCAATTACTAGTCTCCTTGGGCAGTGAGGAGTTTCATTTTACTATATACTCTGTAAGCTGACTGAATTAAATTAATGCTATATGTGGTTCTCCTGTGTGGAAATTAAAAAGATTTATACTCACTGTTTTGAAGAAGAAAATTTTTGCTTCCAGCTGTCAAAACAAGCTGTCATTTCAATTATCTAGAGTGTCTATTAGTCAATTTTTAATAAAGTTCCAACTAGGTTTTCTTGGGTTTTAATGAATGACATCCTGTGCACACCTTTGAAATATGTGTTCCAAGTCCCAATAGAATTCTGAAATTAGGTAGAAAATAATAAGTAATCTAATCATAAGATGCTTAACATTTTCCTACATTGCCTAGAGTGTGCACTGGTCTCACAATTGCAGTTCCTTCCTTAACACCCCCACCTTCTGTTACCAGAGCAGCTATAATTGAGGGTAAAACACTGATGAATTTCAGACACAGGCATCTGCTTCTTTAATGGGACAATATGTAAACAAAGCATTTAATAAGTTTTGGAACCCAATTCATTACCATATTGCATCTTCTAAATGGTGGCAAACACATGTCATTCTTTTCTCTACCCTTACCAATATTTAACCAACTATTGCATATGTAATCTGTTATGATAATTTTTTTCTTAAAATAGAATACTAAATTTTCCTATTGAAATCCTCAGAGTCATGAGGTTAGCAATAAACATTTCAGAAAAGAAGATTGAGTCCAATTTACCCTGACTCTTGATGTGAGAAAGCAATCTGGTAGCCATAGCATAAATGCATGATCTGGGCCATCTCCATCCTTGGTGATTCTGTTATTCTTTCATTTCCAGAACATCTTGCCTTCTTTGCTCCTACAAAACAGTGTCCCTTGAAGAGGTAAAAATACCAGAGGTAGGAAGATCAGTTCAAAGTCCGTTTGTTTTGCTTCTATAAAACAGCATCCTTGCAACAGGTTCAAAGTTAGGAATATTTGTTCAACATCATATTCATCTACAGGGTTACTTATAGACAGCCTGGGCTTCAAACTAACAAAAAAACATCATCTGAGTTCTTAGATCAATCAATACTCTTTAACTGTAATTTCCTTATCCAAACCAATGCTGTGAACTAGATGGCTCCATAAAACATTAACCTTGTCACCTAATGACAAAATTCCAACCCCAGATGTTCTCATCTTTATAGCTTTCTGACAGAATTTTAGTGTTTAATATTCTTTTTAACACTAAAATAACTTTTCATGATCCCTTGCAAATCAGAATACCTCTGAATGTAATAGACCAACTTTAGATGCTCTGATTACCTGATAACACTAAGGAAACAACTATCATAACAGGTGTTTTGAATCATTTTATAGATTTACTTTGTAAGATATTGGCTAGTGATTAATTATTTTTATGTTTTGCCTTTATGGCATGAAAGTGAAATAGGAGTAATACCTTTATGATTGTCACGAACTTTTAATTATATGATACATGTAAAACATTTAGATCATTGTTTTTGTGATTTTGCAATATTTTATTGAGTTCTTGACCATCCATACATGTATGCAAGATATTATAAACATTATTGAGCCCTGAATGCATTCTCATCTACTTCGCATTCCTGCAAGCCACTTTATTCTTCTCAGTTGGCATTCTCATACCTCTAAATCTCATTTCAATGTAAGTCTAATTTATGCATAATAAATTTTTACCTCCTTTTAATTTAAATGTGAAACAAAGTTGTTTTACATGTCAATCCTAGTTCCCTCACCTTCCCATCCTCCTCTGTTATCCCAATGAAATCTCAGCCCATCACCTTCCTGCTCCCCAGGGAGGGTGAGGCCTTCCATGGGGAGTCTTCAAAGTGTGTCATATCATTTGTAGCACGTACTAGAACCATCCCCATGTGTCTAGGCTGAGAAAATATCCCTTTATGTGGGATGGGCTTCAAAAGTCCATTCATATACTAGGGATAAATACTGACCCATTACTTGAGACCCGATAGTCTGCCCAGTCCTGCTAACTAACACCAACATTCAGGAGTGTGGGTCAGTCCTATGCTGGCTTTCCAGCTATCAGAATGGGGTGCATGGGCTCTACTCTTGTTCATGTCAGCTGTGGGTTTCTCCAGACTGGTCTTAACCCCTTGCTCATCACACATCCCTCTCTATAACTGGATTCCAGGAGTTTGGCTACTATTTAGCTGTGGGTGTCTGCTTCTGCTTCCATTGGCTACCAGATGAAGGCTCTAGGATGGCATATAAGATAGTTGTCAATCTCATTATCATGGAAGGGCATTTAAGGTAGCCTCTCCACTATTGTTTAGATTGTTAGTTGTGTTCATTGTTGTAGATCTCCCAGCATTTCTCTAGTGCCATATTTCTCCTTAAATTTATACTGGCACCTTCTATTATGGTATCACTTTTCTTGTTATCCTCTATTTCTTCCTTGTCTCAATCTTCCTGTTCCCTCAAAACTATCTCTCTCTTCCTTCTCTCCCTTTCTCTTTCTCCTAACTCCCTCTCCCCTCCCTCAAAGCTCCCAATTGTCTCGGTACATCTTGTCCCATATCCCCTTTTCAGGGCACCATGTATGTCTCTCTTAGGGTAATTCTTGTTTCTTAGCTTTTAGGTAGTGTGAATTATAGGCTGGTAAAACTTCGCTTTGTGTCTGAAATCCATACATGAGTGTGAACATACCATGTTTGCCATTTTGTGACTGGGTTACCTCACTCAGATTAGTTTTTTTCTAGTTCCATCCATTTACCTGTGAATTTCAGAAATCCATTGTGTTTTTCTTCTGAGTAGTGATCCATTGTGTAAATATGACACATTTACTCCATTCATTTTTCTAATAAGGGGCATCAAGGCTGCTTCCACGTTCTGGATATTACAAATAATACTGCTATGAACATAGGTCTTTGGGTATAAGCTTAAGAGTGGTATTACTGAATCTTGATGTACACTAATTTTGCATTATCCTGAGGAACCATCATAATGATTTCCAAAGTGGCTATATGAGTTTGTACTTCCACCAGCAGTGGAGGAGTGTGCCCCTTTCTCCACATCCTTTCCAGCATAAACTCTTTGGTGTTTTTGATTTTAGCCATTCTGACAGGAGTAAGTAAAATTACGATGGCAGATGTCATTCTGTAAATATGTTTTTCTTATTGATTAGTGAATAAAGCACTGTTGGCCAATAGGAAAGCAAGATAGGTGGGACTAGGGGACAAGCAGGATTCTGGAAGAGTAGGGAGGAGATTCAAGTTGGAGGACAGAGAGAGACGAATGCCAGGGCCTCTCTCAGTAAGATGAGACCACATGGAAACACTTAGATTAATAGAAATGGGTTAATATTTAAGATGGAGCTAACTGATAATAAATTGATAACTGGCCTACAGCTTTATATACAATACAGTGTCTCTGTGTGTTATTTGAGGCTGGTACTGCAGAGGGACCAGGCTGGTGGAAAAACTGCTCTTAACAAGATTATATCTCAGAATTGTTTTGATTTGCAATTCTCTAATGGCTTAAGTGTCTTTCAGCCATTTTAGATTCCTTCATTGGAAATTCTCTATTTAGTTCTATAATCTACTTTTTAATGGGATTATTTGGTGTTTTTGTAACTAGCTTCTTGAGTTCTCTGTATATTTTGGAAATCTGCCCTCTGTCAGATGTGGGATTGGTGGATATCTTTTCCCATTCTGTGGGCTTCCATTTTGTCTTTTTGACTGTGTCCTTTGCCTTATAGAAGCATCTCAATTTCATAATCCCATTTACTAATAGTTGATCTCAGTGTCTGTGCTAGTGGTGTTATGTTCTGGAAGTGGTTTCCTGTACCAATTCATTCCACTTCACAGAGGTTCAGTGTGGCTGGGCTTATGTTGAAGTCTTTGATCCATTTGGACTTAAGTTTTGTGCATTGCGATAGATATGGTCTATCTGCAGTCTTCTATACATCAGTACCCAGCTATGCCAGCACCGTTTGTTGAAGATCCTTTCTTTTTTCCATTGTATAAATTTAGTTTCTTTTGTCAAAAATCAGGTGGTCATAAGTGTGTGGGTTTATATCAGGGTTTTTAATTTGATTCCATTAGTACAGATTAGTACAGATTCCTGTCTATTTTTTGTCTCAATCCATTGATTCTTTGTATTATTTTCCTAGTTTCTTTCTTATTGATTTCAGCCCTCAAAGTGATTATTTCCTGGTGTACTCCTCCAGGGTGAGTTTGCTTCTTTTGGTTCTAGAGCTTTCAATTACTGTTCAATTACTTTTAATTCTGTAATGTAACTATTCTCCAGTTTTCTCATGTGAGCACTTAAGGCTATGAACTTTCCTCATAGCACTGCTTTCAAAGTGGCACATGAGTTTGCGCATGTTGTGTCTTCATTCTCATTGAAATATAGAAAGTTTTTCATTTCTTTCTTTCATCTTTGACTGAGGAATGGTGCAATTGTGCATTGTTCAGTTTCCATGAGTTTGTAGGTTTGCTGCAATTTGTGTTGTTGAATTCTAACTTTAAAGCATGCTGGTCTGATAGGGGGTTATATCAGTTTTTGTGTGCTACTGAGGTTTACTGTATTTCTAAGTATTTGTTCGATTTTAGAGAAGTTTCCATGTGGTGCTGAAAAAAGGTACATTCTTTTGTGTTTGGATGGAATGTTCTATAAATGTCTATATATCCAATTGGATCATAATTTTTGTTAGTGCCTTTTTTTGTTTGTTTGTTTGTTTGTTTTGTTTGTTAATCTGTGTGGTGGACCAGTTTAGTGTTGAGAATGGGGTGCTAAAATCTCCCATTATAAGTGTGTGAGGTTTTATGTAAGATTTGAGTTTTAGTAATGTTTCTTTTAGGAAAGTGGGTACCTTTGTATATGGGGGCATAGTTGTTTAGATTCGAGACTTTTGATGGATTTGTCCTCTGATGAATAAGAAATGACCTTCTTTGTATCTTTTGATTGACTTTAGTTTGAAGTCTAATTTGTTAGGTATAAGTATTGCTAAACACCCTTGTTTCTTGGGTCCATTTGATTGGAAAGTCATTTCCTAACTCTTCACTTCTGTCTTTGAAATTGAGATGTGTTTCTTGTATGCCACAGAAAGATGGATTCTGCCTTAGTATCCGTTCTTTTCTTCTGTGTCTTTTTATAGGTGAGTTTATACCATTATTTTGAGGGATGTTAATGATTTTTAATTCTTGATTGGTTTGTATTTGTTGTTGTATTGTGTGTGTATTTTGCCCCATTTTTCTTCTGGGTGTTGGTAAAGTGGGGTTATCTATTGCCTATATCGCCTATGTTTTTATGGGTGTAGTTAATTCCTAGGGTTGGAGTTTTCCTTCCAGAACTTTTTTTTTAGGGCTGGATTAGTGGATGTGTATTGTTTAAATCTGTTTTTTCTTTTCTTTTCTTTTTTATTGAATATCTTGGTTTCTCCGTCAATAATGATTGAAAACTTTGCTGGGTATAGTAGTTTGAGCTGGCATCCATGATCTCTTATTTTGCAGAATATCTATCCAGGAGCTTCTGGCATTCAGAGTTTCCATGAAGATGTCAGGTGTAATTTTGATAGGTTTGCCTTTATATGTTACTTGGCCTTTTTCCTTTGCAACTATTAATATTCTTTCTTTATTCTGTATGTTTGGTATTTTTGATTATTATGTGCCAAGGGGACTTTCTTTTGTGGTCCACTCTATTTGTTTTTCTGTAAGCTTCTTGTTCCTTCATTGGCATGTCATTTTTAGATTGACAAAGTTTTCTTCAATGACTTTGTTGAATATATTTTCTGCACCTTTGAGTTAGGTTTCTTCACCTTCTTCTATATCTATTATTTTTAGGTTTAGCCTTTACACTGTGTCCCATATTTCCTGGATATTTTGTGTTAGGGGTTTGTTGGACTTAAGCTTTTCTTTGGTTGATGAATATATTTCTCCTAGTGTATCTTTAGTGTCTGAGATTCTCTCTTCCATCTCTTATATTTGGTTGGTTATACTGCATCTGTAGTTACTGATGATTTGCCTAACTTATCTATTTCCAGCATTCCCTCACACTGTTTTTTGTTTATTTGTTTTTTTTTTTTTTTTGTTAGTTTCTCTATTTCAGCTTTTAAACCTTGCACTGTTTGAATTGTTTCTTGTAAATTTTGGTATGCCTTTTCCTCCATTTCTTGAATTTTTTCTTCCATTTCTTTGAGGGTTTTCACATTACCTCTTTTAGGGTCTCTATAATCATAAAGTTGTTTTTAGGGTTGTTCTCTTCTGCTTCATCTGTGTTGAAATGTTCAAGTCTTGCTGGTGTGGAGTCCCTAAACTCTAGGGGATTCATATTGATCTTTCTGTTGTTGAATGTGTTTTCATATTGTCATCTCTTTTTCCAGTGTGTACTGTTGTGTGCTAGTAAGTTCTTGCTCCCTTCTGGTGTGTACGGGATAAAGGTTCTCTTCTGGTGGGTGCAAGCTAGTTTACTAGGAAAGGCTCCCTTGCACACAGTCCTCAGCCCTCTATCCTCAGGTTACTCCAAGTCGGCACTGGAATGCAGGTGGAAATAGAGCAACACTTACCCCCTCCTGTTGTTGGAGGTGGAACTAGGATGCTAGCAGCCTCATGGTGGGCCAGGCCCCTAGGGCGGATCTCCTGCATGCAGTTCTCAGTCCTCAGGATGCTCTAAGCAGTACACCGGAATATTTATAATAATTTTAATATATGCCACAATGGCTAGTTATCCATGGCTCTAATGACCATGTTCTATCCAGAAGACAGCAAATGTCCATAACCATCCATCACATGTTACCATCTTTGCACTATCTTTGCCAATATCTTGTTTGGATAGTAGAGTATCTTTTATAGATGCCACAGTATGTGGGTGAGGTAAGCACTCAAAAGCCATTTATTCTCAACATATTGGGCAGGTTTGAGTTCTATATTAATCATGGCCCACTGGTAAAATGATTATTTGATCAAGAATGAGAGCAATACTACTAAAAGGATACAAACACAGGTATTTAAAAATCAGTTTGCCTTTTATTCTGTTTGATATAACATTAATAAGTTTCCCAGCCATATAATTTTATCTTTCTCACATTCACAGTAAGATGTATACATTCCTTTCTGTGAAATAAGCTTCAAATCAAATTGGAAAACAGTAGATTACAAGCAAAGTCATCATAGCACAAATTCAGCAAGTACATTTTTCTATCAGACAGCATAGCAATGTGCATCCCTATGAAATGAACCTATGGGGAGAAAGTTTCCAGCTCACTTTTAAATTGATTCAGCTGTGTGCTGTATCCAGAGTTCTCTATCTTCAGCAAAAGAGTCTTATCAAGTTTTTTGTGGGTGAAAATGAGAGTGCCTAGCTAACATCCAAGAATTACAAATTTTATTAAGAAACCCATGATATACAATAACACCATTATTCATTCATGGGAAGTATCCCATGAACTTTCACTTACTTATTTTTATTTTATGTGCACGATATGACTATATTGTCTGGATGTCTATTTATGTGTCTGGTATGATGGAAACTAGAAGAGGGAGTTGGGACCCCTGGAATTTCAATTACAGGTGGTTTTGAGCCTCTGCAAAAGCATTCATTGTTTTAAACCACTAGGCCATCTTTAAGTACCAATGATTTATTCATTTTTATTATCTTGTGTATGTGTATGTGTTAGTTACGAGTAAGGTTTTTCCACCAGTCTGGTCACACTGCCCTGCCAGCAGCCAAGTAACACATAGAGACGCTGTATTAGATATAATTCTGTTGATCAGTTACTTGTTTCTTATTGGCTTGCTCTGTCTTAAATACTAACCCATTTCTATTAATCTAAGTGTTTCCACGTGGGCTCATCTTACCAGAGAGCGGGGCCAGCATTCTGCTCTGTCTAGTCTCTCCATGCTGACTCCTCCTTACTACCTCCTTGAATCCTCCTTGTCTCTTAGTCCATCCAATTTTGCTTTCCTATTGGCCAACAGTGCTTTATTCATTAACCAATAAGAGAAACATATTTGCAGAATGACATCTCCCATCATGTGTGTTTGTATGTCTCCACAAAGAAAATAAGCTTCATATCTCCTGATTCTAAAGTTACATGCAGTTATTAGCATCTAATGTGGTTAATGATAACAAAAGTCAAGTTCTCTAGAACAACATTAAATTCTCTTAACTAATCAGCAATCTCTCCAGCTCCTCCATTAAAACTATTAAAATTATTTTTTTTAGATTACATAGTAGCTATCTATATGCTTTTTTTCTATATAATTTATTTGAATGACCTACTCACTTATCTGAGTATTATTTCATTTCCACTCCTATCACTGTTCAATTATAGTATCCCTTATAATCTTCTACCTACATAGGGCATGTGTGAACACTTTTTTGTGATTAAAAACACAAAATTAATTTTGTGAATCAACAGATTTGCACACACAACCAGTAAATAATTAATACTGCAGTAGTTTAATTGCAAGAAAATGGAATAAATTATCCATCAATGAAGTTTTTTGATATTTTTAAATATTTATTTTATCTTAAAAATATTGTATAATCAAGTGATAAAAATAGCATGTCTTTGGTATCTGTATAGACACAGAATGAATGTGATAGTTGAATTTAGCATAGCCTTTTTCCTTTTTTCTCTCATTTTGCTTTTCTCCTGTTTCATCTTTGGAAATATGGCCTAAAGGTCAATGGAAAATGCCAATTTCTTTACTTTTTGTATGTTATCTTCTTTATTTTATTTTTCATTTCACATACCAACTGCCTCCCACCCTTCTCCTATCCATACCTACTCTTTTCCATACCCCATCCACTCCTCAGAGGGCTTAAGGCCTTCCAAGTTGAGCTAGAGCCAAGCCCCTTCTTCCCATATCAAGGATGAGCAAGTTGTCCTACCACAGGGAATGGGCACCAAAAATCCAATTCATGCACCTGAGATAGGTCCTGGTCCCACTTCCAGCCTCCCACTGAAACATATCAAGTCAATAACTGTCACCATTCAGAGGGCTCAATTTGGTCCCGTGCAGATTCCCCAGCTGTTAGTCTAGTCCTTGAGTTCCCACTCGCTAGGGTCATCTGTCTCTGTGTTTTTCGCCATCATACTCTTGAAGTCCCTTGTTTATATGATCCCTCCTTTCCCTCTTCAACTGAACAACAAGAGCTCAGCTCAGTGCTTGACTGTGGATCCCTGTATCTGCTTACATCAGTTACTATAGTCATTAGTGTAACAAAAATGTGATTAAAGGGGAAAGCTAGTTTAGGCACCCTCTCCACTATTGCTAGGAGTCTTAGCTAGGGTCATCCTTGTGGATTCCTTGGAGTTTCTCTAGCACCAGGTTTCTTCCTAACCATATAATGGCTCCCTGTATCAAGATACATCTTTCATTGCTGGTCACTTACGTCCCTCCCCTAACAGCCTTCTGGATCCCTCATGTTTCCATTCCCATCACCTTCCTTGTATCCTCATTCCCAGTTTACCCAGGAGACCTTAACCATTTTACATGTGTGAACCCTCTTTCCCTCAGATCTCTCATGGCTCCTTTCTACTTGTTGTTCAACACAAACTTTTACTTTGACTTTAACAGCAAAATGTTACTTGTAAATCAAGGATCCTGTTTGAGAGAGAACATAAAATCATGCCTGGTTTACCTTATACAATATAATATTTTCCAGTTGCATATGTATACCATCAGTTTCATTGTTGTTTATTTTCTTTATTAGTAAATTAAATTATATCATGTACACATATCACATATTTATTATGTAGTGGTCAGTTAATGGTCATTTACACTTTTACCATTTCCTAGTCATGGACCAGCAATGAACATGGAGTGTATTAATTCTTTTATAGCTAGATCATATATGGGTTTTGGTTCATATCTATGTATTTTTGTTTTGCGCTTTTTACAAAGTCACCACCAGGTTTCATAGAGGTTATATCAAACTACACTTCCACCAATAGTCAGGAAACATATTTCTTTCCCATATTCTTCTCAGAACTCATTGTCTTTTGTTGTCTTGATAACCATTCTGACTAGGTTTGAGGTGGCTTCTCAAAATAATTTTATTGTTGTATTTCGCTAATGGCTAAAGATATTGAATGATTTTAGAATGTTCATGAACCTCCTCTATTTCTTTTGAGAATTCATTATTCAGCACCATATCCAATTTCTTATTTGGTTTATTTATTTCCTTCCAGTGTAGCTTTATTAGTTTTTATACATTCTAGAAGTTAATCTTCTATTGGATGTATAGCTGGAATAGATTTTCTCTCTTTCTGTACAATGGCTTTTCACACAACTGATGGTTGGCTTGACTATACAGCAGAAAACATTGTAGTTTTATGCATCCGAATTTTTAATTGTCCTTATTTCCCAAGTAACGAGATGCCTGTTTAAAAAGTCCCCGCCTATGCTTATTTCTTGAAGAGTATTCCGTTATGTTATGCTGCAGCAGTTTCAGGTTCTATGCTGAGATCCTTGACAAATTTGGAGTTGGTTTCTGTGCCAAGTAAGAAAAAGGTACAGATCTAGCTGAATTCTACTACATAGAGACAGCCAGTTTTCTCAGCATCATTTGTTGAAGATGTTGTTACCTTTATCAAAGATCGTGTAGCTGAAGTTGTGTAGCTCTTTTCCATTATGTAAATTTCTGCTTTGTGATAATATCTGGATGATTATATTTCTATGACTCTGTAATGACCTGCAAACAAGTCTGGTGAGCCTTCCAGCAATATTCTTCATGGTGACAATTTTTTTGAATCTTGACGATTTATTTATGCTTCCATATAAATTTTAATGTCTTAAAATCTGAGCTGGATTGAGGTCCCATTTATTGATTGTTGCTTTCATTGTCTATGTTTCTGGTGTTATATTTAGGAATTGAACAGTGGAGAAGCTTGGATTATCAGTGGGGCCCCTGGTAGTATTTTACCTTGGTTAATAGTGTATAACATTTCAGAATACTTAAAGCTCACTAAAAACAAATTTTAGTTGACTAACTTCTACTAACACATCCAAATCAGCTATTGTGCCCTTTGGGGGGCTTTATTGTCTCTCAACTAAAGGCCACACCATAAACTTGCAACTTACCACTCAAGGTCTACTCCTCAATTCTTCCAACTAATTCAACCCTATTTTCAGAACAATTTCAACTGATTCTACTTCTAAATGTGAGATAATCCAAATCCATTACCTTTCCTTCATGCAGAAAACCCAGTTTATTTCCTTGTCATCTCTTACTTGAATTCTAGAGAAAATTAACATTTCCTATCTTCTTCATTTCTTTTTCTATCACCACCAGTGGAATACACTTCTTTTTTTTATTGAACTCAATGGATTAATGGATTAGAAACTTTACAAGCAAGTCATTGAAAGGTGAATACTAAAATTTTATTGTACTCTTCTGCAGAAATTATTGCACACTACTACAGACTGCACTTTACATATTACTCCAGACCATATTACTAAACACATGAATTAATTCAAAGTAGATTACAGTCCAATATTCCAGACTAGATTACTATATATCACCCTAATATATTATGGTCTACTTCTGTAGACTGTAACATTGAATAATACTTCAGATTAAATTATTTACTGTCCATGACTCCAGAGTGTATTCATTTATAGTACTCCATGATATGTTACTAGTTCACATTTTTTTATTGTATACTACTCCATACTATATTGTACATTATACTGTATATATTGTACATTACATTGGAATGTTGTTAAATATTGCTATAAGCTATATTTCTGTATACTACTATAGCCTATTACCATACATGACTATATGAATAATGAACAATAAAATCATAAGAGTAATTTGATTTATTGAGTAATAACTTACCATATCCTTACTTTTTTGATTGTGCACTTTCTTACTTTTTTGGTCTTTTAGCATTAGACCAAAATCTATTTTGTAGCCACATGAAATATGTGTTCATTCTTGAAATCTTTGTTCTACAAGCAATTGCAATTTAATTTTTGGTGACTTTCATTATTTCATTAAAAGCCAGCACATAAGTAGACATTATGCTTGGTATTCACAAGATCCCATTCATTATCATTATCCTGTCTACCTTCACATCTCCCAAAGTTCAGAAGAAATGAATTGGGTTGTACTGTCAGTTTTGTGGTGATGGTGCTTTCTGTAGGACTTGCTTGAGGAGGCAGTGTTCACAAATATACAGTGGGGATTTGCTTCATTTCAGTTATTTTCTTTCTCTTCTTTAATGTCATTGACTACTTGAAAAGTGATATTCCACATTCTACTCTATTAGTGAATAGCTTTGACGGGGGATGGATTTTTCTTAGGACTTTCTTTTTATTATAATATATTCTTTTCCATGCAACAATTCTAATATTTTCCCCTCCCTCAACTCCTACAAGATTCTACCCACCTCTTCTCCCATCCAAATCGGCACTCTTTCCATATCCTTAGAAAAACAAATAGGCGTCTAACTAATAATAAAATAGAACAAGACAACAAAAACAGACCAACCACAATAGAATAAACCTACAAGCAAAAGAAAAAGAGGCAAAGAAAAGACTTAAGAAACACAAACATGCAGAGATATACAGAAATCTAATAAATACCTAAAACTTGAAGACAGTATGCATTCAAAAGTCCTGTAGGGGAGAAAAAGAAGAAAAACAAAAGTGGCCTGAAAAAGCATTATTAAACAAAGAATCTCCAAAAACATCATTGAGTTCATGTGGTTTTGACCAAATATTGCTAGTCATGGGGCCCCCCTTAAGAATGGCTTCTATCATCAGTGAGTCTCCATTGCAGAAAACCAATCTATTGTTTTACTGCTTATCAGTTGGAGACAGATTCTGTATTAGGGATGAGGACGTTTGTCCATTTCTCTCAGGTCTCAGACCACATATATTACAGACCCAACCAGATTTTTATGGACTTTCTGATATTTTCAGAAGCTTCTTCAAATTTCTTCACTATTACTTTTCTTCCTTTTTTCTAGTTTTCCTTTCTCCAATATCTTATTCCAATCTAAATGCCAGTTCTTTGGGGTCCTTAGTTCCATCTTCATCCACACCAGAATGGAAGTTATCACACCTATGTAGCCTATAAATATTTACTTCCTATTCTTCCTTGCAGAGTACTTGGATGTGATGGTGGATCTCTTGAGACTCTTCTACAAATAGCTGCATATGCTCTTTTATACCACTATTTCAAACACAAACTTCATTTTTAATATGGTTAAGAACAGAGCCAATGTATTTTTTTATTTATTTTATATAACCAAGTCCATTTAAATGAAAACAAACATTTATAGACAATATTTGGGAATTTGGGCGTTGTTTTTTCCAAACTACTTCCTGCTGGTAAGGGGCGCTGTCATGGGGGATTCGAAGAAGATTCAGAAATCCTGGCTGTAGTCTGTAAGGCTGCTTTGTCCAGCTGTTTTCAATGTAAGATCACCTGGTACTCTGTTTAAGGTGGTCTGGCTTGATCAAACCACATTAGTCTGGAAGGAATCCACATCTTCTCATTTTCTGTGGAAACAAAAACAGAAATCCTTTTCCCCAGTAAAATATCCTTGAACTTAAATTTTGGAGTCAAAGCATTTTTTTAAGTTTATTATTTTACATGTCAATCCCATTTCCTTTTCCCTCCCTCCCTCCCTTTCTCCCTTCCTCCTTCCTTCCTTCCCTCCCTTTTACCCTCTCTGCCCTCTCATATGCACTCTAACCACCCTCCCCTACCATCCCACCACCCAAATTCCATATGTAGGGGAATGCCATCCAGTTGGGGGTCATGTAGGTCTAACAGGTCATGTGAAGTAGGGACTAGGGCTTCTCTCCTGTCTCTAGATAAAGGCAGTTATCCCTCCATGGGGGATGTGTTCGCAAAGTCCTTTTGTGCACCAGGGATACATCCTGGCTCCACTGTCTGAGGTCCCTTAGACTGCTCAGTCCTTCTGGCTGAGACCCATATTCAGGGGGGCCTGAGTCAGTCCCATGCTGGCTTCCCAGCTATCAGTCTGGTGGCCCGTTAGCTCTTCCTTGTTCAGGTAAGCTGTCTCTATGTGTTTCTGCTGCCTGGTTTTCTCCTCTCCATCTGCATCTGCGTTCTACTTCGACTCAGTGTTTATGTATGGGTGTTTGCTCCTGTTTCCAACAGGCATAAGTGGAGGATTACATGGAGAAGTTAGTTGTTGATCTCACTCTCCGGGAAGGGCATTTATGGTAGCCTTTCCACGGAAGCTCAAATTGTTTTATGGCAGCAGTCTTGTAGTTCCCTAGACCTTTCTTTGTGTTCAATTTTATCGTCAAACCAATATTGGCTCCCTCTTGTATGCTCTCTCTCTCTCTCTCTCTCTCTCTCTCTCTCTCTCTCTCTCTCTCTCTCTCTCTTTCCTGTCTTCTATTCCTAACCAGGCTCAATCTTCCTGGTGGCACATGTTTTCCTTTCCTCCCCCTCGTTTTCTCGTACTTTTCTCTCCATTTGCTCCCCCCCACTTCCCCTGAGCTCTAGGGGACTTGTTCCTTACCAGTTCTGTGAGGGACTTTATATGAATCTCTTAGAATACACCTTGTATCCTAGTTCCTCTGGTGGTGTGAGTTATAGGCTGGTGATCCTTTGATCTAGGTCTAAAATCCATATATGAGTGAGTACATACTGTGTTCCTCTTTTTGTGACTGGGTTACCTCATTCAGGATGGTTTCTTCAAGAGCCAATGTATTTTTAGCACCACCTTCAGTTAATGTAGTAGCATATTCAAAGGTACTCCCTCAAATTTCTCAAATCCTATTCCATTGATTGGATCAAAGTCATGGCGTTTGCAGGAAGAAACCAGCTTGCTACTGTGATAAAGCTTTTCAGGAAAAGTTCTATATATGGGTAACTACCAATCCTAAGCAAAATCCTGAGAGGAATATTATTTTCCATACTGTACTTTCTTGGTTTGCTGGCATGGCAGTTCTGCAGAACACACTGGGAGAGAGGCTGATTTATCCTTGGATAGTCAGTGCTTGTATAGAAAAATTCAGTGATGCTTAGTTACATGATTTTTGAGGCCCCTGGGTTTTCATGGCACCAGATATTTGGTTAACAATCTGTGACATTGCTTTCAAATAAAGTTACTGAGAAGAATTTAAAAACCTCAAAGTCTGGCATTGACTGTTTTCTTATAGATGAAATTCCTTTTAACTATGCATTTCCAAAATATCCACCCCATCCATGTAAATAATGTCCTCTGACAAACAGCTTTCCACAATGTTCAGTGTCTCAAGAATTTCCCAAAATTCCTCAGATGCAGCAGCCTCAGAATGAGCAGACTTACAACTCTCATCCTCATTCATATTATGGAATGAGTAATGAATCTTGAATCACTTAAGCCACAGTAGTCATTTCAACGACATAATCATGTCAGCATTTTTTTTCTCAATGTCATCATCATATTGCTTTTGCTGTGGCTATGTTCATAGTGATCCTGATATATGCCTCATCTTGGTATGAGTTTGGAGAATGTTTTGCTTTTCTGCAATATACCCTTCAAGAATTTGTACTGGTCTTTATATTTTCAGTGGAAAAAAATGTTAGCAATTTATGTCTCCTTTTCTTATTCTTCCAGATAGTAATGTCTAGTACAAAAAGAAATGTCTGAGTAGGGGTAATTACCACTGTCTTTTCCATCTTTTCATGTCTTAATTACTCCTTATTATGATTTCACAATGAAGATTCACTGTGACCTCTTGCTTTTGGAGCTAGCAATGAATGTTGTATGTATTTTTTGCTGTTATAAAGAAAATGATATGAAAGAGTTAAGAATAAGGGAAAATATACAATCAGTACACAAACACAAAAGTTGTAAGAGTGTAAGTACCTTAATGGAGTACACTGTTGAACATGGACCTTTAAATCTTAAAATACACAGACTATACATAATGAACCAAGTGCTTAAACTACTAACATAATCATTTGTTATGCTTACATATGTTGTACTGTGTGTAGCTATATATAATCTACTTTCATATGCCAGGCAGTGCATTAGCTTTGCTTACATCATCTTCAATAAAATACATGGTGACACAAGACACTATGAAGTTGTATAAACATAAAAATCACAAATTAGGAGAGTGACACATACCTATAATTTTAGATCCAAAAAAGACTGGATAAAGATGATGACAAATTTGAAGCTCTTCTGGACTACATAGAGTGTCTAATGCTAAATTCAGTTTTGTAGTAAAGCAATCTCAGAAAACAATAGAATTCATTGATGAGCATCCAAATCCTTCCTTAGAAACCACTGGAAAAATACAAAGAGATCTTTCCAACTCACATTTAGTTGTATATTTCCTTGCAGTTATGGAAAAGTAGAAAAAGATATCAAATTTAAACAGTCTTTATTTAAATAAATATGTACATTATTAATTTGTTAATTAATATTTTAAATGCAGTAATGGTTTGCTTTACTTTATTTGTTCATATTAATATTAAAATTTGTTCATATTAAAAAGTTTGGAATATTTTTCACTTACACATTATTTCATTTGTCTAATAATTATGAGGCTACAACTATTGTTTTCTTTGTGCTAGATACAAAAAAGACCTGTAAGCTCACCTAAATAACAAAAAATTTACAAGCCAGAGAATTCCCAATAACTCTGGAAGCTCATGGAACACAACACACTCTAAACTTTGTGACATGAAATTTCTTCATCGTGCAAACAAGTGTTTGATATAAATTAAAAGCAACTGAACATTTTACTGTCATCTTTGATATAAGTGGCAATAAATGAATGAAGTATTTCTCTGGGTATGTTGAAATATTCATATATATATATATATGTATGTATGTATATATATATGTATCTATACATATATATATATATGTATGTATGAATTCCAGGTGAAAAAGGAGCCTGTGACTAACAGACAACAAGAAACCAGGAATAGGGCTCTCCATCTATATCCAACAAGAAACAGATACATAAATAGCATACTAGTATACATTTATCAAAGTAATACTTTGTTCCCTTTAGAAACATGGTTAGAGAAATTTTCTCTGAAAGCATGGGCAATTTCTATACTGGAATATTTTCTCTATCTACTCTGTGTCTAAGCTAACTTAAATCATTGAAGCTTCTTGGCTGGCTGTTTCCCGACTCAATCCTTGACTTTTTAAAATAGCCTCTCTGCACTATAAACAGTGGTTCAGGAGGCTTTCCTCTTTATCACAATAACCTTCTTTGTCCTTGCAAAATGAAGGTAGCAACCAACTCCTGTGAGAATGTATTAAGCCCATATCCACTGATCCAATGAAGAGGGATTAATTCAGGTACTACCTAGTCTTCCATTCAAAAAAAATCAAAAATCCCAAGAGAAGGCTTTTTTTTTTTTTTTTTTTTTTAATCATAGTAGCAAAGTCAGCAGTCATTGCTTGCTGGAACAAGACAGCAACACTTTTTTTTTTATGCATATAGAGTATTTTTTATTTAATTTTATATAACAAAGTCCAATTAAATGAAAACAAACATTTATACACAATATTTGGGAATTTGGGCGTCATTCTTTCCAAACTACTTCCTGCTGGTAAGGGGCGCTGTCTTGGGGGATTCGAAGAAGATTCAGATATCCTAGCTGTAGTCTGTAGGGCTGTTTTGTCCATATGTTTGGAATGTAGGATCAGCTTGTACTCTGTTTCAGGCGGTCTGGTGTGATCAAACCACATTAGTCTGGAAGGAATCCACATCTTTTCATTTTCTGGGGAAACAAAAATAGAAATACTTTTCCCCAGTAACTTGTTCTTCAACTTAAATTTTGGAGTCAAAGCGTTTTTTTTTTTATTATTATTATTATTTTACATGTCGATCCCAGTTCCCTCTCCCTCCCTCCCTCCCTCCCCCCAAGTCCTCCCTCCCTCCTTCCCTCTCTTTTGCCCTCTCTACCCTCTCCCATGCACTCTAAACACCCTCCCCTCCCAACCCCCCACCACAATACAATATGTAGGGGAATGCCATCCAGTTGGGGTCATGTAGATCTGACAGGTCCTGTGAAGTAGGGACTAGGGCTTCTCTCCTATCTCTAGAATAAGGCAGTTATCCCTCCATGGGGGATATGTTTGCAAAGTCCTTTTGTGCACCAGGGATACATCCTGGCTCCACTGTCTGAGGTCTCTTAGGCTGCTCAGACCTTCTGGCTGAGACCCATATTCAGGGGGGTCCGAGTCAGACCCCTGTTGGCTTCCCAGCTATCAGTCTAGTGGCCCTTAGCTCCTCCTTGTTCAGGTAAGCTGTCTCTATGTACTTCTACCGCATGGTCTTGTCCTCTCCATCTGCTTCTGGGTTCTAGTTTGACTCAGTGTTTATGTATGGGTGTTTGCTCCTGTTTTCAACAGGCATTAGTTGAGGACTCCATGGAGAAGTTAGTTGTGGATCTCACTCTCCGGGAAGGGCATTTATGATAGCCTTTCCACTGAAGCTGAGATTGTTAGTTGGGAGCAGTCTTGTAGTTCCCTCGACCTTTCTTTGTGTTCAACTTTATCTTCAAACCAATATTGGCTCCCTCTTTTATGTTCTCTCTCTCTGTCTCTGTCTCTCTCTCTCTTTCCTATTTTCCATTCCTAACCAGGCTCAATCCTCCTCGTCCCACATGCCTTCCTCTCCTCCCTCTCATTTTCTCCTACTTCTCTCTCCATTAGCTGTCCTCCCCCACTTTACCTGAGGTCTGGGGGACTTGTCCCTTCCCATTTCTTTGAGGGACTTTATATGAATCTCTTAGAATACAACTTGTATCCTAGTTCCTCTGGTGATGTGAATTATAGGCTGGTGATCATTTGATCTAGGTCTAAAATCCATATATGAGTGAGTACATACTGTGTTCCTCTTTTTGTGACTGGGTTACCTCATTCAGGATGGTTTCTTCAAGTGCCATCCACTTGCCTGCGAATTTCAAGATACCATTATTTTTTTCTGCAGAGTAGTATTCCATTGTGTAGATGTGCCACATCTTCATTAACCATTCTTCAATTGAAGGGCATCTAGGTTGCTTCCAGTTTCTTGCTATTACAAATAGTGCTGCTATGAACATAGTTGAACAGTTGTCTTTGTTGCATTGATGTGAATCCTTTGGGTATATGCCTAAGAGGGGGATTGCCGGGTCCTGTGGTAAACTAATTCCCATTATCCTGAGGAACCGCCATACTGATCTCCAAAGTGGCTGTATGAGTTTGCACTCCCACCAGCAGTGGAGGAGTGTTCCACTTTCTCCACATCCTCTCCAACATAAGTCATCACTGGTGTTTCTAATTTTAGCCATTCTGGCAGGGGTAAGATGGTATCTCAAAGTTGTTTTGATTTGCATTTCCCTGATAGCTAAGGATGTGGAGCATTTTCTTAAGTGTCTTTCAGCCTTTTTGATTTCCTCCATTGAGAATTCTTTCTTCAGTTCTGTACCCCATTTTTTAATAGGGTTATTTGGTGTTTTGTTGACTAGTTTCTTGAGTTCTTTGTATATTTTGGAGATCAGCCCTTTGTCGGATATAGGATTAGTGAAAATCTTTTCCCAGTCAGTGGGCTGCCGTTTGGTCTTGTCAACTGTGTCCTTTGCCTTACAGAAGCTTCTAAGTTTGAAGAGGTCCCATTTATTAATTGTTTCTTTCAGTGTCTGTGCCCCTGGAGTTATGTTCAGGAAGCGGTCTGCTATACCAATTTGTTCAAGGGTACCTCCTACTTTCTCTTCTAAGAGGTTCAATGTGGCTGGATTGATGTTGAGGTCTTTGATCCATTTGGACTTGAGTTTTGTGCATGGCGACAGACATGGGTCTATCTGCAGTCTTCTACACACCCTCATCCAATTGTGCCAGCACCATTTGTTGAAGATGCTGTCTTTGCCCCATTGTATAATTTTAGCTGTTTTGTCGAAAATCAGGTGTTCATAGGTGCGTGGATTAATATCAGGATTTTCAATTCGATTCCATTGGTCTACCTGTCTATTTTTATGCCAATACCAGGCTGTTTTCAGAACTATAGCTCTGTAGTAGAGCTTAAAGTCAGGAATGGTGATGCCTCCTGATGTTCTTTTATTTTATAGGGTTGTTTTGGCTATCCTGGGTCTTTTGTTTTTCCATATAAAGTTGATTATT
Source organism: Phodopus roborovskii (assembly GCF_943737965.1). Classification (NCBI taxonomy): domain Eukaryota; kingdom Metazoa; phylum Chordata; class Mammalia; order Rodentia; family Cricetidae; genus Phodopus; species Phodopus roborovskii. The sequence goes on from NW_026126436.1 coordinate 983,624, forward strand.
ATCCTTTCAAGGTCGGTGAAGAATTGTGGTGGGATTTTAATGGGGATTGCATTGAATCTGTAGATTGCTTTTGGTAAGATTGCCATTTTTACTATGTTTATCCTACCTATCCAAGAGCATGGGAGGTCTTTCCATTTTCTGGTATCTTCTTTAATTTCTTTAGACAGCAACACTTTTAAAGAATAAGAAACATAAGAATAAGAAACAACAATAAAAACTTTCTACAAGTAGAAAACTAGCATTTACATCTGTATTGGTGTTATTCATCAAAGGATCCAAGACAACTTGTTTAGATTTTCACACTCATTTTAATTGACACCAACATCCCTGATGCTGCTTGCCCTGTGTCAGCGGGTGGTAGAGTAGGCATGGACTGCTCATGCCAGACATCTGAGAAGCATTTAAAAACTATCTGCCTTTTACCTGTCATAAATAAATTTGAATCAGTCTTCTAAATTCTAATTCATGTCTTCTGAAGCCATCTTGTCCTTTTTCTTGCTTCTATGCTATCCTTGTTCAAGTTATGATCTCTTCTGGATAGTGTGATACCTTCATTAACTGTTGTACAAGTTCATCTTTTGATGCCCTTACATCTCAGACTCTTACTCATACCAAGTGATACTGTGAAAGTATACTTTATTTCTGCTGGGTCAATAGCTTTCTGTTATATATAAACATTAACATTTCAAGCATTCAACTTTTAAATGTAAAATATTTACTTTTTAACAAGTTGTTGCAGAATGTTTTGAACCATTTTCAAGGTTGGCTTCAAAAATGCATGTTCAAATCAAATTCAATAACAATTCTATGACTTCATTTTTTCTAACCCATGCTTTGTAAACTATAACCTTGTCATAAAGATTTTGTAAAGATTTTTATGTTTATGTTTTGTTTAATTATTTTCATGCAGTATATTTTGATCACTTTTTTTACACTCACAAAATCCACCCAGGTTCTCCCCATATCCTTACCTATCCAGTTTCATCTTCTCTATGCAAAACAACAAGAACAAGAAAAATTAAATTGTCACATATTGAACAGTACGAACAGTACTATGACATGTTACAATTTTGTTATTTGGAGTATACATTATTATTTATTTAATGTCTGTGAATTTGATATCTTATTAGGTACAGCAGTCATTTTTAAAAAGTTGACTATATTGTTCCTGCTTCTTCTGACTTTTAAAGTTTTTACTGAGAAATCAGCTGTTATTCTGATATATATATATATATATATATATATATATATATATATATATATATATATGATTTATTCCCTTTCTTCTTGTAACTTTTACTCTCTGTTTTATAGTTACTATTTCAACTACAATAGGTCATGTTAAGTTTCTTTTCTGGAAATCTCTGATGTTTTGTGTGCTTCTTTTGTTTATGTGGGCATATCTCTCCTCAATTTGGAAATGTTTTCTTCTAAAGTACTCATGAACTGATGTGTATCAATGATATTGGGTTCTTTTTAATAAGGTCCTATAATTTTAAAATTTGATCTTTTCTTTTTTTATTATTTTTTTATATTTTTTTATTTAATTTTATATAACAAAGTTCAATTAAATGAAAACAAACATTTATACACAATATTTGGGAATTTGGGCGTCGTTCTTTCCAAACTACTTCCTGCTGGTAAGGGGCGCTGTCTTGGGGGATTCGAAGAAGATTCAGATATCCTGGCTGTAGTCTGTAGGGCTGTTTTGTCCAGCTGTTTGGAATGTAGGATCAGCTTGTACTCTGTTTCAGGCGGTCTGGTGTGATCAAACCACATTAGTCTGGAAGGAATCCACATCTTTTCATTTTCTGTGGAAACAAAAATAGAGGAAGTGTGCCACTGTGTGGGTGGTCTTTCAGGTCTCATATATGCTCAAGCCACAGCAAGTGCCCCAGTTCACTTCCTGTTGCCTTCAATTCAAACTGTAGGAAACTGAGATACTTCTCTAGCCCCATGTCTGCCTTTACACTGCCATATCACACCATTATGACAATGGAATAAACCTCTAAAAATGTTAACCACCCCAATTAAATGCTTTTTCTTTATAAGAGCTTCTGTTTTTATGGTCTCTCTTCACAGCAATAGAAACCCTAACTAAGACATTAGCCTACCATTGACTGGGCTTGTGAGGGTGCCGCATTACAAAATCTAAGCTTTGGAGTATGTATGTGGCACAGGTTTGCTTGCTTCTCTGTGGAATAACCAGGCGGTACTTCATGAATGAGTCTCTGTGGCCAAACCAAGAGGTGTGCTGCAGATGGCACAGGTAGCTTTGGGAGATGCATCAGGATAAGGCAGTGAACATCATGTAATATATTTATAGCATATATATTTTGCTACAGATATTGAAAATTTTCCTTAAACTTTAATACTTATTTTCTATTTTCCTTAGTTGTTATGTGGCATTTCAAAAATAATATGCATTTGGGAATATCTATTGTACCAAACTCCATTACATCAAAATTTTTGAGTATAGTAGAGGGGATAATGTCACTCCTTCAATTACACAGTGTTATTTATTTTATGGGTTCATATTTTACAGTGCCACATGCTTTGTCCACATAATGCTAGAACATCTGGATGGAAAGTAGAAAGTGTAGCAGCAAGCCCAGATGGTTTGTAAGAACAAGGCCAAGCATCCAGATGGAAAATGCAAGGAGGAGCATCTGGAGATCAGATACCAAATCCTTCATTCAGATGTCATGGCTTCATCCAGACAGTGCATCAATAGACTTTGTGGTGAAGATAAAGTATTGTGAAATGTGATGAAGGACAAAAGGGAAGAAGACAAATGTGAAAGAAAGCTGGGAGCTCATAATTTTTAACTGTCAGCAAAAGTAATTTATAATTGTTTAGCATGTAATGTACTTAAAGAAAATCTAATGGAAAAAGATTCAGCTTAGAAGATTCACTTTTTAATTGTTCCTCTGTTTGCTGAGCTTTTGATTTAGGATAATCTTCAACACAGCTCACGTGTGTAATAAATGGGCTCAATTAAAACTTGCGTTTGATGCCCATTAAAAGTTCCTTGATCTTTAATATTACAATATTTTGCAATCCAGAATTGCATCTAGCATGTCACATTCAATAAACAGACTTTTCTGCTATCTCAGAATAATTAACTTTATCTCTGTCACAGGAAGCAAAAGTAATGAAAGCAGGATAAACGTTATTCATTTGTTCCTGGCACAAGGCTCTTATTATTTTAGCCTTTCTCCCCACAGCAAGCTCATATTTAGTGTATTATCAACTTTCATGAAGTTACATCCAGCAGAAAACTTTACAATTTCAAGGCTTCTCCTTTCTTACACTACAGAAGCAAAAAAAAAAAAAAAAAAAAAAAAAAAAAAAAAGACAATTTAAAGAATTTGAGGGTGCAGTGTCGAAGTAGTTCTTTTTTTTAATAGTTCTTTACTTCATGTTTACTCTTTATAAAGCACCAGCATATGTAAAATGAACCCCTTGTTTCAAAATTTTTCTATACAAAATGAAGTTGTTCAACCCAAAAGGATTTTTATTTCATATAGCAGTTCCCCTGGCAGGGATAATGCTTTTCTTTCTGCTGCTTGAATGTCTTCACATTCTGGGTAATCATCTACTTGTAGTAACTGCAGAGCTTCGAAGTTCTACATTGCATCAGCCCCATTGATTTACAATTGTTATCAACTTAATCATGACCATCAATACAACCTTCCCAAATCGTATTCCTAGTACAAGCAAATGTGACTTTATTTATTAATATAATTGTATTGAACAGCAAATTGTATTGTCCAGGAGATGACCTGTTTTACTGATGTGTTGGATTGATAAGATGATTACATTTAGACTAGAGGACACTGATCACCACTTCATAAATTACAAGTCAGCATTAAAAAATAACTGATAACTTGATTCTGCTACAAAAATTATTTATGTTATTTGAAATAAAATTGTGGACAGATAAAGGGAAACAAAATTTCCCAGAAAGCTTTCATGAATGTGAGATGAGATGAGATTTGATGAAGACTAATAGGATCTTGGTGATTGGAGGATTTAGGAGGTGTTTGTGTGGTAGAAGAAAGAACATTTCCACAACGTCTAACCAGATAGGAATAAAAGAGGAAGGTAATCATGGAAGTGTGGATCATAAAGCAACTGCTGTCTATTGCTCAGGTGAAAACCATGACCAAAATCATCTCATGGAGGAAATGGCTTATTTGGCTTACATATCCAGAGTCACAGTACATTAAGGAAGGCTAAGATGAGAACTCAAAGAAAGAACTTTGAGACGGGGAACTTAAGCAGAAGCCATGGATGAAAACTGCTTTCTGGCTTGTTTTCAATGGCTTCCACAGCCTGCTTTCCCACACAACCTGCACAAAATGCCACCACCCAAAGTTTGCTGGGTTCCTCGTATCAGATAATAATAATTAAAAAAATTGCCCTAGACTTCCTTACACTCCAGTACAGTAGAGGTACTTTCTCAGTTAATATTTCCTCTTCACAGGTATGTCTAGGCTTGGGCCAAATTTAAAAACCAACCAGTACACTACCTTGGGCAAGGATATTCTCTATAGGCAACAGAAAGAAACAAACAAATAGCTATTTGGAAAACTGACAAAGGGGCCAACTGTGAGGATCAAAGCTGGGACAGAATGGGTGGCACAGAAAGAATGCAGAGCAAAGGAATGATAAAAGTAAAGTCATTTTAGCAGTATTACCATCAAAAGTATAAAAAAATGTAAAACAATTTATAGGAGAAATAGAAGTCATTCTCATGAACTAAGTAATGCTCTACTTGGGAAAAAAAGTGAGGAATGGAAATATCCCTAAAAGAATAGACAGGTGGAGGCAACAAGTTTGTACCACAGTTAAAGGCTTTCTGCCAATCTTGCAGACCTGTGTTGTGTACTGAGGAAGGAGAAACCTGACACCAGCAAGTAGTTTTCTGATGTCCACTCATTCCTGCCTTGTTACATATTTACCTATACACCCAAAATAAAAATTTTAATATATAAAATAATTGTTTTTAAGCTGACTTTAAGGGTTGAAGGGTGTCTTGGTAGGTAAAATCCTTCATCTTTAAATGTGAAAATTAGAGATGGATTTCCAGCACCTACAAATGAGGCAGATGTGTGGGGAGCCTGTTTGTGCTTAGAAGGCACAAACAGGAGATTCTCCAGAGCAATCTGGCTAGCAAGGTTAGCCTAAATGATGAATTCTGAGTTCAGGTAAGATTCCATACCTAAATCATCCTAGGATAGGAAGACATCAGTGTCCCACCTCTGACCTTCATAAATACTTACACAGGTACATGGGCACTTATACATTGGTGTAGCCACTCATAAGTGAACACATGTATATGAATGTACATATACCGCACACAAAATAAATAAACAAATAAATGAATGATGAATCACAGAAAGGTATGTAGAGATATAAATTCAAATAGATAAACTAATACTGAGGTGTATAGGTAAGACATGATGGTCAGGCCTTGAAAAGGAAAGCAGTGAACAATTATTTCTATGTGGCAAAGCCCAGGCTTTATGGTGTGTGCATTTTTCTGGGACTTGTCATGGACTGCTGACAATTTGTAATCTATGTGGATACATGACATGAAAAATAATCAGGTCTGGGAAACCTCAAGTTAATTTTACCCTTATGGGGCTAGTATTCTGTTGGTGCAAGTGGCTGGGCCTAGAATAAAATTATGTTGCTTTATAAGATGCCTTTACTTGAACAGAACTTCTTTAGGGCTTAGGTGGAACAAAATATAGAACTATGGGAAAGTTACTGCATTGCTCATTGCTGCATAGCCTTCACTATGTTGCCACATAAGAATCACAACCTCTGTAAACTGTAGGAATATGCAATGTTTTGTAATGCAAGTTCACCATATTTTGTGTTTATTCTTTATATTTTAAGTTCATTATTACAGCATTTCTTCCTTCCCTTTCTTCCCTCCAAACACTCCCATGTCTCAAATTCTTTTTCAAATTCATGACGTCTTTTTACTAATTATTCCTGCATGCATATATGTATACACATATATGCTTCTAAATATAACCTGTTTGCTACATGTATGTATATTTTCAGGGCAGACTCTTCAGCACTAAACAACAACTGGTGTACCCTTCCCTGTGGAAAACAACATCTCATATTCCTAGATTTCCATAGTTGCCAGTGTGTGTGCGTGCGTGTGTGCATGTGTGTGTGTATGAGTGAAGCCTCATGGGCTTTCCTTATCTGCTCTTATATGTCTATTGTTTTCAACCTTGTTCTGTACAAATGTGGGTTGTCATACTGATGAGGCTTTATGGATGTAGTTTTTGACATTACTAGGAGACAGAATTTCACAGCATACTCCCTGATCCTCTGGCTCCTCCATAAACTCCTCTGCAATGTTTCCTGAAACTTAGGTACTGGAGATTTTTATAAATATGACAATTTTTGAATTACAGGAATGCTATTCAAAAGGAAAAATGTAAAAGCAGAGCAGTAAACAATAATTATAGCTGTAATATCTGGGGAATGCGGATGAATAAAGTGAAGAAGTTTGAGGTTAATTATCTTGGAATAATAAGAATCAGGAAAAAAAAGGCTGAGTAGATGTTTATTCAGAGAGAAATAACTTACAACAGAGACATATGAATGCAGCAGTTTCCAGTCCTAACCATGTCTCTAGATGCTCTCTGTCTCAGTCTAGCAAGTGAGAGAGTGCTCCAGGGTCCCCTACCTCAGACCTAGTTCCCCCAGGTCACTTCCACACCTATCCCCACCCCACAATGGGTGTGGTCAGCACAACATGTTCAGACAAAGTAATATCTCACTACATTTAATGAATTTTATATTCTAAAAGGAAGACTTTTGAGAAGATTCCAACATTTATTTTGAGATACAATTATATGTATCCTAATTAAGCTATGAACTCATTGTGTAGTAGAAGATGACCCCTGTGACCATAAATTCATAGAAAGCTAGGTATAGTAGCAGATGACTATAATCCCATTGGAGGCAGGGTAGGACTGAAGATCAGGAGTTCAAGGTTACTCTTGGCTTTAAGCTAGAAATTAGCCCATTATACCTAAGATCCTATGCCAAAGTAAACAATATCAACAAGACAGACATGAACTCAGGCAGAGGTGTCTCAAACAAGACATTCATTTACATAACTTAGCTATTAAAGAAAGACTATGGTAATGTTCATGGGTAAAAAAACAAAGTGATCTGAAGTTCAAATTTATTTTCAGCATGATAAACCATCAAAAATAAGGTAATATTTAATCAGAATTTTAATGGCAAGAATTTCATAATGAATGTATGATGTTGACATATAGCAACAAATAGAGGTCATAAAAGCAATGCAGGAGGAGTTCTTTAGGGTAGAATTTATGTATACTTATCTGTACTACACTTACACATGTGGAGTGAAAAATATTGATAGTGTAAAGAAGACTGAATCGTTTTATTCTCTATTCATTCATGTAAGTATATGTTATAATTACCTGCTATATGAAAGGACACTAAGTGTTAGGAAGAAGTGGTGATATACATCCAGGACTCTTCAAAAAGACAGAAATAAATTGGGCTTTAGTTCAAAAACATTTAATTTGACAAATTTTGGAATGATAGTAAAAGAACCAAATTCAGGAATACTAATTAAAGAAGACATTTTGTTACTAACAGAATAAAATAAGGGAAAATTAAGAATACTTATTAGAATGAAGATTTAGTGAAATAAGTTAGAAATACATTACATTAGATATATCTAAACTACTTAGATACCTTGAACAAGAAATGAATGATAATTTTAAGATGTGAAGTCTTAAGGAATGGGAACTCAAGGGTATATTGAGCAAGTAACACAAGTAAATGCTTCATATTGTGAAGAAGATAGTAAATTTAATTTTAATTTTTGATTTTAACATGAGTTTTCATAGAAAAGCTATTTGGAAGCCATAAAAATAGCACCTATAATTTATTAATAGAATAGGTGCATGTAATAGGAAAATAAATCATTAAATCATAAGAACAGATGACTTCTCAGGACAAAAATTAAATTTTCATCTTACATTAAAACAAAACAAAATTTACATCATACTCAATCTGTTTCATATACTTATTGAAATTAATGAATGTTTAATAAAAGGCAATGTAAACCAAATAATAATATTTTTTTTTACTCTTCAAATGAAATCACTCTTTGATCTTACCTGAATTAGGTCCATCAATATTTTGCAAGTTTCTTTTTACCTTCATTTTATTTTGTTGTTTAAATAATTCTATTATAATTGTATCAATACAATATAAACTATTCATTTTCTTGAAACATACCACATTGATATTTTTACAATAGTGTTTTATATATGATATACTCTACTAAAATTAGAAATAAAAATAAGGTGAAATCTTACTTCAATTATTCTAACAAAATATAGAAAATAAAAATTTCATAGAACTGTACAAAGTTGAATTTACAAAACTTCACTGAATGTCTGACAGAATAAATGAAGCATTTCCCTGTACACTCAATATAATTTAATGATCTTATCATTGCCAGATAATCTATGATTTGATTTCTGGAGCTGCATTAACATATTATTAAACCATATATGCCAAGATGTTGAATAAAATCTTAATTTTTTTTTATAGATGAGTACAATTAAATAGACAAAAATTTACAATTTTTGCACTAAATTCTGTTTTGAATCTCTTAAGATGTCTGGGGAATGTAACAAATACTTTTACTAATGTAAAATGAAGCTCTACGCTAAATGTGGGAAGGGGAATTTCAGCATCTTTTCATATTATTCACATATCTCTTAAAACTTCCTGTTGAAATAACTTTAATTTCCTTTTTAGTACCAAGAAGCCTATTAAACAGTAAAAGAGCAAAAGGTATCAGAAGTGTTTTCTTTATATAAAAATCCATAATGATAAGCAGATTTTTAAAGCATTGAAAAGTATAATTAGGTCAAATGTCAAGTTCTGTTTTATATCAGAATGATGTGACTTTTGTAATGGAGTTCATCATGATCTTTTTTTTTCTTTTAAATATCTGGATTAATTACTTACATGCTCAAATGAAATTTAGGGTTGCTTGTTTTAGGATATATGCATACATGTGACTTGGCATGTGGGTGTGTCTGTGTGTGTGAACATGGGTGTATGTATGTGTTTCTGTGTATATATGTATTTGTACATGTAACTGGTCATAAATTATTATTATAAACCTAATTTAATTATTTTTTTAGAAAATTCAGTGATTAAATGATTTAAATAAATGAAACCAGGTTTCCTTATGCCATTATTCTTCGGTTCACCTCATATCATTCACTTATACTATTACAACTTATTGAAATTTTGATGACATTATTACATGTAATAAGATATAATATTGACTTGCACATGATTTCTTAAACTTGATAGAGGAAGGTAATGGGAAATACCAGAAGCAATTATATTATAGAATATACTTTGTACAAAAAATAGTTTACACCAACTCTGTACATAAATGTTTATAATTGAATAAAATATTGTCACACACATTTATTTACATTGTAAAATCTAACAAAGATTGGAACTAGGTCAAAGAGTTTAGATCATACTAATTAGCACTAAGGAAATATGATAGTACTTATCAGAGATAATTTTTATTACTAAAAGCAATCACTAAATGAACATGAAGACTAAGTGTTTCTAATATTGTAAAGTGAATGTTATTTAATATCTTCTTCAAACTGAATATTTTGGCAATAGAGAAAAGTAAGACTGTATTGTCTAATAGTAGAAGCTAGCCCTTCAAGGAGCATCACACAAAACTGGGAACCAGTGTATGTATGTTCATCTCTTCAGACCAGTCTGGCAGCAAATGGAGTGACTGCTAGCAGTTTTCCTAGACAATGATGCCTTTTCTCCTGCATCCTGTTTGCCACTTGTTGCCATGCAGAGCAGTCAGTTTAGAGACCAGAGGATAATGATTAGAATGATTTATACTATTAACCATTTGCTCACAATTTTGGCAAAAGATTTGATTGAAGCTCTAGATCTTTACCAGATAATAAATGTTAGACAAGGGAGTCTAACTTCACATACTTTTATGATGTTAAACTGTTAAAATATATACTGTTGGAAACAGGCATTTTGCTAACGCTACCCCCTAACTTTAGAGCTCCATAGGAACTCAGTTATGCATGCCCAAATTTCCCCTTTTAAACAAGGGCCTCTCTCTCACACACCTCTCTCTCTCTCTGTCCTATTTTTAGTTGGTCACTAGCTACCCTCTTCTTTCCCATCTCTCAATAAACTCCACAGAGGCACTTTGAGTTTCCCTGTTGGTGTTTCATTGGTGACAGCTGCAGCAAAAGAGCAACACATACAAAACTAGAAAATCTAAAAACTTCACTATTCTACTCCCTGCCTGAACTCAGAATTAGTTAATTAAATCATTCCCCCAAAATGGCTATTTTTCATATGCTTAGTGGACTCCAGAGAAATGGGTTCAATTCTTCTATATTGTGGAATGCGCACAATATGTAACAAATCTCATTATTCTCTTGCAGAACACGAGCATTTCATCCTATGCATTCTCATTCTTTTAATAAAATTTGTTGCGGATAGTAAGTTTTTACCATGCGCCAATATGTAAAAGACTCATATATTAGCTACTAAGCCATATATAAGAATGAAATGGAAATATTGTATGACTTCACTTCTTCATACAGGAAGTGAGGTGCAAAAGCAGGATTTGTGCTAAGGAATACATATTTAAAACTTGTTGGTCTCTATTAAAACAACTTTTTCCTATCCTTCATGTGTATAAGTACTACTTTCTCCATTACTTTTGGTTATTAGATTTAGGGTAGAATCACTAATAGTCTGGAAATCTTGAATAACCCATTTAAAAGACAAATATATCAAAATGAAATCAGAAATAATTTTGGAATTATACAATATCTGTGACCATATTCCTTACCACCCACTATGCTTAGTGAGCTGTTATGGGGGGCTGATACCTTTACTGGAATCATCTTATTATGATTCCAGTAGATTTCTGATTTCCCTGAGTATTTTAGGCTTCTGAAATAATAAAAGCAGACATGGCAAATATAATAGCTGAAGAAGTTAGACTATAAATCCTTGCCTTATAGTTACCATATCCTTATGATCAAAGTTATTCATAGGCAGATTGGCCACAGATGAAAAACTATGAAAGCTATTTAACTAAATAAAAGATATTTGCTGTTTGATACATAAGGATTCAATAACAACCTATCATTATTAATAATAAAGAAACATTAAGATTTTCCCAGGATAGAAAAGGGTAGACTGAATGTCAAAGACTAGCCACTATGACACTCCAGAGGGCACAGACACTGTAGGCAACAGGAGGAAAGTGGTAGAGAGCTTGATAGGAAAGCATGATGGCTACTATTCAGATTTCACTTGGTTGTTAGCCTGGTAGAGAAGTTGAAAAGAAAAACTTGCTTTGTTACACTACTGACTTTATTCATCTTCAACTATCCTAGTGAAAGTCAGAGTTAGAGTTTAAAACCCAACCAGAGACCCAGAATCTATTATATCTAAAGCAAGCACAAGACAAGACATTCTATTTGGGGTCCATTGCATGAAATAGCTGTATAAAAACTGTCGCTTTTCTCTTTAACACTTGAACCTCCTGGTCTTAGTGCAATGTGAAAATTGCAGTTGTTTAACCTGAACTAATATCCCTAATAAGAATTATTTTTAATTTAATAGTAAATTTCCAGCCTACTTAACTATAATATGAAGCTTATTATTTAAAAGTCATTTCTGATTCTTACATTATTCAAACTGGACTTATAAGGTCTAATTATAATAATGTGAATAGTAAACTAATGATAATCTAGACAATGAATATTTTTTGCCTAATAAGTTAATAAAAAAATTTCAAAATCTTCTATACATGCTAATTATGATAATACACCTAAGCACAAAAACATATATATACTAGTATTGACCTTATAATTACAGTAATGACCTAGGATTAACTCAGCACGTGAAGGTTAATGGTGGCATGGAAAATACTTATGGCCATTAATCCTAAATACATTCTCTGTACTTTCATTATTATTTCAAAATAACCAAAAATGTATATAGGAAGGGAAAGAAAACATTAATTAGTTTTACTCTGCTACTTCTCACTTAAATGTCAACTTTATCAACTACTTGAAAATTTTCTCAAACACAGATTAGGAGTTCCTTCACTGAAAACATTTTTCAAGTATGAGTTACACAGAATGCAGACAATGAGTTCTATTCTGAGAAAACGAATACAACTACAACCACATGAAGGAACCCACACAGAGAGAACTTCTAATGACAGGTGTCTGGAAAAGAACCATAATCAAAGATCTCAGAACTACAGAGGATGTACGCAACCCACCCAAAACTGAAATGTGAGTTGCTATAAATGTAGGAAGATTAGTTAAAAAATAAAACATGGAGTAAGGGAATTTGTAGTTAGAATAGAACTGAGAATTGTACACAAAAGAATATTAAAAAGTGGAGATTAAAAGAAAATAACTGAGTGTGGCTGGTGGTAAATAGAAAACAATCTACATACAGACATTAAAGACATTGAAGATTGTCAAAGCAAATACACACACACACACACAATCAGAATACATATATTCACAGAAATATAGGCCAAGGGAGGACAAACAATTAGAACATGAGGATATATCAAATGTGAGAACATCATGAAACCATTTGAGACCAAGCTATATAAAACATTATCAAGCATTTCTAGCACAGAAGGTAGATGTTGATCACTGAAGATATGAGAAGATGAAAGAATAATATAGTGAAAACAGACCAGAATAAGAGCACAAGAAATAACACTAAACAGACAGAAAATGTTTATGAGCAAAGGCTGCAAGAATAACCTACATCAAAGATTTTTGTAAGGAGCATAAGAAAGAATACTGTTTAAGGATTACTAAAAATACAAATAAATTAGGCACAACTGTTTTTATATATGTAAGTGTTATACATTTTATGATAAGGGATAAATGAAGTTTATATGCTTGATACTATTTTAAAAAAACTGATATTAACAATACATTTTTTATGTTTGTTTTTTTTAAATTAACCTAACATTCCAACCACAGCTCTTCCTCTCTCCCACCTCCACTTGCCTCCCCTTTCTGCCCACTCTCCATCCACTCTTCCAATAGGGTAAGGGTACACCACTGGGGGTTGACAAAGCCTAGCCCATTATGTTGAGATTGAACTAAGCCCTTCCCCTCTGCATTAAGGCTGATCATGTCATCCTACCCTAGGGAATGGGCCCCAACAAGCTAGCTCATGCAACATAGATACTAGTCCTACCATCAGGAGCCCTTCAGATAGACCCTGCTACACAATTGTCTCCCACATGCAGAGGGCCTAGTTCTGTCCAATGGAGGCTACATGGATGTTCGACTAGAGTTCATGAGTTCCAAATGTTTGGTTTAGCTGTCTCTGTAGCTTTAAACTTCATGATCTTAGCCTTCCTTGCTTATATATACCCTTCTCCTTCTTTTCCACTGGACTCCCAGAGCTTGGCCTGGTGCTTGGTTATAGATCTGTGCATCTGGTTCCATAAATTACTAGATGAAGTCTCTATGATGAGAGTTGGGGTAATTCAACAGTCTGATTATAGGGGAAGGACAGGACAGGCACTCACTCCACTAATGCTAGGAGTCTTAGCTTTGGTCATCCCTGTAGATTCCGGAGAGGTTTCCTAATAACCATAAGTTTTAAAATCAAGCAAAAGGAAATTGCATATGGGATAAGTATGCAACAGACAATATATAACTAGCCTCTAATATATATCAAATGTAAGTAGTTAAAAAGAAAGAATGAGAGGAAAAATGATAACATATGCGCTAAAATGTCATTGTGCAATGACTACTAAACAAGAGATGAAAAACTGTAAGTAGTAAAAAAGGTAAAGTGAAAACAAGGTAAAGTGAAAAAAGTCCAAATGCAATAATAAACACACTGAATAACAAAGAGTTTAGAATGTAGTTCATCAACACTGTAAGGGATACTAGGAATTATCTGAAGACACAACTGTCATATATGCCTCAAAGGTTCTGCCTCTGTGATCCAGAAAGAAGCAACTGTTGCCTATGGAGAGAACATTTAGGATCCTAGATCCTAATCCAGGAAAATGTTGCTTCAGTTAAAATTTTCTAAAATACGGTGTTCCAATTAACAAATATTCATTGAGCATAGGAGGGGAGAAGTATTTATTGGGTGATTGTAGATTTAATATATAAACTCACAAATATTATATATATATATGTATATATATATATACATATATATATATATATATATATATATATATATATACATATATATATATAACTTCCTGAAGCATCTTCAGGAAAAATAAACAGTTCAAGTGTATGTGTTATACATGGCAGGATCCAAGAAACTGACTGTAATGTCTCACACTTAATACAACCTCAGTAAATATGTCTGGAAGTGAAAACTGGCATATTAAGTATGGTCTTAAGAAAATGGCAGAGGGGATAAACAATATATATTGTGTGTTAAAAGTAGTAGAAAAATATTAAACTTCATAAAACCTTGTATGATGGGAATTATAAAATATACAGAGGAAGTCATCTGTTTTCAATATATATATGGAAAGGCATAAAATTAATCTGATGCATTTGGATATTAGCAGCTATGACAGAATTGACAGAATTATGTCAAGACAAATATTAACTTTTTCTCTTTTTTTATTTATTTTATATAACCAAGTCCATTGAAATGAAAACAAACATTTATAGACAATATTTGGGAATATGAGCATTGTTCTTTCCAAATTACTTCCTGCTGGTAAGGGGCCCTGTCATGGGGGATTCGAAGAAGATGCAGAAATCCTGGCTGTAGTCTGGAAGGTTGCTTTGTCCAGCTGTTTTGAATGTAGGATCATCTGGTACTCTGTTTCAGGTGGTCTGGCTTGATCAAACCAAATTAGTCGGAAGGAATCCACATCTTCTCATTTTCTGTGGAAAAAAAAAAAAAAAAACAGAAATCCTTTTCCCCAGTAACTTGTCCTTGAACTTAAATTTTGGAGTCAAAGCATTTTTTTTTTTTAATTTAATTTACTATTTTGCTTGTCGATCCCAATTTCCTCTCCTTCCCTCCTTCCTTCCCTCCCTCCCTCATTCCTTCCTCCCTCCCTCCTTCCCTCCCTTTAACCCTCTCTGCCCTCTCACATGAATCTAACCACCCTCCACTCCAATCTCCCCACCCCAATTCCATATGTAGGGGAATGCCATCCAGTTGGGGTCATGTAGGTCTGACAGGTCATGTGAAGTAGGGACTAGAGCTTCTCTCCTGTCTCTAGATAAAGGCAGTTATCCCTCCATGGGGGATGTGTTCCCAAAGTCCTTTTGTGCACCAGGGATACATCCTGGCTCCACTGTCTGAGGTCCCTTAGACTGCTCAGTCCTTCTGGCTGAGACCCATATTCAGGGGGACCTGAGTCAGTCCCATGCTGGCTTCCCAGCTATCAGTCTGGTGGCCCTTTATCTCCTCCTTGTTCAGGTAAGCTGTCTGTATGTGTTTCTGCCGCATGGTCTTGTCCTCTCGATCTGCATCTGAGTTCTAGTTCAACTCAGTGTTTATGTATGGGTGATTGCTCCTGTTTCCAACAGGCATAAGTTGAGGGCTCCATGGATAAGTTAGTTGTTGATCTCATTCTCTGAGAAGGGCATTTATGGTAGCCTTTCCACGGAAGCTCAAATTGTTTTTTGGCAGCAATCTTGTAGTTCCCTAGACCTTTATTTGTGTTCAATTTTATCTTCAAACCAATATTGGCTCCCTCTTATATGTTCTCTATCTCTCTCTGTCTCTCTCTCTCTGTCTCTCTCTCTCTCTCTCTCTCTCTCTCTCTCTCTCTCTCTCTCTCTCTCTCTTTCCTGTCTTCTATTCCTAACCAGGCACAATATTCCTGGTCCGACTTGTTTCCCTTTCCTCCCCCTCATTTTCTCCTACATCTCTCTCCATTCCCTGCCCCCCCCCACTTCCCCTGAGCTCTGGGGGACTTGTCCCTTCCCAGTTCTGTGAGTGACTTTATATGAATCTCTTAGAATATACCTTGAATCCTAGTTCCTCTGGTGGTGTGAATTAAAGGATGGTGATCCTTTGATCTAGGTCTGAAATCCATATATGATTGAGTACATACTGTGTTCCTCTTTTTGTGACTGGGTTACCTCACTCAGGATGGTTTCTTCAAGTGCCATCCACTTGCCTGCGAAATTCAAGATACCATTATTTTTTTTTTCTGCAGAGTAGTATTCCATTGTGTAGATGTGCCACATCTTCATTATCCATTCTTCAATTGAGGGGCATACTGATCTCCAAAATGGCTGTATGAATTTGCACTCCCACCAGCAGTGGAGGAGTGTTCTCCTTTCTCCACATCCTCTCCCACATGAGTCATCATTGGTGTTTCTAATTTTAGCCATTCTGGCAGGAGTAAGATGGTATTTCAAAGTTGTTTTGATTTGTATTTCCCTGATAGCTAAGTATGTGGAGCACTTTCTTAAGTGTCTTTCAGCCTTTTTGATTTCCTCTATTGAGAATTTTTCTTCAGTTCTGTACCCCAATTTTTTAATAGGGTTATTTGGTGTTTTGTTGACAAGTTTCTTGAGTTTTTGTATATTTTGGAGATCAGTCCTTCGTCGGATATAAGATTGGTAAAAATCTTTTCCCAGTCTGTGGGCTGCCATTTGGTCTTGTCCACTGTGTTCTTTACCTTACAGAAGCTTCTAAGTTTGAAGAGGTCCCATTTATTAATTGTTTCTATCAGTGTCTGTACCCCTGGAGTTATGTTCAAGAAGCAGTCTCCTATACCAATCTGTTCTAGCGTACCTCCTACTTTCTCTTCTAAGATGTTCAATATGGCTGGATTGATATTGAAGTATTTGATCCATTTGGACTTGAGTTTTGTGCATGGCGACAGACATGGGTCTATCTTCAGTCTTCTACACACCCTCATCCAATTGTGCCAGCACCATTTGCTGAAGATGCTGTCTTTGCTCCATTGTATACTTTTAGCTGTTTTGTCAAAAATCAGGTGTTCATAGATGTGTGGGTTAATATCAGTATTTTCAATTCAATTCCATTGGTCTACCTGTCTATTTTCATGCCTATACCAGGCTGTTTTCAGAACTTTAGCTCTGTAGTAGAGCTTAATGTCAGGAATGGTGATGCATCCTGAAGTTCTTTTATTGTATAGGGTTGTTTTGGCTATCTTGGGTCTTTGCTTTTTCCATATAAAGTTGATTATTATCCTTTCAAAGTCGGTGAAGAATTGTGGTGGGATTTTAATGGGGATTGCATTGAATCTATAGATTGCTTTTGGCAAGATTGCCATTTCTACTATGTTTATCCTACCTATCCAAGAGCATGGGAGACATTTCCATGTTCTGGTATCTTCTTTAATTTCTTTCTTCAGAGCCACAAAGTTGTTAATATATGGGTCTTTTTTCTTGTTTGGTAAGCATTACACCAAGATACTTTATGTTGCTTGTGGCTATTGTAAAGGGTATTATTTCTCTGATTTCTTTCTCTTTCTCTTTATCATCTGAAAAAAGTAGGGCTACTGATTTTTTTGAGTTTATCTTGTATCCTGCTAGTTTGCTGAAAGAGTTTATCAGCTGTAGGAGTTCCCTGGTAGAGTTTATTGGGTCGCTTATGTAAATTACCACATCATCTGCAAATAGAGACAGACTGACCTCTTCCTTTCCAATTTGGATTCCCTTGATCTCCTTCTGTTGTCTTATAGCCTAGAACTTCCAGTATGATATTAAAGAGATATGGAGAGAGAGGGCAGCCTTGTCTTGTTCCTGATTTTAGAGGAATTGGCTTATGTTTCTCTCCATTCTGTTTGATATTGGCAGTTGGTTTGCTGTATATTGCTCTTTTTAGGTTTAGGTATGTTCCTGTTATCCCTGATCTCTCCAAGACTTCATCATGAAACAGTGTTGAATTTTGTCGAAGATTATTGCAGCATCTAGGGAGATAATCATATGGTTTTTCTTTTTCTGTTTGTTTATATGGTAGATCACATTGATAGATTTTCATATGTTAATCCATCTCTGCATTCCAGGGATGAAGCCTACTTGGTCATGGTGGATGATTTCTATGATGTTTCTTGAATTCGGTTTGCCAGTATGTAATTGAGTATTTCTGCATCAATGTTCATAAGGGATATTGGTCTGTAGTTTTCTTTCTTTGTTGTGTCTTTGTGAGGCTTGTGTACCAAGGTTATTGTGTCCTCATAAAAAGAGTTTTTCAATGAACCTTCTGTGTCTATCTTGTGGAACAGTTTGAGGGGTAGTGATATTAGTTCTTCCTTGAATGTCTGGTAGAATTCTGTGCTAAATCCATCTGGCCCTGGACTTTTTTTGTTTGGAAGGCTTTCGATGACTGCTTCTATTTCATTGTGGGTTATAGGTCTATTTAAGTTGTTTGTCTGTTCTTGATTTAATTTTGGTAAGTGATAGTTATCCAGAAACTTGTCCATTTCCTTTGAATTTTCAATTTCTGTGGAATACAGATTTTCAAAGTATGACCTGAAAATTGTCTGGATTTCCTCTGTGTCTGTTGTTATGTTTCCCATTTCGTTTCTGATTTTGTTAATTTGCATGTTCTGTCTCTGCTTTTTTTGTTGATTTCAGCCATCAAGTTGATTACTTCCTGGTGTCTACTCCTAAGGGGTGAGTTGGCTTCTCTCTGTTCTAAGGCTTTCAGTTGAGCTGTTAATTCTCTTATGTGACTATCCTCTGTTTTCTTCAAATGAGCCCTTAGTGCAATGAACTTGCCTTGTAGCACTGCTTTCAAGTTCGTGTATGTTGTGTCCTCATTCTCATTGAATATTAGAGAGTCCTTAATTTCTTCCTTTATTTCTTTGACCCAGGTGTGGTGCAATTGCACATTGTTCTGTTTCCATGAGTTTGCAGGTTTTCTGCTATTTGTGTTGTTGTTGAATTCCAATGTTAAAGCATGGTGGTCTAATAAGATACAAGGGACTATTCCTATTTTCTTGTGTCTGTTGAGGTTTGTTATGCTACCTAGTATGTGGTTGATTTTAGAGAAGGTTCCATGTGGAGCAGAGAAGAAGGTATGTTCTTTTATGTTTGGATGGAATGTTCTATAGATGTCTGTTAATCTCAGTTGAGACATAACTTCTGTTAGTTCTTTTGTTTCTTTGTTGAGTTTTTGATTTGTGGTCCTGTCTAGTGTTGAGAGTGGTGTATTTTAGTCTCCCACTATAAGTGTGTGCGGTTTTATATGAGCTTTGAGTTTTAGTAGTGTTTCTTTTACAAATGTGGGTGCCTTTATATTAGGGGCATAGATGTTCAGAACTGAGACTTTGTGATGATTGATTTCTCCTGAGATGAATATGAAAGGGCCCTCTTTAACACTTTTGATTAACTTTGGTTTGTAGTCTAACTTGTTAGATATTAGGATAACCATGCCTGCTTGCTTCTTGGTTCCATTTGATTGGAAAATCATTTCCCAACCCTTTACCCTGACGTTATGTCTATCTTTGAAGCTTAGATTTTTTCTTTTATGCAACAGAAGGATGGAATCTGTCTTTGTATCCATTCTGTTAGCCTGTGTCTTTTTATAGATGAGTTAAGACCATTAAGGTTGAGGGTGAGTAAGGACCATTGATTGTTGATGCTTTTTTGTTATAGGTTTGTTGTTGGCATTGGTATTTGAATATATTAATTCTGCTTTACCCTTGGTTTCTATGTGTAGTTGGATTATCTGTTGCCTACATTTTTGTGGGCATAGTTACCTTTCTTGGGTTGGAGTTTTCCTTCCAATATTTTCTGTGTGGCTGCATTTGGAGATTCATATTGGGAAAATATGGTTTTGTCATTAAATGTCTTGTTTTCTCCATCTATAGTGATTGAGAGTTTTGCTGGATATAGTAGCCTAGGCTGGCATCTGTGTTCTCTTAATACTTGTAGAACATCTATCCAGGACCTTCTGGCCTTGAGGGTTTCCATGGAGAATTCAGGTGTAATTTTGATAGGTCTGCCTTTATATGTTACCTATCCTTTTTCCTTTGCTGCTTTTAATATTCTTTCTTTATTCTGTTTGCTATGTGTTTTGATTATTATATGTCGAGGGGTGTTTTTTGTTTGGTCCAGTCTATTTCATGTTCGTTATGCTTCTTGTACTTCCATAGGCATATCCTTCTTCAGATTTGGAAAGTTTTCCTCGATTTTGTTGAATATGTTTTCTGCATCTTTGAGCTGAGCTTCCTCACCTCCCTCTATGCCTATTATTCTTAGGTTTGGCCTTTTCCCAGTGTCCCACATTTCATGGATGTTTTCTGCTAAGGATTTGTTGTATGTATGTTGTATGTTGATGTATGATTTTCTTTGGTCGAAGAATCTACTTCTTCTAGTTTATATTCTGTGCCTGTGATTCTCTCTTCCATCTCTTGAATTCTGTTGGTTATGCTTGTGTCTGTAGATCCTGATTTTTTGCCCAGTTTTTCTATTTCCAGCATTCCTTTGGTTTGTGTTGCCTTTATTTTCTCTATTTCAGTTTTCAAGTCTTGAACCATTTCCTTCACTTGCTTAATTGTTTTTTCTTGGTTTTCTGTACTTTCTTTACATTCCTTAAGGAATTTGTTCATTTCTTCCACTTTTTGTTTGTTTTTTCCTCAATTTCTTTAAGGGATTTTCTCACATCTTCTTTTACGGCCTCTATCATTTTTATGAAAGCAATTTTAAGTCGTTCCCTTCTGCTTTCTCTGCTTTTTGTTTTGTTCTGTTCTAGTTTGTGTAGATTCCCTAGATTCTGGTGGTGTCATGCTTGTCTTTCTGTTGTTAGGTGTTTTCTTGTATTGCCTTCTTCCCACAGCTTCTTACAGTAGGTGTTGTTGGGGTCTCCCCCTCTCTCTATGGTACTTCCCAGGTGGGCTTATGTGGGTCAGAGATTCAATATCTGTAGCTCTGGGTGGTCCAAGCTCTATAGGAGGTCTCTCTGCAGACAGGGACCCAAGGATCCGATCAGGACTGAGGATCGATTAGAAGATGCATCTATGCCAATGGCTCTAGCCAGTGGCTGGCAGAAGAGGATAAAGGCTGAGCTGTAACTTGGAAAGTTTTTGCAGGATAGTGCGATCTCACTGGAAACTGAAACTTTTCAGCTTAGGCCTCTTTCTTTAGGAGAGGCCCTGCTTAGGTGGTCAGGGATCTTGCTGTTTGGAACTCAGAGTGGACTGGCTGAGATAGGTGGATCTCTGGGAGGAGCCCAGGACTCCAGCAGAGGACTGGAGGTGGGGTCAGAGATCAAGCATGTGGAAATTATGGGTGGTTTTGTGTGGATAGGCAGGTCTCCTTTGTTCAGAGTTGCTCTGAGATGTCTCCGAAGTAGGGTGAACTCCACCCTCTGTCCCAGTGCTCCGGAAGAAGAAATTTTAATACTGGTATTTTCTATGTTGAGAGAGTTTTAAATATGTGGTTTTTTTTTTTTTTTTTTTTTTTTTTTTGCTCTGCTTTATCCTTTGGATTCTGGTGAAGTGGGATTATCTATTGCTTATATTTTTGTGAGTGTAGTTAACATCTTTTGGTTGGCATTTTACATCCAGAACTTTCTGTATGGATTTGTAAATATGAATTATGAAAATCTGGTTTTTGTCATTGAATATCTTGTTTTCTATGTCTATAATGCTTGATAGATTTTCTGTGTATAGTAGTCTGAGCTGACATCTATGGATTCTTAGTACTTGTAAAATATCTATCCAGGACCTTCTGGCCTTGAGAGTTTCCATGGTGAAGTCAAGTGTAATTTTGATAGGTCTACCTTTATTTGTTATCTGGCCTTTTTCCTTCGCTGCTCTTATTATTATTATTTCTTTATTCTGTATGTTAGGTGTTTTGAGGGGGTCTTTTTTTTTTTTTTTTTTTTTTTTTTTTTTTTTTGGTCCAGTCTATTTGGTGTTTGGTATCCTTCTTCTATTTTCATAGGCATGTCCTTCTTCAAATTGGGAAAGTTTTCTTCAATGGTTTTGTCGAATGTGTTTTCTGTAACATTGAGCTGGGTTTCTTTGCCTTCTTCTATACATATTATTCCTAGATTTGGCTTTTTAACAGAGTCCTACATTTCCTGGATGTTTTGTGTTAAGGATTTGTTGGATTTAAGATTTTCTTTGGTTGATTAATCTATTTCCTCTACTTCATCTTTAGCACCTGAGATTCTCTCTTAGATCACTTGTATTCTGTTGGTTATACTTGCATCTCTAGTTCCCGATCATTTGCCCAGTTTTTCTATTTCCAGCATTCCCTCAGTTTTTCATTCCTTTATTGTCTCTATTTCAGTTTTCAAGTCTTGAACATGTTTGAGTTATTTCCCTCATCTGTTTGTTTTTTTTTTCTTTTTCTTTTTCTTGGCTTTCTTTACTTACTTTAAGAGATTTGTTCATTTCTTCCAATTTTTTGTTTGTTTTCTCTTCAGTTTCTATAAGGGATTTTCTCATATCGTCTTTCAGTACAATATTTTTATTTCTTAATTATATTGTTCATGTAACATTACTATTTTTTAAGTATGTTCACAAACTTGCATTCACCTCTTATTTTTATCTTTTGTTAAAAATAGTTTCTCTTACATGCATTCTGCTGATTAATTGACTGGAAAATTAATGGTAATGGAGAGATTGTAATTTTGCATCTAGAAACATTTTCAATATATCTTGGGCTATCTTCATCTGTCTCATTAATTTTTCTGTGTGTACCCATGTGTCCTACCTAGCATTCATGTGACTGAAAGGTAAACCATTTGAGATATATTAACTTAATATACCACCATCCAAACAGCAAAGAATGTCCTCTGATAGCATTTGAAGTCTATAGCATAACTTTCCCTACTTTGCTTTAATCAACCTGTCTAATGTTTATATTAATGTTGTTTTTTCTTTCTTTCTTTTTTCTTTATCTTATTTTGCATATTTATTCCAGTTCCTCTTCCCTCCCTCTTTCTCTACTTCCCTCTCTTCCACTCTCCCTACCATCCTCTCATTGCAACCCCCCCACTCCACAGGGAGGGTGATGCTTTTCTGAAGGTGTCATCTAAATCTGTCAAGTAATTTGGAGTATGGACTAGGCCCTCCTTCCTGCCTCTAAGTTAAGGGAGTATCCCTCCATTGGGAATGTGCTCCCAAAGTACTTTTGTGCACCAGGGATACATCCTGGTTCTACTGTCAGAGGTCCCTTATACTACCCAGGCCTTCTAAATGAGACCCATGTTCATGGGGTCTGAGTAGGTTCAATGCTAGATTCCCAGCAATCAGTCTGGGGGGGGGTGGTGGCATTAGCTCCCCCTTGTTCAGGTCACCTGTCTCTGTGTGTTTCTGTAGCCTGGTCTTGTCCTCCCTTTCTGCATCTGGGTTCCAGTTTGGCTCAGTGTTTAGCTGTGGGTGTCTAATTCCGTTTCCATCAGCTACTAGATGAGGGCTCTATAATGGTGGTTATGTTAGTCATCAATCTCATTACCACAGAAGGCTATTTATGGTAGCCTTCCCACTTTTGCTCAACGTATTTTTTTTATTGGTATTTTTTTTTTATTTTACATGTTGATCCCAGTTCCCTCTTCCTCCCTCCCTTCCTTCCTCCTTCTGTCTTATCCTCTCTCCCCCCACACATACAACCTGCCCATCCTCCCCTCCCATAACCCCACCCCAATTCCACATGTAGGGCAATGGAATCCAGCTGGCTTCATGTAAATCTGACAAGTCATTTGAAGTGGGGACTAGGATTCCCTCCTGTCTCTAGGTTAAGGGAGTATACCACCATGGGGTATTGTCCCCAAGGTCTTTTGTGCACCAGGAATATATCCTGGTTCTACTGTACAAGGTCCTTTAGATTACTCAGTCGTTTTAGCTGAGACCCATATTCAGGTGGGCCTGAGTCAGTCCCATGCTGGATTCCCAGCTATAGGTCTGGGGGCCCATTAGCTCCTCCTTGTTCAGGTCAGCTGTCTCTGTGATTCTGCAACCTGTTCTTGTCTACTCCCTCTGCATCTGGATTGTAGTTCAACTCAGTATTTAGGTATTGGTGTTTGCCTCTGTTTC
Organism: Phodopus roborovskii; assembly: GCF_943737965.1. Taxonomy (NCBI): domain Eukaryota; kingdom Metazoa; phylum Chordata; class Mammalia; order Rodentia; family Cricetidae; genus Phodopus; species Phodopus roborovskii. Next base: position 1,007,754 of record NW_026126436.1, read on the forward strand.
CAACAGGTACTAGATGAGGGCTCCATGATGGTGGATAAGCTACTTGTTGATCTCACTATCCAGGAAGGCCATTTATAGTAGCCTTTCCACGGTTGCTCAAATTGTTAGTTGGTGGCAGTCTTGTAGGTCTCTAACCCTTTCTTTAGGTTCAGTTTTCTCTTCAAAGCAATAATGGCTCCCTCTTTTATGTTCTCTCTCTCTCTCTCTCTCTCTCTCTCTCTCTCTCTCTCTCATCTTCTATTCTGACCCTGATTCAATTTTTCTAGTCACATGTGCTTTCTTCACCTCCCCTCCTTTTTCTCCTACTTCTCTCGCCATTCAATGGCCACCCCACTCCCCATGTGCTCTGGAGAACTTGTCCCTTATCCCTTCTGTGAGGGACTTTATATGAATCTCTTAGAATTCACCTTGTATCCTAATTCCTTTGAAGTTTGATTCATAGGCTGGTAATCATTTGCTCTAGGTCTAAAATCCATATATGAGCGGGTACATACCATGTTCCTTCTTTTGTGACTGGGTTACCTCATTCAGAATGGTTTCTTCAAGTGCCATCCACTTGCCTGAGAATTTCAAGATTCCATTATATTTTTCTGCAGAGTAGTATTCCATTGTGTTGATGTGCCACATCTTCATTATCCATCCTTCAATTGAGGGGCATCTAGGTTGCTTCCACCTTCTTGCTATTACAAATAATGCTACTATGAACATAGTTAAGCAGATGTCTTTGTTGCATGGATGTGGATCATTTGGGTATATGCCTAAGAGGGGGATTTCCATGTCCTGTGGTGAACTAATTCCCATTTTCCTGAGGAACCACCATACTGATCTCCAAAATGGCTGTATGAGTTTGCAGTCCCACCAGCAGTGGAGGAGTGTTCACCTTTCTCTGCATCATCTCCAGCATGAGTTGTTATTGGTGTTTCTAATTTTAGCCATTCTGGCAGGAGTAAGATGGTATCTCAAAGTTGTTTTGATTTGCATTTCCCTGATAGCTAATGATGTTGAGTACTTTCTTAAGTGACTTTTAGCCTTTTTTATTTCCTCTATTGAGAATTCTTTCTTCAGTTCTGTACCCCATTTTTTAATAAGTTCATTTGGTGTTTTGTTTACGAGTTTCTTGAATTCTTTGTATATTTTGGAGATCAGCCCTTTGTCAGATGTAGGATTTGTGAACATCTTTTCCCAGTCTGTGGGCTACCATTTGGTGTTGTTCACTGTATCCTTTCCCTTCCAGAAGCTTCTAAGTTTGAGGAGATCCTATTTATTAATTGTTGATCTCAGTGTCTGTGCTCTTGGAATTATGTTCAGGAATCGATCTCCTATACCAATTTGTTGAAGGGTATCTCCTACTTTTCTTCTAATAGGTTCAGTGTGGCTAGTTCCATGTTGAGGTCTTTTTTTTTTTTTTTTTTTTTTTTGAGATCCATTTGGACTTGAGTTTTGTGCATGGTGACAGAAATGGGTCTATCTGCAGTCTTCCACACACAATCATCTAATTGTGCCAGCAACATTTGCTGTAGATGCTTTCCTCCCCTCCCATTGTATTCTTTTAGCTGTTTTGTCAAAAAATCAGGTGTTCATAGGTGTGTGGGTTAATATCAGGATTTTCAATTAAATTCCATTGGTCTACTTGTCTATTTTTATGCCAATACCAGGCTGTTTTCAGAGCTATAGCTCTGTAGTAGAGCTTACCTTAAGGGATGGAGATGCCTCCTGAAGTTCTTTTATTGTACAGTGTTGTTTTGGCTATCCTGAGTATTTCATTTTTCCATGTACAGTTGATTATTATCCGTTCAATGTCTGTGAAGAATTGTGCTTGTATTTTAATGGGGATTGCATTGAATGTGTAGAATTATTTTGGTAAGATTACCATTTTTACTATATTTATCCTACCTATCCAAGAACATGGGAGATCTTTCCATTTTCTGTTATCTTCTTTAATACGTTTCTGTAAAGCCACAAAGTTCTTATTATATAGGTCTTTCACTTGTTTGGTAAGCATTACCCCAAGATACTTTATGTTGTTTGTGGCTATTGTAAAGGGTGATGTTTCTCTGATTTCTTTCTCAGACTGTTTGTCGTCTGAATAAAGTAGGGCTAGTGATTTTTTTTTTTTTTTGAGTTTATTTCATAAGAATAATCTAAATACTTTAGCTTCTCTCTTTCATCTGGGAAGAAGCAAATAGATTTCATTATAAAGGGTTTCACTCCAGGTAAATTTATTGGAGGAAATATTCCTCTTGACACAATTTATGTATATAATTAGAATTTGGTTTGCTCAATGTATGTCTTACAAAACCACTCTTTGAATGCTATAAATTATCTGTTAGATTTCTAAAGTATAATATCAATATTTACCAGACATAGCTATATCATCTAACTTTTAGCAGTGGTCCTGGATATTGATGTTTTGTTTAAAAATAGGCCTGACTTGAGTGACTTTTCTTTTAGCTGGTATGAGAACCCCCCCCCCCAGTCCACATTAGTGCTCCACATTAATATTGGCAGAAAACAACATGGTTCTATATCAGGTATTATATAATGGAAGAATTTTTTGATGAAGGATAGCTTGAATGATATATTGACATATTTACTATAGATTCAATGAAATCCTTAAGCCTTATCTAACAGGATTTAAATTTTTGTTCATGAATTGTACTTTCCCCCAATATTATTTAGCAGGTTTCTTTGAGTACAGTATTTTAAAACATTTCTGATCAAAATAATCACTGTATAAAATTTGGAAAATTCAAATTTGTGGCTGCAACATTTGGAGATTGCATCTGGAAGTTGATAGAAACCTAGTAGTTCCTTTAATCCCTTGGAGTGCCTCCTAAGATCAGATAATGTTGGAAAGCATCAAATCTGTGAGCTGCTATTTTAACCCTCCCTTTGCATGCCACATGGTATTCAGTACACCAGAGGAGGTAACACTATGAGTCGACAAACCCCAGATAATTGTGAACTATAACCCCAGCCAGCCTAGAACTACAGAAGAGATCAAAGCAGGGTTCCATGTAACTAAAATGTATCCTTTAATGATTGAAATCATCTACCCTTTACAAAACAAATAAGCTTTAATAAAAATTAAGTTTTGTGTAGATGAAGAAGCATGTACAGACATTAGAAAAGAAGCCAAGAAGTAACTCTGGCATCTACAGATTTCTGCAATTCAAGTCCCATTTCAAGAATATTATAGCAGGAACATAAAACACAAATAATCATTTTTTTTTTGTCAGAATAATAGGTATTTAGATATACCAATTCTGGATTAATACTGCCCCAACACCTGTGTAATTTGTGTCAGCACCTAAACTGTTTTATTTATATCATACACATATTATACTCAACAGAAAAGAGATGTGGAGAAATGGCAACTTCTGAAGAACAGCATAGTTGAAACCAAGTGGCAGTGACATTCCTTGTTGTTTCAATCAATCTATTGCTGGTAGGAAAATTCAAGGAAAAGTTGAAGCAAAAAAAAAAAAAATGAACCTTCTACAGATAGATTTTTAATATTTTTGAGACAAAGCCAGAGATCTAAAATTTATAATACACAAAACCATATTATTGTTCATTAAATCAGCCAACATCTACCTGACATGAAAAGATGTCTAAGATAAAACTGATTTTTTTCCATGACCTAAATATTAATGACAGCATCTACTCTAGTTCTGCTCTAGTTTAAATATATATAATTTTTCTTACATGAAAATCATTTCATAGGAGAAAGACATTTATTGAGCTTGGGTTTCTTTTTAGAGATTATCTTAGATTTTATTCCCCTTTGTTTTTCATAACCATATTTTCTTATTCTTCATCTGACAGTTTCTGTCTAAGAAAGTTTATCTGTAGGAAAACAAACTTAATAGAAAGAGATGCTCTTATTTTTTATGGCCCCTTAAAATTATAGATGTTACAATTAACACAAACACATTGCATACTACTTTTCAAAATAGATATCATTATGACCTAATTGGTGTATTTTATAACTTTGAACTTAGAATATTTCTAACGTAGAAATGTAGTTAGCCATTTCCTATGACCTCCTAAAACAAATAATTTTAAATTAAGTCTTCTGCAGCAACATTTTTTTCGGGCAAATATTCAAAGCTTGATCTCTGTCTCTGTCTCTGTCTCTGTCTCTCTCTCTCTTTCATAGACCTTAAGAGAGATATACATGGTCCCACACAAAAGCAGAAAGGGACAAGATCTTCTGAGTAAATTGGGGGAAAGGGAGAGTTAGGAGAAACAGAGAAACAGAAGGGGAGAAGAGAAGGAGGAAGAAGAACATGAGGGAGCAGAAAGATTGAGTCAGGGAAAATATAGAGGAGAGAAGAGAGAGAGAGAGAAAGAGAGAGAAAGAGAAAGAGAGAGAGAGAGAGAGAGAGAGAGGAGAAAGAGAGAGATATACCACAAAAGAGGGAGCCATTATATGTTTAAAAAGAAATCTGGCGCTACTAAAGAAATGCTTAGAGACTTACAAGGTTGACCCCAACTAACAATCTAAGCAATAATGGAGAGATGACCTTAAATGTTCTTCCATCATAATGAGATCGATGCCAGCCATATATGAAATACTAGAGCCTTCATTCAGTAGCTGATGGAACCAGAAAGAGGTACCCACAGCTAAACATTGAGCAAAATTCCGGGAATCTAGTTGCAGAGAGGGAGAAGTGATGAGCAAAGGGGTCAAAAACAGACTGGAGAAACCCACAGAAAGAGCTGACCCGAACAAAGGGAAGCTCATGGACTGATAGCTGGGAAAGCAGCACAGGATAGACCCAGATTGGGGGTTTGTTGTGGTACATGGGATGATGGATGGGAGAGGGAACTAAGATTGATATATAAAATAAAAAGAATGTTAAATAAAAAAGAAGGTGACTAAAATTAGGAGAAAGGAACAAGGAGAATAAACAATTTAAAAAAATATTAAAAAACAGAAACTAGGCAGAACATATTGTTGAATTTTCATACCTGAAAAAAAAAAGCCTGTTGTATTTCTACATTAACAATTTCACATAGTTCTCATAATTTTTCCCAAGAATCTCATAATTAACATGATCAACAAAGCATTGTACTAAATCAAGCTGCTCTGCTAAATGAGGGGTAGGAAAGGGGGATAATAGACACGTGGTCAATGAAGGCTAGTACAGGCCCACTTTATTAGACTTAGGCTGGGCTTTTAATCTATAAAAACTTAAAAAAGGGAATACAAAGGGCCAATTTAAAGAACAATGAATACAAAGTAAAATGTATTTTATTTTTACTTTTAATTTTTTACTATTTGTTATTACTATTTTTTTCTTATTTTTCATATTGATCCCAGTTCCCTTACTATGACATCCTTCCATGCCCCTGATCCCTCCCATCCCATTTCCAGCCACTCCAGAGGGAGGGTGATGCCTTCCAGGAGGGATCATCAAAATCTGTCAAGTCATTTGGAGTAACGTCTAGCCCCTCCCTCCTGCCTCTAGGGTAAGGGAGTATCCCTCCATGGGGAATGTGCTCCCAATGTCATTCCACACACCAGGGAAACATCCTGGTTCCACTGTCAGAGGTCCCTTAGACTGCCCAGGCCTTCTAAGTGAGACCCATGTTTAGGGGGTACAATGCTGGTTTTCCAGCTATCAGCCTGGGGTTCCATGAGCTCCCTCTTGCTCAGGTCAGAAATCTCTGTGGGTTTCTGTACCCTGGTCTTGATGCCTTTGCTTATCACTCCTCCCTCACTGGAACTGGAATCCAGGAGTTCGGCTCAGTGTTTAGCTGTGGCTCTCTGTTTCTGTACTATCAGCTCTAAAATGGCATATAAGTTAGTTATCATCTCATTATAAGGGAAGAGCATTGAGGTAGCCTCTCCATTATTGCTTAGATTGTTATTTGGGGGTCATCCTTGTAAGTCTCTGGACATGTCTCTCATATCATTTTTCCCTTAAAAGCTATAATGGCTCCCTCAATTATAGGTATCTCCTTTCTTGCTCTAGTGTATTCATCCCCTGACTCAATCCTCCTGGTCCCTCATGTTCTCCTCTCCCCTCCTCTCCTCCCCCTGTGTTTCTTCTAACTCCCTCTCCACTCACTGCTCTCCCATTCACAATATGATCAGGTAATCTTGTCCCTTTCCCTTTCTGTTGGGAACTTGTATGAATCTCTTAGGTTCCTCTTTGTATCCTAGTTTCTCTGGTGGTCTGAACTGAATGCTGGTGATCATTTGCTTTATGTCTACAATCCATATATGAGTGAATACATACCATGTTCCTCCTTTTCTGACTGGGTTACCTCACTCAGGATGGTTTCTTAAAGTTCCATCCATTTGCCTGTGAATTTCAAGATCCCTTTTTAGTTTTTTCCTGCTGAGTACTATTCCATTGTGTATCTGTTGAGGATCATCTAGGTTGCTTCACAGTTCTTGCTATTACAAATAATGCTGCTATGAACACAATTGAGCAGATGTCTTTTTTGCATGGATGTGGATCATTTGGGTATAAGTCTAAGATTGGAATTGCTGCATCCTGTGGTAACTGATTCTCACTTTCTTGAGGAACTGCTGTGCTGATTTCCAGGCTGTACAAGTTTATACTCCCATCAGCAGTGGAGGAGTGTTCCCCTCTTCTCATAATCTGTCATTGGTATTTCTGATTTTAGCCATTCTGACAGGAGTAAGATGGTATCTCGTTGTTTTGATTAGCATTGGCTAAGGGTGTTGAACACTTACTTAAGTTCTTTCAGTTCTGTACCCCACTTTTTAATTGGATTATTTGGTGCTTTTTTGACTAGCTTCTTGAGTTCTTTGTATATTTTGGAGATTGGCCCTCTGTCAGATGTGGGGTTGGTGAAACAATCTTATTTTACATATCAATCTAAGTTCCATCTCCCTCCTACCTCTACCTTCTCCACATGGCACCCACTCCCAATTTCTCCTCAGAGAGGGGCAGACCTCCCATAGGGAATCAACAAAGTCTGTCATATCACTTGAGGCTAGACCAAGGCCTGTCCCCTCTATCTTGGTTGAGCAAAGTATCCGCCAATTCGTGAACTAAGGATAAATTCTGGTTCCCTTGCTAGTGGCCTCACACACTGCCCAAGCCACACAACTGTCACATTCAGAGGGCCTAGTTTTGTCTTATGCAAGTTCCCCACCTGTCAATCTGGAGTCAGTGAGATCCCAATTGTTCAGGTCAGCTGTTTTTGTGGGTATCCCCATCAAGGTCTTGATACCTTTGATCATAGTGTCACTTCTCCCCCTCTATGACTGGACTCCAGGAATGTGGTTCAGTGCTTAGCTGTGTCTCTTATAAAAATGGGTAATTAATTATCCAGTCAGTTGTATATTTTATAAATATCAGAAAATTCAAAAGAAGTTAAAGAGGTCACAATAAGTCCTTGCTAAAATTAATCCACCAGGAACCTTTAGCAGTGGCCATTGAAATGTGAGCCCCATCACCACCATTTTGGTGCTACTGCTACTACACTGGATTAATTAAAAGACATGCCCAGTATATTGCCCTTCATCATCTTCCTACATACTTCCAAGTTCCCAAAGCAGTAAGAATGCATAGGCTCTGCCAATCATACCTAACAGCAAGCATGTGCCATTCACGCCAACCTGAAATTTCAAGGAGAGGCTCAAAATTTAGAAGACAACTTAAGCTGTTTCCATAAATGTCATCTGAACATGAGGAGGAGGGTAAGCTGTTTGTTTTCATTTTAAGGTTAAGTTGTTGAATTCTCTCAGGTGAGACAATAAATAAAATTACACATATACAGTGTTTATAACATATATAAAATTTGACAAGTTCTAAAAGAACACACAACACTTAAAGTACAAGACAATGAAATCAATGGGCCATGGAGTCACTTTGCCCTGTGCTCATGTAGGGCTCATTTTCCTTTGATGACAGGCACTCATGAATACAAGTCTTAGAAAATGATCGGAAGGGAAGTCTGTGAAGAATGCTGTGAAAGGCTTCCAGATATGGCTGACTGCTAAGTTTGCTTACTTATCTTTTATAGACAACAGGTTGGTTTCCAGTACCTACATCAGCACCTCACAACAATCACTTCCAGCACCAAGGAATTAGTGTCTGGTCTCTGTTGGTACCCACACAAAAAGATACACAATTATTCATATAAATCAAAAGGAAATATTTTTAAGGAGTCAAAGCCAAAGTAAGTGTGGTATGCTCTGTGATAGAGAGTGGTTCAAATCAAAGACAATCACTCCTGATGCTTTCATATTTGCATATAGGTTAGAAAAAGTTTACACTTTTTCTCTTTCTAGAATATTCCAGGGTTCTCTTCTGAGTTGAAAAATGTTTCATTGACAATCAGCTACTTATTCTAAAGGACAATAACAAATTATTCAATAATAGAAATATATATATATATATGCACATATATATATAAAGAAGTTTTACCTTTTATGTATCAGAATTTTTATTTATAAGAGCATGTGCCATTTTTGCACCTTGAGTACAGCTGTGTATTTTGCCTTTATCTTATTATAAAATCACACCACATGGAATCTAGGTCATACTTGTTATTATTAATACACAGTAAAAATGTCATGCATTTTCTATTTGCTCTTTTCAAGGGTCTCTCTACCATCCTCTCTACCTCTACTCTGTCTCCTTCAAGTTGTCCCCAATGTGGGAAATCAGAATCTTTCTTTTCCATGCTAAAATTAATGTTTCCTTCATTCCTAATTATTAAATGACCTTGATCAGACTTTTTTCACTGCAGAATAGCACACATTTGTTTCAGGCTACAACAATATCTCAAGCCTTTTGTTTAATTGCCGATGTCGTTTTATTTTCTAACATACCGCCCCCAAAAGAGGCATTTTCCTCCTCCCTCTCCCCTTGTTCCCTCTCCTCTTACATCACCTAACTTCATTCCCTCTCCTCCTATTTTCTCTGCCCTCATTCCCTCTACTCTCTTTATAGTCCTGGTGCCTTCTTTTCACAAATTTGAAGGTTATTTCCACAAAGCTATCATTTTACACCCCAAATAAGGCTCTATTCTCACATCAAATTAAAATAGCAGTCAATATATTTTTACTTACCTTAAAATAAGTTTTATAACTATAGAACTATGTACATAACAGAGGATTTTTACCTTGTAATTTTCTTTAAATTATTGTTACAAATTTATTCATAATAGAATAATTCATAATCCATAATAGCAAAAGGTATGTACTAAACAAAAAATTATTTATTGGCCAAGGTAATATATTCAAATCCATTTTTGAATAACCAGATATTTCACTGATATTTTGGTTAATACATATAGGACATGACAAAACAGGTAGCATCAACAAAAAATATTTAACCATCTGAATACATGACAAATATAAACACTAATATTAATTTACATTTTCCTTGAACTTATTGATAGCTAATATACTTTGAAAGTAAGACATACATTCTTAATAAATACTTAATGTCCTATGAAAGAAGACAACTTAGTCTAAAGATTTGAGCATGCAACAAAGCAGGGCACTGTGGCTCATGCCTGCAGTCCCACTATAGGGCATATATGCAGTCCCATTGCAGAGCATCCCTACAGTGCTGCCTGTGTGCACATGCACAGTCCTATCCTGGGGCACACCTGTACACCCATAGTGGGGCACACCAGAAGTCCCACTGTGGGACACACCTGCAGTCCAATGTATGTGAAGGATAAACTGGAAAGCAAACTTGAACCCACTACATTGAGACTCTCATCTTTAGCAAGCAAATACATAAATGAACATGTGTAGACATTATTTATCTACTTTACTATTTAATAAAATGCAACTAAGAGGATGCTCTTAGTTAAAGTGATCAATAGCCAGATATATATCAATGGATCTTGATTTAGGTATTAATGTCATGTTTGCAAAAATTTAGGATAAAACATCCAAACATATTAAGTAAAATAGTTTAAATGTTACACATTTCAGTTAACTGAGCCAACGGGTTGCTTTGGTTGGAGAGAACAAATCCTTCTTTTTCTAACAGTATTGCCATAGGTGCTAGAACAGCTTCTATGGAAGTAAAGAAGCTGCTGTGCCTCAAAGCAAAGCTACCTTGCAGCTCATCATGCTCTTAAACAGTTGGAGATGCTTTTCAAGGTTTTGAAAGTACTAGGAGAGAGAATTCCAAGTTAGTAACTCTATCACACAAAAAATCTCTACAAAGTGTCTGTGATGACAGTGTGTAAGAGAGGTGATGACAGTGGTAGTATACTCACTTCATTAGTTCTTCAATATATATATGTTGCTAATGCAAATGATGCAACTATTTGTGTGAATGAATATGCCTAGTATGGGCTGACCATCTCTATTCTTATCAAGAGAAGTCTCACATGAGGTACCAGGAAAACACTGTATTTGGAGGTGGGAATCTGCTTAGCAATATTCACAAAGTCCGTTTCTGTGTTGGGAAAAGAGTAGGGAAGCTGATATATACTTAGCCTCTACTAGTATTGATCAAGTTCCTAAATAGATAAGTTCCTAAATCTAAGTCTGCCCAGACTTAGGTTAATGGAAAAGCGAAAAAAAGAGTTGAAATTCTATTTCCAAATAACATTTCATTCCTGAAGACTTTTTTTGCAATAGAAATACATCCTGTTTTACTTGCAAAGTCTCAATTTTCCCATTTTTTAAAAGTGGATGTGGCATCATTTGCAAGCTATCAAAAGAGCTCAGAAAGGTTTAATGAGGTGACATATCTGAAATGTTATCTAAAGGAAAATATTTTTATTATCTCTGCAGATAATACCTCAGCTTGACTGAAGAAAAAAAAAGATAACACAAGCTATCATTGTATTATGATAAAGCAATGAACTACCACCTGCAGGAAATTGGCTTCATGAAAGGCAACGACAAAGAGCACATCAGGATTACATGGAATCAATCAGAGACAGGCAGGAAGAACACAAGCTGGATGAAGTGGAGTCTTTCATGACATGCAGGAGAATATATCAAAGCCATCCTTGCTAATTAAAAAAAAAAAGGAAAGAAACCCCACTCTCTCTCCTCTCGAGGGGAGAACATTGCTTCAGACAGCATGCTGGCTCTGCTGGACTTCTGTGAAGATGCTATGACTCCATTTGTGGTTTTCTTAAAGAATGATTTAGGAATAAAAAAGGGCAGCTAGGGTAAGCACTGCAAGTTAGCTCACCGGTGAAAGCAAATGGAGTGAGGGATTTCCATGTTCTCTTCTCCACTGGGGATGTATTTGCACCAACTGTGCCCTCATTTTTGGAATTTGATTCTGGGTCAAGATTCACTTAAACACTACCTGTAAAAATGATAATCAATTTTGTATTCAGTTAAAGGGTATATCTTTATAAAGCTAAACAATACAACAAACCAGTTAAGAATAAATTCATATATCCTTGAATGATAGTGGGAAATTCAGGAAGGAAAATAATTGTCAAAATCTTAGGACCAGGTAGCCAAATAGAAAAATTGTGAGAGTCACAGGGGAATTACAACACCAAGGTGTAAGGCATATGGTTTTTCCGTCTTCCCCACTGGTCTTGTCCTGCCTCCATGCCAGCCCCAATTAACACACAGAGTCTCTGTATTTGATATTATACTGTTGGCCAGTTACTACTTTCTTATCGGCTAGCTCTGTCTTAAGTATTAACCAATTTGTGTTAATCTATGCATTTCCACGTGGTCTTCTTACCAGGAGCGGTCTGCCACGTACTGCTCTCTCCAGACTCTCCATCTTGGCTCCTCCTTACTACTTCCTATTTCCTCCTTGTCTCCTAGTCCCTCCTATCTTCCTTTCCTATTGGCCAGCAGTGCTTTATTCATTAAACCAGTATGAGAAACATATACAGAATGACATCTCCCATCATCTCCTCTTTTCTGTCTAAAATAAAAAGGGTTTTAACCTTAACATTGCAAAATATATCACATAACAATTATCAAGTAAGATCACAGTAAACAATATTTAGTCCATTAACATTTAGCAAGATTTAAGAAAATATTTCATCATCTATTCTATCTTTGTGTCTAAAGTCTCCGTAACTTATCTTTAATCCTAACTAAGGAAAACTATAATCATTACTATCTGTCTTCAACTCCTTCAAAGACCACAGAAGGATAGTATATAAACTCTAGAAATGACAGAGACATCTTGCCTTGTCAGTCACCTGAAGTTCTTCTGTAATCTTCCATCTTCAGCCCATAGGCCATAGTGTGTCTGGCAGACTCTTTAGCAAAGCAGGAAACTTTAAACTGTCTTCTTTTATTGGCAGCTTGTCAGTCATTTTTCTCTGTGTCCTATAGACTGTCTGGCAGACTCTTCCATGAAGCAGGAACTCTGTAGCAATGTCCATCTTGAATTAGCAGTCACTTTTCTATGGGTCCTGCATGTCCAGTTTATACAGCATAAATTCAAACAGTCCAGACAAGAGCAGTATCTTGTCCACATGGCTAGTCTAGCCATATTGGAAGCAAACTTCATATGTTTCTTCGATGTCCATCTTCCTTTCTGACATAGGTGGTGTTGTCAGGAGCATTTATGTCTTACTGTCAAGAAAAACCCTAAACCATTTTAAATGCCATATTCTGTAGGTCTTTGAAAGGTTTGAAGAATGCCTATTCATCTCAAATACATCTCTACATATCTAGAAAACCTAACTAACTTAACTATATGTTTAAACTATTATAGGTAACTATCTATAATCTGTACTAAATTATACATTACATTTCCAAATGAGCTATAAAACCACAATACCTAAACAAAAGGAGAATACACACATCACAAAATTGACCTTAAATTGTATCAATAAATGAAAATCCATTCCAAAACAAAGTATTCATATCTATACCATAATCCCCTTTTTACCTTTAAAAAGAATATTGGTTGTGATCTTAGCCATTTATAACCAAGCCCATTTAAATGAAAACAAACATTTATAAACAATATTTGGGAAGTTGGGCGTCGTTCTTTCCAAACTACTTCCTGTTGGTAAAGGGTGCTGTCATGGGAGAATCCTAAGAAGATGCAGAAATCCTAGTTGTAGTCTGTGAGGCTGCTTTGTCCAAGCTGTTTTGAATGTTGGATCACCAGTGACTCTGTTTCAGGGGGCTTGGCTTGATCAAACCACATTAGTCTGGAAGGAATCCACAGCTTTTTATTTTCTGCAGGAGACAAATATAGAAGACTGCTTGACCTTGACAAGTCAGGGTAAGACAGCCTTTCTACCTCCCTGCTGTTGTTGTGGTCTGTCAAGTTCTCTTGGCCTTAGCCAAAACTGGGTGTACAAACGTTGCTGTGAGACCTAGGGTGACTGTTCAGGTGGCTTGCTGTTTCTGTCCTTGCTGCACCTTTTGGAAGTTGTCCATCCACACTTCCTGTCTACTCTAGTATTGTTATTTTCCTTCTCAGGTCTTGATGAGGTTGAAGATTAAACTATCACAACTATTATTCTCTCTTCCTAGTTAGATATATTAGGTACTAGACTTACGTTTTCCAGGTTAGGACAACTCTATTGTAAACTCCATTATGCCTTCACCCTAGGACTAGATATGTAGTTCATTTTGTTCTCGATTTTCCTTTTCTTAGAGCACACTTGTTATTCACTGTTTTGTATATAGTTTTGTATTAAGCCTAAATCTTTTCTTTAGACTAAAAGGAGAATTGTAGTGAGATAGTCCTTCTGTGGCACTGACCACGCCCATTGGGGGCGTGGAGCCATGGGCAGAAGTGACCTGTGCAAGGAAGTCGGAGGGAGAGCCGGGAGAAGCTCTCTTGCTGGCTTGACTCGGACAGGAGAGGATCGGGCAGAATTTCCTGGTGTTCATCTGTCTAGGTTGTAAGTTATTTCTCCCTGAATAAACATCTATTCGGCCTATTTGTTTATCCTGATCCTTATTTAACCGCAATACCAAGGAAACTGTTTCCCAGACATCACAAGTTTGATAGGTTATGAACTCATAGAGACCATGGCAAAATACAGAAAGTCCCATCACTAAAGGGAGACAGTAGATATGACCTCTAATCCCTAACCAAGAAACTCTCTAATTGACAACCATTTGCAAAGGAATGATGAGAATTTTCCTTTAGTATCTCACTTGATATATAAACCATACATAAGGGCATATCCTGTGTGTATTAGTATAAGGCCAACACAAAAGGAACCCATTGGTAATTTCATAGAATTTTTGTCTCATATAACTTCCTTTGGGCATTTCTTTAAAAATTTTACCAGACATTTGCTTTTATCATATGGTTTCTGTATTTATGTTTTTATAGGGTGTGTGTGTGTGTGTATGTGTGTGTGTGTGTGTGTGTGTGTGTGTGTGTGTGTGTGCATTTATGTTTCTAGTGGGTTTTTTCTACTTTATTTGTGTTTTTTTTTTATTTGTTTTCAAAACGGAGAGAGAAAGAAAACATGGAGTTAGTTGGATCACAGAAAGTTGAGAAGACCTTGAAATAGTATAGTTAGGGGATGAGAAACTGATCAGAATATACAATATAAAATTGTTAATTAAATATTTATTTTATTTGTAAAACTTACACATTATGGACCACAGCAGCTACTCCATGTAGATGAATTTATTCACACTACTAACAATGGCCGTGGGGAGAGCTATGCAAGTGTTATGATCCTATGGTTAGGATATAAATCCAAAGGCAGATAGTATTATATACCCCTTTACTACCAGCAACTTGCATACTTGAGGCTGAAAGATGGCTTGAGGCCAAAAGTTGAAGAAAAGGCTACTCTACAATGTGAAACCCCAAGTCACATGAAAAGGACAGTTCTCATTCCCCAAAGAACACTCTCTTTGTAGCAAGTGGAGACGATCATAGAAAACATAATTGAACACAGTCCAGAGATCGATAGATCATGGAGAGACCAGTCCCATGGGAACTTCTGCCTCCCAGATCCCACATTTATGGCTCAGGGAGGATCAAAAAAGTTAAAGTAAAAAAAAAAAATTGTAAAATCTATAATACCATGATGCCTGCTTTAGGAATGTCTACATAAACAAGACCTGAATAAACATGGGAATGTGCAAAAGCAAATGTCTCACAGGAAACTCCCAACCGTAGACAAAGAACCACAGAAATTAATGATTGCTGAGAGAAGAAGAATGATCTCCCAAAGATGAGCAGATTAACTGCTTATCCAATAAAAAATCATATACACAACCCATAGTGAAAGTGAGCTGAAAGTTTAAGTTTATGTATTTGTACACACACACACACACAAACACACACACATTTACACAACATATAGTTACATAATACATGCATTATGTAACAATAATAATCAAGGGAAAAGAGGACATTGATAGTGAGCAGGCATGGGAGAAATAGCATGGAGGAAAATTGAGAAAAGGAAAGGGGATACAATTATATTTTATGTAAAAATTCATATAAAGTAAAATCATTAAAAATAAAAAAAACAGCACCTACAATAGAACTAAGCATTCTGGTGAGTCTACTATTCAGTGAAGAAACATCCAGAGAAATCTCAAGGTGCTTAGTACCAATACATAATGGACAATACCATGAGAATATGACATATAAGCAGTGAATACACAATGGAAATCTAAATGTTTACATTTAAGAACTTTGAGTTAATACAATCCCAAAGGAACATTTTAGCCTAAGTTCCTTGGAACATTTGGAAAAGTGTATTAACTGAATTGCATTCTTTTCCCAAGAAGTATGTCCATAGCAGAAAACAAAGAATAATTGATTTGCCATTTCTAAAATATAAAATTTTAGTTTATAAAACATACCAACTAGGAACATAAAGTGTTAGTTTATAAAAACATATTATCCCAGGAATGCCTAAAGGTTTCTTTGAAAGTACATCATTGGACAATACTCCCTTTAGTTATTGTCCACTCTCCTACTCAAGAATATACTGTAAAATTTACCTCACTGGTCAGGTTCTGACACTTTACACTCACATACATACACACACACACACACACACTCAACACATATACACAAATATACATTTGCACATGCACACACAGCACACACAGTTTTTTTTAAATATTACTCTCCATATTTAAATGACCACTTGTTGAACCAACAGGAATATTTTAAAATATATCTGACAAAAAAATGAATAGATAGGTGTTCTCAACTTCATAAATTTATCCATATTATCATATATGTATTTCATTAAAATTTCAGTGTCTTTTATCATGTTCTATCTAGCAGTCTAAGTTAATAATTAAATATAATAATTATTATAGTAATAGTAATGATTATCAGTGAATAATTTATCAACAAAACATATCTGGTACAAACTGAGTATATTAGTTTGATTTGTGGTTATTTGTAGCATGGTTTACTTATAACAGTAATTCAGTTATAATACTGTACAATGAAACTATGTTTAATAAAAACTTTTCCTATTGCTGGACCTACACCAAAGTTTTAAAACACATTCCTGATTCCTGTCATATTCTGTTATATAGGTAAGCATAAAACTTTGGGTAGAGTGTAATGTTGAGATAAAATTAAGTATTAGAAGTACTATTAAATACAATAACATAACACTAAAATTCTGAAAAAAATTATGTTGAACATAAAAATGTGTCTTAATAGATTGATAATCGGATGCCATAATTTTCTTCTCACAAGAAAAGAGAAAAGCAGTTTCACAAAAAGGAAAGCATGATAACTAATTTTATATGTCAACTTAGCTCAGCATATAAAAATAGAAATGGATAATGAGATAGAAATGCTGCAGAAAACTCAGAGAGAAATGAAGATGATTATGAAAGCTCAGTTGGTCAACGAAAAAAGCCCAGTGAAATTCTCATCAGCAGAGATCATGCAGGAAAGACACCCTCTCCCTGAAGAAATGTAAGAAAATTTGATCATTCAATCAAAGGAAATGGTACATGTAAAAAGTAAAAGTTGAAGGGGATAAGAAAGATATTTTGCATTATGAGATGCTCAAATTCATATATAACAGTCACAGAAGAAATCCTTATAATGACTTAGAAAATTTCAATAAAATCTCAGAAGGATACTGGGAAATTCAGAAAAGTATAGGACTGTGAAAAACTTGAGGCCCACATACTTACAGATAGCACCAGAGAAACCAGACTTGATAAACACATGGGCATTTTTCCTCAACAGGAGAAATTGGGACATGTTCACCCAGTACCCTGGTGATCTTTCATTATTCTGTGGAGCTAGCTCTACCCAAATCCTCCAGACTCATGAGCATTGCTTCACAGTCAGTGTAACACAGTTATGAAATATTCCCCATGTTCTTTGCAAAGAGTTTGCTATTATATTTATTACAAATCCTTTCTCCCTAGACCCTTATCTTCAGCATTCTTTCTCAGTCAACAGAACCCATTCTTGTGGAAGAGCTTCCAAGAACTTTGCAAAAGACAATGTACTTTGCAAGAGAGTTTTGATGTAATTATGCCTTAAGCTTTGCTGTGATAATTGTCACAAGGAAACTTTTTTCCAAAGTTCAACTGTGTTTACATTTATAAAAGCTAAACTGCTCAGAGTCTGACTCCAGAAATTTGAAGCAGCTTGTCTAGCTAAATTTGTGCCCAGTTTTATTTTCACCTTTCCATTTGTTGCTGGCCATGATGCCTTTGTTAAACTTCTTTTTTCTTCTTTTTAACCAAATACTACTAGTCTTAAAAAGCAAGACAATAATAATAATAATAATAATAATAATAAACAGTGATAAATGGCTCCTTAAATGACTCCTAAAGAGATTAGTTCCTTGCTCAACCACCATCAGAGAAGCTTCTTTCTGAAGCAAAAGGAAACAACAAATACAGAGAACACAGCCAGACATGCAGAGAGAGGGGGGAATGGGAGAGAAAGAGACCTTGGAATACTCAAAAGTAAATGATATTTCTCCATTTAAGCACCTCCCCTATGTACTAGATCTCTGGGAACCACCCCTCCTCAAGAGGAGGCAGACTGTAAGAGCCAGGGGAAATAAAGGAAGCCAAAAAGCAAGGCCCAAAGAAACAACATATTCAAACCTCTATGAACTCTGAGGCAGCATGCACAGGGTGGGCATGGATGGGTCTGTCCCAGGTTGTCTCCATGTGTATAATGGCTTCTAGTTTAGTATTTATATAGAATTCCTGAGCATGAAATTGAGTGGGTATCTTATTTTTGTGCCTTCTCTTGAGTTCTTCTGTTGGTTTGTCTTGGCCAAATTTAATGTGTTACTTTTGTTTTAACTTATATTTCTTTTTTGCTATATTCTATTATTTTCTTTTAGAATCCTGTTGTTTTCTAAAAAGTGACCGAAAGGGGATGGATAAGGATGGAAGGCAGGTGGAGAGGAGCTAGAAGGAGCAGAGGGAGGGCAAATTATGATCAGGATATATTATATGGGAAAAGACTATTTTCAATATAAGGAAACAAACAAAAAAGCAAAGGCCCAGTTGTAGCTGGAGTGCTGTAAATAGAACAGCAGTATTCATAGCTCTTTGTAATGTGACTCTGAACAAATCAACTAACACATCCGTGTTTGCAAAATGAAGAAAGTTAGAGCAATTACTTACTGGGGAAGTCATAGATACTGCTCAGAATCTTGTAGCACTAAATGAGGGTCCTCTCAGTGCTGTTATTATCAGCACTGCAGGTTCTTCAAGTAATTAAAATATCACAGTGCCTGTAGATTTTGCAATATGATGCAAAATCAGTTTTATAAAAAAGATCTATGAGAGAAATAGGCTTCTTGAGAAAACTCTGGGAGATAACCACACATCTGGAAGCAGTTTACTTAGTGGTATAAAAAACGATGAGGAATCTTAAAATTCTACAATTCAGGTAAGCACCATGTAACATAAAATCGCACTAAAACATTAATTAATATTATTGAGAAGGAGGCTGGAGATGTGAATCAGCAGTTAAGAGTGCTTACTAGTTACAATTGAGGACTAGATTTGAGATTCCAGTCCTCAATAGGTAGCTCACATATACAGGTAACCACCTCAAATGAATTTTATATCCCTACTTGGCCTCCGTGGGTCCTTGGATGCATATATTTTCATACACATTGATACTTAATAGCACAGACATACTCACATGTATGTAAGTAAAATATATATTTAAAATGATTGACAAGAAAATCAACAGAACATTTTATGTGTCTTGACAGTGAATAATCATTCCCAGTGCCATGGAAATAACTTCTACATGTATTCACTGACAGAATTCAAATTTAAAATATTTTCAATGTTTGAAAAAATACAAATGCAATCTAGAAGTAATCATTTGAATTCAATATAATTATTCATAGATACTACCAAGTTTTCATTGCCAATGTCTCACATATATACCTTACCCCAAAGCCTAATTTCCAAAGTTATACTTTTTTTTTTTTTTTTTTTTGAGATAGCGTCCTGTATGGCCAAAAACACACCATATAAACCAGACTCAAACTCACAAGGACCCACCTTCCTCTCCCTCCAGATTACTGGTATTAAAGATATGCATCATTATACTTGACCAATATTATAAATCGTGTTGTATATACAACTGGACAACTGGAACAATCAGACCAGCTTTCCCTTCATCTTCTTTTGCTTTCTTATTTTACTGTATTTTTTAAATAGGGAACATGCTTTCTCTAATTATTGTCTTGAATAATATTTATTTAAGTTACAATATTTTTTCAATTCTATTTAAAGGAAAAAGGTATGCCTCATTTTGTTGGTAATCAGTATTAACATTATTTTGTCCTAAATGTGCTTTGGACACTCTAAACAATGACATAATAACACTGTGTCTATTTTTCTTTCAATATCATTTTTGCCACTGGTAAATTCTATTCAAGTCCATTTTCATCATACTTCCCTTAAGAGTTTTCAGGAAAATGTAAAAAAATACCCCCACTATCTTCCTAGGAGTTACAGACATAAAAGCAAAAAGCGTTACTTGTCACCCAAATATTACACTCGGCAACATCATTGTGCATTCAATCTCACACAACACAGATGTGAATGACATTACAATGGTAGATTTTAGGGTGCAATGGAGCTACCCCTTCACACTCATTTTAAATCTATCTTAAAGCTCCTTATAGTGAGGATGAACAAATCCCATCTCCTCCTCATTAAACATTGTAACATTGAATCACTTTGTCTAAAATTATTTTCTCACAATGGATCATCAAAACACAAAGAAAAAAAAATAAAACTGGGGTGGAATATAGCATTCATTAATTATCAAACATTTCCTTCTGACTTCAACCTGACATGGAGTGGCTTTCAAAATGCGCATACCAGAATACTTAGGAGAGAACAGGATATTGTGTTTCACTATTAAGCTTTACAAAATACAATCCTTAATGACCTCTTTCTGCATACTTAAAAAGATTGCCAATTAATGAACATTATTAGATTATTTTCTTTATTATACCATTTCCTGAAAATTTATGTACATGATGAAAGTTTTATTTCAAGAAGTTAAGCATGATAGAAAAAAGATTATATAGCTCATACATAGACAGATATACAATAACTAAGTAGTTTACAGATAGATAATAGGGCTACCTCATATTTAAATAGCTTATAAGAAAAAATCAAAAGGGGAAGATAGCTTATAGATAGATAATAGAAAATGATAGGTGATGGATACATAGATATATAAATAGATATATAGATATATAGATGCATAGAAAAATGATAGTACTTAGCAATGAAAACATTTAACCTTGAGTAACTATTGCAAGGCAGATAGTTCATAGCCATTTGTTTCTTTAACAATAGTATTACAAATAAGGGTATTTCTTTTGGAATTTTGCATGTATCATTTCACTTACCATTTTTTTTTAGCAATTGATGCTGGCATGTTGGTCAATTCTCTAGAGTTGGAAAAATTAACAAACATTTCAAAACCAAATTATCTCCCTTGGTTTTGAAACAAGGGAGAGTCTGTTATATCTGACTTACAATTTATAATGACTTTGCAAACAATACCAGCTTGTCAGCAATATAATAATATGATGGAAAATGTGCAGTGTGGGATAATGGGAACCCCAGGTCTTGATTGTTTTATCAGAATTGTAACATGCATTACAACATAATTAAGCATGGATAACAGGATTATATGAGACTTTTCAGTTTCCATTGTTCTGAGTCTGCTTAAAAAATATGCCACTTCTATATCAGAAGATACATACTGGTGGTCTAAGAAAATTTCAGTATAATAGTTGGTCACATATAAAGAATTATTGCAATAATATATTATGCAAGAGAACTTCATTCTCTTGGGTAGATCATAAGGGTACATTTTTTTCAGTATTTCAGTTTGAAAATGATAAATGACATATAATTTATGACATTGTCATATAATTATTAAAATGGCTTATATCATTTTGTTTACTGTCTTCTCATTTATAGACCCTGTAATTTTGAATTATTAGTAGTAACAAATCTTACTCAGCAGCACTTCCTAATAGAACTCAGCATGGACAATTTTCCACAGATTCAATCTCTGCCTGAATCCTACTAATCCTTTGATGGGGCTCAAGGAAGAGCTTCAATCCCTGTAGAGTTCCGGATGCACTCACTACTCATAACAGTAATAACAAGGCACCAAGCAGAGGGAAAAGCAGACCTTGCACCTGTTCTTTGTCTTGGTGAAACAGACTGCTGGATGGGTCTGGTTGATTTTTTCCCCTACTAGATTTACCCTCTAGAGACTAGAAGTCTTTTGTAGGATTGTGCATAAGAGGGTGCATAAGACAAATCATGGGTGATTTGTCTCAAAGCAACTTCTTGAAAGAGATACATATATTTTACTTCCCATACAAATCAAATGCACAAGTACACAGTGGCATACTTACATAGAGTCTACAGGGAAAGATGTAAAGTCGTTTTCAAATTTTGCAGTTTGGCAAATAATTATATTCATTTTGGGAGATTTTTGGATTGTTTGTTTTAAGATAGGTTCTCATAGTCCATGCTGGTCTTACATGAATTTACTATGTAGCCTAGCTTGGCTGGTTTTGAGTTTCTGACCTTCCAACTTTCTTATCCTGAGTGCTGAGACTTCAGTGAGACACATCATATGTGACTGTAACAAATGTTCTAGCTTTCTGCCAGTGGTTTCTGATGATTTTGAAAGATTTTGAGGCTGTTAATACAAAATTTTCCCGGAAAACCATTTAAATTCCATGAAAAGTCACTATGGTGTCTTGAAAACAAAGTCTTTAGCTAAGTCTTCTTTTTCAATTGGGCAATACTAGTTACTGGATCTTCCATAGTTGAAATATTAGCCTGTCTTAAGTATCAACACAATAATTTGTGATTTATCTTGTGAAATAAGATTTGTTAGCCCAGAGTCATATAATTGGAACCAAATTCTCTCTGTAAATCATATTTGTGGAAATGATAAAGCTAATAATTTACTTTGTGAAATTTTAATGGCTAACCTAGGTAACCCACCAAGAGTGGTTTAATGTCTACAAATAGACATGAGAGCATAGCCTTATGTGTCATTCCTGAGCCATTCATCTTTTCTAAGATAGAGCCTCTCACTGACCTAATATTGCTGTCTAGGCATTGCTGGCTGGCAAGTGAGCCTGAGGAATCCATCTATCCTTTTATGTACCCTGGTATTTTAACACATTATCATACTGGCATCATACTTTATAGATTAAGTTATTTCCATTATCATCTATAATATTTTAATAAAATAAACTTATAGATTATATAAATAAGTAAATCCTAGTGTAAGAATACCAAATGTTGAAAACTGGATCACAGAGAGGAAATGCAAAGGTAATTTATAAAGAAATTTTCATTGAAATTGGAAAGAAATGTTTATCATTTAAGGCCATGTACTCCATAGATCTTTATTTTCCACATTTCAACCAACTAAGATACTGTATTAATTGCTACCCACGAGAAAAATATTTTCTAATGAGGGCTGACATCTACCATAATCTATGGTTATAAACACAAGTGTTAAGAAACATCTTGACACAATGTCCATTTAGCAAAACAGCAGTATCAGATTCACCAGTATTGTCTATGCCTTCCTTGCCGGTGTGCTCTCGACCAGGATTAGAATACTAGATGTGAGTTCCATTCTGTGAAACAGACTTCAAAACAAAAAGAGCTTTGCTTACCCAATAATAGCCTGGTCAATAAAATACCAATGAATCTATCTTACCTAGCAGGTAATTATAACTCATGTGGTCGACATGATGGTAGGGCTATCAATGACTTTACTCTCCTAGAAGAGTACACTCATGGAGGGATGCTTTCTCAGCCTAGATACGTGGTGGAGGGCCTAGGCCCTGTACCAGATTGTATGACAGACTATGATGTTCCCCCATGGAAGTAGTCACTCTCACTGTGGAGTGGATGGGGAGTAGGAGTGGTATTGGAGGGTGAGTCAGGGATCGGGGCATGAGAGGATCAAAGGTAGAGGGAACTGTGATCTATATGTAAAATATGATTGTTTCTAATTTAAATTAAAAAAGTGCACTGCATCTCCTAACACTGTGGTACATAGTCAATAAGAAGAATTTCCAGCTCATTCCATCTTGATTTCTCAATATTCTTCAAGCCCAGTGTGTGCTGTCTTCAGGAACAGTGCTATGATCATGTTCTGGTGGAATCAAGAGTACTGACAATAGCCTATATTGTGGGGGGATTCCTGGGGGCTTCCCAGACCTATGACTTGTAAGGAGGGATTACATATGTGTACACCTCTAACTTCTCAAAGGATCATCACACACTCATGCAGAGTTCTTTCACTCAAAACAAACTTTATTCATAGTTGTAATTTATGTAACCAATGGCCTTAATTATGAAAATAAAATAATCTTTTTTTTTCAGGTTGGGTGGCACTTTATTTTTTTTAATTTTTATTTATTTTTATTTTACATATGATCCCAGTTCCTTCTCCCTCCCTTCCTTCCTCTTTCCCTCTTTCCCACCCTCTCATGCCTCCCCCTGACCACTCTATCCTCCCATCCCCCACACTCCACTTGTAAGGTGATGTCCTCCAGGAGGGGTCATCTACATCTGTCAAGTCATTTGGAGTTGGGACTAGGACTTCTCTCCTGTCTCAGGGTTAAGGGTGTATCTCTCCATGGGGAATGTGCTCCCAAAGTCCTTTTTTGCATCAAGGATATATCTTGGTTCCACTCTCAGTGTCCCTTAGATTGCCCAGGCCTTCTAACTGAGACCCTTGTTCAGGGGATCTGAGTCAGTCCCATGCTGGATTCCCAGCTGTCTGTCTGGGGGGCCCATTAGCTCCTCCTTGATCAGGTCAGCTGTCTCTATATGTTTCTGTAGTCTGGTCTTGTCCTCCCTCTCTGCTTCTTGATTCCAGTTCTGCTCAGTGTTTAATTGTGGGTGTTTGCTTCTGTTTCTACCAGCTACTAGATAAGGGTTCTATGATGGTGGATAAATTAGTCCTCTATCTCATTATCAGGGAAGGGCATTTGTGGTAGACTTTCCACTGTTGCTCATCTTAGACACAGTTTGCTGAATTCTTAACTCTATCCAAAGTTTAAAAAATAAATTATATTGCTGTTCTACCTAAACATCTGGATTGTTGAGTAATAGGGAAAGATCGCATTGAGGACTAGATAAGAGATACAAATAATGAATAAAACACTGGGCTGTTTAGTTCAGAGGCAGAGTGCTCAACTAGTATGTATAAGGTCCTTAGTTTACACCCTGAATCTTCAAAATGGGCAAAAAGAACTCCAGTCTGATAGCTGGGAAACCAGCACAGCACTGGCCTAGACTCCCTGAATGTGGGTGTTAGTTAGGAGGACTATTGAGTCTATTGGGGTCTCTGGTAATGAATCAGTATTTATCTCTAGTATATGAATGAACTTTGGAAGCCGACTCCACATTGAGGGATACTCTCTCAGCCTAGACACATGGGGGAGGGCCTAGGCCCTCCTCCAAATCATAGTCAGACTTTGAAGACTCCCCATGGAAGGTCTTACTCTCCCTGGAAAGCACAAAGAGGATGGGATGGGGTTTGGTGGGAGGGAAGAGGGGAGGATGGGAAAGTGTAGCAGCTGGGATTGACATTTAAAACAAACTTGTTTCAAATTTAAATTAAAAAAAATTATAAATTGGCTTTTAGTTTGGTTGAAAGTTTTGTTTTGTTTTAATCCAGATCTATTTATTCCACAACAGAAATTAGAAATGTGTTTCATGCTAGGTATAAACTGGTTCCCCTGCTAGTGGCTCCATATACTGCACAGGCCTCCCAACTGACATCCTCTTTCAGAGGGCCTAGTTTGGTTTTATGCAGGTTCCCCAGCTATCAATCAGGAGTTCATGAGCTTTCACTTGTTCAGATCAGCTGTTTCTGTGGGTTTCCCCACCATGGTCTTTACTCCTGACTTTTTGGGGCCCATTCCCTATGGAGGGATACACTCTCAGCCTGGATATGGGGAGAGGGGCTTGGCCCTGTCACAATTGATGAGCCAGACTTGGTGATTCCCCATAGGAGGGCTCACCCTCTCTGAGGAGTATATGGACATTGGTGATTAACATGCTTATAAGTGTTAACGTTAATCTGCTGTCAGTTCAAAAGTAGACCTTCATCTGGACAAAAAAGAAGGAGGAGAGAAAGAGAAGGGATAATAGCTATCCTGCAGAAGTACTATCAATCTCTCCAAAAATCCATAGAGTATACATTGTGACTTGGGATTTGAACTAATAGGAATTTCAACATTTTGTAGTTTTTTTTTTTTCCTCATCAACTCTTTTAGTGAGAAACCTTGAATTTTCAATGTAAGCACTGTCATTATAAGGGAAGTTTATTTGTTTCCTTAGATTTTATAACAAGATATTAGATGTGGTCTGTGGTCTATTCTTCCAAATTACCATTACCATTGTTCTCTGTCTTTGATTCTTCATATCTATACCTCAAAGAGCTCTGTATGCAGCTGTCAGTGAGGTCCTCCCAAAGTCCTCTGCACTTTTGGTACCTGAGAATGGCAGGGAACTGAGAATTTACCTTGGGAAGAGATGCACAAAAGAAAGGGTCTCTGTGACTCAGAAGTGGCTGAGATACAACAGAAATAAGACAGTCAAATTGTTTAGATAAACTTTCTGGAACATAGAGATCCATAAAAAAAGAAGCAAAGAAACAATGTTGATGCTTAGACTTTATTGTGATCTGAGTCTTGCTGCCAAATACTGGAGCCAGGTGTCCAGCACAGGGGCATAGGGGGAGGCATGTAGCAGGGGACTCTGTATGTGAGATACCATCCTTTCTATGGATGAACATCTTCTTGGAGTCATGTCAGCTCCTGTAGCCATGATGGCAGGAAGCCATAGTACACTAAGACAGCTGCAGCAGTATAAAGTGTCTTATTGCACTTCCCAGTGAACATTGCTTTCTGGTTCTTAATAACACCAGATGGCACAGCCTACCCATGGTACTTGGGAAGCTGAGTTTGTATGTGTGGTGACCTTATGAGGACTACTGTAATCTGAGAAGAACTAGGAAGCTTTTGGGAGGGTCTGGAGCTTGAGGTATTCCAACTGTGAACATAAAATTCTTCCTCAATTTTAATATTTTAGTTTTGGACTTCTTTCAGTTGTACCACATGGTTTGTGTGTTTACCAAAATGAGTTTGGAAGCAATTTAATTGTGTTTTTCTTCAAAGGATGACAAACAACAACAAAATACAGACAGGTAGGCAGTGGCTGCACATCCATTGTTAATAGGCTGGAATATTCTTAAGGTAGAATCAGCCTACATAATAAGTTTGGCCTCAGTAAGATGAACATTTTGAATCTGCCCCATAATTTCAGCACACATAAAATCTGTTAAATCACAGTTTCTTTTCCTTCACATCTTTTAAACTACTTAAATTTACACTTCTTCCCAGAGAATTTTATGAAAACAAAAATAAGAATTTAAGGTACACACATTAAAAACAGCAATGGCAATGCATTATTTTACAGCACTTGGCACATGGGAATTTCAGGCTATCTATACCAGATGGTTTCTAGCTTCTCTATTAACTGTGTCTTTGAATTCCCCTTTAAAACACATTAGTGAATAAAAGAACAATGTAAATAATCATTGCCCACAGAACCTTAATGAAAAATAAGTCTGTTATTCACCCAATCCTTCTCCATGATTGCATACACATAGAATGTTCATTCTCTCACAAAACTTAAGGTAGCACGAAACTTTTCCTCTGACAACCTTGGTACTAGAGTAAATATTTAAAATAGAAAAAAATTTAAAATGCCATGTTGCAAAGCATCTAATAGTTGAAGTATCCAAACCTGAGCTTACCTGACTAAGATTATGCAAACTGTGTTAATGTGTGTGCATGTGAACTATAATTCCACAACAATACCTCCTATTTCCTCAAACTAAACATGCTTGTACCTGGAGACAAATACAGAACAACACATTGGTGGTCACAGAAACACTAACATGCTTCTTTCAATGAACAATTACTTCTTAGTACTCATTGAGATATTTTTAGTCAAACTGTAATTTGGAATACTGGAGAGAAAAAGGAGAAAACATATATTTTTAGACATTATGCTGGAATATAAGCTTCCATCATAATATGTTAGGAAAGCTCACACATGGATGCTTCCATAATTACAGCATTCAAAACTGTAAGTGCTAGAGTGAAGATTGCAAATCTACTTTCATTACAACCACTTGTTTTCAATCACTGGTAACAGTTGAAAAATTGTCCTTGAGACTAAATTCTCACAATGTGAACAAATAAAGGGAGCTGCCAGGTATTTATTTGTCAAAGCAGAAATCGAGAAATAGAACAAGTTTAGGTATGAATTGATAATAATGGTATTCTCACTGAATACAATCCCTTCCTCTCTCTGGCTCTACCTGGAATCTCATGTAAGCATTGGTCAGTAAGTCTCTGCATCAAGCCTGAATAACTCACATGGCCAGCCTGCTATTAAGAAGACAGGTGCAATTTTCTTCTGACTCATAAATTGTTTGTTGTTAAGCAGTGTAAGTGTATCAGATCATTTTTAATCTTCCACTCCATTTTCTCAATAGTGATTTAAATGGCAAAAGTCAAATAATTATCAGCTTGAATAAAAAGTATTCTGTGGTTTCATAGCAATACATGGAGTCACTTCCAATAAGACATTTAATCTTAATGTTCCATTCTTATGGCCTTGAAAATTTCTATGATGATTAAATTAATGTAATGCATATTTTAAAAATATATTTAAGACATCTTAGGAAATATGTAAAAAGCAAGGATCATGTACCAAATGACTCCTACGCAGATTCTTTTATGTTTGTGACATCTTTGCATTTATTCTTTATGTTTTTACAAACTACCTAAGATATTTTCCAGGCAAAAAAGTATTAAAGGATATTTAATTTTATAGAAAATATAGAGCATAATCATGGCAAAGTCAATACAAGTTCAGTAAAGTCTACCAAGCTCAAAGTAAATCATTTTTTCAATTTTTTTTATTTCATTTTGCATTCCAACCACAGTTCTCTCACTCCCAACTTACCTCTTTCCACCCACCTTACCTCCCCACAGCCCATCCCAAGACCACTTCTCCTCAAAAGTAAAGGCTCCCATGAGGAGTGGACATAGTCTGACAAAATAGGTTGGGGTAGGGCAGGCCCCTCTCTCATGCACTGAGACAGAGCATGACATTCTATCACAGGGAATGGGCTCCAACAAGCTAACTCATATACCAGGTATATATCATGGTCCTACTTTCAGGGCCCCTATGATAGTTCAAGCTTCACAACTGTCTCCCAATATAGAGGGCTTAGTTTCGACCCTGGACTCTCCACAGTTGTAGGTCTAGAGTTTATGAGTTTCGAGCTTAGTTCATTTTCAAACTATCACTATTCCTAGATGAAATTATAGGATATATAAGTGACCCCCAAAACAGTAAAACTTTTAACAGTTAAAAATGACTCATGCTCATTTAAGTTAGAGTCAGAGAGAAAGAAGGGAGGTCATGTCCTTGTATGTATACACAACTTAAGGATTTCTGAAATTTCTTTTTATCCAGCATATTGTTTCCTTCTCCAATTTGAAATAATAGACATACTATCAAATTGTTACAATGTTTTTCCTTTATATAGAATATTAATATGCATTCCTACCACATTTAGTGTTTCACACTTTTTTTCAAAATTTCAAATTTGTCATTTTACTTAAATTTTCAGAGTTTTCAACATCTTGGTAGAAAACACCAAGCATACTGGAGGATAGATTTTTATGCTAGTTCTGCCAGTGTTCATCTTCACTTGATTTTTGAATCACTCTCACAGCCATTTTTTCAGCACACCCATCATCTATAGATATTCTTTCTCTAGAATACTTTTACTTTTAAGAAGGGAGTTCCACTCTACCAGCACAAAGGCTCTCAAATGCTTGGACACTAGTGGTTGCCCTGATTTCAGTCTGGACATGCTTGACATTTCATACACAATTACACACACACACACACACACACACACACACACACAAACTACTCAACTTTTGCTTTGTAGGGGTGGTGGTTGTGCATGTCACTGTCTCAGTGAACATTGTTATCCTTCACTTGTTTGACATCACAAGCATTTTCTTCCCAAAGCAGATCTTCAGTTCCAGTTGTATTTGTTGCCTTTGTTGTTTGTATTTTCTTTCCTTTGATGTCTAGGTATTGCATCTCCAATGCGAGCCTTATAGTACACAAACATCCCCCTTTACTACCAACATTCTTAACATCTTAGGCTACTTAATTGCCCACCACTCTAGATCTGTAGACTATGGGTTCATAATACCCAATTTTTCCTGATTTTCCACTGTCATTAGCAATATATGACCTATAATTCAAATGGTGTCATGTGCTTATTCCTTGAGATTTAAGTCAGACTGATATCAATTGCCATTACCAAGAGTAAGTGGTCCAGACATTTATAATTTCTCAGAAACCAAATTATTCAACCAACCATTGCTGTGGCCCAAATCTTTATGGCCATTTATTGTCTTCAATGATTTAAAGACAATTTCTTTTAAATATATAACTACAAAGTATTATCAAATTAATCCTATTCCTTCTCACTTTCCAAGGCTCAGAGAAAGTTACTAATAGAAGATTCTTGGATGATTAATCCAAATATACCCTTCCTGATCCATTGAATAACTTTTTTCTTTCTATCACCATTTCAATGAATAAATTGCTACTTTTTTCTCAGCTTAAGCTTTACTTTCAACACATAGAGTAAAAACTTCCTATTTCTTATACCAACTTGGCTATCAAAATCTTAATATTAATCTAATTTATATTTACCTTTTCAACACTCAGGAAAGTTTTCTCACTCCAGGGACAGTGGTTTCTTCAACAGCAACTCAAAACCAGTGAATATTTCCCACTCCTTTAGGTTCCTGAAGCTTTACTCTTTTTCTATATTCTTTCTTGCATCTGGTTTTTCAAATAAATGTGTTTGCCTCCATATCTTCCTCAGTGATCATCATTTCCAACCTTATCTTCTCTTAAATCCCATTTCTACAGCATATCTTATAAAAGCAGGTGCTGCCTCACATTGTCAATGAAAGTGATTTTTCTATTTCCAGTTTTCATGAATATTGTTACCACTAATGCCTCCTTGGGTGTGAGCTCAAAATACACATTCTCTCTTTAAAGGCTCACAAGGATTTAATCTACAAATGACAAAACTACCTATATGAAATCTACCAAGCACAGAGACCAATGAAAATCTAAGTGTTGACATAACTTGGAGTTTTGGGAGACTTTTGTCAGATTCTTACTTATGATTGGAGGCCTCTTGATATCACAGCTTGTATGAAGACAGTATTCAATATATTACCCTCATTAATTTTTATCAATTTTTTGTGTCTGTGTTTCTTTTTATTGTTTAGAATTTTTTTCATTTTAATGATACTCTGATTATTTCTCCACTCTTGCTTTATTTCATTTTATATATTTGCTTACTACATTTTGCACATGATTTTTCTCATTTTTGTCTACACTGTCTTCTACCTTAATAATGTTTTAAATCTCTTTATCATTCAGATTTATACAACAATAATTTCCCCTATGATAGATACATTTTTAAACTATCAATGTCATTTATTAGTTACATATGTATTTTTGTTGTTCTTTTATTACATTTATTTTTTTTACATCCCAAGAGCAGTTTCCTGCTTTCTTCTTATTCCTTCTCTTCATTTCACCTCTGCCTACGAAATACACTCATCCATTGTTTCTGTTCAGAAACAGGCAGGCCTCCCATAGGTATCAACAAAGCATGGCATATCAAGTTGCTGAAGGACCAAGAAATTCCCCTTATATTAAGGATGGGCAAGACAACAAAGTATAAGGAATAGTTTCCCAAAAGCCAGTCAAAACTTTAGGGACAGCCCCTGCTCCCACTGTTAGCAGTCCCACTAGTAGACCAAGATACATAACCATGACATAAATGTTGAGGGCCTAGGTTGGTTCCATGCAGGCTCCCTGGTTGTCAGTTCAGTTTCTGTGAGCTACTACAAGCTGAGGTTAGTTGATTCTGTGGGCATTCTTGTGATGTCCTTGACCATTCTGGTTCCTACAATCTTTCTACCCTGTCTTCAACAGAATTCCCTGAGTTCAGCCTAATGTTTGACTCTCTGATGACAATTGGGGTAGTCACTAATTTCACTGAGGATATTTTTTCTAGTTCCATTCATTTACCTTCAAAATTCATGATGCTATTGTTTTTAATGCTAAGAAATATCCCACTGTGTAAATGTAACATGTTTTCTTTATCCATTCCTTGCTTCTAAATAGAACACCAACAGCATAGATACTAAGATGGATAATTTAAAAATGGGACCTCATGAAACTAAAAAGTTTCTGTAAAGCAAAGACCCTTTCAATAAGATGGGTAATGATCTCTACCAACCCCACACCTGACAAAGAGATGATTCCAAAATAAATAAAGAACTCAAAAAACCAGACAAATAATTAGTTTAAAAATGGGATATAGATCTAAACAGAGAATTGTTAAAAAGAAGAATATAAAATGGCCAAGATAAACTTAAAGAAATGTTCTACATCCTTTGTCATAGGGAAATGCAAATCAAAATGACTCTGAAATTCCATTTAGCAACTGTCTGAATGGCTAAGAGCAGTTAGATATTTGTATTTGAGATTATTTTTGTTTCCCAAAGTATAGTATTCCCTAACTCCCAATGCTTTAATTAGATTGATTTTATTGCATGAAAGTATTTTTAAAAAATCTGGAGACAGTCACTAACATTATATAATATTTTTCTTTAGTTCATGCCTCATTGTGCTATTGAATTACTAATCTTCTTGATCTTGATCTTTCTTTGCCTCAAACAATAAGTATATATAATTAACACTTTATCTTTTCTAAAAATATGTGAATAAGTTTAAACATATATAGAGTAAGCAAGGACTATTATTTTTGTTGTTTATTTTTGACTTTGGAAATATGTGTAATCACTCACTGTGGTTTCTGCAAATGGGCAAGTCTCTATACATATGTCTTTCCTTCCTTCTTTCTTCCCTTCTCAGTTTTTTCTCTCTTCCTTTCTTTTTTAGTTCTATATTACCATAAATTGACAACTATTAGATAAATAAATTCATTTCTTATAATTTCAGATGTATGAATTCTATGATCTCTGTGCCTACAGATTTGATTTAAGTTGAGAGTGCACTTCCTGATTGACATATACTATTGACTGTCACAGGCAAAGGGGACAAGGAGGACCTCTAGGTTTCAATGATGAACATTTGAGAGACTCACACATGTATAATCTAAAGTGCTCTAACAGGACCCCTTCCAACTATCAACTTACTGGTGATTAGAATGTTAACATATAAATCTTAGAGAGAAGAAATGAACATTTAGTCCATTACAGGTCATTACAGGACTTACCTGCAGATGGAGCATTTCAGCACTACATTTATAGTAGTGGGGCTCTGTGGGTTCTTTATTGAGACCATAATGGGAATTTCAAATATAAATGCTGTGTGTTTCTCTGTTGAGCTCAAAAGTACACCATAAGGAGCATAACCAAGAATATGATGCCATTTTGCTGGGAAATCAGGTTTTAAAAATTCCAATTAGGAGTAAGAATGCTTATCTCTAAGCAATCTCTGAAAATACCTGAATCTTGCTGGTGATTGGGGGCACAAGCCTTTTATCTCAGCACCTAGAAGGCAGAGGCAGGCAGAACTCTGTGAGTTCAAGGCCAGCCTGGTCTACAGTGCTAGTTCCAGGACAGGCACCAAAATAATTCTGAGAAACCCTGTTTCAAATATATCTTACCTATCTCCCAGTTTCTCCTTGGTGTCTTTTGTAAATAAATACTTTTGTTTATACTACTCTCTTTTCTTACATTTACTGTTACCATGATTTTTCTTTGTTTTATTGATGCTTTTAAACTAACTTTGCAGCAAATGTTCATTAAAATATAGATTATATCAACTTTCAGTATGACATATTAAATGGAAAACAAGGATAGCTTTCCTAAAAATTCATGAAATTGATTCTTACATTATGTTTTTTAGAATTAGAGGGTAACATAAATTGGTAATTTCTAGCATCCCTGACTTTATTTCTTTATTTGCCTTCCCACCCGAAGAGTCTGGTTACATGAAAGAGCTGTGAATGTCACAAAGATTCCTGTTTCATATGGTACCCCATGAACCTTCAGAAGATAAACTCATTCAGCCAAATCTTTTCTTTCTTTTTTTTTTAACATTTTAACATTTTTCTTTTTTAATTATAAGTTGTATGTGGTATGAATGGATATGGACACATGATTGTGTATGTCCTTGGAGGCCAGAAGAGTGCATCAGATAACCTAGTACTATATTATAGGAGTTTATGAGCTGTTGGATTAGATGTCAAATCCTCTCCAAGAGCAATAAGAATTTTTAACTCTACTGAGCCATCTATCCAATGCAAAAGCATATTTTGGTATTTGAAATATTAGAGGCTCTAGGGCAATTAGTGCAAAAGAAAAGCTTTGTATAATAAATTTATCTGTTGGTAACTGTGGAGACAAAGGAGTAAGAGAAGTAAATGCATTCAAACATAATGCTGTTTAAAGAATATCCTCTCATGCTTGTGTTTGGCCATCTGTCTTTAATTGAGAGTATCCAATTGTACCTAATATAAACACAATTATTATACTTAATATTCATTTAACTTCAGTATGAACCATTGACACAAGGATAATCTCATATAATTATTTAATACATAGTCTTTTATCTTTTATTTCGTTTTTTTATTTATTTTTAGTAATATTTTTTAGAATTTCATAAGATAGATTTTGAACATATCACACTATATACAATTTGTAGAATATTAGTAGCAAGCTCTCATTTAACATCAATAACCTGTCTACCTACAGCTTCTACTCCCTAACAATGCTATGAAGTATGGTTTCCATCTCTTGGTATGAGTCTTGAATCTAATTAGAAAGGGGCTAGTTACTCCTATAACATTCATTACATCATTACATCAGTGGGCATGTCATGCCAGGACAGTCATTGCTGTAGTTCATGAGATTAATAGTTATTTAAGATTGATGATTACTTTTCTCCTCCAGTGGCATACATAATATACAGCAATATGAAAGCTAGTCTAAATATCCATCAATGAATAGATAAATAAAGTGTAGCACTTTTATATAATTGAATAGTATTCAGCTATTAAAAGCTGAAATTATGATGCTGACAGGAAACAATCATCGTAAGTGAGCTAAGACAGGGCCAGAAGCATAGGCATTATATGTGAATATCTTTCATATTTAAATGTATCTGAACTTCTAAGATATGTGGGTTTCAATTATAGTACTCATAAAATTTAGGACACTAGTAAGAAGCCCTGTGAAGACAGAGGTTTCTTTCAAGGGAAAGACACTAGGACACAGTGATATTAATGAATGAGACTAATGGATCAGGAAGAATTCAATATAGAGGGGGTACAAGGACAAGATACAGGAGGTAATTCAGGAGCAATAACTAATATGAAAGGTCAGTTTTTGTAAAAGTCATATGGAAACCTAGTACTATAGAAGCATCCTAGAACATACACATGCACAAAAATAATATAAATTGATTTATTCTATAGCTGTGGAACAATGTCCTAACTAGACCACATGTCAGCAAAGGAAAGTACCAGGATCAGTAAGGGAGACCTCTTTTTAAGTAATTATCCAGTGGAGTGTTATAGAACCGTGAACATTGTAAGCTATTGCCACTGTTCTTGGTTATCTTCTGAAGCTTGGTGATAAGCCTCTGTTGCTGAAGATAACACTTGCTTGACATATGAAGCCCAGAGAAATCAAGAAGGTACCGATCTGGAAGCTCTACTGAAAACTCCGAACAAGATAATTTAAATAGCTTATTCAAAGTTATAGATCTTGGAGATAAAACTGATAATTTGCTCATAGATGATATTGAAATAGGTATGCTTGTTCATTATTTTTGTATGACCTAATCACCTTGAAGGGAGTAAAAGGAATTCTGAAAAGTAAGATAAAGTATTTCTTAGCAGGCCCTTTGAAAGAGTTAGATACATGTTCTCTCTTGACTATTTTTATTGAGTATATTATACTTATTAATTGTCTGTACACAGGAAAGTGGAACTGTGCATGTAGAATTCACACAAAAACTAACAAGAATCAATTATTTCATTCCACTATGATGGCCTCAGTAATGGAATTCAGATTCTTTGTGTGGCTTGGGTACAAAGGTAATTATGGCCTCATAAGAAGAGTTTGGTAATGAACCTTCTGATTGTATTGTGTGCAACAATTTGAGGAGTATTTGTATTAGCTCTTCCTTTCATTTATGGTAGAATTCTGTACTGAAGCCATGTGGCCCTGGGCTTTTTGGTTGGAAGGCTTTCTATGACTGCTTTTATTTCATTGGGGTGTTATAGGTCTATTTAAGTTGTTTGTCTGTTCTTGTATTAATTTTGGTAAGTGATAGTTATCCAGAAATTTGTGCATTTCTTATGCATTTTCAAATTTTGTGGACTATGGACTACATGTTTTCAAAGTATGACCTGCAATTTGTCTGGATTTCCTCAATGTCTATTGTTATGTCCCACTCTTCCTTTCTGATTTTGTTAATTTGCATGTTCTCTCTCTGCTTTTTTTGTTAGTTTGGATCAAGGTTTGTCTACCTTGTTGATTTTATCCAAAAAAAAAAACAAAAAAAAAAAAAAAACAACTCTTTGTTGTTGATTTTTTGTATAGTTTTCCTGGTTTCTACTTTATTGTTTTCAGCCCTCAAATTGATTATTTCCTGGTGTCTACTCCTTCAGGGTGAATTTGCTTCTTTTTGTTCTAAGGCTTTCATTTGTGCTGTTAATTCTCTAATGTGACTATCCTCTGTTTTCTTCATATGGGCACTTAGTGCAATGAACTTCTCTTGTAACACTGCTTTCAAGGTGTCCCATAAGTTTGGGTATGTTGTGTTCTCATTCTTGTTGAATTTTAGGAAGTCCTTAATTTCTTTCTTTATTTCTTCTTTGACCCAGATATGGTGCAGTTGTGCATTGTTCAGTTTCCATGATTTTGTAGGGTTTCTGTGATTTGTTTTGTTGCTGAATTTCAATTTTAAAGCATGGTAGACTGATAAGATGCAGGAGACTATTCCAATTATTTTGTATCTGTTGCGGTTTGTTGCCACCTAGAATGTGGACTGTTTTAGAGAAGGTTCAATGTGGAGCAGAGAATAAGGTATATTCTTTTGTGTTTGGATGGAATGTTCTATAGATGCCTGTTATACACAATTAAGACATATCTTCTGCTAGATCTTTTGTTTCTTTGTTAAGTTTCTGACTGGTGGTTCTGTCTAGTAGTGAGAGTGGTGTATTGAAGTCTCCCGCTATAAGTGTGTGAGGTTTTATGTGAAGCTTGAGTTTTTGTAGCGTTTCTTTTATGAATGTGGTTCCTTTGTATTTTGGGCATAGATGTTCGGAATTGAGACTTTATGTATCCTTCTTATATCCTAGTTTCTCTGGCAGTGTGAATTATAGGCTGGTGATCCTTTGCTCTATATCTAAAATCCATATATAAGTGACTACATACAATGTTCTTTTTGTGACTGGGTTTCCTCATTCATGATTGTTTCTTCAAGTTCCATCAATTTTCCTGTGAATTTCAAGATACCATTATTTTGTTTTGTTTTTCTTTTGGTAGACTAATATTCCACTGTGTAAATGTGACAGATATTCTTTATGCATTCTTCAATTGAGGCGCATCTAGTTTGCTTACAGGTTCTTGCTATTACAAATAATACTGCTGCAAACATAGTTGAACACATGTCTTTTTTGCATGGATGTGAATCATTTTGGTATATGCCTAAGAGTAGGGTTGCCAGGTCCTGTGGTAGACTGATTCCCATTATCCTGATCAACTGCTATATTGATCTCCAAAATGGCTGTACAAGATTGCACTCCCACCTTTTTCTAGCTCTTTTGCCTTTTCCCACTTGGCTTTCATCTTTCTTATTTATACATATATTATTTTCCATCTTACTACATGTATTGCTATATAGTGGGGTGGCTGTGTGAGTTGCTGGCTGGTTGCTTAGGTAGCTGGGTGCCAGGGGGCTTTCTGCCTGGGTGGCTGGTTGGCTGGTTGGCTGGATGGATGGATGGGTGAGTGGCCCCTGATGTCCTTCTCTCTTTGTTCTTTCATTGTACCTCTTTTTCCTCATTTCTCCTTCTATTCATACTCTCTGCCTACTAGCCCCACTTATCCTTGCTATTGACCAGTTGCTCTGCTGTTTATTAGACCATTAGTTGTTTTAGACAGGTAAAGAATAGAGCTTCACAGAGTTAAATAAGTGTAGTATAAAGAAAAGTAACATGACTTAAAATAAAATTCTACAACAACTAGTGGTCTGTTAGGAAGGAGTTTCATCTGCTATATGTTTGAGTTATCTGAATTCAGTGTTTTGGGAAATTATATTTTCCTATTTTCTACAGATATTATGTGTTCTGTATCCTCAGATCTTTGGTTTAATTGGAGGATATAACTCCTCCTATTCCTGATCCTTTAACAGATTCATGGTGAACATCACTTCAGGTGGCTGAAGAACTGGTCCACTCATCAGACTGCTTTTTGGCTGACTGTTATGTTCCTCTGCCTTGCTGCTCCTCTATAAAACAAACATACCTAAAGTCCTCTGTCTTTACATTTATGAATCAGATTTATCACATCACTTCCCAAATCAAGCTTATAATTTTGATTGTCAGTATCCTATAATCTAACATTGAATATCAGTACTTCTATCACTGACATATATTCTTCTGTCCTTACCTGCTTTGTCTATTGGCAGGATGTGCAAAACAGTTCTGTGTGTTGGAGTCTTATTCTGCACTAATTTTCTGGGACTCAATCTGAGTTAGCCTAGAGTGGTTTGAGAGCTTTGATGGAATAATTGCCTATATCATCTTGTTCTATGGACATGTCAGTGAGAGATTATCTTGATTGTTAAGTGACACAAGAGGGCCCAGCCATTGGTCTGTATACAGAGATAGCTAAGCTTGAGCCCTATAACAAGCCAACTAGTGGTTTTCCTCCATGTTGTCTGCTTGCAAGTTCCTGCTTGAGTTCTTGTCCTAACTTGCCTCAATCCTGCACTCTGGGTTTGGCCAGAGTGAAAACTAGGGCACTATTCATCTACAAATGACAAATTTGCTTTCTGTCTCAGTGGCCTTCCCTGTCAGTGCTATGAACTAGACCTTACACTTAACATATACCTCAGCCTTTCATGCTCTTACATGCTCTCTACATCCACTGCAGAATAGTGTTCAGAGAAAGAACAGCATGGTTTTCTGTATTTTCCTCCTTGCATTATTGCAGACCTGTGTGGTGTGTGCTTGAACCATATTCTGCATGTGTCTTTTCTAGAGTTAAGCTCCATTTTTTTTTTAGTGAAGAATATTTTCTACTTTTCTTGGAGTAGTTTCAAAGGGTCCCCTCTATATTCTTGGATCATCCAGGAATTCTTATTTGCATAGAGTTTACTAGATTACCATTCCAGAAAGTCAAGAGTTCAATCACAATAAAATGTTTCTTCTAGGGCTGAAAGTATGTCTCAGTGGTCATGAGTACTGGTTGCTCTTCCATACAGTTCATGTTCCATTCCCAGCACCCACATGGCAGCTCACAACTGTATGTAACTCCTATTCCAGGGAAGCAACTTCCTCATACAGACATGCATACAGGCAAACACTAATGTACATGAAATAAAAATAATTGAGTTATTTTTAAGAATGTGTCTTCTACTACAAAGTAGAGTAATTAATATACTTTCAAGTGAATACCTATATTATGAGAGGATTTTTACTATTTCACTTTTTCACTATTTCATTTTCATTTCTTTAATGTTAAATAATTCTTGAAACAAACAATTATTAAACAAGAGAAAGGGCCTTTTCTAGTTGGACTCCTTCTGTAAATGTTCATTAACTAAACATATTAAATTATGTCATGTATCCCATATTTGAGTAGAATGCATGCTTAACATTTCTATTTTAAAATCCAATCAACACACTTGCTCTTCCTTTGTAGCCTTGAAATTACCTTTTATAATCTTGTTTGCACAGATGTACTTGCTTAAAATCTGCTTGATTTGTATATAAATTTACTGTGCCCATGATGAATTTTTATTTTGTTTCGCTTTTACCACTAGGGAAGCTCTTGTCTTAGTTTACAAAATCACAGAAGATGATCTGTGAATATCTATTTCTGTATTCCATGTGTTAATCTACATTAAACCACTATAAAGATATTTTCCCCTATTTTGAAGAATTGATCGTCATAAACCCAACTCCAGAATTCAGCAGAGAAAAATC
This sequence comes from Phodopus roborovskii, assembly GCF_943737965.1. Classification (NCBI taxonomy): domain Eukaryota; kingdom Metazoa; phylum Chordata; class Mammalia; order Rodentia; family Cricetidae; genus Phodopus; species Phodopus roborovskii. The sequence goes on from NW_026126436.1 coordinate 1,047,590, forward strand.
TAAAGTCAGCAATTTTTTTTTGAAATCCTGATATAACCTGAGCTGCAGAGTTCACTTCATAGTTACTGTTATTTTTACCTGCATCCTGTTTTCTGTCTTAGCAAAGGGCCAGAGGTTCCTGGGGTGATCTCTCTGAATTGCAAAAGGAAAGAGATATATCAAGCAGGAAATCACTGTTGGGCTTGGTGAATTTTGCTTCAGATACACACACACACACACACACACACACACACACACACACACACACACAGATACCAGGGATGTAATTGCAGACACAATGTTGTCTTTAACAAAATACAGAAGAGTCTGGAATCCTGCAGTTGATGCAGGAATAAGCAAGAAAATCAAATTATAAGCATATCAAATTTAATACTACATGCATTTCCCTGGACCTTTGCATCCTAGTTGAATAAGAAAAATTACAAGAAAATGCAAAAGAACTTTCAGTGCAATGCTAGTTTGTAAATGTTAACATAACAATAATGGGACAGTCAAAATGGCATGCACCTTACATGCAGTGAATTCCTGGTACTTTATCCTACTTATCTTAGGCTAAAATTGTGAATATAAGCTTATAGTAGAGCACCTACAGGTTAAAATGGGTTTTCAGTTTCTGTTTCTGTTTGTACACAGTTTATAAACTATTACAACTCAAGTCTTAGCTTTTAGGCTGTCTTTAACCTCACAGCACATCTACCAACAGTTATATTTACAAATAAAGTGAACAATAAGGACAACCATTCAAAGTTTAGGATATTCTGTAGGATATACCCTTGGGCTGTTTCATTAAGCAGTACTATTTGAAATTCTTTACAGAGCATTGTGCACTGTGGTATTTGTGCTGTTGGTACTGGTCTTTTATCTGACATACCAACTTTGCTGCTGCATTGGAATCTCTTTCCACACTGCAGCAGGCTGCTTTCATGAACAGTACCGATAGTGAGAGCTATCATTTTTCCATGTTTTCCAAAGAATATTTATTAGACATTGTCATCAAATTGCCAATGGCCTCATTAAACTTTAGAAGGTACTGATCTTACTAATGAGTTACACTTTATAATATAAGATCCTCCTCTGAAGTCAAATCAGTGGTGCTTACAAAAATATGGTTATATTTAAATGAAATATACTTTTTGAATTACTTTGATATATTGGATAATTTATAAGTAATACAACATTACATTAGGATTTAAATAGCTATCTAGATGAGCTGTTGTCAGAGTGATAGAAAGATGTTAAGGTTGAAAAGCACAGACTAAATAGATAAAGGAAGCTAATAAAACCAGAAGTTCTGAGAGGGCTGTGGCACTCCTGTGTTACATAGCAATGCAATTATTATGACAGTCAAGACAGCAAAATAAGAAATCCAGGCCACACTCAAAGGATGCTTTGCTAAGATCTACTCAATTTGGTTTCTGGCAGTGTTTTAGCCCACTTGATGACAGGCATTTTAGGATTATTGAAGACTAGAGCTATTAAAAGCAGTTACCCAGGGTGATGAGATGTTTGAGAGAATTTATACTCTCCAGGTCACGTAGCCCTAAGGTCTACAGGTTAACTGTGACAATGAGCAGGCATTAGGATGGAACCAAAGTTCACTTTCCACATAGGCAGAAGCAAATGCTGCACGCCAGCAGTGTTTGGAGGCCTGGGAGCATGCAGTTTGCACATTCATGCATCTAGATACTAAGAGCTTCTGTAGTTGATTTCTATGAACACATGCAGAATGATAATAAAGAGATGCATAGTTTGAATTTAAATTCACCCTGAAAAGAAAGTCAAAAGGATATGTTGATTACTTACAGTGGGAAATACAAATTGCTAAATCACAGTCAATGGCAGTGTAATAGAGACTTTCCACTTTTTAAAAGCTTAAAGTTAGGTAAGAAAGTAATTTGTCAGTAAACATCTTGAGAACTAAAGTGGTTTGTAGCTGACACTGCCAATAAAACTTCTGTAAATGGAGCTGATTTGTTTTTAACAAAATGATTGATTTCTTGGTTTACTTTTATATCAATTAATCTTACCAGGCTTATCAATTTATCCTGGGTCTTATTGCTCTCAAATTTTGAGCATTTTGGATCATTTTCAAAGGCTATGTAATCTTCACTAAGATTTGAATCTAAACAAAGGAAGAACTGGTAAGTTCTATTACAGTGTCTGGTTTTTAGTAAAAAACTATATTAAAATACCTACATTTGGTCCCATTTTTTGTAACTTAATAAGTTTTGTTTTATAGCAATGGATTTTATTTAGCATTATGATAAGTATGTAGATATTTCATTCGTAGAGCAGCTTTCTTTGGCTGTAGCAGAAAGCATTGGTAGCATACACATATTATAATAAAAATACTCTTGCTCTTCAGGAGGCAGGGCACAAAGCCTTGCTGTGATAGCCACCTGTTTGCCTAAGAAGTATTGAGGTTTGGAGAAAATTCTTTTACGAAAGCATGTCCTATCCTGAAGTGAGCACATTTTATACATTATTATCACTGTTTGACTTCACTGGAATCTCTAAGCAATCATATGAAATGCATAGCATGGTATGATGATTTCTCTCATGCAGACCCCAGGAAAAATCAGAAAATCTGGAACACTTAGACTTACTAGTATTTGGGTAGGCCTTTTGTACTTTTTTTGATTACAGAATTCTTAGAAAGGGTTAGGAGCCATGTTCAGAACAGTAGTCTTTCTGAGACAGTGAATTGAGATCTCCATGGTGTAGAGAAGGGATGAAGCAAATTCCTCAAGAGGAATTCTATTTTTATATGAAAATTTTTGTTTTTGCTCAACTTTAGAAACACCTCCTCAGTTGGAGAGGAGAAACTTTGAACAAGTTTGCCATGAGGGCACTTTTTATTTAAATACAATCCATTTTACCAGAGAGAATCCCTGAAGAAGTGGAGCAAAGAATGACCGACTTGAATTTTGCAAACACAAAGTTCTAAGAGACACTTGTATTATGTTGGCAATAGCCTTAACACAAGGATCTCAACACAGGCCCAAGAGGAAAATCAGAGGAAGACACTATGTGGTATCAGCAGATTCTGGTTTTAATACTGATTAAAATTATTATAATGCCATCACTTAAAACAAGACAATGTAGCCAGATGGTGGAGGCACACTCCTTTAATCCCAGAAGTTGTAAGGTAGAGGCAGGTAGGTCTTGAGAGTACAGAGACAGCCTGGTCTCCAAGGGGCAACTTCTAAGACAACCAGAGCTTTTAATTGTCATCATAGAACCTACATCCAGTAACTGATGAAAACATATGCAGTGACCCATAGCCAAGCACTGGATTAAGCACCTGGATTTCAGTTGAAGAGAGGGAGAAGGGATCATATTAGCAAGGCAGGGTCAAGATCATGATTGGGTAAACCACAGAGATAGCTGACCTGAGTTAGTGGTAGCTCAGGGAATACGGACTGAGGCTGGGAAACCTGCATGGCCCTAATTAGACTATCTGAATAATGGTGGCAGTTACAGGGCTTGAGCTGCTGGGAGGACGGCAGGGGGATCAGAAAATGAAATTACATTTGGAGGGGTACCTTTCTCAGTCTTGATATAACGGGGAGGGCTTGATCCTATCTCAACTTGATATGCTAGACATTATTGACACCCCCAAGAGAGGACTTATCCCCTGGGAAAGGTAGATGAGGGGGTGGGAAGAGGGAGAAGTGGGGTGGGGGTGTCAGGAGCAAGGGAGGGATGAGAAACTGGGGTTGGTATGTAAAATGAAAAGAATTTTAAAAGAAGAAAAAAACTAAAAGAGCAAATCAAAGTACAAATTTCACAAATGAAATGAGACTCGTATTAAGGTAACTGGAAATCCATGAGAAGGTAATAATACATGTTATTCTCTAACAAGTAACAGTCACATTAAGCTACTCTTTCTGGTGAGCAGGCCTTTCTATAATGCTGTCTAATACACATGTCTAAGCAATGCCATAGAAGTAGATGTCAAGTTCATTCACTGAGGACAAAGAAAGGTTGTATAGTTTGGTGTTCTTCTGGGATTCCAAACAATGGGAGAGGAGGATGTCTCTGAGTCATTTTCATGCTCTTGGGATATTTTCCCCCCTACTGGGTTGCCTAGTTCAACATTAGTATGAGGGTTTGTGACTAGTCTATTGTAAAATGTTAAGCCAACTTTGTTAGATATCATGGGATGTCTTAGATTTGTTTTTGAAGATGAGGAATTAGGAGGAGTGGATCTGAGGGAGAAGGCAGGTTGGAGGTGGGACTAGGAAGAGTAGGAGAAGAAGAGGAACCTGTGCTTAGGATGTAATGTATGACAGAAGAATAAAAGAAAAAGTTTTCTCCTGTCTTGATTCGTAATTATTTCTGTGATACAGTTTTGTGGAACTAATAACAATGTATAGCAAGAAAGATGTTATTCTGCTATCACCACTACTGGATAAAAACAAAAGTTACAAGGGATTGAAAATTCATTCACAAATTAAAAGATTGGGAACCCTATCAACCATTTAAGGCACAAGACAATAATTGTTTCAATGTGGAGTATAAATATGGTATCTCCTTGTAAAATACTGGCATATATGGACCTTCTGATAAAGCACTGATCACCTCCTGCATTGCCCAGGTAGTTCAATACAATTCCTTAAAACAGAAAAATTATTGTTTTTCCTGATATCCCAGTGACTACAACTTGATGACAACTGACTTTGACATATGCTACACAATGCATCCAGTAAAGCAGGGGAAGTCTTCCTTCTTTTGATTTTTGTCACTTCTCTTTTTTCTCTTTTTAGGCAGAATCAATTGTATTCCAAGTTGGCTTTAAACTTACAGTAAACCCAAAGTTAGCTTTGCATTCTTGTTAATCTTGCTTCCAAGATTGTACTGAGATTACAATCCAGACATCCCTAAATACTTAAAGTTCCAACAATGATAAATATATTCCAATGGCACTCCTTTGCTACAGAGACACAGGACTAACCTCAGTAGACAGGTCAGGAAACCAGTGAGGGCTCTGCTAGTTTGCCAAGTTACAAGAGAACACCAATACAAAACTCAAAACAGATAAAAGCTAAAAAGATCAAAAACTAAAATAAAATAATTAAGATATTTGATTCACCCTGGGATTGTAGAAGAAACCCAGAAAAATTAATACAAACCAGATCTTTCGCTTTGTTAGGAATGAAGAAGTGAACCCTATATCCATTTCCCTCAATCACTGGAGGACCATTTTAGAGCAAAACCAGAATATAATGAGACATATTATAACTATCTGTCTCACTTGTAGAGAATCTCAGGTAGAAAAATATAATTTAAGTTGTAAACTTTAGTGGGACTTTTGACACAAATAGAGCCAAATACTATGTATTCATTCACTGAATGTTTCAAATTTAAGACTTAAGTAATAGTGGAACACAAAAACGTAATAATGGTGGAAGGTGAAATGAGGCTACTATGCTGCTGAACATGAGCTTTGGCACATATTTTGATATCATTGTGTTGCTCTGTTCTTAAGTTTAAAATGTAATGTTATAACCAAGTGTTAGTGTTGTGATCACTATAGCCCTTAATACTAGATTACTGCTGCAAAGGGATTATTTTCTGGAAAGTCCACCTTGTGTGGAATTCCTCGAGCATGCAGTATGTAGAATTTTGCTTAAAAGCATGTTTCTGTGTGTCTTAGACTCTCAAAGTTTGGCACAGGCTATATAAAAAGAAAAGGCACACATGTGAAACTTCCTCAGCATTCAGGGAGCTGTCAATGTTGGTGTTGGAAGCAAAACAACTAGATTATTAGGCAGCACCTTCCGAAGAGAGTTTTGTCAACTTCCTCTTCAATTTCACTGTTGGGCCACTTCATTTACTATATTTTAAGGTTTCCCCCAACTCTAATACCATGTTTACTTTCTGAATTACCCTTCTTAGTAGTACACAGATTAATCTCCGGGAAGCCAGGCCAACTTACATTTTGGTGTAAATTCTACCTGATGGAACCCAGTGCACATGTGTATGATGGATATTAATTATTGTCTTAATGTGTCTTGCTCTTTCTGGTGAATTTCTAAGGAGGATGCTAATAACAATGTGTTTGCCTATGTTTGCTCTACTTTCTGTGAAAAGATTATCTATATGAATGTGATTGAAAATTGTATTGTTCTGGTGATTGGCCAGAAATACAAAACAGTATGTGCACCCTTTGTGAAGCCACCTTTGATAGTAGCAGTTAATACCCATTGTGGTATCTCTTTAGCCCCATTTGGCTTTGAAGTGCTTGGGTAGCTATGTCATCCCTGAAAGAATCCTGCTTTGTATTTCAGACTTGAAAAACTTGGAAACATTTTAAAATAATTTCCTAGAGATATTTTTTCTCCCTAATACCTGTTTTCAAATTTCCCTCTGGGAAAGCAAAAGTGGTTTGTTAGAAAGAGAATGAAAGGTTAAGCCTTTGGAGGATTAAAGGGCTTGAAGGGAGTGCCTCAATAAGGTATTTTCAGACAGACAGAAACACTTAGCTTTTACAGCTTTGGTGAAAACAGAAGATGTCATCATTGGAACAATGTGTTCATCTCAGTATAGATAAATGGACAGTTTCACTGTCCATAATCAACAGCACCTAATGACTTCCATCTAGACCTTGCACTTTATCAAATGCACAATCAGTAAGTTCCTATGCAGGATGCCTGTGACTAATTTTTTTCTAAGCCTTGTCACGACAGGACTAAAACCTTCCATTTCCTTCGAAGGATTTCTTTCCATCTCTGCTAACTTCCTTTCTATATATACTACTTGTGCCACCCAGTTCACATTCTGTGTGTGTGTGAAGCAGAAACTAGAAAATATGAGTTTCTGTAATGACTACCACTACTTTCTATCATTTTATACTTCTAGAAGCTGAGGTTTCCTAGTAAAACATTCTAAAAGGCTAGTACACACAGCCACAAAGTGTACCAGGTAACACAATCTGTCATTTCTCCTAGTTGTTCCCATTTAGAACATTTTCAACATTTAGTCTCCTGTTTCATAAACTTAATGGCTCAGAATCATTATCACTTATTTGCTTTTCTCTTTCACATCGAAGACTTTATATACGAGGGACCTGGCCAGGAAGGTTGTGAGTCACCATCAGAATGCCATACTGTGCAGAAACAATGTGTCTAATACTGTTTTATATTTCTGTTCCACCATTTGATGTACTTTCCAACTGATTTTAGCCTGACATAACAGCTATGAATCCTCATAGTGAATGCTAGTGTTATGGAAAACCTTACTTTTTCTTTGGTGAACATAATAATGCACACACACACACACACACACACACACACACACACACACACAGAGAGAGAGAGAGAGAGAGAGAGAGAGAGAGAAAATTAAACAGTCAAGCCATATAGCCATCTTTCCCATTTCCTTATTTGCTCATTTTACTTGTGTATTTTTTTTAAGAATATTGTAACAGGATCTTGCTATATTGCTATGGTGGCCTTAAACTCACAGAAATTTTTTCCCAAGCAAGCAAGTGCTAGGATTAAATGTAAGTGCTCCCATGCCCAGCTGTTTTCCTTTTCTCATTTCCCAACATTGCCTTCCAGTACTGTGATCCTGAGGTCACAGGGCTGTATTCCTTTGTTCAGATATTGACTCGTATAAGTGATGAAAGCCGAAGGTTGCACCCATGTGACTTTGATCCTCTGCCTAAGTGATGGCAAGCTGACTTTCCTTTGTCCATACTCAAGGGTTTCTTAGCCTTGAGGCAATTTATGTGCAAAATGTAGAATGCAAGGTACAAGAAGGCACATTTTAGAAACTTATCTGAAGAAGCAAACAAGGGGAAGAAGGAGGCCTAACAACACAAGCCATATATCCATTGTCATTGTTAAGATATGTCAAATGAGTAAAGAATAAAATGGAGAAAAATGAGGAAATATTGCAAAAAGTTGATAAAAGAAGACCATTATATGTTTTCACCTGTGCATTATTTTGCTTATGGTTCTTAAATGAACAATGAGGAAGTTTTATTCTTTTTAGTAGTTTAAGTATTTAGTCCAACATACTAACTACTCCAGCACTACTCTAACAGTTGATTTTTTCTAATACAACAGTATGTGTAGCTCTGAGCTCAATTGTGATGTGATGAGCAAGTAGTACAATTTTGTATAACCTTTATGGTCTTTCTTCTTTTCACACACACACACACACACACACACACACACACACACACACACACACACACACATATATATATATATATATATATATATATATATTACTTTAGGTCTTTGTATTGCTATTCAGACATAACAGTAACATAGCCTCAAAGTACAGCCAGCATCTTTTGCCAGATTGTAGTCATATTACCCTATCTGGATTTTAAGTTTGCCTCTAACAGAAGCTATAAGATGTGAGTTGTTACATTTCCAGTGAAGAAACTCTACCTGGCCCAAGCATAGTAAAAATGGACCAGGGAGGACTTGTCCTTCACCGCCATTTCCCCTGACTTGCTAAAAGACATTAGTCGGCATTCCTAGAGATATCCACCAAAGTTTATTTCCTTATTTGGCTACTTCTTCCTCCTGCAACTGACTACTAAGGTCCAGCTATCAAAGGACGCAATTCCAGCAATCAGAAAACCCCTTTGTCTTACCTAATTAACATGTCCAATGAAAATTAAACACCTCCAAAACTGACATGACTTTTCCTGTTTCGCCTTTATAAACTGTCATTGGGCTCTGGACCATGTCTGTCTCCTCTTTATCCAGAGGCAGTCCTTTGGTCCCCACCAGGAAAAATATATACCTTCCTCCTCTCCTCTGTTCCTGTTCCCTTCTCCCTCATACTATATCTCCTGGCTTTGTCTCTTATGCCCTTGCATTTGTCCTTCTGGCACAAATAAATGTCCTTAGTGCTGAAAACTTAGTCTTGGGTTGTCCTTAGACAATATCAGTCCCTTCATTCTGAAAAATAGTATTTCATGTATTATATGTATTCATGGATTTACAAATGTCTTCCTTACAGCATCTCATTGAAAGTTCTTCATCTCTTGAGTTATTTCCAACATGTATCCATAATTAGAAAAAACGATATCAGACAGGATAGATAAAGGGAGCTTAAAGTGAGAACTCTATTGATTGCAGTGGGCAGTGCTGAGGCACAAAGCCAGATCCTGTCCACTCTTTCCAGTCAATTCTAGCTCTTTCTTCTTTATACTGATGGAAATAGTCCTGAATTCCAAATGAGAACTGGTTGACACCTCTGGTCACATAAAGCAGAGATGTATGTACACATATGTGGTACATATGTGGTATCTAGGCTAATTTACTGTATATTTTAGTAATATATTAAATATATTTTATGAATTAGACATTTTTTCTTATTTTACATATCAATAAAAGTTCCCTCCCTCCATCTCTTACTCCCTCGCTCTGTAGACATATTTTAATATAGTACTAAGATATATTAAAAATATAAAAACTTTCTAACACCCATGCATGAAATGCTAAATTTTGAAATTTTCCTGATCTATCTAATAACAAACAAGTATTGAGAAAATAGCCACCAATTTCTATTTTTCCACCCCTCTCCATCACAAAGTGAAGTGCCTTCACACACACACTTATAGCAAAATACATATAACATAATTTTTCTTCTGAGCAACAATTATTACCAAAGTTAAAATACAATAAATTGTGAAACAGATGCAACACAATCAAGAATTAATAAGAAAAATTAATTTTTGGATCATAAAAAACAAAGCAAGCATGGCAAGGAGTTGACAGGCATTTAGTCATGTTCTCAGTGCTATGGTGGCACACTTCTGCCTACATTGTATTACAGCCACAGAAATGTGGGACAGTAGCTGTTATGATACTCCACAAACAGACATGCAGCAACATATAAGTTTTGGCATTTAGCTATCTAAGCCATCAGTTCACATTAACACTCCTGTTTTTGCAAGAGAGAACGCAATTCTGATGAAACCAACTCAAAAACCTCAAGTTCAGGGATGGTTTATGTGTTTATCCTGAAATGAGCTCTAAAAACTTTAAGCCTCAAATTTCTTCTCAGACTAAGTTGATCATCATCACCAAAAGATTGTATGAAACACTAAAATATAATAATGACATTAATTTAGAATAATGGCATGGGAATGTATTTGAAAACTTGTAGGAGTTTAAAATGTTGTTATGTCCTTGTACTTTCAGAACAAGAGTGAGGAATAACTTGAAGGAACATGAGTGACCCCCCAAAAAAGTTACTTCACTGTGAAACATCCCCCAGTATGCTTCACTTCATGTATACTCTAGCAGAAGAGAAAGGAAACATAGGCAAGAATAAGAGCTAAAATCCCCAAGAGAAGTTCCTTTACTACTCCCTGTCCTCCTAAACCCAAGGAGAGTAAATAGTTTTAGTACAATAACCATGGACATAAATGACTACCACAGCCACAGATGTGAATTCCTTCCTGTGACATGGACATTACATCAAATCTTATAACTTTGTTGGTTTCACTCCTAATCACTGTGCCTTGCTATCTTACCAACTGGTATATTATAAAAAAAAAAAAGGATAAAAAGTGAACTATAATAATACTGTTGGTGACAATTCCCCCACAGTTGTAAGAAATTTGTTTGTATTGCTGCTTTGAGATGGCCATGGGAGTTAAGCCTCTCTCTATTCAGAGGGTAAAATTTCATGTTAAGCTTGCTAGAATGAACCTTAGAGTTTTTGTGTGGACTCAGAGGAAGACTAGACCCAAGCAGAAAGAAGAAGAGATAGAATTGGAATAGATTCATGGCCCTTTTTATTCTGAGAAGATGGAGAGAAAGGCATCTGATCTTTTTCACTGTAGCCCTGTTGATCTATCAGGATAATACTCTAATACTTGATGAATGAGCTTTATTTACTAATAAAACAATAAAAGAAGCTACTATATTTGATATCCACAGCATGGCCTTAGACCAAGCCAAAACACTACATAGCAACCATTGCCATGGACAGGTTTCCTCATATGCCCAGACCCTGCCACTGAAGTGTGAGCCTTTCTCATTGAAGTCTTTGTCTGCAGCCCACCCCCTGACTGTGTACCACATGTGCTTTCTGCCCAGAGGAAGTGACAGCCAATGACAATTTCCTTGCACTCACTAGGCAATGGCCTTCTTGTTTCCCACCACACTACACCCCAGAAATGCAGGTTTTTCTTACCCATTTCTCTACATTTATTCATCAGGCTTCTTAGTCCTCATCCCTGCATGAGCCTGCTTGCAATTATTTCAGATAAGGGTACCTTACCACACCCGCTTTCCCTGCCTTCACAGACAAGCAAGTTCTTAGGCACCTGCCCCTCCCTTCCCACATAACCAAACACCTTCGCTGTGGCTGTGGCTGGATAGCCAAATCAGCACCACCTATACTGGCATTACCATCAGCAGAGCTGATGAGATATAGAGGAATTATTAAAGGAAAAAATACACATAAAAAGAGAAAGACAAAGAAGTATTTTCTTTGTTAAGAATGGGGAACAATATTATGGTACATGAAGTTAGCTCTCTGTACAGTTCCACAATGGATGTTTTAACTAACTTAGCTGGGATTGACATAATGTCAATCATAATTATTATCAGGTAGATAATTCACATTTTATCCTTAAAAAGTTGTTTGATAACTGTGCCAATTATGAAAATTGGACTGTTAAGATACAAGCCTTATAAACACTCCTTATAAGATACCCACACTAGAAAGACATACTAGTGGAAATATTAAAAATTTGATAAGATACAAGTCTTACAAATATTACTGATAAGATAAATTTACTAAATGAAAATAATAAAAATACTCAGATACCCTCATAGGAATTTAGATAAGAACTTACTACACCAAAGCATGATGAAACTGAAGAAAGGTAGCAAAAGATTATTAGAAAACTAACTTTAATTTATCCAATTGTCATACAAGAATTACCACTGGATTGTAGGCACCCCCAAGGGTATGCATAACTTAACTGGAATCCTGTAGAAATGTTAAATTGAAGGGACTTTTAAAAACAGGTATTTCACAAGGTGTGCAATCACACAGTGTGAAACATGAAACAGATGTTGAATTCATGGGCAAATCAAAACAGAATTATCCCTCAAAATTGGAAAGACCTAGTAACACCAATATTGAGAGTTGGTCATCAGTTACAATGGCAAACATAGAGGAAACAAAGATGATCAATGATATAGAACTAGAGGAATTTCCCCTATCCACTTCTAGATAATGGCCAATATGCTGAATTGCAAAGAAAGTTTGACTTTAATGATCACATCTTGGCTAGATGTCATTTAGCAACTTTAAATACTGAGGACAAGGTTGAAGAATCAAGAAAAAAGTCTGAATAATTTACTAAACTTATATAAGGCCCCAAAGAAACCTTCACTGATATTTTTAAAAGGCTCTAAATAGAACAATAATAGATCCAGAAGTCATACGAATATTAATTTAATTTTTGGCACTTGACAGTGCTAATTCTGAATTTAAAAGGGTGATTAGTCTTTAAAAGCAGGATAAGGACCCATTGAAGAATGGATTAAAAAGATGGTTGATATTGGATTTCATGCTTACAATGCTCTTTTGATAGGGGAAGGAATTTCTAGAAATTTCCATTTCAGTCTATACTTTATGATTATATAGATAACATCATATTAGCTCATTCTGGCACCTAAAAAAATTTTGAAGAAGTAAAGAAATTCTTGCTTTGTTGTGGATTAAAAATTATCCCTGAAAATAATACAACGAAGTGATTCTAGGATATAACACAGGTTTATAAAAATTCAACCACAGAAAATACACATCAAGAGAAATCAATTATGAACTCTTAATGAATTTCAAAAATTTCTAAGAGATATTAACTTGCTGTGTCCCATGATTGAATTAAAAATCCAAAAGCTAAGTAATTTATAACTAAGTAAATTATAACTTACAATTTATAAGTTATAAGGACTTATATAATCAAGGAAAATTATTTGTGGAGGTTGAGAATTGGCTTTGATAGAATAGAAATTACATGGTACACATGTGGATCAACTGCATCCAGTTCTTGATTGTATTCTGTGTATTTTACTTTCTATGCATTTTCCCACAGGAATTCTTATGCAAAGAGAAGAAAATATTTTAGAATGAATATTCAAAATATGGCATTCAAAATATTTTAATAATATGACTTTTCATGACAGGCGTACATATCTGCTCCTTGCAGCACCAATTTACTTTAAGAAATTATCGTGGGCATCAAAGAACCTGCACATGGAGTTTAATTTCTTTCTGGCAAAGTTAGCCACTGGCAAGAAACTGCCCTTGGTTTGATTGTTGCCCATTTGTTGTCCTAACTGAAGAAGCAAGACACAAAAGAACTTTACTGCCAAACATTGACAAGACAGGGTATGACAGTCCTTCAAAATCCCTGATACACAGAAAAGTCTATCAGATATTCCAGGCCAAAGATGGTTGCCACAAGATTGTAGAGGAACCTTGGTGTGACTGTCCAGACAGCCAGATGCCTTTGTTCCTTCCATCCTTTTGGAAGTTATTTGATCTGCACTTTCTGTTTACTCAAGTAATATTATATAATTTTCACACTTCTGATGGGGTTGAATACTAGATAATTATAGTTATAGTTTTTCTTAGTTATGATAGGAGAGAAGTAAATTAGGTAAATTAGGCTCACCAACCAAGGATAGATAATGGAGTGCTTTCTCTGAATTGCCAAATACAGATGGACTAGACATTGGAAATACAATTCTTCTTGATAATCATTCTCATTGTATATATTTTCTCTATGTTAGAGTTAAAACCTATTTTAATTTAGGAGAAAAGGGGAGAAATGTTGTGGTAGATTTGTTTGTATTATCATTCAATGTAGCTAAATCTTGATTCAGATGGTAGAGTCAAGGTTCACCTTAGTGAAATGAACCATATCTTCAGGTGGACTAAGAGAAAGAGAGAAATAGACAGGAAGAAGGAGGGGTTTGAAGAGATTTCCTGGCCTTTTTGATCTGTGAAGTTGTAGAGGGGAACTGCTGATCCATCTCTCCATTGTGCTGTTGATCTATCTTGTTAATACCCTACAATCTGACTCCTGAGCTTTATTCATTACTAAAACAATAAAGAAGCTGTTCCACATAGTAGCCAGCATAGCACCTTCTAGCACTTCTAAGATAGCCAACAGGGAGATAATATTTAGCTCTGTCCAAGCCTGTTTTCTCCATATTCTACAACCAAGGCATAGCATGTTTTCAGAAATGGGAACTTCACATCTAGTTTTGGATTCTAACCAACAGAAATGTCCATGTACCTTATCATTTTTAGAGTCCACTGGATCCCACTCAGCAACAACCTATAAGGAGGTTCCATTGCTATTCCTAGCAATGGAATTTTTATTTAACAACTCTATTCTGAGAGTACTTTTCCTCACCTATTCAGAGTTTCTTCTTAAATTCTTGAACTATTACTTTATTACTTTATTTTAGTTGTTAGAAAGTTATTCATTATGTAGTCCTGGATGGCCTCAACTCAGGTTCATAGAGATCTGCCTTTTCTGCCTCCAAAATACTGGTATTTATGTAATGTGTTACCAAACCTGTTTTTTGAGCTGCTATTTTAACTACCCATTCTTCCATGCAATTAATCTAAACCTTGTAGGATTCCTGGGAGAGAGAAGCACAAATATACTTGATTATCATCAGCCCAAGTCTGAACATCAGTGTTTATCAAATGAGACACTGAATTAATGAGACATTGATGATGCCTTCACCTGGTAACTGGCTTGCAGGGAAATGATTAACAGAGGCCTGTGACATACAGGCAAAGACATATTATATCCTTCATTTATAGGCAGAGACTACATAATCTCTTTATAGTTCTGCGTCAGGAAGACAGGTTTACATTTCTATTCCATCATATCATGTGTTATAGTTAATATGGATTATCAAACTTATACGGTAAGAAATAATGGAGAAGACAACCTTCTGTACATGTCCATGAAGGACAGCATAGATCTGAAAATTGAATGGGAAGGCACTCATCCCAAATGCATAAATATAAAGGACAAAGGGGGCTGAATGCATGTATTCATCTCTCTCTGCTTCACCACTAGCTATGTCTTAAATATTAACCAATTTCTATAAATCTAAGTGTTTTCACATGGTCTTATCTTACCAGAGAGAGGGACCAGACCTCTTACTCCTCTTGGTCCTACATTTTGACTCCTTTCTTCTAACTCTCAGAATCCTCATTTTCTCCTAGCCCTGCCTATCTTGCTTTCCTATTGGCCAACATGGTTTTATCCATTAGCCAATAAGAAAAACACATTTACAGAATTACATATCCCATCACTGTCTCACCATTATGAACTGAAACTGTGGGTTAAAATAAACCCTTCCTTTATTAAGTTCTCTTTGCCAGAAGGACTTGCATACCTGAACAGCATGTAAGATGTCACAGGAACAGCAAGGACTTTTACTATTTTCCTTCCTGTTTGGACATGGCTAGAATTCATATAAACCCAATAGACAGCCTCTAGTGGCACATGAGAGCAGATGCTCTGTATGTGGTAAAGGCATTTGATTCTTGATTCCTGATTTCTGGGATGACTGGATAGGCTAAATACTTCAACATGGAAATTTCAAAGTGACTCTGATTTCACATTTATGAGTACATCTTCTATCCCCACAGAGGCTTGCCCAGTACATGCAACGTCTACTTTTCTAACTTAGTCTTGAAGTCCAATTTCCAAGAAGAGCCCAACTGTCATCACAGAGTATCACAGGTCATATCTCATAAGTTACTGTTATCTACACTGCTCTTAATTTATCCCACAGGCTATACTTCTCTCCAGTCATCTGGTATCTGTGTTCTTTTGCATTTTTTGTAGCAACTCACTCCTATTTATTGTCTCTTCATTTACCTCCTGTGTAATGAGCATATATAGGAATGGGGTGTCCCATCTAACATCTTATATGGCTTGGCTGTGAATTCAAAGACAGGGCAAGTCACAGTACCTTAAAAGCACAGCCTATATCACACTTGTGACTGGGTCAATAATGTCTAAGTTTATTGTTTATTGTTTCTGATATTTAATCATAACCCCAGGCACACTATATTATTTGGTATTTCACTGCTCCCTTTTGACATGGAACAACAAATTCTTAATTCATATGGCCATGTATGATTGCTTTTACAGTTTAGAACCTGAGAAAAAATTCTCCAGTGGCACATTCATGTTCTTTCTTATAGTACTCCCACCCACATATTTTTAATGGAAAATGACATACTGTACATTATTTTTTCCTTTTTAAAAATTTTATTAATGCATATAGATCCCAGTTGCTTCTCCCTCCCTCTTTTTCTCCCTCTTTCCCTCCCTTCAAATATTTCATGACCCCAGACTACTCTGCTGTCCCATCCTTTACCACTCCACATGTAGAATGATGCCTTCCAGGAGCGGTCATCTACATCTGTCAAGATATTTGGAATAGGAACTAGGCCTTCTCTCCTGTCTCTAGGTTAAGGGAGTATCACTCCATGGGAGATGTGCTCCCACACTCTTTTTGTGCACCAAAGATACATCCTGGTTCCACTGTCCAAGGTCCCATGGACTGCCCAAACCTTCCAGTTGACACCCATGTTCAAGGGGGTCTGAGTCAGTCCCATGCTGGATTCTCAGCTATCAGTCTGGGGGCCCATTAACTCCTCCATGTTCATGTCAACTGTCTCTATGTGTTTCTGAAGCCTGGTCTTGTCTTCCCTCTCTGCATCTGAATTCCTATTCAGCTCAGTGTTTAGTTGTGAGTGTCTGATTATGTTTCCTTCAGTAACTAAATGAGGGCTCTAGGATGGTGGATAAGTTAGTCGTTGATCTCATTATCAGGGAAGGACATTTATGGTAGCCTTTCCACTGTTGCTCAAATTGTTAGTGGGGTCAGTCTTGTAGGTCTCTGGACATTTCTCTAGGTTCAGTTTTCTCTTCAAATATATAAGGGCTCCTTGTTTTAAGCCCCGCCTCTTTCTCTCTCTCTCTCTTTTCTCTCATCAACTCCTCCCCTGACTCAATTTTCCTAGTTCTATATGCTTTCCTCTCCTCCCCTTCTCTCTCTCTTAGTTCCCTCTAAACTCACTGCCCCCCCACTCCCCATATGCTGAAGATCTTGTCCCTTTCCCCTTCTGTGAGGGACTTTATATGAATCTCTTAGAATCCTCCTTGTATCCTACTTTCTCTAGAAGTGTGAAATATAGGCTAGGGATTCTTTGGTGAATGTCTAAAATCCATATATGTGTGAATAAATATCTTGATCCCCTTGGTCCGTCCATTTGCCTGCGAATTTCAAGATTCCATTATTTTTTGTTTGTTTGTTTGTTTGTGTTTCACTTTTTGTTTTTGTTTTTGTTGTTGCTGTTTGTTTTGTTTTGTTTTGTTCCCGAAGAGTAGTATTCCATTGTGTAAATGTCCCACATCTTTATCCATTCTTCAGTTGAGGGCCATCTAGGTTGCTTCCAGATTTTTGCTATTCCAAATGATGCTGTTATGAACATAGGTGAATACATGGCTTTGCTGCATGGATGTGGATCATTTGGGTATATGACTAAGAGGAGGATTGCCAGGTCCTATGGTAGACGGATTCCCATTTTTCTGAGGAATTGCCATACTGATCTCCAAAATGGCTATATAAGTTTGCACTCCCACTAGCAGTGTAGGAGTCTTCCCCTTTTGCCACAGTCTCTCCAGCATAAGCTGTCATTGGTGTTTCCAATTACAGCCATTCTGCCAGGAGTAAGATGGCATCTCAAAGTTGTTTTGATTTGCATTCCCCTGATGGCTAAGGATGTGGAGCATTTTCTTAAGTGTCTTTCAGCCTTTTTGATTTACTATATAGAGAATTCTCTCTTCAGTTCTGTACCCCATTTTTTAATAGGGTTATTTGGTGTTTTGTTGACTAGTTTCTTGAGTTCTTTGTATATTTTGGAGATCAGCCCTCTGTCAGATGTAGGATTGGTGAAGATCTTTTCCCAGTCTGTGGGCTGCCATTTGGTCTTGTCCACTGTGTCCTTTGCCTTACAGAAGCTTTTCAGTTTGAGGAGGTCCCATTTAATAATTATTGAACTCAGGGTCTGTGCTACCAAAGTTACATTAAGGAAGCAGTCTCCCATGCCATTTTTTCAAGGGTTCCTCCCACTTTCTCTTCTAAGAGGTTCAATGTGGCTGGGTTTATGTTGAGGTCTTTGACACATTTGGGCTTAAGTTTTTTGCATGACGATAGACAGACATGGGTCTATCTGCAGTCTTCTACACACCCTCATCCAGTTGAGCCAGCACCATTTGTTGAAGAGGCTTTTCTCCTCCCATTGTATACTTTTAGCTGTTTTGTCAAAAATCAGGTGTTCATAGGTGTGTGGGTTAATGTCAGAATTTTTGATTAGATTCCATTGGTATACTTTTCTATTTTTGTGTCAATACCAGGCTCTTTTCAGGACTATAGCTCTGTAGTGGAGCTTAAAGTCGGGGATGGTGATGCCTCCTGAACTTACTTTATTGTACAGGATTGTTCCAGCTGTCCTGGGTCTTTTGTTTTTCCATATAAAGTTGATTATTATTCTTTCAAGGTCATTGAAGAATTGTGCTAGGATTTTAACGATGATTGCATTGAATCTGTACATTGCTTATGGCAAGATGTTGCCATTTTTACTATGTTTAAACTACCTATATAAGAGCATGGGAAATATCTCAATTTTCTTCTTTAATTTCCTCTTTAAAGACAGAAAAGTTCTTAATACATATGTCTTTCTCTTGTTTGGTAAGTGTGACCCCAAGATACTTTATGTTGTTTGTAGCTATTTTAAAGGGTAATGTTTCTCTGGTTTCTTTCTCAGTCTCTTTGTTGTCTTTATATAAAGCCATAAACAACATAAAGTTATCTTGGGGTCACTAATATTTTTCAGTGTATCTTGTATCCGGCTAGTTTGCAGAAGGTGTTTAACAGCTGTAAGTGTTCCCAGGTAGAGTCTTTTGAGTCGCTTATGTAAACTATCATATCATCTGCAAATAGTGAAAGTTTCACTTTTTCTTTTCCAATTTGTATTCCATGATCTCCATTTGTTGTCTTATTGCTTTAGCTAGAACTTCAAATACAATATTGAAGAGATATGGAGAGAGTGGCAGCCTTGTCTTGTTCCTGATTTTAGATGAATCGCCTTAAGCTTTTCTCCATTCAGTTTTATGTTGGATGTTGGTTTAGTGTATATTGCTTTTATTATGTTAAGTATGTTCCTGTTATCCCTGATCTGTCAAAGACCTTTATCATGAAAGGGTGTTGAATTTTGCCGAAGGCTCTTTTAGCATCTATGGAGAAGATCGTGTGTTGTTTTCTTTTTCAGTTTCTTTATATGGTGGATCATGTTGATAGATTTTCATATGGTAAACCATGCCTGTAACCTAGGGATGAAGCCTACTTGGTCGTGCTGGATGATTTCTCTGCTGTATTCTTGGATTCAATTTGCCAGTTTTTATTTAGTATTTTTGCATCAATGTTCAAGAGGAATATTGATCTGTAGTTTTCTTTCTTAGTTGTGTCTTTGTGTGACTTGGGTACCAAGGTGATTGTGGCCTCCTAAAAATAATTTGGGAATGAACCTTCCATTTCTATTGGGTGGAACAGTTTGCGGAGCATTGGTATTATTTCTTCCTTGAATTTCTTGTAGAATTCTGCACTGAAGCCATGTGACCCTGGGTTTTTTTTCATTGGAAGGCCTTTGATGACTGCTTCTATTTTATTTGTGGTTATAGGTCTATTTAAGTTGTTTTTGTGTTCTTGATTTAATTCTGTTAAGTGATAATTATCCAGAAATTTGTCTACTTCCTTTGAATTTTCAAATTTTGTGGAGTACAGGTTTTCAAAGTATGACCTGAAAGTTGTCTGGATTTCTTCAATGTCTGTTGTTATGTCCCCATTTTTGTTTCTGATTTTGTTAATTTACATGTTCTCTCTCTCTTCCTTTTGATTAGTTTGGATAAAGGTTTGTCTATCTTGTTGATTTTCTCAAAAAAAAAAAAAAAAAAAAAACCTTCTCTTTCTTGCATTGATATTTTTTGTATTGTTTTCCTGGTTTCTACTTTATTGTTTTCAGCCCTCAAATTGATTATTTCCTGGCATCTACTCCTCTAGGATGATTTTGCTTCTTTTTGTTCTAAGGCTTTCAGTTCTGCTGTTAATTCTTAATGTGAATATCCTCTGTTTTCTTCATATGGGCACTTAGTGCTATGAACTTCCCTCATAGCACTGCTTTCCAGATTTCCCATAATTTTGGGTATGTTGTGTCCTCATTTTTTGAATTTTGGGAAGTTCTTAATTTGTTTCTTTATTTCTTCTTTGACCCAGGTACGATGCAATTGTGCATTGTTCAGTTTCCTAGAGTTTTAGAGTTTCTGCAATTTGTGTTATTGTTGAATTTCAACGTTAAAGCATGGTTATTTGATAAGATACAGAGGGTATTCCAATTTTCTTTTTTCTTTTTTTTTTTTTTTTTTTTTTTTTGTATCTGTTGAGGTTTGTTATGCCACCTAGTACATTGTCGACTTTAGGGAAGGTTCCATGTGGAGCAGAGATGAATGAATAATCTTAATTTTTTTGGATGGAATATTTTATAGATGTTTGTTAAACCCAATTGAGATATAACTTCTGTTAATTCTTTTTTTTCTTTGTTAAGTTTCTGACATGATCCTGTCTAGCAGTGAGAGTGGAGTGTTAAAGTCTCCCACCATGAGTGTGTGAGTTTTTATGTGAGTTTTGAGTTTTAGTAACATTTCTTTTACAAATGTGGGTGCCTTTGTATTTGGAGCATAGATGTTCATAATTGAGAATTTGTGCTCGTGGATTTCTCCTGTGATGAATTCAAAATGACCATCTTCATCTCTTTTGAATGATTTTTTTTGAAGTCTAATTGTTTAGATATTAGGATAGCCACACCTACTTGTTTCTTGGGTCCATTTGATTGGAGCATACTATAGACTCTTGTGGGTGTTAATTGCCCAACCTTTAGCCAAGCTTGGTCCAATGAACATGCACCTCTGTATCTTATACCTGTTGCTCTTATACTTTTGGGGGTTTCTAAGCCACACTTAGCTCCATTATCCACTAAGTACCAAGTCTTCTACATATCAATAGACAAAAAATGATCTATGAATCAATATGGGAATTCCAATAACCTCCTTTAAGTCCTCTTTCGCAGTAACCTCACTCTCCCTTTGGAACAGTAACAGAGTGATTCCTAGCTCAAAATATTCCCTTCTTCCATAACAGGAAGAAGAATGGGATCTCACCTGTTTCTTTCTCTTTTACTCTTTCTATCAGTTTGGTTAACTATTGGTTAGGCTTTAATATGCCTTCCAAAGGTTTACATTAAACATTTGGCTTTCCATCAATTTCTTATTTTGGTATTTCTGTTCAATGCACATGTTACCACATTTATCTATGACTGATTTAAAAGTATACCATCCTTTTGTTGTTTTACCTTGTCTCCTTTAGCAGTATACAAATCTTATTGGCATCCTGCTCTAAATTAATCTGCCAAAATCACCTCAACTTCATACAGATAATACACTTCCATGGGGCTCAGTAAGGTCACCACAATTCTAGAGGCCTGAATTGTGTTTTTGTCTGTCTTGTGAACACAGCCCTACAGTGACTAGTGTCCTATTGATCACATGACAGCTATTCTCATGCATAAACTATCAGTAACTCTGTCGCTACTGTATCATATTCCATTCCATATTACTGGGAACAACAGATGGCAACCAGCAAATGTCCTGTATTATTTGTGTGGGTTTTGTTTTTTGTATTTTCTTTTTATATTCATATATATATATATATATATATATATATATATATTAAGCTTGCCTGTCTATATTTCTATTTACTATGTGTGCATTGTCTATGAATGCCTGAATATAGAACTGAATTCTTGAAATTGAAGTTGAAAGTAGTTGTGACCCACCATGAGAATTCTAGAAATTGAACCCCAGTCTTCTAGAAAAGTAATCAGTACTCATTACTGTTGAGACAGCTGTCCAACACTCATACAGTGCTTATGAACCAATCCACAAATGATTTCCTTCACATCGCCTCAGGTTACACAGCCTTTGTCTCAAGGAAAGATGATAGCTGCATTACTCAGTTTCTCTGCAGTCAGACTGACACCAACCACCTTCATGTCCCATGATCCAGAGCCTCATAACCCAGACTGAAAAGTTTCTTCCATTTTGTGCTAAAAGCCAAAACTTAACTGCTTCTCAACTCAAGCAGTTCAGAGGGGCAATCACAGGTTCCATGCCCCTGGACCTTTTTATAATTCCTATCTCCAGGCTGAACTATAGAGTTCCATTCTTCTGCCCAATATTCTACCTTTTATCTATTCGATTTTTTTCATTGATATATAAATTTTTACATCTCATTATGGGCTGTTCAACACAGATGTATTTTTGCTCTTACTTTTAAGTTACTTAACCAACTCTAAAAATGGCAATCTGGCACCTACATGTCACTCATTGTATTTAATGTGGTTATTAATTTCAAGGCTAACATAGAAGAAAATACCTTTGTGTCCCTTTTCTGTTGCAATGCTTCTTTTACCTAAAGAAGTTTCTTCTGGGAAGCCATCTTACCCTCAGTTGCATGCTGTGTTATAGCATCGGCCATTCATGTGGTTTAATGGCTGTAAGTTCTCTATCATAGCTAAAAAAAAAAATCCATCTTTCTTATCTTATGACTGTTGCAATCATTTCGCCCCCTATTTTGAAATGTTCACTGAGTATCAGATGCAGGTGTTAACTATATGTGCCTCACTTACAATAAGTTGGTCTTTATCTGTTAAGTCATTGTAGATTTATGTAATGTTTTCCTTCTTCTTCAAAAGAAGATTCTTGCATGCTGGGTAAGATCAATATCTGTGTTTGTTTTCTGTCCCATACTATGTACCAATTCATTGCATAAACTTTGCATGAAAGATGAGAACAAAACCTAAATGTCTCAGTTAATGTACCAATTACAGATCAAAATAATAATTACACCAAAGTCCAGATGGACCAATAAATTTATTAGGCCCTTTTGTTTGTTCATTTATTTATTTGTCAACATATAGTAATACTGACTCCAGTTCCTCTTTGCTTTGATCCTCTAAGTCCCTCCTCTCCAGAATCTGCTTTCTATCCCAGATCCACTCCTCCTCCATTCCCCTTCAGAAAATTTCAGGCCTCTCAACGATACCAAGTAAACATGGTATATCATTTTACAATAAGATTTGGTACATGTCCTCATATTAAGGTTGAACAAGGCAACCCACTTGGAGGAAAAGGGTCTCAAAAAGGGAAAAGGGACTGAAGGAGAAATGTTTCCACTGTTAAGAGTCCCACAAGATCACCAAATTCACAAACACAACAAATATGCAGAGGAATTAGGTCAGCTCCATACAGGCTCCCTAATTTTTCTTTGAGTCTCTGTGAATTCCTATGAGTCTGGGTTATTCTTATATTGTCCCTGACCACACTGGCTACATTCCTCTTTATCAGGATTCCCCAGGCTCCACATAATGCTTGGGTTCAGCCCTCTGCATCTCCTCCCATCAGGTACTGATAAAGCCTCTCTGATGATGAATATGTTATGTTCTGGTTTACACGTATAGCTAAGTATCATTAAGATTCATTTCATTGACTTGTTTTCTGGACATGTTTGGTGTTATCCTAAGCCTCCCAGATATCTATCCTCTAATTCCTGCCCCTCCAACCAGAAGTAGTCATGAGGTTCCTCTCTCAGCATGGGTCTCGAGTTAGATTCATTGGTTGGACACTCACACAAGTTCTATACCAACTTTGCTCCAGTTAATATGGCAGACACAAAAAAATTTACACCAAAGTTTTATGGCTGGGCTGTTGTCCCAATTCTTCCTTAAAAATCTTGTCAGGTTCCAGAAGATGGCCAATTCAAGCTCTGTATCCCCCACTGCTAGTAGTTTTCACCATACGTATTCCTGGGAGTATTCATTGCACTAGATTGCTACTTTGACCCTGATATGACCCAATTCCAGTTACTTCTCACAGTACTCTCTCCTTTCATCCTCCCTCCTGTCCCCATCCACATCTTTCTCCAATCAATCCCTCCCAAAGCTATTCTATTAGCCCTTCCCAAAGTTATCCATGCATAATCCCTTCAGTCTTCCTTGGTACATAGTCACTAGGAATCTGCAGATTACAGCATGGTTACACTTTGCAGTGAATATCCACTTAAGAGTACATATCATGTTTGTCTTTCTAGTTCTGGGTTACCTCACCCAGGATGATATTAATCTAGTTCAATCAATTTGCCTTCAAATTTCAAAATGTTATTTTTTTTAACAGCTCAGTGATACTTTAATGTATAAATGTATCATATTTTCTTTGTCCATTCTTTAGTTGAGGGACATGTAGGCTGTTTTAAGTTTCTGGATATTACAGATAAAGTTTCTATGAACATAGTTGGGCAAGTGTAGTTGTGGTAGATTAGAGTGTCCTTTGGTTATATGCTCAGAAGTGATATAGTTGATTCAGGAAGTAGGTTGATTCACAATTTTCTAAGAAACTAAAATATTGATTTCCAAAGTGGCTATAAATTTGTATCTCCACCCAAGCAGTGGATAAGTATTCCTTTTGTGCCAAATATTCACCATGTGCTGTCACTTGTATTATTGATCTTAGTCATTCTGACATGTATAAGGTAGAATCACCAAGTCCTTTTGATTTGCATTTGCCAAATGAGTAAGGATGTTGACATTTCTCTAAGTGTTTTTCAGTCATTTGAGATTCTTCTGTTGAGAATTCTCTGTTTAACCCATTTTTTAAAATTTGACTATTTATGTTCTTGATGTCTAATTTCTTCAATTGTTTATATAATTTAGATATTAGCCTGCTGTCAAATGTGGAATGGGTGAAAATATTTCTTTCCTGATGGGTAGGCTGCCAAATTGTCCTATTGATGGTATCCTTTGCCTTCTTTAAAGAAAGTTTTCTGTTTTACAAGGTCCCATTTATTAATTATCATTCTTAATGCCTGTGCTACTAGTGTTCTGTTCAAGAAGTTGCTTCCTATGCAATGACATTCAAGGTTATTCCCCACTTCTTTTCTATCATGTTGAGTGTATTTGTTTTATGGTGAGGTATCTGGTTCACTTGGACTTGTGTTGTGTGTGAATATGGATCTATTTGCAGTCAGTAACATTCAGATATCCAATTATATGAGCACCATTTGTTGAAGACATTTTTCCCATTGTATAAACAGGTGTACATAGCTGTGTGAATTTATGTCTGGGTCTTCAATTTGATTCCATTCATCTACTGTTTGTTTTTATGTCAATGTTATACAGGTTTCATTACTATAAGTCTGTAGGACAGCTTGAAACAAGAGATGATGATACCTCTGGAAGATTTTTTTATTGTACAGAATTGTTTAGCTATCCTGGATATTTTTATTTTTATGTATGAAGTTGAATATTGTTCTTGCAAGGTCTGTGATAAACTCTTTTGGATGCGGATTATAGCAAACCTGCAGATTGCTTTCAATAGAAAGGCCATTTTTACTCTGTTAATCCTACTAACCCATGGATATTGAAGATATTTCCAACTTTTGATATCTTCTTCAGTTTCGTTCTACAGAGTCTTAGGGGTCTTGTCAGACAGGTATTTCACTTGCTTGGATAAAGTAACACCAAGTTATTTTATAATATTAATTGCTATTTGAAGGGTGTTGTTTCCCCATTTCTGCTGATCTATGTATTTTCACATGGTCTTTTCTTACCGGGGAGTGGGGCAGGTGTCTGGTCTCCCCGGTCTCTCCATCTTGGCCCTCCTTACGACTTCCTCTTTCCTCCTTGTCTCCTAGTTCCTCCTATCTTCCTTTCCTATTGGCCAACAGTGCTTTATTCATTAACCAGTATGAGAAACATTTACAGAATGGCATCTCCCATCAGGTATTTATTTTTCTTCTAGTTTATTTTGAATCCATGCACTTCGCTGAAGGTGTTTGTCAGTTTTAGGAGTTAACTACTTGAGTTTTAGGAGTTGCTTTAGAATATATATATATATATATATATATATATATATATATGTGTGTGTGTGTGTGTGTGTGTGTGTGTGTGTGTGTATGTATGTATATTTCTTATTTAGTTTATTTAACTGTGGGTGTCTGATTCTGTTTCCATCAGCTACTAGATGAGGGGTCTATGATGGCATATAAGTTTGTTATCAATCTCATTGCCAGGGAAGGGCATTTAAGGTAGCCTTTCCACTGTTGCTCAGATTGTTAGTTGGGGTCATCTTTGTAGACCTCTGGCATTTCCGTTGAGTCAAGATCCTCTTCAAAGCTGTATTGGCTTCCTTTATTATGGTATCTTTTTTTTTTTTTATTTTGCTCTCGTCTATTCACCTTGTACTACATGTTTTCCTCCCCCTACCCCTTTCTTTTTTCTCCTAACACCCTCTCTACTCACTCCCAGTATGCTCAGGAGATCTTTTTCCTTTCCCCCTCTGGGAGGGACCTTGTATGAATCTCGCAGATTCCTACATGTATACTAGTTTCCCTGGCTCTGTAAATTATAGGCTAGTGATTCTTTGCTCTATGTATAAAATCCATATATGAGTGAGTACATACCATGTTCCTCTTTTTGTGACTGGGTTACATAACTCAGGATGGTTTCATCAAGTTCCATCCATTTGCATGCAAATTTTTAGATTCAATTTTTTTTTTTTTTTTTGCTCACTGAGTAGTATTCAATTATGTAAATGTGCCACATCTTCTCTATCCACTCTTCAGTTGAAGGGCATCTGGGTTGCTTTTACAAATAATGCTGCTATGAACATATTTGAACATATGTCTTTGTTGCATGGATTTGGATCATTTGTGTATATGCCTGAGAGTGGAATTGCCAGGCCCTGTGGTAGACTGAGTCCCATTTTCCTGAGGAATTGCCATACTGACCTCCAAAATGGCTATACAAGTTTGTACTCCCACCAGCAGTGGAGGAGTGTTCCCCTTTCTCCACATCCTCCCCAGCAAAAGCTGTCATTGGTGTTTCTAATTTTAGCCATTCTGATGGTATCTTAGAGTTGCTTTGATTTGCATTTCCCTGATGGCTGAGGATGTTGAGCACTTTCTTAAGTGCCTTTCAGCCATTTGCATTTCTCTATTGAGATTTTTCTATTTAGTTCTATACCACACTTTTTAATAGGATTATTTGGTGTTTTGGTGACTAGTGTCTTAAGTTCTTTGGATATTTTGGGGATCAACCCCTGTCAGAAGTGGGTTTGATGAAGAACTTTTCTCTGTCTGGGGACTGCTTTTTCATCTTGTCAATTGTGTCCTTGGCCTTACAGAAGGTTCTAGTTTGAGGAGGCCCCATTTATTAATTGTCAACCTTAGTGTCAGTGCTACTGGTGTTATATTCAGGAAGCAGTCTCCTATACAATTTTGTTCAAGTGTACCTCCCACTTTCTATTCTAAGCAGTTCAGTATGGCTGGGTTTATGTTGATGCCTTTGATACTTTTGGACTTAAGTTTTGTGCATAGTGATAGACAAGGGTCTATCTGCAGTCTTCTACACACCATCATCCAGTTGTGCTAGCACCATTTGTTGAAGATACCTTACTCCTTCCATTGTATACTTTTAGTTAGCTGTTTTGTCAAAGATCAGGGGTTTGTAAGTATGTGGGTTAGGATCAGGATTTTCAATTCAATTCCATTGTTCTACTGTCTATATATTTTTGCCAATACCAGGCTGTTTTCAGGACTATAGCTCTGTGGTAGAGCTTAAAGTAACTGAAGTTCCTTTTATTGTACAGGGTTGTTTCGGCTATCCTGTGTCTTTTGTTTTTTCCATATAAAGATGATTATTGTTCTTTCAAGGTCAGTGAAGAATTGTGCTGTGATTTTGATGGGGACTGCATTGAATCTGTAGATTGCTTTTGGTAAGATTGCCATTTTTACTATGTTTATTCTACCTATGCAACAGCATGGGAGATCTTTCCATTTTCTAGAATTTCTTCATTTAAAGACACACAATTATTACTATATAGGATTTTCACTTATTTGGTAAGCATTATTCCAAGATACTTTATGTTGTTTGTGGCTATTGTAAAGGATGATGTTTCTCTGATTTCTTTCTCAGCCCCTTTGTCATGTCAATATATATATATATATATATATATATATATATATATATATATATATTTGAGTTTATCTTGTATCCTGTTAACTTGCTGAAGGTGTTTGTCAGCTGTAGGAATTCCCTGGTAGAGTTTTTCAGTTTGTTTATGTAAACCAATATATCATCTGCAAATAGTGACAGTTTGACTTCTTCCTTTCCAATTATTACCCCCTTGAACTCCTTTCGCTATCGTTTTTTGCTTTATCTAGAACTTCAAGTACAATATTGAGGAGATATGGAGAGAGTGGGCAGCCATGTCTCATTCCTGATTTTAAAGCAATAGCCCTTAAGCTTCTGTTCATTCAGATTGATGTTGGCTTCTTGGTTTACAGTATATTGCTTTTATTAAGTTTAGGTATGTTCCTGTTATCCCTGATCATTCCAAGACCTTTATCATGAAAGGGTGTTGGATTTTGTCATAGTCAATGGCTTTTTCAGCATCTAGTGAGATGATCATGTCATTTCTCTACTTCAGTATGTTTATATGGTGGATGACACTGACAGATTTTCCTATGTTGAACTATCCATACAGCCCTGGGAATAAGTCTACTTGGTCATGGTGGATGATTTCTCTGACTGCACCTGGATTCTCTTGGATTCAATTTGCTAGTATTTTATTAAATAATTTTGCATCAGTGTTCATGAGGGATGTGTTTCTGTAGTTCTTTTTCTTATTTGTGTAATTGTGTGGCTTGGATACCAAGGTAATTGTAGCCTCATTAAAAGAGTTTGATAATGAACCTTCTGCTTCTACTGTGTGGAACAATTTGAGGAGTATTGGTATTAGATCATCTATGAATTTCTGGCAGTTTTCTACACTAAAGGATCTGGCCCTGTGTAGTGAGATAGTTCTGTGGCACTGACCACGCCCATTGGGGGGTGGAGCCATGGGCGGAATGACCTGTTGGAAGGAGGTCAGAGGGGGCCAGGAAAGGCGCTCTCTTTCTGGCGTGACTCGGACAGGAGAGGATCGGGTTGAATTTCCTGGTGTTCATCTGTCTAGGTTGTAAGTTATTTCTCCCTGAATGAACATCTATTCGGCCTATTTGTTTATCCTGATCCTTATTTACCACGATAGCCCTGGGCATTTTTTTTTTTTGGGTGGGGGGAGGAGGCTTTTGATGACTGGTTCTATTTCATTAGGGATTATAGGTCTATTTAAGTGGCTTATCTGTCCTTGATTTAATTTTGGTAAGTGATAGCTATCCAGAAATTTGTTCATTTCCTTTGTATTTCCTAATTTTGTGGAGTACAGGTTTTCAAAATATGACCTGAGGATTCATTGGATTCCCTCAATGTCCGCTGTTATGTCCCTTTTTTCATTCCTGATTTTGTTGATTTGCATGCTCTCACTCTTTTTTGGTTAGTTTGAATAAAGGTTTGCTTATCTTGATTTTCTCAAAAAAGAACAACACTTTGTTACATTGATTCTTGTATTGTTGTCACAGTTTCTACTTTACTGATTTCAACCCTCAAAATGATTGATTCCTGGCATCTACTATTCCAGGGTGAGTTTGCTTCTTTTTGTTTTAGGGCATTCAGTTGTGCTGTTAATTCTCTAATGTGCCTATCCTCCATTTTCTTCATATGGACACTTAGTGCAATAATCTTTCCTTGCAGCACTACTTTCAAAGTGTCCCATGAATTCGGGTATGTTGTGTATTCATTCTCATTAAATTCTACGAAATCTTTAATCTATTTCTTTATTTCTTCCTTGACCCTGGAATGGTGCAATTGTGCATTGTTCAGTTTCCATGAGTTTGAAGATTTTCTGCAATTTGTGTTGTTGAATTCCAATTTTAAACCAT
Organism: Phodopus roborovskii; assembly: GCF_943737965.1. Taxonomy (NCBI): domain Eukaryota; kingdom Metazoa; phylum Chordata; class Mammalia; order Rodentia; family Cricetidae; genus Phodopus; species Phodopus roborovskii. The sequence goes on from NW_026126436.1 coordinate 1,077,622, forward strand.
AGTGGTCTGATAAGATACAGGGGGATATGTCATTTTTTTTTTTTTTGTATCTGTTGACGTTTGTTATGTTGGCTAGTATATGTTCTATTTTAGAGTAGGTTACATGTAGAGCTGAGAAGAAGGTATATTCGTTTGTGTTTGGATGGAATGTTCTATAGATGTCTGTTCAACCCAATTGATACATAACTTCTCTTGTTCTTTTGATTCTTTGTTAAATTTCTGTTTGTTGGTACTGTCTAGTGGTGAGAGTGCAGTGCTGAAGTCTCCTGCTATGAGCATGTGAGGTTTTAAGTGAGATTTGAGTTTTAGTGGTGTTTCTTTTATGAATGTTGGTGCCTTTGTATTTGGGGCATAGAAGTTCAGAATTGAGAATTTATATTGAAGGATTTCTTCTCCCTTGATGAAGAAATGACCTTTTTCATTATATTTGATTGATTTTGGTTGGAAATATAACATGTTAGATATTAGGATAGCTACACATGTTTGCTCCTTGTGTCCATTTCATTGGAAGATCTTTTCCCAACCCATTACCCTGAGCTAATGTCAGTCCTTGAAGTTTAGATGTGCTTCTTTATTCAGCAGAAGGATATATTCTGTATTCATATCCATTGTGTTAGCATGTGTCTTTTTATAGGTGAGTTAAGACCATTAATGTTTAGTGAAAGTAAAGAACATTGATTGTTAATTCATGTTTGATTTAGATTTGTTGTTGGCAGTGGCATTGTGTGTATATTTGCTTCGCCTTTTCTTTTGATTTCTTGTAAAGTGGGATTTTCTATTGCCCATGTCTTTGTGTGTATAGTTAACTATCTTGGGTTGGAATTTTCTTCCCATAACTTTCTGTAGGGCTGAATTTGTTGATATGTATTTGGCAAATCAGGCTTTGTCATTGAACATCTTGTTTTCTCCATCTGTAATGATTGAGAATTTTGCTGGGTATAGTAGCTTGCATTTGTATCCGTGGATTTTTTGGGTTTGTAGAACATTTATCTAGGGCATTCTGGCCTTGAGAGTTTCCTTGGAGAGATCATGTGTAATTTCTATTTGTTTGCCTTTATATTTTACCTGGCCTTTTTTCCTTTGCTGCACTTAATATTCTTTATTTTGTATAATAGGTTGTTTTTTTTGGGGGGGGGTTGATTTTTTTTTTTAATTTTATATAACCAAGTCCATTTATAGACAATATTTATAGACAATATTTTGGAATGTGGGCATCGTTCTTCCCAAACTACTTCCTGCTGTCATGGGGGATTTGAAGAAGATTCAGAAATCCTGGCTGTGGTCTGTAAGGCTGCTTTGTCCAGCTGTTTTGAATGTAGGATCACCTAGTACTCTGTTTCAGGCAGTCTGGTTTGACCAAACTACATTAGTCTGTAAGGAATCCACAGCTTTCACAAAAATAGAAATCCTTTTCCCCAGTAACTTGTCCTTGAACTTAAATTTTGGAGTTAAAGCATTTTTTTTTAATTTAATTTATTATTTTACATGACGATCCAAGTTCACTCTCCCTCCCTCCCTCCCTCCTTCCTTTCCTCCCTAGCTCCTTCCCTCCTTTTACCCTCTATGCCCTCTCACATACACTATAACCACTCTCATCTCCCATCCCCCCACCCCAATTCCATATGTAGGGGAATGCCATCCAGTTGGGGTCATGTAGATCTGACAGGTCATGTGAAGTAGGGAATAAGGCTTCTCTCCTGCCTCTAGATTAAGGCAGTTATCCCTCTGTGGGGGATGTGTTCGCAAAGTCCTTTTGTGCACCAGGGATACATTCTGGCTCTACTGTCTGAGGTCCCTTAGACTGCTCAGTACTTCTGGCTGAGACCCATATTCAGTGGGGCCTGAGTCAGTCCCATGCTGGCTTCCCAGCTATCAGTCTGGGGACCCGTTAGCTCCTCCTTGTTCAGATAAGCAGTCTCTATGTGTTTCTGCCACCTAGCCTTGTCATCTCCATCTGCATCTGGGTTCTACTTCGACTCAGTGTTTATTTATGGGTGTTTGCTCCTGTTTCCAATAGGCATTAGTTGAGGGATCCATGGATAAGTTAGTTGGTGATCTCACTCTCCAGGAGGGCATTTACGGTAGCCTTTCCACTGATGCTTAAATTGTTACTTGGCAGCAGTCTTGTAATTTTCTAGACCTTTCTTTGTGTTCAATTTTATCTTCAAACCAATATTGGCTCCCTTTTTTATGTTCTCCCTATCTATCTATCTCTGTCTCTCTCTCTATCTCTCTCTTTCCTGTTCTCTATTCCTAACCTCAATCTTCCTGGTCACACATGTTTTCCTTTCCTACCCCTTGGTTTCTCCTACTTCTCACTCCATTCCCTGCCCCCCCCACTTCCCCTTAGCTCTGGGGGACTTGTCCCTTCCTGGTTCTGTGAGGGAATTTATATGAATTACTTAGAATACAATTGTATCCTAGTTCCTCTGTTGGTGTGTATTATAGGCTGGTGATCCTTTGATCTAGGTCTAAAATCCATATATGAGTGAGTACATACCGTGTTACTCTTTTTGTGACTGGGTTATCTCAATCAGGATGGTTTCTTCAAGTGCCATCCACTTGCCTGTGAATTTCAAGATGCCATTATTTTTTTCTGCAGAGTAGTATTCCATTGTGTAGATGTGCCACATCTTCATTAACCATTCTTCAATTGAGGGGCATCTAGGTTGCTTCCAGGTTCTTGCTATTACAAATAGTGCTGCTATGAACATAGTTGAACAGATGTCTTTGTTGCATGGATGTGAATCCTTTGTGGATATGCCTAAGAGGGCGATTGATGGGTTCTGAGGTAAACTAATTTCCATTTACCTGATGAACCGCCATACTGATCTTCAAAATGGCTGTATGAGTTTCACTCCCACCAACAGTGGAGGAGAGTTCCCCTTTTGCCACATCCTCTCCAACATGATTCATCATTAGTGTTTCTAATTTTAGCCACTCTGGCAGGGGTAAGATGGTATCTCAAAGTTGTTTTGATTTGCATTTCCCTGATAGCTAAAGATGTAGAGCATTTTCTTAAGTGCCTTTCAGCTTTTTTGATTTCCTCTATTGAGAGTTCTTTTTTCATTTCTGCACCCCAGTTTTTAATAGGGTTATTTGGTTTTTTGTTGACTAGTTTCTTGAGTTCTTTTTATATTTTGGAGATCAGTCCTTTGTCACATATAGGATTGGTGAAAATCATTTCCCACTTTGTGGGCTGCAGTTTGGTCTTGTCCACTGTGACCTTTTCCTTACAGAAGCTTCTAAGTTTGAGAAGGTCCCATTTATTAATTGATTCTCTCAGTGTCTGTGCCCCTGGAGTTATGTTCAAGAAGCAGTCTCCTATACCAATTTGTTCAAGGGTACCTCCTACTTTCTTTTCTAAGAGGTTCAATGTGGCTGGATTGGTGTTGAAGTCTTTGATCCATTGGGACTTGAGTTTTGTGCATGGCAACAGACATGGCTGTATCCGCAGTCTTCTATACTCCCTCATCAAATTGTGCCAGCATCATTTGTTGAAGATGCTATCTTTGCTCCATTGTATAATTTTAGCTGTTTTGTAGAAACTCAGGTGTTCATAGGTGTGTGGGTTAATACTCCATTGGTCTACCTGTCTATTTTTATGCCAATACCAGGCCATTTTCTGAACTATAGCTCTGTAGTACAGCTTAAATTCAGGAATGGTGATGCCTCCTGAAGTTCTTTTATTATATAGGGTTGTTTTGGCTATCCTGGGTCTTTTGTTTTTCCATATGAAGTTAATTATTATCCTTTCAAAGTCAGTGAAGAATTGCTGTGGGATTTTAAAGGGGATTGCATTGTATCTATAGATTGCTTTTGGCTAGATTGCCATTTTTACTATGTTTATCCTACCTGTCCAAGAGCATGGGAGACATTTCCATTTTCTGGTACCTTCTTTAATTTCTTTCTTTAGAGCTACAAAGTTCTTATTATATAGGTCTTTTAATTGTTTGGTAAGCGATACACAAAGATACTTTATGTTGATTGTGGCTATTGTAAATGGTGATGTTTCTCTGATTTCTTTCTCTGCCTCTTTGTCGTCTGAAAAAAGTAGGGCTACTGATTTTTTTGAGTTTATCTTGTATCCTGCAAGTTTGCTGAAGGTGTGTATCAGCTGTAGGAGTTCCCTTGTAGAATTTATTGGGTTGCTTATATAAACTATCATATCATCTTCAAATAGAGACAGTTTGAACTCTTCCTTTCCAATTTGGATCCCCTTGATCTCCTTTTGTTGTCTTATAGCATTAGCTAGAACTTCTAGTACGATATTGAAAAGATATGGAGAGAGAGGACAGCCTTGTCTTGTTCCTGATTTTAGAGGAATTGGCTTAAGTTTCTCTCCATTCAGTTTGTTGTTGGCAGTTGGTTTGCTGTATATTGCTCTTATTATGTTTAGGTATGTTCCTGTTATCCCTGATCTCTCCAAGCCCTTTATTATGAAAAGGTGTTGAATTTTGTCGAAGATTATTGCAGCATCTAGGGAGATAATCATATGGTTTTTCTTTTTCTGTTTGTTTATATGGTAGATTATGTTGATAGATTTTCATATGTTAATCCATATCATCATTGCAGGGATGAAGCCTACTTGGTCATGGTGGATGATTTCTCTGATGTATTCTTGAATTCAGTTTGCCAGTATTTTCATGAGTATTTTTGCATCGATGTTCATCAGGGATATTGGTCTCTAGTTTTCTTTCTTAATTGTGTGTTTGTGAGGCTTTCGTACCAAGGTTATTGTGTCCTCTTAAAAAGAGTTTGACAATGAATCTTCTGTTTTTATCTTGTGGAACAGTTTGAGGAGTAGTGGTATTAGTTCTTCCTTGAACGTCTGGTGGAATTCTGCATTGAATCCATGTGGCCCTGGACTTTTTTGGTTGGAAGGCTTTTGCTGACTTCTTTTATTTCATTGCGGGTTATAGGTCTATTTAAGTTGTTTGTCTGTTCTTGATTTAATTTTGGTAAGTGATAGTTATCAAGAAATTTGTCCATTTCCTTTGAATTTTCAATTTTTGTTGAATATAAATTTCCAAAGTATGACTTGGAATTTGTCTGGATTTCCTCTGTGTATGTTGTTATGTTCCCCTTTTCGTTTCAGATTTTGTTAATTTGCATGTTCTCTCTCTGCTTTTTCGTTAACTTGGATAAAAGTTTTTCTATGTTGTTGATTTTCTTAAAAAAAAGAACTCTTTGCTATATTGATTTTTTGTATTGCTTTCCTGGTTTCTATTTTGTTGATTTCAGCCCTCATGTTGATTATTTCCTGGCGTCTGCTCCTGCGGGGTGAGTTCGCTTCTCTCTGTTCTAAGGCTTTCAGTTGAGCTGTTAATTCTCTTATGTGACTATCCCCTGTTTTCTTCATATGGGCACATAGTGCAATGAAATTCCCTTGTAGCACTGTTTTCAAGGTGTCCCATAAGTTCGGTTATGTTGTGTCCTCATTCTCATTGAATATTAGGAACTTCTTAATTTCTTTCTTTATTTCTTCTTTGACCCAGGAATGGTGCAATTACACATTGTTCAGTTTCCATGAGTTTGCAGGTTTTCTGCTATTTGTGGTGTTGAATTCCAATTTTAAAACATGGTGGTCTGATAAGATACAGGGGACTATTCCTATCCTCTTGTATCTGTTGAGGTTTGTTATGCCACGTAGTATGTGGTCGATTTTAGAGAAGGTTCCATGTGGAACAGAGAAGAAGATATATTCCTTTGTCTTTGGATGCATTATTCTATAGATGTCTGTTAACCGCAGTTGAGACATAACTTCTGTTAGTTCTTTTGTTTCTTTGTTGAGTTTCTTATTTGTGGACTTGTCTAGTGTTGGGAGTGGTGTATTGAAGTCTCCCACTATAAGTGTGTGAGGTTTTATATGAGCTTTGAGTTTTAGTACTGTTTCTTTTACGAATGTGGGTGACTTTGTACTAGGGGCATAGATGTTCAGAACTGAGACTTTGTGTTGAAGGATTTCTACTGCTTTGTTGTTGTGTTCCATTCTAGTTTGTGTAGATTCCCCAGATTATGGTGGTGTCATTCCTGTCTTTCTGTTATTTGGTGTTTTCTTGTATTGCCTTCTTCCCATAGCTTCTTCCAGGAGGTGTTGGTGGGGTCTCTCCTTCTCTCTATGGTACTTCCCCGGTGGGCTTATGTGGGTCAGAGGTTCAATATCTGTAGCTCTGTGTGGTCCAGGCTCTCTAGGAGGTTTCTCCACAGAAAGGGACCCAAGGATGGGGTCAGGGCTGAGGATCCAGTAGAAGATGCCACGAGCCAATGGCTCCAGCCAATGGCTGGCAGAAGAAGACAAAGACTGAGCTGAAACTTGGGAAGGTTTTGCAGGATAGTCAGATCTCACTGGAAACTGGAACTCCATTTCTTGGATGTTTTGTGTTAAGGATTTGTTGGATTTAAGATTTTCTTTGGCTGATGAATCTATTCCCTCTACTTTATCTTTAGCTCCTGAGATTCTCTCTTAGATCACTTGTATTCTGTTGGTTATAATTGCATCTCTAGTTCCTGATCATTTGCCCAGTTTTTTTTTATTTCCAGTGTTCCCTCAGTTTTTGATTCTTTTATTGTCTCTATTTCAGTTTTAAAGTCTTGAACTGTTTGAGTTGTTTCTCTCATCTGTTTTTTTTTTTTTTTCTTGGCTTTCCTTACTTTCTTTAAGAGATTTGTTCATTTCTTCCAATTTTTTGATTGTTTTCTCTTCAGTTTCTATAAAGGATTTTCTCATATCATCTTTCAGTGCAATATTTTCATTTCTTAATTATATTGTTCATGTAACGTTACTATTTATTAAGTAAGTTCACAAACTTGCATTCACTTCTTATTTTTATCTTTTGTTAAAAATAGTTTCTCATACATGCATCCTGCTGATTAATTGACCAGAAAATTAATGGTAAAGGAAAGATTGTAATGTTGCATCAAGTACCTACTTTCAATATATCTTGGGCTATCTTCATCTGTCTCATTAATTTTTTTGTGTGCACCCCTATGTCTTACCTAACATTCATGTGACTGAAAGGTAAAACCATTTGAGATATATTAACTTAATATACCACCACCCAAACAGCAAAGAATGTCCTTTGATAGTATCTGAAGTCTATAGCAGAACTTTCCCTACTTTGCTTTAATCAACCTGTCTAATGTTTATATCAATGTTGTTTTTTTTTCCTTTCTTTCCTTTTTCTTTGTTTATCTTATTTTGCATATTTATCCCTGTTCCTCTTCCCTCCCTCCTTCTCTACTTCCTTCTCTTCCACTCTCCCTACCATCCTCTCATTGCAACCCCCCACTCCACAGGGAGGGTGATGCTTTCCTGGATAGGCAGGTAAAGTGTGCTCAGAGCCAATCCAGGAAAATTCACAGAGGCGGAAAGGGTTTTTGGACCTGCAGTCTGGCCCAATGCTCACCCTGAGCCATGGAGCAGTGGGCCCAGTAGAACAAAGGGTAAAGGGAGGGCAGTCTCTGGGTGGTGTCTGGAACAGAATACCAGAACTGTACTACCCCAGGCCAGGATATGGGGCGGGGAAGTAAGTTTCAGAGCTAACTCAGGGAGTTCCCAGGGAAGGATGTGGGGGAGATTCAGCCTGAAAAGGTCCTAGACTCATCCCCGGCACTGGATCAGCAATGAGGTTCAATGATCAGTGGGGTACAGGCTGGTCCCATGTGGGTAGGTGTGTTCACTGTGCTTAGAGCAGACCCAGGAAGTTCCATGGAGGGGAAGGGTTGTTAGACCCAGACTCTGTCCCAATGCTCATCTAGAGCAGTGGGGCAGTGAGTCCAGGAGGACAAAATGTCTGGGGTTGCTTTGTATACTATCATATCATCTGATAACAGCTACACTTTAACTTTTTCCTTTCCAAATTATATCCCCTTCATCTCTGTTAGATGTCTTATTGTTATAGTTAAAATTTCAAGTACTATACTGAATGGATATGGAGAGAGTGGACAACCTTGTCTTGTTCCTGACTTTAGTTGAATTGTTTTGAGTTTCTCACCATTTAATATGACATCCATATAGGCTTGCAGTAAATTGCCTTTATTATGTTTTTGTATATCCCTTGTATCTGTGACATCACCATTTTTTTTTTTATCATGAAGCGGTATAGGATATTTTCAAAGGCCTTTTCAGCATCTTATGAGATAATGAGAGATCACGTATTGTTTTTCTTTCAATTTGTTTATATGATAGATTACATTTTTTTAGATTTTCACAGGTTGATTCATTACTGTTTATCTAGGAGGAAGCCTTATTTATCATAGTAGATGATCTCTTTATTATATTCTTGTATAGAGATCCTAAGTGTCAAGTGTAATCTCCCCTATCCTCTATTAATAATGAATGTCTTCAATATACAATATCATTGGTGAGGCTGAAATTCTTCCAGGAACCACATGAGCTTTGAAATGGATACCTTCCGTCTTATACATTCAGTTAAGTATGTCACATGACAGCTCAGAATTACTGGTATAAAAAACTTGGAATCCGGGGATATAGTTAAGGCATTCTCAGACTCCTGATCTAAAGAAAAAAAAAAAAAAACTAACTGTGCCTTTTTAAACCAATAGATTATTGGTAATTTGCTACCAAAAACTGATAAAGCATTTTAAAAATATAAAATAAGTATGTGTCAAATACACACAGTATATAGTCATCCCTAAACTATAATTAATATTTATGGATTTGATGATATGTGACATTATTCTGACTTTTGTGTACTTTTTAGTTTGTTGTATTTTTACCTATTGCAATATTTAATTAGTGCTTTATTAGACAGTAACTACTTTAGATAGGGTGTTTGACACACAGCGAGTTCTTAGAAATAGTCACCTCACCATGGGGAAAATACAAAAAAGTTATGTTTTCATCTAATGCCTTATTAGCAATATATGCCTCCTTTTTCTGCAGTTACCTTCCACATAATATAATGTCACCTCCTATCCCTTAATTGCCCTTATGTTCCACAATAAATTGAATTTAACAGCATGAAAATCTTAGATGCCATAGTAATCTGAATGAGTATGTAGTACAAGCATATAGACATATATTATCCCCAGACAAAAATAATCACCTGCTTACATATTGAATTTAATCTGGGAAATGTATAGCAAATATTCAGAAATGGCACTTTTGAGTTATATGTGCTAAGTTTTATACTGCCAATTTTAACTCTGAAAAATCCAAATGTGACCATATATACTATACAAAACATGCTATATCTATCTCAGCATAATATTGCATAATTTAGGAAAATAAGACCCTGATAGGAGGATTTGCTTTTCCTCTTGCAGTATAAAATGCATTCTTTCATCTCAAGTGACAGGTGTTAATGTAAATTCACTGCACACTTTTAGAAGAGGGAAGAAGCTAAAGGTTTGGACTGTTTGCAAATCGCCTGCTATTGTACCTCTTTATACTAGTCTCTTTGACTGCATGAGGCTTTGATAGCTCATCTAGTTGCAATAGCATGAGCACAGTGCTGCAGGCACCAGGCTATTGGGGCAGTGTGTTATTGACAGAATCTTTTGAATGATGATTTATTATGAACATCAATAGAAACAACACTTGTTCTTTCCAGAAAGCCTGTTTGTTCCTCTTGCCTCACCTGGGAGGAGCACACTGTCCATGACTAAGATACTATTTGTACTGTTATTTAGCCAATCTGTAATAGCTGCATGTTCACTTACTTTGTTGGGTTGTTGTTGCTTTTATTTTCTTTTTAATTTCCCCATGCTTTCAGTCTCTCTGTTGATAACATACCAATCACTTAAAATTGTGACATGCCTGGAAATAGCTGAAACCAAGAAATTTGGCATGAAGTAAATACAATAAACTAGAAATGGTCTCACAATAAAAAGGAGTTTGCCCCTGGCTTATGGCTGGTATCCTGAAAAGAATAGGAAATGCTTAGAGACTGAGGGTATTCATTCAAATTTCATGCTAGGAAATAAAGCATCTTATGCATTGTTAGCTTTCCAAGCAGGTTAAACACAAAACTTATGACTATGTGTAAACATGTTCTAAGCAACAACTACCTTCCTTGGTGATTTACTGAAAGTTTAGTGTGTCATTTTTCTCAGTCCTAGCTCTGCTAAAACATTGGTATCTTGCTTGATAAATTTAAGATATTTGTTTACTTCTCTTCTTAATTCAATATATAAAGCAAGGGTGAAGAAACTTGGCCAAAGTGGACAGTGTTAAGTAAGAGAAGATGTCAGTAGTAATAATTTCAAATACTAAAACAAAATGCTGTATATGAATTGACAAAGGATAGTTGCTTCAAACTGTTTCAAAAAGCAAACCTGAGGCTGTTGTTAATCAAATGACTAAAGTAAGTAATCTATGTGGTAGGTCAGGTTTGAAGAAATTAGTTTGAGAAATATAAATCCTTCCTGCTCTCAAGTCATTCACAAATTGTACTGGGCCAGTCAGATATGATTAGAGTCTGAGGATAGAATTCTAACCAGAACTTCAAATAGAGTCCCCAAACCATTTATTACATTTACCATCCCTCACTTTCAACCAGCTCACACATTCCTGGGAACCAGGACACTATAACTCGGAATGGATCCTAGACTTAAAAAACAATCATTATTTACTGATAAATAGACTGGAATAAGAGCAGGCAAAGACCTGGACACCTACCCAATAATGGTGTGACAAGAAGTCTACACCAAGAAATGTCATGAACTTTATAACTCCAGATGCCCAGATCCTTTGCAAAAAACATAAATGTGAAAAATCAAGACAATTGCCTCTTTAGGAAAAGCTCCTCTAAGCTAATGGGCCCGGAGACAGATAGCTGGGAATCCAGCATGGAACTGACTCAGACCCTCTGAACATGGGTCTCAGTTAGAAGGCCTGAGCAGTCTAAGGGACCTCAGACACTGGAAACAGGATGTATTCCTGGTGCACAAAAGGACCTTGGAAGGATGGAAGGATCCTCCCTTAACCTAGAGACAGGAGAGAAGTCCTAGTCCCTACTTCAAATGACTTGACAGATCTAGATGACCCCTCTTGGATGACATCACCCTACATGTGGAGTGGGGGAATGGGAGGGGAGGGTGGTCAGGGTGTATGTGAGGGGGGAGAGAAGGAAATAGTGAAGGGGGAGGAAGAGAGGGAGAGGGAACTGGGATCGATACGTAAAATAAAAATAGCAAAATAAGAAAAACAGAAAAAAGCACCTCTATTATAATATTCCAAGAGCAAAACATCTGAAATACAAGGTAAAGACCTCAAAATAATAAGTATGAATATGTTCAAGGACATTAAGGTAAAAATTAATTCCTCATGAAGAATAGGAAAACACAAACAAGAAGTTGAATGGAATAAAATGAGAAATTTAGAGTATGAAAATGAACCTTAAGAAAAGATAGAATAACACATTAATAGAATATTACAAGCTAAAATAAAAATAAAAATAAAAAACTTGGAAAGTGAAACAAAAAAGCTTGAGAAATGACATACCAACAAATTGAATGAAGTGAAAAAGAATCTCAGATCTTAATAAATCAATAAGTCAATAAATTAATAAAACCTCCTGAAACCAAGACACTTCTTTTTTTATTACTTTTCTTTTTATTTATTGATTTATTTTTTATTTTACATGTTGATCCCAGTTCCCCCTCCCTCCAACCTATCCTCTCTGCCCCTTCACATGCACTCTGACCACCCTCCCCTCCCATCCCCCCATGCCAATTCAACATGTAGGCAATGACATTCAGGTGGGGTCATGTAAATCTGTCAAGTCATTTGAAGTAGGGACTAGGACTTCTCTCCTGTCTCTAGATTAAGGCAGTATCCCTCTATGGGGGATGTGTCCACAAGGTCCTCTTGCGCACTAGGAATACATACTGGTTACACTGTCTGAGGTCCCTTAGACTGTTCAGTCCTTCTAGCTGAGACCCATATTCGGGGGGGCTTAGTCAGTCCCATGGTGGATTCCCAGCTATCAGTGTGGGGGTCCTTTGGCTCTTCCTTGTTCAGGTCAGTTGTCTCTATGTGTTTCTGCATCCTGGTCTTGTCCTCTCCCTCTGCATCTGGATTCTAGTTCAACTCAGTGTTCAGTTATGGGTGTTTGCTTATGTTTCCAACAGGTACTAGATAAGGGCTCCATGATGGTGGACAAGTTAGTTGTTGATCTCACTATCTGAGAGAGAGAGACAGAGAGAGAGAGAGAGAGAGAGAGAGAGAGAGAGAGAGAGAGAGAGAGGCAGCGAGAGAGAACATTCAAAAGAGGGAGCCATTATTGGTTTGAAGAGAAAACTAAACCTAAAGAAAGGTCCAGAGACCTACAAGACTGCTGCCAAGTAACAGTTTGAGCAACTGTGGAAACCAAGCTACTTCTGTAATGCAAAGGACTTAGTTAACAAGACAATTAGGCAGACCACAGAATGGAAAAAAAAATCTTCACCAACCCCACATATAGCAGAGGGCTGATTTCCAAAATATACAAAGAACTCAAGAAGCTAGTCAACAAAACACCAAATAATGCGATTAAAAATGGTGTACAGAACTAAATAGAGAATTCTTAATTGAGGAATCTAAAATGGCTGAAAGGCACTTAAGAAATTGCTCAAGATTATTAGCCTTCATGGAAATGCAAATCAAAACACCTCAGTGATATCATCATACTCCTGTCAGAATGGTTAAAATAAGAAACACAAATGTCACTTTTTGCTGGATAGGATGCAGAGAAAGTTGAACACTACTCCATTGCTGATAGGAGTGCAAACTTGCACAGCTACTTTGGAAATCAATATGGCAGTTTCTCAGCAAAATGGGAATCAGTCTACTTCAAGATTCAGCTATTCCACTCTTAGGCATATACCCAAAGGATGCACATTCATATCACAAGGACATCTGCTAACCTATGTTCATAGCAACATTATTTGTAACAGCCAGAACCTGGAAGGAGCCTAGATTATCCCTCAGCAGAAGAACAGATAAAGAAAATATGGTACATTTACACAATAGAGTACTACTCAGTGGGGGGGGGGTGTGAAATCTTGAAATTCACAGACAAATGGATATAACTAGAAGAAACCATACTGAGTGAGGTAATCCAGTCACAAAAAAAAGTGAACATGTTATGAATTCACTCATAAATGGATATTAGGCATACAGCAATTAATAACCAGCCTATAGTCCACAACTCCAGAGAAGCTAGGAAGCAAGGAGTACCCTAAGAGAAACATACATGTACATCTGGAGAAGGGGAAGGGGACAAGATCTCCTGAGAAAAATTGGGAACATGTGGGCAAGAGAGAGGGAGGTAGGGGGAAGGAGATGGGGAGGAGAACTTAAGGGATCAGGAAAGATCGAGTAGAGGGAAGAATAGAGGACAGCAAGAAAATATGCCTTAAATGAGGGAGCCAGTATAGGTTGAAAGAGAAATCTGGCATTAGGGAAATGTTCAAGGATCTACAAGGATGACCCAAACTAAGAATATAAGCAGCAGTGGAGAGGCTACCTTAAATGTCTTCCCTTTAATGAGACTGATGACTGCCTTAAATGCCATCCTAGAGTCTTCATCCTGAAGCTGATGAAAGCAGAAGCAGACACACACAGATAAACACTGAGCAGAATTCCTGGAATCCTGTTGTATAGAGGGAGGAGTAATAATCAAAGAGGTCAAGACCATGCTGGGGAAACCCACAGAAACAGCTGACCTAAGCAAGTGGGAGCTCATGGACCCCAGTCTGACAGATTGAAAACCAGCATAGGACTGAACTAGGTCCCCTGAACCTGGATATCATTTGGGAGGTCAGGGAAGTCTATGTGGCCTCTGGCAGTGGAACCAGTATTTATTCCTAGTATAAGGACTTTGGGAGCATGTAACGAGTACGGGTTTTTCTGCCTGCCGCCACCCGGTCTTGTCCTGCCGCCATGCCAGCACCAATTAACATACAGAGACTCTGTATTTGATACAATGCTGTTGGCCCTGTTAATTGTTTCTTATCGGCTAGCTCTGCCTTAATTATTAACCCATTTCTGCTGATCTATGTATTTCTCTTACCGGGGAGCCGGCGGCATACTGCTTTCTTCAGACTCTCCATCTTGACTCCTCCTTACTAATTCCTATTTCCTCCTTGTCTCCTAGTCCCTCCTATCTTCCTTTCCTATTGGCCAACAGTGCTTTATTATTAACCAGTATGAGAAACATATATACATAATGGTATCTCCCATCAGGAGCATATCCCCTGATACTCTCTCAGCCTGGATACACAGGCCCTGCCCCAAATGATGTCACAGACATTGATGATCCCCTATGGGAGGGAGGCCTCATCCTCCATGGAGAGTGGATAGGGGTAGGATGGGAGGTTGGTGGGAGACAGGGAATGGTATGTAAAATAAGATTTCTTTTAATTTAAATTAAAAAAAAAAACTCAAAAATTCCAAGTACAAAAGTTCTAGAAAATCTGGGACACTATGGAAACATACACATACAAATACATGTATACAGGAAGGAGAAAAACCCAGTTTCAAGGCACTGAAATTATTTTAATATTATAGATGAAAATTTCCTAAATCTACAGAAAAAGAGAAGACATGATTAACAAATTAAAGGGCCATACAGAAATAACTCTTCATAAAACACTAAGAATAAAACATAATTTATTCATAATGAAGAAAACAAATTAAAATTCTAAGTGAAAAAGACTAGGTTTCATACTCAATAACGCCCATTAGAACAATACCTGACTTTTCAATGTAAACTGTAATCCTGAAGAGCCTGGAAAGATGCTCTACAAACTCTAAAGGATTTCAGATGACTGAGCAGATTTCTTTACCCAGAAAAATTATCAATCACTATCAAAGAAGAAAGAAAATATTATTTAATGATAAAATTATATTGAAGAAAATTCAATCCACAACTTGCATCTGTAGAAAAGATTACAAATAAAATTTCATTTAAAGGAGAGAATTAACTGTAGCCAAGACGATACAGTGATAAATAATCCCATAAATGTTATACAAAAGAGGTCCAACTATTAATAACATAAAAATCAGTGTAACAACATGAGAGATTAATAAACACTCCTTAGTGATAACTCTAGATATTAATAATTTCAATTACCTCATAAGAAGATGCAGAAGAAAATATTGTATATGTAAAGGTGATACATAATTTTTTGCTGTCTCCACAATGCACAGCTCACTTACAAGTACAGATACTGACTTAAAAATAAGGATGAGAAAATGTACCCCAAGCAAACAAAACTAAGAAGAAAGCTGCATAAGTATTTTAATATTAGATAAACTAAATTTAAAATAAAAAACAATGTAGAGAAGGACACTGCATACTCATTAAAGAAAAAAAAATCACCTGGAGGACATTAAATTCTCAAGATTTATCCATGAAACACAAGGGCAACCATATTCATAAAAGAAACACTACTATAACTAAAATTACATATTGACTCTCATACAGTGATACTGAGTGACTTTATACCTCATTCTCCCCAATACATAGCATATCAAACAAAAAGAATTGGAGAAAAACTGGAGTTAAATAACTCCATAAATCAAATATTCCTATCATACCTCTATACTCTACCAAAACACTAAAGAATATGTATTTTTTTTTCAGGAGCACAAGTAGCTTTCATTAAAATTGACCACATACTAGGACACAAAGCAATTCTCAACAGAGAGAATAAAATATGATTATACCCTGTATTTTCTCTGCCACCATGGATTTTTAAACTAAAATTAGTGAAATAGAAAGAAAACCAACACAAACAACAAAGAATCAAAGAAACAAGGAGATGACTTTTTTCTTTAGAAAAATACTGAAGATCAACAAATCCATACTAAAAGTAATAGAAAAGGGGGATTCATATTAATACAATTAAAAATGAAAAGTGAGACATCTCAACAAATGTTAACTAAAATTCAGAAAATCATAAGCACAGTTTTGAAAAATCAGTAATCCACCAAACTGGACAATCTAATGGACCCATATTTCAATAATACAACCTAGTAAATTTAAATAAGATGATATACACAATTTAAGCAGTTCTAGTGAACTAGAAGCTACAACTAAAGTCTCCCTCAGGGAAACAAAAAGTGTCCAAGGAGACAGATGATTGGATTTAGTGAAGAATCCTGCTAGATTACCAGAGAACTAATTCCTATTTTCAAATTAATCCATATAATAGAAAATGAAGAAAATTTTCCTTTTTTTCAAAACTACTATTACCATTACAGCAAAACAACAGAAATACTCAACAAAACATAGATAAACGCATATTCCAATATCCTTTACAAACATAAATGCAAATATTTTCAGTAAAATACTCACAAAAATATTATCAAGTATGATCAAGTTGGATTCATCCATGAGATGCAAAGATGATTCAAGTCATGTAAATCAACAAATGTAACCCAGCACAAACACCGGGTGGAAAAAGACAAAAGCTAGATGATGATCCCTTGTCAAAATCTAACACAGTTTCATGATGAAAGTCCTAGAATGGGACATACTACAACATCATAAATGCAGTGTCTGGCATGGCTCATATCCAATATCATTTCAGAGAAAAACTCAAAGCATTTCTACTAAAATCAAGAGCAACTCAAGGAAATTCACTCTGTTCATAGATACTTCATACAGAAATTGAAGTCTTAGCTAAAGCAATACAACAATCAAAGGAGATCAAGGGGATGCAAATAGTAAAAGCAAAGTCAAAGTATCTTTATTTGTAGATGATACACAACCCCTGAAGATTCCACCAGGAAACTCCCAGATACTAAACACTTTCTGAAAACCAGCAGGTTATAAAAATCAGTAGTCTTTCTATAAGACAAATATTCTTAGAAAGAAAAGTAAACGCTACATTTCACAATAACCTCAAAAAAAAAAAAAACTTGAAAAAAACTATAGGTAAGCAAGTGAAAAATGTTTATAACAACACTTTTAAAGCATTGAAAAAAGAGGTTTAAGAGGATATCAGAAAATGGAAAGACCACTTGTATACATGGATTACAGGATTAATATTGTTAATGGCCATTTACTAAAGGCAATCTACAGATCCAATATAATCCCCATACAATTTCTCACAGACATTGAAAAAACAATTTTCAGATGCACAAGGAAACACAGAAAACTAATTTATCTGAAACAACCCTGAACAATAAAAGGCAGCAGGTATTACAATCCTAGATGGCAAGTTGTATCAGAGCTATAGCAATAAAAACAGCATGGAATAAACATCAATCTGACACATTGAGCAAAACAGAATCAAATTGAAGACCTAGACATAATTCCACAAATATATGGATACCATTACAAAAAACAAAAACAAACAAACAAACAAACAAACAGAACAAAGAAACCAAAAACACACATCATAGAAAAAGAGTATTTTCAACAAATGGTTCTGGTTGAAATAGATTGCTGAAGGTTGAAAAACTAAAATAGATTAGTATTTACTACCTTACATAAAACTCAACTCATAGATCAAAGATTTCAAGATAAGAACAGATATGTATGATAAAAGAGGAGCAGAAAACACACTTTAATTCATTAGCACAGGAAAAGTCATTTTAATAGGACTTTGCTACCACATTAAGAAAACTGATTAATGAATTGGACCTGTGAAGATAAAAATCTCCTATACAACAAAGGACAAACATCATCTGAGCAAAGTGAGAACTTATAGATTGGTAAAAAAAAAAAAAAAAATTCTTTACCTTTTAATGGAAGAGTATATATCTGACTAAGGGTTAGTACATAGAATACATAATAATTACAAAATTGAACATCACAAAAACAAATAACTAATTTAAATGAGGCATAGAGCTAAACATACCATTTAAAAGATGAAACACAACTCTCTGAGAAACAATTTTTAAAAACTCAATATCCTTAAGTATCAAGGAAATGCAAATTAAACCTACTTTGATATTTTAGTTCATGCCATTCAGAATGTCCATGATGAAGGAAGCATGAAAGGTTTGTGCTAGTGAGGATGCAGAGAGGGGAGACAATTTTATCTTGCTCATGTGAGAACAGCCTAATCATGCAGGAAATCAATATGGGGATTCCTCAAAAAGCAGAAATAAATCTAACACATGATCCAATGACTCTTCTCCTGGACATGGCAGTATCTATTTATGTCAGTGTAACATAATCTAGAGTCTTCTTAAAGGAGGGGACCCGAATTGAAAAATGTCTCCAGAAGATCCAGTTAGATGGCATTTTTTAATTAGTTATTGATGGGGGAGGGCACATCCCATTGTGGTTAGGACCAACTTAGGCTAATAGACCTTAGTTATACACAAATGCTGGTTAAACAAGCATTGACAAGCAAGCCAGTAAGCAGCATCCTTCTATGGCCTCTGTATCAGGTTCTCCCTCCACATTCCAGCCATAAGAGAGTTGTTATGACTCTCTTTGCTGAAGGACTGTGATGTGGAAATGTAAGTCAAATAAATACTTTCCTCTCCAACTTGCTATTTGTCATGGTGTCTCATTACATGAGTAGTAACCCCAACTATGAAAGAAATACATCCAAAGGAGCTATGTCTTACTACAAAGGTACTTGGTCATCCTTCTTCACTAATGCTTCATTCGTAATAGTCAGAATTTGGAAACAGTTTAGAAATTCATCAACTGATGAATGGCTATAGAAAACATGTTACATCTACAAAATGAAATGTGGTGATATATCACATATGATTTATTAATGCTTGCCTGTGGTATCAGACAGCAAAGTCAGCCATTTGCCATAGAAGCCAGGCACACACATTTAATCCCAACAGCCAGAAGCTAGGAAGTGCTGTTACACACCATTGAACCTAGGGCTGAGAATTAAGAAGTAGAGGATCTCTCTAAGTTCAAGGCCACCCAGGAATACATGAGATTGAATCAATCTAAAAGAGTAACAAGTAAGGAGATGTGGTGGCACATGCCAGGCGGTGGTGGAACACGCCTTTAATCTAACCACTTGGGATGCAGAGGCAGGCAGATCTCTGTGAGTTCAAGACAATCCTGGTCTACAAGAGCTAAGTCCAGGACAGCCTTTAAAACCACAGAAAAACCCTGTCTCAAAAACAAAACAAAACAAACAAAAAACAAACAAAAGAAAAAAAAAACATAAAAGAAAAACAAAACAAAAAAGAGTAATGGATCACATGCATTTAATACCAGCACAAGAGGAGTAGAAAAGTAAATTATACTCACAAAATCATTGGCAATAGATAATCCCACTTTACCAGAATACAAAAGAAAAACCAGGGCAAATCTACTCACAATACTACCGCCAACAACAAATCCAAAACAAACAAGAATTAACAATCAGTGGTCCTTACTTTCCCTCAATAATAATGGTTTTACTTGTCTAAAAAAATACACAGGTTAACAGAATGGTTATGAAGACAAAATCCATCCTTCTGCTGCATACAAGAAACATATCTCAGCTTCAAAGACAGATACTACCTTAGAGTAAAGGATTGGGAAAAGATCTTCCAATAAAAAGAACCTAAGAAACAAGCAGATGTAGCTATCCTAATATCTAACAAATTAGACTTCAAACAAAAATGAATCAAAAGAGATGAAGAAGGTCATTTCATATTCATCGCAGGAAAAGTCCATCAGTACAGTCTCAATTCTGAACATCTAAGTCCCCAATGAAAAGACACCCACATTCGTAAAAGACACATTACTAAAACTCAAATTTCATATAAAACCTCACACACTCATAGTGGCAGACTTCAAAAACCAACTCTCACCACTAGACTGGACCACAAAACAGAAAATTAACAAAGAAACAAAAGAATAGAAATTATGTCCCAAATGGCTTTACAGACATCTATAGAACATGCAATCCAAACACAAAAGAATATACATTCTTTTCATGTCCACATGGAAACTTCTCTACAATCAACCACATACTGAGCAATATAGCAAATCTCAAAAGATGCAAAAAAATTGGAGCAGCCCCCTGTATCTTATCAGACCACCATGTTTTAAAGTTGGAATTATCAACAAGAAGTAATGTCAAAACCCAACCAACTCAGAAACTGAACAATGCAACTGCATCTTTCCTGGATCAAGGAGGAAATAGGGAAATTAAAGACTTTCTAGAATTTGAGGAGAATGAAGACACAACATACTCAAACTTATAGGACATTTTGAAAGCAGGGATAAGAGGAAATTTTATTACCCTTAGTGCACACATGAAGAAAATGGAGGATAATCACAATAGAGAATTAAAATCACAACTGAAAGCGCTAGAACAAAAAGAAGCAAACTCACAACAGAGGAGTAGATGCCAGGAAAGAATCAATTTGAGTGCTGAAATCAATAAAGTATAACCTGTGAAAATAATACAAAGACTCTATATAACAAAGAGTTGGTTCTCCGATAAATCATCAAGATACACAAAGCTTTATCCAAACTAACCAAAAGCAGAGAGAGATCATGCAAATAAGGAAAATCAGAAATGAAAAGGGGGATATAACAATGGACATTGAGGAAATCCAGAGACTCCTAAGGTCATATTTTGAAAATATATACTCCACAAACTTAGGAAATTCAAAGGAAATGAATACATTATATCAAGAACAGATACGCAATTTAAATAGAATTATAACCCCTAATGAAATAGAAGCAGTCATCAAAGCCTCCAAACCAAAAAAGCCCAGGGCCAGATGGCTTCAGTGCAGAAATATACCAGAAATACAAAGAAGGGCTAATACCAATACTCCTCAAATTGTTCCACACATTAGAAGCAGAAGTTTCATTATCAAACTCTTTTTATGAGGCTACAATTACCTTGGTGCCTAAGTCACACAAAGACACAACTAAGAAAATTAACTACAGACCAACATACCTCATTAATATTGATGCAAAAATCCTCAATAAAATAATGGCAAATCAAATCCAAGAACACACCAAGGGAATTATCCACCATGAACAAATAGTCTTCATCCCAGGGATGCAGGTATGGTTTGACATAAGAAAATCCATCAATATAGTCCAAAATAGAAACAGACTGAAAAAGAAAATTCATATGATCATCTCATTAGACGCTGAAAAAGACTTTGGCAAAATTCCAAACTACTTCGTGATAAAGGTCTTGGAGATAACTGGGATAATAGGAACATACATAAACATAATGAAACAATACACAGAAAACCAACAGCCAACATAAAAACCAAATGAAGAGAA
The DNA here is from genome assembly GCF_943737965.1 of Phodopus roborovskii. NCBI lineage: Eukaryota > Metazoa > Chordata > Mammalia > Rodentia > Cricetidae > Phodopus > Phodopus roborovskii. The sequence goes on from NW_026126436.1 coordinate 1,098,804, forward strand.
ACTTAATGCAAAACCTCTAAAATCAGGAACAAGACAAGGCTGTCCACTCTCTCCATATCTCTTCAATATTGTAACTGAAGTTCTAGCTAGTGTAATAAGACAACAAAAGGAGATCAAGGAGATACATACACTATTTGTAGATGTCATGATAGTTTCCATAAGTTACATGAAAATTTCTACCAGAGAACCCCTACAGCTGATAAATATTTTTAGCAAAGAGGCAAAATACAAAAAACAAACAAAAAAAATGAAAAATCATCAGTAACTCTACTATATACAGATGATAAAGGGGCAGAGAAATAAGAGAAACATCACACTTTACAACAGCAACATACAACATAAAATATCTTGGGGTAACGCTAACCAAACAACTGAAAGGCTTATATATAGCAAAGATTTCATATATTAAAAAAAGAAATTAAAGAAGATGCTAGAAAATGGAAAGATTTCCCATGCTCTTGGATAGGTAGGATCAACATAGAAAGAGTGGCAATCTTTCCAAAACCAATCAACAGATTCAATGCAATCCACATCAAAATCCAAGCACAATTCTTCATTGACCTTGAAAGGATAAAACTCCACTTTATATGGAAAATCAAAAGACCCAGGGTAGCCAAAACAACTGCACAATGAAGGAACTGCAGGAGGCATCACCATCCCTGACTTCAAACTTTACTATAGAGCTATAGTCCTGAAAACAGCTTGATATTAGCACAAAAATAGACAGTAGACCAATGGAATCAAATTGACAATACTGATATTAACTGATACACCTATGGACACCTGATTTTTGACAAAGCAGCGAAATTATACAATGGAAGGAGGAAGGCATCTTCAACACACGGTGCAGGCATAACTGGATACTGGTGTGTTGAAGACTGCAGATAGATCCATGCCTATCACCATATACAAATCTTAAGTCCAAGTGAATCAAAGACCTCAAAATAAATCCACACTGAACCTCCTAGAAGAGAAACTGGGAGGTTCCCTTGAAAGAATTGTTATAGTAGAGTGCTTCCTGAACATAACACCAGTAGCAGACCCTGAGATCGACAATTAATTAATGGGACCTCCGAAGGCTTCAGTAAGGCAAAGAACACAGTCAACAAGATCAAAACGGCAGCCCACAACATGAAAAAATATCTTCACCAATTCTGACAGAGGGCTGCTGTCCAAAATATACAAAGGACTCAAGAAGCTAGTGACCAAAACACAAAATAATCCAATTAAAAAGTGGAGTACAGAACTAAATAGATAATTTTCAATAGAGGAATCCAAATATGCTGAAAGACACTTAAGAATGTGCTTATCATTATTAGCCATCGGGGAAATGCAAATTAAGACAACTGTAAGATACCATTTAATCCTGTCAGAATGGCTAAACTCAGAATCACCAATGACAGTTTATGTTGGAGAGGATGTAAAGAGAGGGGAATACTCTTCCAATGCTGGTGGGAATACAAACTTGTACAGCCATTTTGGAGATCAGTATGGCAGTTCCTCAGGAAAATTGGAAGCAGTCTATCATAGAAAACTGCAATTTTACTATTAGGTATATACCCAAAAGATGCACATCCATGCAACAAAGGCATTTGTTCAACTATGTTCATGACAGCATTATTTGTAATACCTAGAACTTAGAAACAGCCTAGATGCCCCACAACTGAAGAATGAAAAACAAATGTGGTACATTTACACAATGGAGTACTACTTAGCAGAAAAGAAAAACAAAACAAACAAAAAAAGTGGAATATTGAAATTTGTAGGCGAATGGATGGAAATAGAAGAAACCAACCTGAGTGAGGTAACCCAGTCACAAAAAGACAAACAGGGTATGTATTTACTTGTATATGGATTTTAGACATAGAGCATAATATCACCAACTTACAGTTCACACCGTCAAAGAAGCCAGAATACAAGGAGGACCATAAGAGAAACATACAAGGTCTGCCACAGAAGGGGAAATAAATAAGATCTCCTGAGGATAATGGGAGCAGGGGGGCAGCAGTGATTGGAGAGGGAATTTGGAGAAAGAGAAGGGGAGAAGAGGAGAGGGGAAAAGGAAGGGGTAGGAGAAAGTGAGGGACCAGGAAGATTGAGTTGAGAGAGGAATAGAGGAAAACAAGAAAAATAGGTACCATAAGATACCATAAGAGAGGGAGCCATTATAGTTTGAAGAGAAAACTGGCACTAGAGAAATGTCCAGAGACCTACATGGATGACCTCTACTAACAATCTTAGTAATTGTGGAGAAGCTACCTTAAATGCCCTTCCCTGATTATGAGATTTATAACTACCTTATATGCCATCCTAGAGCCCTCATGTAGTAGCTTATTAAAACAGAAGAAGACAACCACAGCTAAACCCTGAGCCGAACTCCTGGAATACCATTGCAGATAGGGAGGAGTGTTGAGCAAAGAGGTCAAGACCAGGATGCAGAAACCCACAGAGATAGCTCGTGGACTCCTGACTGATAACTGGAAAACCAGCGTATCTGAACCAGACCACCTGAGCATGGGTCTCAGTTAGAAGGCCTGGGTAGCCTATAGGAAGTCTGGCAATGGAACCAAGATGTATACCTGGTACATGAAAGGATTTTGGGAGCACATTCTCCATGGAGGTGTACTCCCTTAGCCTAGAAAAAGGAAGAAGGGCCTAGGCCCTACTCCAAATTATTTGACAAATTCTAGTGATCCCTCCTGGAAGGCCTCACCCTCCCTGGGGAGGGGGTGGGAAATGAGTTGAGAAGGGTGATGGGGAACACATGGAAGAATGGGAGGGGAAATACAACAAAAAAGGGGAAAATTGTGAAACAAAAGACCCAGTGATGGTAGACAACTCCATGGAAACTAATATCTATGCACACTTGAACTGAGCACATATGAACTCACAGGACCTGTATTAGAATGCATTACTTGTGCAAGTTCTAGCCAGACAAAACTCCAGAGCACACATGAAGAAGTGGAGACAAATTCCCACCTCTAATCAAGAAGTTATTTGAAACTGACATTGTTGGGAGAAGGAACTTTAGTTTTCTCCCATGGAGTAATGCTTGCTATATAACCACATTCCAAAGCACTTCTCATTTTGGAATATTTGGCCAACATAAAGCAGCCTCCATGATCTTCACGTGGTTTTTTGTTTGGGTTTTACTTCTATCAGCATTTATTGAGGGGATAAGAATACATGAAGTTGATTTAGTAAGGAGAGAACTAGTTTTTGAATGGAATTAATGGAAGGGAAAAATATGAACAACATGTCTTCTAAGAAAAATGTTAGTAAGAAATGCCTCATTTAGGAGAAAATGCCTTATTGAATTATAATTGTGAAGGTACTTCTCCCCAAATATTTTGGTAGAATTTTCATTCTTATTTAATATTTCTTCCATCATCTATCACAAATAGAAATATCCCCAGATATACTTTATGCAACACTTGGTTTTGCTTCAGTAAAGCCAACTAGTGCAAGACATTTACAGCCACACAAAAAGCAACTTTTACAACTTACCTTTTCTTCAATGTTCACAGTAATTCAGTATTGAATTAGTTTATAGTTGATGTCTAATTCTAAAGGCAAATACTTTTCATTGCATTTGCATTGTTCTGTTATAATTTGGAGATGAATATTTACTCATATTCAGTCAAGCTTTATAGGTATTGGTACTTAGGGTAAAACTTTTCTATTTCTGAAGCAATAACCTTATTTTCTAAAGTTATACTCCATGGTCCATTAGTTCATATTCCAGTATTCTCTATGACTTACAAAATAATTTCAGGCTCCCAAACCAACTTTTCTCCTTTTATGTGGATGCTTAATCAGGAAAGAGCTCATCAAGCATTTCTTCCTCAGGGGTGTGTCCCTTTTTGGAAAAGAGCTAAATCAAGTTCTAAATCAATGCCGCTACCAAATTTAATATGACATATATCCTCAGAGATATCTAAATCTGACTGGTCTTTTGGTCTTTTACATGGAGTGAATAATGGGTATTGTTCTGGGGCATTGTTTATTTCTTTGATTGATTTGTGTTTTATTTTTCTGTTGTTATTTTCTGAGATTAGATTTAATGTAGCCTTTCAATGTATTTGAGAATGACCTTGAATTGATCCCCATGCTTACATCTACCATGTGCTACAATTGCATCATTACTTCCAGAATGAATGATGGTTAATGTTGCCTGTCAACAAGATTAGACTGAGAAACACCTTGTGGATTAGGAAGGCACATTTCTGGGTAAAACAATGACAATGTTTTTAAAGAGAATTAATGTGAAAGAGAGCAACTGAGTGGGAACATTACATCATGACTGTACAGATACCCAAACTGTCAAGAAGCCATGAAAAAATAGAAGAGAAGGACAGATAACATAGTCAGCCAATACACAAAAACCCCATTATTCCTGGGGTCATATATTTATTGTTTCTGTCACTGCCTGTGAACATTGAACGAGAGCAAGTTCAGCCATTTAATGAAGACACATTCACTCCAACAAATCTCTGTGAAGTACCTGCACCTTCAACCTCAGACCAGGACTGCAAAACTGTACAAAGTCTTTCTTAGTTTTCATTTACTGGACTGAGTACCTACCAGGTTCCATGCCTATCTAGGGTATGTGTATGCTACCCATTTTGTTCATCTAGAGAACTCTGGATAATAGAGTATATAAGAGTATCTTATGATATTCTCAGACGTATTTAGTCAAGACTCCTATACTCTTATCAAAATTTAACTTCTATGAGTACAGGATTTCTATTTTGTCAGTGTGTCATTCCTCCAGTTTAAAATGTGAGTTGACACTTGCTTCCAAAGGCCACAACTCACTTGAAGATAAATTATTTTGCTTTACTATATTTTTTAAAAAATCATTAGTAGCTTTAAAAGTATATGACATTTAGAACTAGGGATGAATATAACATTGACCCTTCAAATTCAGGATATAGAAATTAATTTTGGTAATTGCCACCCATATTGTTGGCTGCTATGAAAGATTATTATCCTCATAGTTATCCAAGCATGTTCAATTTCATGTTAGGCATCATGTTACAGTGATCCTTAATGAAAATATGTATGATATGATTCTCATTTTCAGTATCTACTGAAATCGTTCACTTAATTTTTATTTCACTGAACTTAATATCTATTACTACTAATTCAGGGCTATATTAATTATCTATGTTAAACAACACATATCTAGACATATAGAGAATTAAATTATACAAATTTGATATCAAGTCCTAATCTATGAATTAGAAGCAATGGTTGACTTGAGTAAACTTTTGTAAAGAGAATTTGAAGAAAAAATCCTACACTTGCAATATCATTGAGATTCTTAGAAGAATTCAGGGCCATCTGGATGTTGGGCTGGGGTATTTTTGTTGTTGTTGTTGTTTTTGTTTTGTTTTGTTTGTTTGTTTCTGTTTACTTTTATCTCCAGTGCCATTGTTGTTCCACCTCCACTTTATCTTATATTCTTTTTTTTTGTTTTATTTTCTTTTTTATTTTAAATGTCAATCCCAGTTCCTTCTCCTACCCTCCCTCACTCTGTCACTTCCTCCTTCTCTACCCCCTCACATGCACCCTGACCACACTCCCCTCCATCACCTCCACCCCAATTCCACATGTAGGGCAATGCCATCCTGGTTAGTCATGTAAATCTGTCACGTCATTTGAAGTAGGGAGTATCCCTCCATGGAAAATGTGTCTGCAAGGTCCTTTTGTGCACCAGGGATACATCCTGGTTCCACTGTCTAAGGTCCCTTAGACTGCTCAGTCCTTCTAGCTGAGACCCATATTCAGGGGGGCCTGAATCAGTTCCATGTTGGATTTCCAGCTATCAGTCTGGGGGCCTGTTAGCTCCTCCTTGTTCAGGTCAGCTGTCTCTATGTGTTTCTGCCGCCTGGTATTGTCCTCCCCCTCTGAATCTGAATTCTAGTTCAACTCAGTGTTTAGTTATGGGTGTTTGCTTCTGTTTCCAACAAGTACTAGATGAGGGCTCCATGATGGTGGATAAGTTAGTCGTCAATCTCATTATCACGGAAGAGCATTTATGGTAGGTCTTTTCATGGTTGCTCAAATTGTTAGTTGGGGGTCAGTCTTGGTGTTCTCTAGACATTTCTCTAGGTTGAGTTTTCTCTTAAAACCTATAATGGCTCCCTCTTTTATGGTCTCTCTCTCTCTCTCTCTCTCTCTCTCTCTCTCTCTCTGTCTCTCTCCTGTCTTCTATTCCTACCTTGACTCATTCTTCCTAATTCCATGTGCTTTCCTCTCCTCCCCTTCTCTTTCTCATACTTCTCTCTCCATTCACTGCCCCCTCCACTTCCCATGTGCTCTGGGGGACTTGTGATTTCCCCCTTCTGTGAGGGAATTTATATGAATCTTTTAGAATACACCTTGTATCCTAGTTCCTCTGATGGTGTGAATTATAGGCTGGTGGTCATTTTCTCTAGGTCTAAAATCCATATATGAGGGAGTACATACTATGTTCCTCTTTTTGTGACTGGGTTACCTCATTCAGGATGGTTTCTTCAAGTGCCATCCACTTGCCTGCCATTTTCAAGATTCTCCCTTCTTTCTCAACATCAGTCGTAGCATTTTCCCACAGAATTTGTATTTCACTTCCTCTCTGCTGTGAGGAGCAAACAGCTCCTTGAAGCTATTGTTTAATATGCTCAGATCCATTCAGAAAGCCTACTAATTACAATGTAAAAGCATAAATGTAGGACTCACTTCATAAATTGATAGATTTGAGAGAACTGGAAGAGTCATACTCAGGAATGATTTTAAAATTATGTATATCAAGCTCAAGGGATAGCTCACCTGTCAAAGGCTAGGCTCACAACCAAAATTATGTGGACCTTGCATATCTGCCAAAAGCATATAAAATCACACATTAACACTTAAAATTAAGAAAAAAAAATGGTCATGGCCTAAAAATACTAGACAACCCAATTAATATATACTTCCTGACTTGAGAATACAGAAGTAATTTGCAGTCTATGAAGCAAACATGCAGAAGTTGTTTAAGATTCTATTGTTTACAACTTGACAGTATTTCTGTGGAAATTACCCATGTTCTTATATTTATTTTTGATATATTTTTTTAAATTAGAAATAAGCTTGTTTTACATGTCAATCCCAGTTCCCTCACCCTCCTGTCTTTCCCTGCCCCCCTCACCAACCCTCATCCCATCCCCTTTCTGCTCCATAGGGAGGGTGAGGACTTCCATGGGGAGTCTTCAAAGTCTGTCAATCATTAGGAGCAGGTCGCAGGTCCTCCCCCATGTATCTTTGATGAGGGAGTATCCCTCAATGTGGAATGGGCTCCCAAAGTCCATTGCTATATTAGAGATAAATATTGATCCAGGACTAGAGGCCACATAGACTGTCCAGTGTTCTTATATTTAAAAACTGTAGAATGATCTTAAAAGTGTGTGTATATCTTTATAAGATAAGCAATGCTTTTGTCTGTTACCTGGTAAATGTGCCTCCTAGAATGTTAATCTAAATATGCATTATTGGACTTGACTAGTAATCTATATTATATGCTGATTGTCATCCTTGCCTAATTCCCACATATAATATGTTTTTATAAAATAATGTTTGAGTAAAATGATAAATCAAGAACATCATCTCTGATGTCAAATTAGAAAATATCATTTTATTTTCTAGTGCATTTTCAGAAGATCATCAAGCCACACGTGAGTTAAATTCATGGTCGCTGCTAATGTTAACATCTTCTTTTGTTTCTGATGTTGTAGGTTGACAGATTTAAATAATTTGAATATTTCTCAATTATTTGGAAATTTATTTTTGACAGGTTATGATGCCTTTGTAATATAAAGTGTATCTTGTTGTAGGGATGCTTTATGACTCACTAATTTTTAAATCTATACTCTAAGATAATTTCTCATCTTGTAATAATGCATTAATTAAAAAAAACAGCAAAGCAGCAACAACTACTCTATATATTCATGACAAAGATGTGACACGTTTGTGTACAGGAAATTGTTTCAAAGACACATCAAACACAGTCCATAAATATATGTATGAAATATCATGTGTAAAAATAAAAGTAAATCAAAAGTTTACTATTTTCTTCTCACCTGTGTGCATCCTGTTATTTATGTCTGTGGATATTAACTCAGGGTACCATTCATTACTTCTTGTGTCCTGACACCAGAGCCTTAACTACTTGTTAAGCAATTACTTGTTTGTACTTTTATCTGATTAAAGTAACTTATATATGACCAGCCAATGGGTAACACAATTGCAATTGCAACACAAGCATATCACTGTCCCAAAGAGCAATCAACTGATGACTGAGAAGCTGTCATCCAAATACTGTCTCTTTTGTCCTGTGGTTTGACATGAATTCATACTGTCTCAGAATATCCCAACCATCAATTTCACATAACAATAGCATGATCAGGAAAGTACTAAGATGTCCAACACTTATTTTTCAAAATAGGGAATGTGTCATGAATTTATGATTGAACCTTGTACCAAGGATACATCATGGTTCCACTGCTAGAGGTCTAATAGACTTCTCAAGGCTTCTACCTGAGACCCAGGTTCAGGGGGGTCTGGGTAAGTCCTATGTTGGTTTCCCAGCTATCAGTCTGGGGTCCATGATAAACTCGTCTACCATTAGGGGAGAGGAAGTTAAAATATTTTAAATATATTACAAATTATTTTATTTTTGAAATTATAAGATTACTGTTCTGTTTTTCCCTGTAACACCCCTTCCACTTACCCCTTCCTACTCTCTTTCAAATTCATCATCTTAATTGTAAAATAATTTTGATTGTATGCATGCATACATATATGCATGTACATTTGTCTGTCTATACATACATGTGTGTGTATATTTTCCTAAATATAACCAGTTGAAGTTCACTCTGTATAATACTACCTGTGTATTTGTTTATAGGGATGACTGTTTGGCACTTAACAAGTTGACTAGTGTTCTCTGTGGGAAGCCACCAGTCTTCTTACTGGTTTTCTACAATTGCCTACATTTTTCTTTGGATAGTAATGAGGACTCACAGGCTTTTCTCAATCCATTAGCATGCCCATTAGAATTATCCTTGTTCAGTTCATGTTTTGGCAAACACATTGATGAGATTTTATGGACATACCTTCTGATTTTACTAAGAGATACATTTCACAGAAAATTCTTTATCATCTGGCTATTAAAATCTTTCCATAACCTCTTCCAGAATATGCCCTAAGTCTTACAATCAAGGTTGTTTTGTAGATGTATCTAATGGGACTGGGTTTCATGACTTTGAATTTGAATTCATTGTGGTTTTCCACAATGTTATATATTGTTGCAAAGAAACCTTTTTTTTTTTTGGAGAATGGTGAATACTTCCCTTATTTATGGATATAAGGACAAATGTGTATATATTATTGTTAAGGCTTATTCTGGTTTAGTAAATAGTAGTTGTAAATTCTCCTTCCATACCCTTGACTTCACTATTACTAAGTAGTAACTTAGGTTTCTTGTACCAGGCAAAGTTTCTTTATTGTTGAATGGGTTTTAGGTCCAATTAGAGAGCTTTTGGTTATGACAAGGTATATATGCCATTACTATACCCTTAGGTTTACCTTGCCATGATGATAGTTGATGTTGTTCATACATACCATAGCTGCATAGGACTGTTGGTTGCTTCCATTCCTTGGAAGCTTTAATAGTGCCTTTTGATTATATAAAATATAGTCCTAAGGAGAGGACACACATAACATTTTTATTTCAGGGATAATTGAGCCTTGTTTCTCAAGTGCCTGTTGCCTTCAGAAATAGTCCCACATTGCCTGATCATTCATCAGGGATCTACCTCTATATGCTTCACAGCCTTGCAAAGTATTTCCACCAGCTGGAGAGCAAGTACTGAAACCCACAAGCCCTTAAAGAACATTTCATATTGAGGCCATAACAGCATACAACACTCATACTTTTACAGATTTTTAGACTGGTAATATAGTCATTCCTACTCTCTAAAGGTGTTATATGTTGTATATCAATACTACTTTATGTCCAAAGCAAATCTGAGGACAAGAAACACTCTTCCTCCCTCATTAGCATGATGAAAGAATACATCTATTTATAACATAAGAAAAGCTGGTGTATGGAAAAAGAAAAGCTTGATGAAGTATGAAGTTCCAGTCATTTGCAAATAGGATTTAGCATAAAAACTAATCCAGTAAGATTTTGAAATATGAAGCAACAATGTAGAATTAAAGTTCTAAAAAACTGCATATATTATGTAAAAGAATGAAATGAATTTTGCTATTTTGACCTTTCAGGTATATCTTTCACATATGAACAACATTTATCTATCTCAGCCTCAGGAGTGTAAAACATAAAGTAAACCATTAAAATAGGAAACAAGCAAATATCATGTAGGGGTACTATGTGCAAAGTTTGACAAAGCAGTAATCTTTCATAAATTGAAGTTTAAAGGTTAAAAGGAGTATAAAAATGCAAGAGTTTGAAAGCAAAAGGAAAAATGGACCCTGAGGTGCTTTGAAAGTTGACTGTGCTAATGGATGAAGAACCAAGTTTTTTTCGCATGTTCCTACCAGTTATGTTTAACTTATGAAATATACAGCTTTTGCACAAAACAAGTTAATAGTGACAAATAAAACAAATGTTTTCACAGGGGTTACTTTTTCCCCAAAGTTTGTCAGCAGGGAAGAGCTGAGGAATAACATCAGAGAAAGAGCATAGGATCCAGGTTCATATCTTTTCCAATAAACCAACAAAATACATCTCTATCAGAAGCCATCACAGCCAACATAAATTAACTTCAGGCAGTGAGTATTTCAATAGATAATAAGCAGGATGGATCTGATGCCAGAGCTATGATGCTCAGATAGAAGCTGTGATCAAAACACTGAATGGCCAGGAGGGTTGGTCAAAGACAGAAGCAGAGAAGGTCTCTTCAAATATGCCATCAAAGGCAGATAGTCTTTGAGGTTTGGAAGGAAAAACTTTAAGCTGGCACGTGAAAGTGAATTATAACAAGGGCCATCTTCTTTTCCCTCCCTTATACTAAACTGTCTTTTTTTCACAGAGCCTCAGTTAGTCAGTTATGAGATGAGGATGGATATGCTCTTATTTTTAGCTCATCAGCTAAAATAAAAATCAACATGTCAGCTTTCATCTCCATCTCTACTTTAACACAATGTTTCTATTTTTCATACACAACAGCAATACACAACCCCTCCTTTTTTTTTCTTTCTCTGCCCTCAGTATTCTTTCAGGAAGATGGTATTGCTTACTGAAGAGTCTCATGTTCACTGAATATGAAAAAGTGATAACACAGATTGTAAATTTCTTGAGATAAAAAAAAAAGCAAAAAACCAACAACACAAAATCAGAGTAAGAAGATTGCATTCACCTAAAGGAACACTAAACTTCGTGATGGATTATATCACAATAGTCTTCCATCAGTAGCATAAACAAAGCATGCTGTTCTCATGGACTAAGAACAAAATATAATTCTGCTTATTGAATATTCCAGTGGCTGTGTAACACTTGCCAATTTAATCCCCTTGTGAGTGAATGGGAAGTCAAATAACAGATTCATCTTAGATTAAAAAAAAAAAAATTGGTTTATTATCTTTGTTGTCACTTACGCTGTGACAGCAGATCCCAGCAGATTTTGGAATTTTTGTTGTGACACATTACAGACCTCTGTATAAACCTAGCAACATGCAATCTATATTTGCATTGATGTTTCCTTTTTCTGACTCTTTGATTGGAATGATATTACTATTATATTCACTTAGATTTACTGAGCACTCACATGAGTGTACCACATAGCTGCATAATACAAAAATGTATTCCAAATGCTGTGTACAGATTTGATTTTTTTAAATAAGAAAATTCCCTTAACTTATGTTATCACCTAAAAAAGGTTTTATTTGTCTAGTCTTGAGTAGCTATTTCACAAAATTAGATCAATTTTAATGACTCTTAAATTTTAATATCTTCATTCAGAAAATTAATAAAATAAAATCATTTTTGTAGAAATTAAAAAAAATGAAATAAGCCTTAGCAGAAGGTTGGTCATTTTTGTAGACTATGAATATAAATAAACATAATAAAACACATGTAGTTAAAATACAGATATTATTAAATTTAAAAATTATATGTCCAAGTCAATATTCTTCAAGATTTAAAAAAATATTTCTAATTGAAAGGAAAATATTTCTCTGATAATACTCAGAGAAACCTTTACCATGAAACCATCAAAAGCACTCTGATACCTAAATCATACCACATTTAAATAAACAAAGCTCCATTTTGGCACCTCCACATTTTACTTGGAGCACTCACATTGACCCTAATTGTCTATAAATCTATATCCCTGTGAATTCTAACTTAGAGATTCTGAAGCAAGTACATAAGTTATTTTGTTGCACTTAGTAAAAAATCATGTTTTTCTATTATTACTTTTTTTTATAAGTATATAGTACTTATTTTCTATTTTTGATTTATGTAGTACTCTGAACTGAATAATTATGTCACTACTCAATTTTCCGCATGTAGATCTTTGTTGCCAAAGTTATAGGATTGAATCCAGTAACCAGGAGGTGACTAAATCTTAACAGCTGCCCCACTTAGAATAAGACTCCATGCACCATATGAGGACATAGCCAGGAGACAGAGGATATCATCAGATCTTGTAGAGTATTTTTTTCATACAATATTTCTCTCTAGAATAGTAAGCAATCAGTTTCTGTTGTTTGAAAGTGAATAGTCAAAAAACATACTTCTTGGTGCTACAGCCATCTGAACAAACTAATACAGTTTAAATGACTTATAAATTTAACATAATAAAATTATGGAAAGTTTGCAAATATCCAGCCTGTAAAAGGACAAGTTTGTGCGTTGAAAGCCATGGAGAAATTAATGTGGTAAAAGCACTAAAGGAATAAAATTAATGTATATAGGCCACACCCTCATTATTCAGAGACTAAGGCCTAGAGCTAGATCAAGCAGAAAGAGAGAAAAAGGTCCAGCCAAATTTAAAAGTTACACTATCAGATAAATTGATCAGTTTTGCCTTGAATTGGTTTAGATATAAACCTCAGTTACTCAGGCTTCACATTTAGGCTCTAATTGAAATATGATCCAATTCGAATATAATTTAGATGCTTTAGTCTAAATACTCGTAGCTATAATTTAAATGTACAGTTGACTGCATAAAAGATTATATTATATGATCAAGGGAATTGAGTTAGGAATGGAGATGAAATTCCCTCTACATAATAATCCCTGCTACCAATAGGAGGTATAGTTACTATCTCAGAGTCTCATGAGTCTCATACCTGTACTTGCTTCTAAGAACTTCCTTGTCTCACTCTAAACTGCTTTCCCACTCCTGTAAGTCAGTCTCAGCACAAAATCTCTTACCACCTATATCTGGCTATATCTAGCTGAAGTCCAGCTAATCCAACCACAACCAGACATGAACTGAACAGAAAATCCAAGAATCTAGCAGTTGCTCAGTCCACAAAGTTGAATGTCTCAATTGGTCTTCAGTATAAACTTCGATTGTAAGGAAGTAGGATGTAATGCTAGTAAAAGAATAGACTTGCTGGCAAGGAGAGAATAAGTGGCATAGAACAAAAGCTTCTTTCTTCAATGGCCCAGATTAGAAAGGGATTTTCTTGCACAAATGATTGGATTAAATGTATTTCTTCCTACCCCAGAACCTAGATCAAAGGCATGACTTTTCTCATCTCACAAGATCCTGATTAAAGGCTTGTCTACCCATCTCTAAGGCCTGGATTAGTAGTGAAATTTCAAACTTCAAATTAAGCAAAAGTCTCTCATATATGTGCCCTCCATTTTTGGGTTTTAGTTAATTCCTAATTCAATCAAGTTAACAACCAAATCTAGACATCAGAAATCCCTTCTTTGTCAATCAACACACAATTTTATGTCTTTATATCATTATCAATTTCCAAATAAAAGGAGTAATCAAGTCATATTATAATGATGTCTAAACATTATGTAAGTTCCCCTGTGCAATCACACATGCAATATAAATTAAGAATAGATGACAATATCAGTAGAAAGACATTTTTTAAGTATCTCAAAATTAAATATGATAGCCATTGATATTCTCTTAACTGATGTTACATCACATGATAAAAGAAATTTAGGAAAGTAAACAGAAATATCTGTATAAAGGCTTTCTTAACAAAATACAGCACAAACACTCATGTCACCTATAGTCTTCATTTCTGTAATTGGTCACATGGCCTTTGCTGGTACTTATAACTTCCTTTTATTAATGTGCATCCTGTATTTCCTGCAACCTCAGCAAGAACCTCACCATGTATTGAATAATTTCTTGGAGGAGTGACCCATTCCTTCAAGCCTGTTGGGTTTGTGCCCTTTTCCAATTTGCCTGGAACATTATTGAGGTTCCCATTAACTTTAGTCACTGGACATGGTAGCACCAAGAGATGTCTTAAAGGATCTCCTGAACTCCAGATATAATATTTTTTACCTGCATTTTGGAGAAGCAATCCAATTTCTCCATGGTAATTGGAATCAGTTACCCTTCCTAACACTGTTATGTATTTCTTAGCCTGTTTGTGTAAAGGTAATAGAAGCCCAAAGTGTCCGGGGATATGTCTGAGCTTCCAGTTCAATGGATTTGTTTTTTGACCTCATACCAGGAGCTCTCCACACTCTGGAACTAAACTTCTAGGCCAACAGAAGTTAAGAAAATTTTCATAGTCCTGAGTGGTAATAAAGAGTGGAACCATTCCCTTTTCCACCCCTTGGTTTTTGGAACCATGGATCCTGGTTATTAGAGAAACTCTATCATATATAGGACACTTATGCAAAGCATATACTTCTTTCTGGAGAACCCTGTCTTAGCCCTCCAGGCTAATACCACATAATTGTTTCTGTAACTATCATTTTAAAAGAATATTCCATCTTTTTGTTAGGCAAGCTGCTTCAGAATGATGGTGAACATGATAAGACTGGTGGATTCCATGATAATGGGCCCACTATTGCACACCTCTGGCTTGATCAGAAGCAATACTGTGTGAGTAAGGCATTCTATAAATCCATGGTTGGTAGTTTTGCCAGAAGCATTATTGACAGAAAAGGTAGATCCATACCCAGAATAACATCTACTATAGTAGGACAAAGCATTTTCCTTTCCACAGAGAAAGTCATTCAATATAGTCAACCTGCCACCAGGGTATTAGCTGGTATCACTGGGAAATGCTGCCATATGTGGGGTTCAGACTTTGTCTCTATTATTGGCAGAATTGGTACTCAGCAGTAGGTGTAGTCATGCAACCTTGGTGGAATTCCATATTGTCAAGCACATGTGTGTAGCTAGAGGTTTCTGTCCCGCATTTTCCCATAACCAATTACCTCTAATTACACACACTTACACATATTAATATAAAGTATTGGCTGATGGCACTGACTTCTTGTTGGCTAGCTCTCTTTTAGTTACTACCTATAACTACTAATTGTATTTTTTATTAACAAACTTTTTATTTTTATTATACATATCCATCCCAGTTCCCTCTTCCTCTCTCCCTCCCTCCCTATCTCCTATGCCCCCCAACCACCCTCTCCTCCTAACCCTACTCCACATGTAGAGTGATGCCCTCCAGAAGGGGTCATCTAAATCTGTCAAGTCATTTGGAGTAGGGACTGGGACTTCTATCCTGTCTCTAGGTTAAGGGAGCATCACTCCATGGGGGATGTGCCCCCAAAGTCCTTTTGTGCACCAGGAATACATCCTGGTTCCACTGTCCAAGGTCCCTTAGACTGCTCAGGCCTTCTAGATGAGACCCATGTTCAGGGGTTCTGAGTCAGTCCCATACTGGATTCCCAGTATCAGTCTGGGGGCCCATTAGCTCTTCCTTGTTTAAGTCAGCTGTCTCTCTGTGTTTCTGCAGCCTGGTCTTGTCCTCCCTCTCTTCATCTGGATTCCTATTCGGCTCAGTGTTTAGTTGTGGAAGTTGTGGGTATCTGCTTCTGTTTCCATTAGTTACTAGATGATGGCTCAAAGATGGTGGATACATTAGTCTTAGATCTCATTATCAGGGAAAGGGGAAAAGTATTTATGGTTGACTTTCCACTGTTGCTCAAATTGTTAGTTGGGGTTAGTCTTGTAGGTCTCTGGAAATTTGTCTAGGTTCAGTTTTCTCTTCAAACATATAATGGTTGCCTCTTTTATTCTCTCTCTCTCTTTCTTTCTCCAATCATCTATTCCCCTTCTAGTCCTGCATGTTCTCCTGTCCTCCCCTTATCTTTCTCCTAGTTCCCTCTCTACTCACTGACACCCCCCCACTCCCCATATGCTCAGAGATCTTCTCCAATTCCCCTTCTGTAAGAGACCTTATATGAATCTCTTAGAATCCTTCTTGTGTCCTAGTTTCTCTGGGAGTGAGAATTATAGGCTTGTGATTATTTGTTCTATGTCTAAAATCCATATATGAGCTTACTGGTGAACTTCTGACATCCTATATTCCCAGTAGCTACCTGGCATCTCCTCCTGGAAGCTTCTGTCTGCCTCCCTAGCAATCTCCCTATCTTCCCACCTATTCTTCATTCCTGGCTACTGGAAATTCAGTGTTTTATTTATTAACCAGTAAGAGAACCAAATACACAGAAGGACATTCTCAGGTGAAGTGACCTTTTGATGACCTTTTACACAGAGCACCAATATCTTCACACCCTTTGTCCATTAGAAAAGCTATATCCACATATTTACTCTCCAGATGTCTTCTTCACCAATTTTCAGATCATTATTTTTCAGTCACTGATTATCCAGACAAGATATTAGATGCAGTCCATGAATCAGAGAACAATTGCATATCAGACTGTAATTGCATATCAGACTGTTTACCCTTCCAAAAAAAGAAAGAAGGAAAAGGTAAGACCATGTGTACTGCCTGAATTTCTGCCCAGTGTGATTTCCCTCTACCATTGCTTCTCGCATTGTCTCAAAAAGTTTGCAATGCTGCAGCTGTCCATTTCTGTGTGGTGTCTGCATAATTTATAGAACCATCAGTTGATTGGATTTATGTCCCATTGTTTGATGCTCATATGTGTTACCATTGAGTTCAACATGGTTTCCACCTTCTGCTCACATAGTCTAATAAGTGTGATGGCATTAATAGAGTGCACCAAAGTGATATTTTGTAAAAGAGGTAATCAAGATACCTTCTAACTAAGTTATGACATAAGGCCTAATATATTCTTGAGGTAAAATTGTGTAGGCACACACTGCTGCCCTTACCAACTAAAAGCAGGTCAAAGAAAAAAGGCATTTGCTAGATAATATAATAGATTCAGATCATGTATAACAATATTTGGTATAGCAGCTACAAAAGGAGTCATTGTCTGATTTTATTTTTGATAGTCAACTGTCATTCTCCATTATCAATTTGTCTTCTGTAACAACCAAGTTGGAAAGTGAAAAGGAGATGTATTGGGACCATCACCTCTGTATCTTTCAAGTCCTTGATTGTAGCACTTTCTTTAATTCTTTTATAGAAGTGCAATAATTTTTGAGTCACTATTTTTCTTCACCAAAGGAACTCTAAAAGATTTTATTTAGCTTTCCAAGAACAATAGTCCTCACCCCAAAATCAGGGATCCAATATGAGAATTCTAAATATATCTTCCTGAATTAAACATTTCTGGTACCAGGGAAATGACCACAAGATGAGTTCAGAAAAGCACTGGACCTACTGTGAATCAGATGTTAGCCAAAACTCCATTGATTGTCTGACCTCCATAAGCTCTTCAAATATACTGGTGACCCCTCACCATTTTGTGTCCTATAGGATTAATGAAGGGCATGTCTTCTGGACCTTTCCATTGTAGATGATCATGTTTTGTATAGTGTACCAACTCTAGCACTGCAATTTCCATCAGCCTTAAAAAACTCTTACCACCAAGTCAAAGGATATCAAGTATTCCCAGCTCATTTTCAAACGACCATATTTGGACAACTGCTCAGTCTGACATTCAACCAACTTTTAATATATTTTTACTGTGGAAGCGTCCTGATTAAACCTAGAACCTCCACTCAGAGGGCTTACATCATTAAACATCCTGATTCAGTTTTATGTCCCTTCTACTATCATCCCACACTCTTAAAACATATTCCAACACATACTCCACACATTTCATTCAAGCATTGCTAATGCTTGAATGCATTAGCAAACTCATTAAGCTCTCTATTAGTGTAGTGAATCTACTCATGAACTGTACTTTCTCCCTCTTTCTAGAGCCTGCTTCACCTTAAGTGCCACTGTAGGGTTAGAAATAACTATTAATGGGTAATATCAGTATTGGCTGGCATGGTATTTCCTTCAGAGAAAGTCATTACTGGGTTACCAGACAATGGAGGTTTAACTTCCTCAGTCAAGTTAAAATATTTCAAGGGGTTGGGTTGAGGGTAGAAATACTACTTCCTCAGCATAGTTAAACCCTTGAGATCTCATGATTAACACCCTGTGCTTCAATAGGGTCCTCCTACACACTCCCATATCAAGTTACAGGATACATTCTTTACTAATTAATGTTTACATTAATTTTACATTACATTACTTTACTTTACATTAACTGTTGACACCTTTCCAGGATGGGACTTAAATAGTCACTGTAATTCAACAAAACTTTATTTATTTTTAAAAAGCAGAGAAAGAAGATATAGTGAATGTGTCCACCAGGTTGGGAAGAGGAAAAAAGAGGTCTAGAGACCCTCATCTCCCTCCCCAAGTCCAACAGAGTCCTGATATGATGTTTGGGTTTAAGAAGTATGCATACCTAAACAGACCATGTGTAAGTGTGGTGCTGCCCAGCATCATTCCGTGGACTCAGTCTCGCCTTTGATGTGGCTGACAGGTTGCAAGAGTAGACACAGTTACTTTCCAGGACACAAGTTCCCTCTTTAGCTGACTTTATACTTCTTTCTTCTAACATGATGTTCCTGGGAAATCCAATGTCCTAAAAACTTCTCTTTTTTTATACCTGACAGCCAGAGGAAGTTTACTAGTAACCCTAGAATACCTTGTTGTCCTTTCCAGGACAATTGCTTAGATAGAGTAATTCAGTGTAGGTGCTAGGTTGAAAATATTTTCTCAATTGACCTTTCCTCTTTCCAGATGAGCCTAGATTATATCAAGTAGACAAATAAAAAATAAACTACTATAAAAATATCTGTAGAGTAGGCAGCCTAGTGAGATTAGCTACATTAATAATCTCTGGGTTTTATTGAGAGTCTCTGCTTCAAATAAAATAGTGAAGGAGCAATTGAGAAACACACCTGACATGACTTGATATAATCTAGGCTCATCTGGAAAGAGGAAAGGTCAATTGAGAAAATAAGGATAACACCAACTAAGAATCCAAGCTACCTTAAATGCCCTTCCCCTATAATGAGATTGATGACTACCTTAATTGCCATCCTTGAGCCTTCAGCCAACCTTCACTCATACAGCCTTCATCTGATGGAAACAGAAGCAGAGAATACAGCCATGCACTGAGTTGAACAACTGGAATCCAGTTGAAGAGAGTAGTAAGTGCAAAGGGGTCAAGTACATGCTGGGAAAATCCACAGAAACAGCTGACCTAAGCAAGTGAAAGTTCATGGACCCAAGTGTGACAGCTGAGGAACCATTATAAGACTGACCCCTAAATGTGGGTGTCAGTTGGGAGGCTAGGGCAGTCTACTGGGCCTAAGGCAGTGAAATCAGTATTTATCCCTAATGCATGAATGGGCTTTGGGAGTCCATTCTCTATGGAGGGACAGTCTCTCAGCCAATATGCAAAGGAGAGGGCCTAGGTCTAGCCTCAAATGATGTGTCAGACTTTGATGATCCTTCATGGGATGTCTCACACCCCCCCTGGCAGTGTATGGGGTGTGAGATGAGGGGTTGATGGGGGACATGGGAGGATAGAGGGGGAGCGAACTGGGATTGGTATGTAAAATAATATTTCTTTATTCAAATAAAAATTTATTTAAAGAAAATGAATACATACCAGACTAGTGTGACATTGTTTTTAAATACATCCTTTTGTATATGGGTATTTTGTATTTTACCTTCATACATGTTTGTGCATCATGTATGGGCACATGGTAGAAGAGGTTGTCTGATTCCCTAGGACTAGAGTTACAGGCAGCTATTAGCTGCTCTGGATTCTCCAGAAGAGCAGGCATACTGAGGGTGTCGGTTTGATTTCTACAATTTGAACTCTGTGGCTGCTGGAAAGCACATTCTCTTCCAGGGTACATTTAGACACTTTGACACTGTTTATCCACATCTGGAGATGGTGTGATGTGCATCACTGATGTCCTTGCTGCCCATTGCCACATTCTGAGATGCTATAAGTTGGTTAATTTTTATCACAGATCTCATTCCTTTTCTTTGTCCCGAGATGATAAGAGCTACCTAATAGAGTCATTGTCTTCTATATCTCTCCACAAACTGTTCAAAGTCTTATATGCAGAGTCACCAAGTCCATTGCCAGCTGTAATTGGTGAGTCAGGAATATCAAATGCATTCATGTCCTTAAGCTTGTGAAATAGTTCACACCATGTGCTTTCAATATTTTCTGAGCAGTCAGGAGAGGCTGCAGTAACTGGAGAGGCTTAAGTAACTTAGTATTGATTAATTGGAAAATGTATTACAGGTGCTTAAAAAAAAATCACACACATTTCTGTTGCTCTAGAACCACTCCTGGTACCAAAATCTGTATTTTGGTATTTAGTCAGGGTTCTCTAGAGTAACAGAATATATAGAATGAATTCTTCACTCTCTTCTTTCATATGTGCCTCTGTGTGTGTGTGTGTGTGTGTGTGTGTGTGTGTGTGTGTCCATGTCTGTGTGCATGAATCTTTATGTGTGCATGTCTGTGAGTGTCTCTGTGTGTTTGTGTCTGTCTATTTGTACTACATAATTATTCATGCATGTATGTATACATAAAGAAGATTTATTAGAATGGCTTACAGGCCATGATCCAGCTAATTAAATCCAACAATGGCCAGACAAGAACAGAAAGTCCAAGAATCCAGGAATTGTTCATCCAGAAGGCTGCAGGTCCCAGCTGTCTTTCAGTGTAGGTTGAAATCCCAAAGAAGTAAATTTTAATGTCAGCTAAGGGGTGGACTTGTTAGCAAGGTGAGGGGAAGTAGCCAAAGCAAAACTTTCCTCTTTCCATGTACTTATATAGGCTTCCAGCAGAAGGGTTAGCCCAGATTAGAGCTGGCTCTTCCAGCTCCAAACTTCTAGCAGATAGTCTTCTTGAGTCAGTATCCATCTTGTTTAAAGGCATGTTTCTCCAGCTCAAAAGATCTGGCCCAGAGATACATCATCCAACTGAAATCTCCTGATTAGACATGGATCTTCCTACTTCAAATTAAGCAAAAGTCCCTCATAGACACTGTCCGTTTGGGGGATGTAGTTAATTCTAGATATAGCTATGTTGACAACCAAGAATAGGCATTTCCTATATATAAAGTTTGACATTCTGATGCCTTTATTTTGACAAAAGAAAATTAGAAAAAAAATGTCACTGTAGATTCTAGCAGTTCTATAACCCTAACCTGTGCACTTAAAATAGTTTTACTCAGGACTAGAGACCAGAACCTCAAGGCTACTTTCAAAACTGCAGTGTTTAGTCATGTGATATTTCATCATGGTGATTTTGAAGCTGATGGAACATTAAAGAAGTGGTGCCTACATGGAAGGGCTTATATGGTTGGTGGTATTGCTCTTGGGAATAATGCTGCAATTCCTGGTCCAGTCCTTGCATGCTTTTGTGGAATCATTGTAATTAAAGCTTGATCCATTCCACACTCAGGTCCAGCTTGATGTATGTATGTGTGATCTCTTTGTCATCCATGTGATCCAGACATTTCCTTCAACCACATAATGGCTCAGCCAAAAGGGCTAACAAAACCTAAGCTTATTCCACAGCATGCCCTCGAACTTGCAAAATTTCTTTTAATTAAAAGCTGTCCATCTATGGATTTTTGTTATAGCAGTAGATAATTAACAGTCACACAAGTATGTTCATAATAACTCGGTTTTTACAGAATTTGCCATTACTTTGTTATATTATGCAAGTAGTTAATAAGTGTCCATCTTGTATCAGACATGATTTATGATATTGCATGTCTGTACAGGATGTATAAATAAAGATTCTGCTTTTAGAATTTGTTTTGGATAAAGAATAATCAAGTAAGTTTGGAAATGCCTTAGGTAAGATCACATGGAAAATATTATACCATTAAGACAAAACATATTAAAATATATGAGAAAGAAAGACTATCCATTACATATTTAGGAAAGTCCCCTTTCATTAGCTGACACTGGCTGAGCTTACAAGATGGACCATTACAGTAAATAGAACTATTCATCAATTTTTTTAAAAGGAACATGGATTTAACTTTTGTAAGCATCATACTAGTAGACTATAAAATAGGGAATGTGGTTCTGGGACTAACTCACAATTGATCTTGGAAGCCCCCAAGAAGTTTAGGAATCTGAAGTCACTAGACAGATGTCACATATTTTGCAATAGACAATATAAAGGTAAACTGCTGCATCACATCTAAAGCAAGAAAAAAATTGCAATTCATGCATAATCCTTTTCCACTGGAGAGGAGCTGATGCATATGTCACCTATCCACAGAGTTAGCAGCATGGAAAAGAGGCTGCACGGCAGAGATTTGGATTTGAAGTATGAGGATGGGGCCAAGCTTTAGCACCTCATCTAGGTCTCACAAGATGTTTGATGGCATGTAATTGTTATCTACCAGTGTGGTTAATGGTTTGGATGAAAATATGACAGATGACAGATTCTATAAGGGCATCAAATGGGTTACAAGCAGGAATGTGAGCCAGGCTGACTTGTAGATTGCCCCAGGAGGGGATTTAGATTTAATACTGTACTGAACCTTCTTGTACAAATATGTGACACAGATCAATTAACTATTTTGTACAATATTTGCTTTTTGCTTCTATTTACAGGTCTGTGAATTACATCACTATTAATTACTTTACAGATTTTTCCCCCGGTGGTAGCTGTATTTTAACTGAATGAGCTTTTAGTAAAAATACATGTAACTCGTTTTTCTTTACAGCTTCAGATGGCTACTGCACCACCCACGGTTTCCATCAAATTTTGCTTTTGTATTTTCATTTCCACTTTGTAACTATAAGCTAGGTTTGATCAATTGGCAACAGATTAAATATTTTAAGAAAATAAGGTAAGTCAATAAGAATAAAGCTATCTATTTTTCAGTTTCATGTACTAGAACACACTTAAGATGTTACTCACTAGTTTCGTGAATTTTTCTGCTTGCACAGGAAATGTTCATGAAAATTACTGTAAATTTAACACATAGTCTTTTTGATAGTCATGTTTAACTTTACTATCTAAAACATATGGTATCTCATGTGCATTGAACTCTAATGTGTACTATATTATTTAATGTATTTTAATTATTTATTATATACACATTTTTATTCCAAGGCAGGCAAATTTGAAAATGACTAGACATTTACTACACTGCCATTTAATATCACACTATCAACATTCAACTTTTGAGAGATTTTCTTTAAAAATGTAACTACTTGTAAGTTATAACTTAAAGTCATACCAAATAATTCTATGAATATGACTTAAAGATAAAAAGAAAGTTTCATGTGGCATTATTTTAAAAGCAATAATTATTTAAATCCATAAGACAAATTACTGAATAAAAACAGTACTCCATGGACTTTAGGCACCATTAACCATATGCTCAGGAAAAATCTAAGACAAGCAATATACAAATAGATAAAATCATAATACATGAGAAATTGTGAAACAATTCTGATGTATTATGAATATCATGTGACCAACTGTATTCTAAGATTAGATGCATTAGGACACATTTTGTCTGGTCCCATCTATGACAGAAATTCAAATATTAATTATATACCCTCAAGAATTTCATTTAATCTGTCTGTGACATAGTTTATTCATAAGTAAAATGTTTTAGAACTGATGTTGGTCAAGATTCTTTACACCTCATGCTATATTTGGTATTTCCACTTTGTTCTGCAAAGCTCATATATAAAACTTGAACCTATAGTAAAAATCTTTCAGCTCATAGAAGACAGCCAAATCTGCTGTGCCTACAAGTTCTAATACTGTATTAGCATTTTAGGACTGCCATAGCAACACATGACAGACTTACTTGCTTGTCCTACCATTTATGCTGTCTGAAAGTCCAGGAGGAATTTATGGGCCTGTCTGATTTTGCAGCAACTCTCCTGGGTTTCCTTTGGTTATCATATCACAATGGTCTGATGGCCTTTTCTCTATGCACACACGTTCTGTTTCTTCTATAGCACATGCATTAATCTTATTGAGTTAGGGACCACTCTTATGGTCTCTGATAACTTTATTATCTCTTTAAATATTTTTTCAACACAGATACTTTCCATATTATGGACTTAACATCAGAATTTGATGTGATATAATTATGGTATAGAAATGTACATATGTTACATAACTCTATGCTTGCCTATGTTTATAGGTATATATACATATATACATATACACACATATATATTCATGTGCATACATATTCTACACTTTATAATTATATATTTGTGCACATGTATGCATACATAAGTATTTTTGGAATCAAGTTAGAACTACTAATTGGTCACCTTGAGATTCTTGTGTATCTCCTATTTATTAAAATTGACATACAGTTCTTAATTTCATAGATTCAAGTATTAAGATATGTTAAATAAAAAGGAATAAGAGAAAATGTAGAAAGAAAACCTTCAGTCCACAATACACATTTAAACACTCAATGTAGCCCTTATTTGCACACTTTATTTGTGTATTATGTCAGACAATATGGGAAGTGCACATATACATATTCTGTTGAAATCACTGGATCAAAATACTGTTATCTTTATATCCTGTCACAGGAAGCTTCACATCTGCCAAAGATTCTGAATAAGGAATCCTCACTGTGCCCTCCTTAGCACCAGTATTGTTTAGTCTGAGTTTCTTTTAAGTGTGGATGTCCTTCTAAGTTGTGTTACTTTGCAAAAGGCCAGAGTTTTCTGCATCTCCTTGTGGCTTTGTATCTTTAGGTCGAGTGCACAATATGTTCTCCCCATCTTCACAACACTGGCACAAACAGGAGTTTTCTGACTATGCTTCTATCCACTGAGTTTCAAATGAAACTCCTCATTAGTTTTCTTCTTTAATTACATGAGAAAAAGCTCCAGTTTACACACACTTCTGAGAGATCTGCTCCAGAGGCAGGGGGCTTTCTCCAGTCAGGCAGACAGTGTTGTTTCTAGTTGCTGAATGGTATTGTCTATGTCAAAAGGCAAGCTAAATTCAGTTTTGTTCCTCTCACTTATATGCAGTAAAGTTCAAAGGACCTAGCTTTTCTGAGTGAAATGGAAAGCACAGCAGATAGCCCAGTAGTAGAGTACAAAAGTAGATTGTACCAAAATTCTGGCAACAGTCCCAATTCTCATTCAAATAAAGCCATATCTCAAGGGGTCTCCTTCTTTCTGGCAAGCAGGGATGGCTAATGAGTAATTATATTTCCAATTTCATGCTATCATTACAATTTGCACATTGACTATAACCTGTATTATGCAAATTGTCCTTGAAACGTGTCTAATGTAAAAATTTACTTTTATAGTATTCTCCATACCCTGTGCTTTATATGATAACTCTAAGAACTCCGAAGTAAGTTGTGCTCAGTGAGTACCACAGAAAGACAGAGCATCAGGTGGAAGGCAAACTTCAGTTTGGTAATGCAGTTAAAACAGCTTGTAAATTTTATTGTCTTGGCTTCACTGAAATTTATGTAGAGGGCAAATCATACACACACAAACTAAGGGCAAATGAACTCAGAAATTACATGTATCATGTACACATACACACATGTAGATATGTTACACTAATAATCAAGAAAATGAGGCTATCCACCTGAAAGTGGTGATGTCATGGGAAGAGGTGAAAGAAAGTGAGGAGAGAAATGATGTAATTCTATTTTAAGTAAAAATATATTTTAAAAATTAACATATAATAGTTG
This sequence comes from Phodopus roborovskii, assembly GCF_943737965.1. Classification (NCBI taxonomy): domain Eukaryota; kingdom Metazoa; phylum Chordata; class Mammalia; order Rodentia; family Cricetidae; genus Phodopus; species Phodopus roborovskii. The sequence continues at coordinate 1,124,939 of NW_026126436.1, forward strand.
GTATATACATTCCTAGCAAACCAAATTTTAGTAATATCATTTAGTTGTATAGGCCATGCCTTTAGTTCTTTTTCAATAATTAGCTTGGAGGTACATCTTTAAAATAATTTGTCATATATATGTGTGTGTGTGTGTGTGTGTGTGTACACAGACCTCACACATTCACACATATACATACATACATATATTTCACTCTGGTTACTCTTACCTTGTGTTATTTCCTCCTGTTGACTCCAATCAACTCCTCATCCTCCTTACCTGCTCCTTTCCCATATTCATGATTCTAGGTTTTAGTTTCTGACATAATTACTTTAACCAATATTAGCTATGTGACATTGGATTGCAATTATAATTTGGAATATGGTAGAGTCACCAATAGATATATATTTCCCCACTTTCTGAATCTTCTAGTAATAAAATAATCAGCAATGATGAGTAGGACTCTAGTACTACTCACGTACTATGGGTGATGGTCCCATTCTTGTATAGAACCAGGACAGGCATTCATAGTTGGTATGAGTTCATGATTGCAATGACTGTGTCTCATCCAGATCATGCTATTTTACAGCCTTTCCCCTTATCTTCTGTGTCTTACATATTTTTCACCCCCTCTTTTACTGTGTTCCCTGAGCTTTAGAAGAATGGTACAAATGTCTTATTCAGTGCTGGGAACTCATCTATCTCTTACTCTCTGGAATTTGTTCATCCATAAATGTGTATACTCTCCACCATATACTGAAAAGTATCTTTTCTGAGAAAGGATCAGTATAGCAATTTTCTGTGTGTTCAAAATATGCAGAAAACATTTTAATGCTATGCCAATTTAGTTAATCAACAGTATTCCCTCTTCTGCTTATGACAAGGGGGTAATGCCCCCCCCACTGATATTGTTTTTACTTAGATTTTTATTTACTGTGGGAGATATATGTGTATTACAGCATGTCTATGGATGCCGGAAGAAAACTAGTATATGTCAGTTCTATCTAACCACCTTGTAAGTCCCTGAGATTGCATTCATATCATAAGATTTGATAGAAGGTGCTTTTACCCACTAAACTGAACCATCTCTCTGACCCTTGCCATGGGTTTACTTGTTTATTTATGTTTTTATCGAGTTTACAGTTCTAGGCTTCTTTTGGTATGTGCCTCAAATCCAATCATGTGATATCGGTTACCACAAAAACTATAGTACCACTACTACTTCATAGCCATGTCTAGCCTTGCAGATTACTCTTGTGGTTCACAGCCATCACAGGATGGTTAGATATCTAACACCTTTTGCTCTCTAGCAGCTTGCATATCACACTCCAGGATGAAGAAAGATAGGCAGCAGGGAGAAATATTTCAGTTAATTTCTACCTTGATGTGTCTATATAATTCAAAAAAGTTGTTTTGTCTTCAGTAATAGATTTTATCATCAAGTGTTGATAGGCAAAAAGAGTAGTGGTAAGGAACCTGTATTATCTCTTGGATCTCCTTGACCAAAAATCATAAGGTGGTATCTCAATCCTGGCACTAGTTTTGTTTTGTTTTGTTTTTTTTCCCGTGGCTTGTAAGAGCAACTTTTTCCAGTATGCATGGTGTCCCTTTTCAGCTACCACACATGGAAATTGTGATTAATCTTTATGTTAGTGCCTCCTATAGGAAAAGGATGCAAAGGACATCAATAATAAAATTCCTACTTTATTAATGTTTGTTAGTGTTCCACTTCAGGATCCTGCACAACATATTCAATAAATAACAACAACAACAAAAAAAGCAAACAAAAAGTGAATGTCTAGTGTTAATTCTACATTTCAATGATAAAAATGTTAACAAACCAAAACAGGCATTTGTGAAACAAGTTGAAGTTTGTGATATTTGCATAAATGTTCCTCTTGAATTGGAGTTATGGACTTTAAATGCTAATGTTAGCTGAGAAACAAAATGTATATCTGTTTGGGGTAATCTAATATAATTATATTTAACATAAAAACTAATTAAAATAATAAACTATTTTAACAGTAAATAAACATATCAAAGTTCACAAAATGATATTCACTTTCTATGAAATAATGACTCACCAATCAGCATGATACATTTTATTATCATGAGTTTCACTGTTATTTTTGCTTCAAGTCTGTGACACAAACTAAAAACTGAATAGCCATTACAAACTTATTTTGTTGAAAACTACCTTGGGTAGCTTATGTGAACTAAGCGGATGAATAAGTTATAAAACTCAAAGACATAGTAAAAACTACAATAAGAAAAATTGTGAACAACAAAGAGAAATTTAGCCATCTCGTTGAACTAACCTCACATTTATGTGGCATTTAAAGTTGTAGCAGATGCTGTTGATAAGCCACACCTGCTACACTTCATCCTTCCTGTAGGAAACCTTTATAATGACCAAATGTTGACCATTCACCACCACAGGACCTTGTAGTTAGTTTATGTATGGTATTTTTTTTTTCAGAGAAACATAACTTCAACCTGACATTGGATATCTATTCTATAGATATAAAAATCAATACGAGAGCATTTTAAAGTGTAGATGAAGCTAAGGGTCTTCTCTCTCTCTCTCTCTAATTTAAATTACAATCAAGATTGTTCTACGTTTCAATTCCAGTTCCCTCTACCTCCCCTCTTCTTCTTCCCTCACCAATCCCCTATCCCAAGCACTTTCTGCTCTACAAGGAAGGTGATGCCTTCCTTGGGGGATCTTCAAAGTCTGTCATATTATTTGGAGTAGGGCCTAGGCTCTCCCCTGTGTATCTAGCCTGAAAGAGTATCCCTCTAGGAGGAATGGGCTCCCAAAGTCCATTGGTATACTATGGATAAATACTGATCCACTACCAGAGGCCCCAAAGATTGTCCAGGCCTCATACCTGACACCCACATTCATAGGCTTTGGGTCAGTCCTATGCTTATTTTCCAGCTATTAGACTGGGGTTCATGAACATGTTCTGGTCAGCTGTTTCTGTGGGTTTCTCCAGCCTGGTCTTGATCCTTTCCTCATCGCTCCTCCTCTACAACTGGATTCTAGTAGTTTAGCACAGAATTTAGCTGTGGGTGTCTCCTTCTGCTTCTATCAGCTACTGGATGAATGCTCTAGGATGGCATATAAGGTAGTCATCAATCTCATTATCAGGGAGGACATTTAAGGTAGCCTCTCCACTATTGCTTACATTGTTAGTTGGGGTCATTCTTTTAGATCTCTGGATATTCTCCTAGTGTCAGATTTCTCTTAAAACTATAACGGCTCCCTCTATGATGGTATCTCTTTTCTTGATATATTTGTCCTTCCCCTGACTCAATCTTCTTGCTCCCTCATGACCTCTTCTCCCCTCATTCCTCCCCCCTTCTCTTTCACTTAACTCCCTCTCCTATACCCCATGCTCCCAATTTGTGCAGGAGATTTTGTCTCTTCCTCATTCCCTGGAGGATCATGTATGTCTCTCTTAGGGTACTCCTTGTGTCCTAGCTTCTCTGAGGCTGATAATCATTTGCTATATATCTAAAATCCATATAGTAAGTATATACTATGTTTGTATTTTTGTGACTGGGTTATCTCACTCAGAATGGTTTCTTCTAGTCCCATCCATTTGCCTGTGAATTTCAAGATAGCCATAGATCAGTGTATTGCCCAACCCATAGTACCAATTTTGAAAATATTTGACTTAAATATGCCTCTAGGTGAATCAATGAATCTATGTGGTTAAATTTTTTTTCAGGAATTCTAGAATTTGCCATTGTTATATATTTTCCTTTTAAAAAAGTTTATTATTTTTTAATTTCATAAGATATATCCTATCATTTTCTTTTCCATCTTCCAACTACTCCCAGATCTCTACCTCCTTACCCACTCAGGTTCATGTTCTTTGACTCATTTAAAAGGTAAAGTTAAAAGATAGTAGAGAACATGGAATCTCAATTCCATGTTGGGTATCTACTTTTGAGCAGTGGCCTGTAAGGAGTATGATTAACTCAGTGATACTCTGTTAAAAAAAAAATCTGATTTTCTTCTCCCAGTAGATAGCTTCATTCATAGACATTAAACTTTCTGCTCACTTTGCTCCATCCGGCTGGGACTTTAGCCTGGCTTGAGTTTGTGTAGTTCATGTGTATGCTGAAACTATCTCTGTGAGTTCAAATATTAATCTACCCTGTTGCTAGTGCCTGTAAAATGTTATTTTTACTTAGATGACCACCACTATATATTGTAATTTTTCTGAACCCTCATATATTCATATATATATGAATATATATATATATATATATATATATATATATATATATTAAAGACATCCTATCTAAGTTCAAATACTGAATAGTATATCAGTCTCTGCATGCAATTCAGTTATGGGTTTCTGTGTTATTTACTATCTACTATGAAAAGAAACTTCGTTGTTGATGCTTGGGTGATACAGTAATCTATGGCTAAAGAAGTCATTTTATTTCTATGTTCATTTAGACATATAAATGTAGTGTCTTTTCTTCTAGCCCAATGAAAAATCTAGTTTCAAAGTCTTGGCCTCATTAATGGTGTGATGCATGAATCCTACTTCATGGTATAGGCCTTAAATCCAACTTTTAAAGGAGCAACTGTTTACTCCATCAATATTGGTGCTATATTTCATCAATGTGTCTGTTTTGCTGGCAAGACTACTATACTTCACACAGATGGTAGGATTGATGATTACTTTTCTTCTATAGTAGTGTGCATAACACTTTCTAGTGCTATGAAGGCTAATCAGTAGAAGTAAAATTTGCACCCTGTTCCTGCTTTCCTTTTATTCATTTATAACACTTATACTTTGTTACCTTCCTTGGAAGAGCTCCTTCTCCCTGCATACTGCATTTTCCTAGGTCTGTAACCTCTGTGGTTATGCTAAATGAAACACATGTAGCACAAAAGCTAACATCAATATATAAAAGAAAATATAAAATGTTTGTCTTAACGGTCTTTGTTTCCTAACTCAGAATGACTATTTCTAGCTCAATTCATTTACCAGCAAATTTCATTATCTAGTTTTTCTTAACTGTTGAGGCCAGCCAGCCAGCAAGAAAATAGAATGGCTAGTATGTAGAAGAACGATATGAACCTCTTTGGGGCAACACATAGATTAATAGAAATGGGATAATTTAAGAAAAAAAGAAAATCTAGCTAGAAACAATCTTAAGGTAAGGATGAGGATTCCTAATTAATAAGTCTCCATGCCATTATTTGGAGCTTGGTGGTTCAAGAAAGCCTGATACAGGAATTGTGTGTGTGTGCGGGGATGGGAGCTTATCCTAAACTGAAATTAACAAATACTTTTCATTACTAGCACTAATATTCTGTATCTATGACAAGGCCTTGCTATGCAAACTATAACCCATGAGCCATAAGCATCAACAATAGCTAAGGGCTTAGTACAAATTTAAAGTCTAAATCTCCATTCCAGATCTCTTGCAATTTAAGAATACTTCTAGGGGAATCATATGTAAATAAAAGATTGACAATAATAAACTGAGGCAAATGAGAGAGAAACAGTTGAATAATATTCTATTATATAAGCATACCATATTTTACTATCCATTTACCTGTTGTTGGACGTCTAGTCTGTTTGTGATTTTTGATGCTGTGAATATGGATGAGCAATCAATGAACATGGATGAGCAAGCATCTCTGTAGTTAGATGTAGAGCCCTTTGGGAATATGTACATGAGTGGAAAGCTGGATCTTGTGGTAGGCCTCTTTCAGCTCTTTGAGGAAGCTTCACACTGATTTTCACTATGTCTGTTCAAATTTGTTCTTGCACCAGTAATAAAATGGTGACCTTTTGCCTTTTCCTCATATCCCCACCAGTATCTGCTGTCATTTGTTTTGTTAATCTTTAACATTCTGACTAGGGTAAAAGAAAAGCTCACAGTTCTTATTTACATTTCCATGATGGGTAATGATTTCAAATATTTTATATGTTTCTCAAACATTTGTGCTTTATACTTTGAAAAATTTCTGTTTAGTTTTATAACACATTCTAAAACAAATTATTTGTTTTCTTGATAATCAGTTTTTTGTTAATTGCTCATATATTTTAGATACTTGCATCTACCATCAAATGAACAATAGGAAACTATTTTTTCCCTTTCTGTAGATTATCTCTTTGCTTGAACATGGATGTCTTTTTTCTCTAGGGAACCTTTTTAGTTTGATGTGGTCCCATTTATTATTTGTTGTTCTTATTGCATGCAGTATAGACATTCAATCAGAAAGCCCTTTTCTGGCCAATGAGTTCAATCCTATTCCTTACTTTCTCTTCTATCAAAACAGGGTAGCAGTTCTAATGAGTTACTTCATTGACTTCAAGTTGAATTTGGTACAGTATGGTAGATATGGATATATTTTAGTGTTCAATATGTACCTATCCAGTTTGACCAGAATCACTTGTTGGATGCTGTCTTTTTCCAGTGTGTGTATGTGGCTTCTTTGTCAAAATTCATAAGTTCATAGTTGTTGGAGTTTGAGTCTGCTGCATTGACCCACATGTTAGTTGTTATTACTACAGCTCTATAGTACAACTTGACATCTGAGCTGCTGATCCATCTAGCTATCCTTTTATTGTTCAGGATTAGCTTAGCTATCCTGAACTTTTTATGTTTCTGTGAAGAACTATGTTAGAATTTTGTTGAGTACTGAATTGAATCTGCAGATTGCTTTTGGAAGGATGCTCATTTTCACAATAATAACCTCACTAATCCATGATCATGGGACGCATTTCCATCCTCTGGTATCTTTTTAATTTTTTTATTCAATGTCTTAAAATGTAATATACAAGATTTGAACTTGCTTAGTTATTTCAAAATATTTGATTATGGTGGATTATTGTGTTGAATTTGTAAATTAAAAAGCTACCTTTGTGTTTGTGTGTGTTTAAATTTATATCCTGCTACGATGCTGAAAGACTTTTTCATTTGTACAAGTTTCCTAGTGGAGTCTTGAGGTTATAGTGACTACATGTTTCATAACCCTAAAAATTGTAACATCCATTAACCTACATCATTACGTAGTGATAAATAATAATTTTTGTACCACTCCTCTCAACTATCAGAATAAATTCACTTTTAGTATCCCACAGCAGCATTCATGTGGGCCTGTTATGGCACAAATTTGAAATGGCCATGAAAGACCTGTGTATGAGAGCTTGGTGTCTTGCTTGTATTGCTTTAATGAAGGCTACAAAAGCATCAGAAGTAGGTCATTATGGACAGGTCTTTAAAGATTATAGTCCAGAACCAGTAATGTTCATATTTTCTCTGCTTCCTGTTTCCTAGCATGTGATCAGCCACAAATACAACCAATTACAACAACAGCCACAGGTGCAAGTCATCACCATGTCAGCCACAGGTGCAAGCCACCACCACAGCAGCCACAGGTGCAAGTATACAGACCCATTCTTGTCATTTATTCCCCTCTGCCATGAGGGATTGGAATCAGAAATTTTGAGCTACAATAAACCTATTCTCCTTTAAGCTGCTTAATGAGTTTTTTGGTAACATAATCAACCACTACAGATTCCATTAGTTAAACAAAATGAGGAGGTGACAGACAAAGGGGGAAATAAGAGATTATTTAGACAGTTGATTTTTTATATTAGGATACAAATATTTGAATCTCTTCCATCTTAATTGTTCTATATTGCTGAAGCCTGAGCTTTGGTTGGATGACTACTACCTATTGGTCTTTTTTCATAACAGGTGAAGCCCTGAAAGGAGCTCCATGACACAGAACTTTGGTAGTTAGTGGATTGCCTTAACCAATTTACCATTTTTTGCTTTACTCATAATAGACAGAACAGGGTAGTATGCCGAGAATTCAAGGCAGATTGGGAGATCCTTACACTATAAATTTGTCCCCCAAAGCAATCCCTATAACAGGTAAAAATGGAGGGCCTAGTCTATTATCACCTTTTTGGCTGCCCTCATCAGTAAATACTTCTGGTCACAAGTCTAAAACAGCAATTGCCATCCCATAATACTTTAAACTGTAACAGGTCTTTGGTTGGCCTCAAATCATGGCAGGAAGACTTATTATTAATTATGAAGGCCACTCCATAGCATAGGCTCTTTTCTAACTAGCTCTTATAACTTAAATTAATTCATTTCCATTAATCTATGAACCACCAAGTAGCTCATGGCTGTTACATATCTCCTGTATGTCTTCCTTGTTCTAGGTGGCAACCCCTTTCTTTTTCGTAGTTTTTTTTATGGCCCCAAATCCTGCCTAGCTATTGTTCATTTAGCTTATTACTAAACCAATCTGAGTGGCACTTATTCACAGTGTACAAATAAATTATTCTACAAAGTAGACCTTGGTCATGCTCTATTTTGAGGCTAGACTTGACAAACTTTGTAAGGTTTAACATCACTTAATGAGATAGAATGCCATAGGTATGGCATAAGCTCCTAAAGATGACTTCTATCTCAGCCAAGATTTTATCTTTAAGTGCCTCATCACAGACCTGTGACTAGGGATGAAATATATCTGTGAAGCCCAAGACTCACAGGATACATATTTCTGGTTAGGTTCTCTTTTTACATGATGATAGCATAAAATGGAGATGATAAATACTTTCAACAAAGAAGCAGAACTACAAAATCAGTACTTTTTCTACAAACCAAGAAAATGAGACTTTTCATAGTAGCCTAAAAAAATGAAATATTTCTAACTAAGCAATTATAAGACTTGTATAAAAAAAATTACAGACATAGAAGAAATATATTGATGTCAATAGTAGGAGAATGGTGTCCTATAGTAATGGATTGGTAGTATTAATGTGAAAATAACCATTCTGTGATAATTCCTACACAATTTTTCAGAGAAATCAAAAAAGTAATCCTAAATAGCACACAAAAAGACAAAGACATGATTCCTAAGTCAATCCTGATTTCTTAGGGAACTTTAGATAACACCCCATTATCAGCAATGGAGAGATGATTCATATTGAAATCTAATAAAGAATACAAAATAATGTACATTGTATCCTAGACAGAGTAGCCCTAATAGATCTAGATATCTCTCCATTCAACCACTTGCTTTCTTATGAACACATGAAAAATTTCACATAATAAAAAGCATAGTGGATCAGAAAGTCAGTGCAAACTTCCTAAACTATATGAAGGTATCTAAACAATAAGGAAGATGGAGTACCAATTGGACATTTCTTGCAACCAAAGCTTCTAGTACTGAAACTGGGTTACATACAATTGAGTTGTTGATTGAACAGTTTCCTTGAAATCCCTAACATCCCAGACTGTTGCCAGTAAAATAGTTTTTCCTCATAAACTGACAAGTCCCCATTGCTGAAGACAACAGCCACACAACTCATTGAACATGGAGAGTTTAAGCGGGTACCTACATAGACACTTCATTTTAATAGCTCCCCTCCCCAGGTTCAGGGAACAATGGGGAATTAAAGGAGTAAAGAATTGAATACTTGGAAGATAGGGAGAAATTGTGTAAAAGTCTGTCTTCCGGAAATGGCAAGGCTATTCCACTCAGAAAATCATATCTGAGGTGCTTACCTCAGTAAGCCAGCAAAAGTTCAAAGCAGTCAAATTCTGGAATAGAAGGGTCTGTCATTTGATTCTATTATAAATTACTTCAAGATGCACTGTTAATAAAGAATTAGAAAAATATCAGAAACAATATATTTAGGAAATCTAAGATTTGCATTTGAGCAACTAGTACATAGAGGAAGAAATCAAGGAAGGAATTTTAAAAAATGCTTGAAAGAACTTAAAATGGAAAACCAAGCCAAAATGAATAATGTGAAACATCTCTAAAAGGGAAATTTATGCCACCAAACCAGAGAAGCACAACAATCTCTGATTCACAATTGAGTCTTACACCTCAAAGTAGCAAAAAAAAAAAAAAAAAAAAAAAATGTGTGAGCAAGCCAAGCCAAATCCCAAGGGCAGACAAAGTTAGAGCAGAACTAAGTAAAATAAAACTAAATGCAGGAAAGACCAAATAGACAAAGAATTGATATCTTTTTTTTTTTTTTTTAAGTAGATAAACCACTCAATGATTGAGGAAAAGAACTGGCTCAAAACTGAAGCTGGATAGAACATGGGGCCACATAGCTATAATTCTTGGTCCATGAAGGCACAGGATCAGTCTTGTCTCCATAAACATGTACTAGGTAGGCCACAGATATACAGTAAGGGACTGTCAAAAATATATTTTAAAGTAAAATTAACTGAACTGACACAAATATCATTCCTGTAAATGAAAAACTACATGCCAAAAGCCTGACAACTAATGCAGACATATTCTTCCACATACTAATCTTATTAGAATCAAATCATGAAGAATTAGAAAACTTGAATAGATTAATCAGAAATAGGTTAAGTCAATAATGAAATTAAAGTCTCCCACTAAAAAAATCCTGATGGCTTCACTGCTAATTACCATGTGGCATGCAAAAAAACAAAACAAAACATAACAAACACACACACATACACACACAAATAAAAAACAAAAGTAATATTAGCTTTTCTTCAGATATTGAAAGGAAATTAAAGAAATCTTGAAAACACATTCTATGAATCCAGCTTAGCTTTAACAACAAAACCATGATAGGAAAGATTATAAAGGCAAGACTAAAAAATGTTATAATGGATGGAAAATATAAGTAGCCCTCAGACCGGTGCTAACATGATGACTTCAACAGGGCATGCAAACCATTCACTATGGCCAGGAGAGCATTTTCAAAATGTAAGTATGGTTCAATAAGTATAAAGCACTGAATTATATAGGCCACATCAAAATAATAAAAACACAAAGAACTTATGATAGTTTCAATAGGCACAGAAAATATATTTATAAACCTTTTAGCATCATTTCATGATAATAAACAGTGAATACTGAAATAGCAAAGTATAATATCTTATATTAAAAGCTATATGTCATCAACTAAGAGATAGCATCATTTTTTTTTTATTTAATCAGATATTTTATTTATTTGAATATGGTCCTTAATGAGAAATTATGACCCAGAACTTTAACAGATTAAAATAGATCAATGAAATAAACACTCTAAAAGGATCAACATAAAGGCCAAATGATGCTTTACTTTAAATGTATTTTTATGTCTAGTTTTTTCAATAATCAGGCAAATACTAGACAATTTTTAATAAGAAAATGGCCTTGGATATGGTAGTTCTCAGGAAGGAACTATAACATTCATTAATAGAAGACATGGCTATGTAAGTATTAAAGTAGTAGAACATTTTTATACTAGCTATATAATGAAATTCAAGAAGTTACAAACCACTGACCATTATATTTCTAATCAGCCTAATGACAACACTCATGTTATATGAGTACATGCCACCTTTTATAAAATATTATTTCAAAAAGACCCATAAAATATCCATTAAATATTTTCAAGTTTTTATTTTATCTAGACTGAGATAGCATCATTTAATTTGGGAAATATATGAAATAAGACAAAGATACCTAATTTCATAAATTTCATGTAATAAATCCAAACAAGCCAGAGAGATACTTTTATGGAATTAAATTTTTAAAAAAGGTAGTTAAATTATTACTATTCACAAATGGCATTATGTTTTATGAGAAAATTTGAAACGATGACAGCTTGAGACTGACAGAATATAAAATGAATATGAAAGGATCAATAGCATTGCTAAATACCCGTAATAGATGATTTGAAATAGAAATAATAGTCCCCATTCATAAATTCTACATAAATTACTTTTAAATGGATTTACTAAAGACTATACAACAAAAATTACAAATTATTGTTGAAAGAAACTAAAAAGTATACAAAATGCAGTAAGGATTTGATATGCATGGATTGAAATATTCATATTGTTATTTTTGTTCATAATACCACAGGATTTACATATTTCATACAATCTCTAGCCCAAAACAGATTTTATATATATATATTGAGAAAGCAGTATTAATTTTGCAAGAAACCACATAGTACTTTAAATATCTGAAGGTGTCTCTAGTAGAAAAAGTTCTAAAATGGAAGAGTGAGCTCAGGAATATAGTACTTGGATAGCATGAACAACTCTCAAGATTAAATGTATAGTACAAAACACAACATAAATGATAATAACCATAAAAGACAGGCCAGTGAACAAACAGACTTCAAAATGCATTACAGAGTTGCTCTAATACTGAAATGTAATGGTGTGATCACAACAAATCACAAATAACAACAGCACAGAATAAGCTCAGAAGTCCACCCACACTTCTAGAGTCAGATGATTTATGACAGGGTTTTCATAACAAATATTGACATAGTGGCTGTCTTTGTAATAAGTAGTTCCCAGATCACTCAAATTGATATGCAAAATAAAACTAGACTAGTTTGCATTATTAGTTCCTAAGTATAGGTTAATACTAAGACTTGAGATATGTAAACTGTGAAACTGATAGAGGAAAACATAGGGGAATGGGTGTGGGCCTTGGAGTGGGCAAGTGCTTTTTGAGGATGATATGAAAAACAAAGGTGTTCCTAACTAGACTGAACCAAAGAAAAAAGACCCCACAAAATATAATAATCAAAACACTTAACATACAGAATAGAGAAAGAATATTAAGAGTAGCGAAGGAAAAAGGACAGGTAACATATAAAGGCAGACCTATCAAAATTATGCCTGACTTCTCCATGGAAACCCTCAAGGCTAGAAAGTCCTGGATAGATGTTCTACAAGTACTAAGAGTCCATGGATGCCAGCCGAGGCTACCATACCCAGCAAAACTCTCAATCACTATAGATGGAGAAAACAAAATATTTAATGACAAAGCCAGAATTTCCCAATATGTATCCCAATACAAATCCACCCCTACAGAAAGTTTTGGAAGGAAAACTATAACCCAAGGAAGTTAACTATGCTCACAAAGACATAGGCAACAGATAATACCACTACACCAGAAACCAAGGTAAAGCAGGACAAATATAAAGACAATATCACTGCAAACAACAAATCTAAAGCAAACAAGCATTAACAATCAATGATCCTTACTCACCCTCAACATTAATGGTCTTAACTCACCTATAAAAAGACACAGGCTAACAGAATGGATATGAAGAAAAAAATTCATCCTTCTTCTGTATAGAAGAAACACATCTAAGCTTCAAAGACAGACATTATTATCTCAGGGTAAAGGGTTGGGAAATGATCATCCAATCAGATGGACCCAAGAAGCAAGCAGGTGTGGCTATCCTAATATCTAACAAGTTAGACTTCAAACCAAAATTAATCAAAAGTGATGAAGGCAGTCATTTCGTACTCATGACAGGAGAAATCAATCAACAAAAAAAATCTCAATTATGAACATCTATGCCCAAAATACAAAGGCACCCACATTCATAAAAGAAACGCTACTAAAACTCAAACCTCACATAAAACCTAACACACTTATAATGGGAGACTTCAACACAAACTCTCACTACTAGACATAACAATCAATGAGAAACTCAACTAAGAATCAAAGGAACTAACATAAGTTATGTCTCAATTGAGTTTAACAGACATCTATAGAACATTCCATCCAAACACCAAAGAATATACCTTCTTCTCTGCTCCACATGGAACCTTCCCTAAAATCGACCACATACTAGGTGGCATAACAAAACTTAACAGATATAAGAGAATTGGAATAGTCCTCTGTATCTTATCAGACCACCTTGCTTTAAAATTGGAATCCAATGACTGCACAAATCGCAGAAAACCTACAAACTTTTGGCAACTGAACACTGTGCAATTTCACCACAACTAGGTCAAGGAAGAAATAAAGAAAGAAATAAAGGACTTTCTAAAATTCAACAAGAATGAGGACGCAACATACCCGAACTTATGAGACACATTGAAACCAGTGTTACGAGGGAAGTTCATGGCATTAGTGCCCATTTGAAGAAAACAGAAGATAGTCACATTAGAGAATTAATAGCACAACTGAAAGCCTTAGAACAAAATAAGCAAGCTCACCCCTGAGGAGTAGATGCCAGGAAATAATCAACTTGAAGGCTGAAATCAATAAAATAGAAACCAGGAAAACAATACAAAAAAATCAGTACATCAAAAAGTTGGTTTATTGAGAAAATCAACAAGATAGACAAACCTTTATCCAAGCTAATGAAAAAGCAAAGAGAGAACATGCACATTAATAAAATCAGAAATGAAAAGGGGAACATAAAAACGGACACAGAGGAAATCCAGACAATTTTCACGTTATACTTTAAAAACCTGTATGCCACAAAATTTGAATATTCAAAGGAAATAGACAAATTTCTGGATAACTATCACTTACCAAAATTAAATCAAGAACAGACAAACAAATAGACCTATAACCAGCAATGAACTAGAAAGAGTCATCGAAAGCCTTCCAACCAAAAAATGTCCAGGGCCAGATGGCTTCAGTACAGAATTCTACCAGAAATTCAAGGAAGAACTAATACCAATGCTCCTCAAACTGTTCTCCACAGTAGAAATAGAAGGCTCATTACCAAATTCTTTTTAGGAGGCAACAATCACCTTTGTACCCAAGTCGCACAAAGACACAACTAAGAAAGAAAACTACAGACCAATATCCCTCTGGAACACTGATGCAACAAATCAGGCAAACTGAATACAGCAGAGAAATCATCCAGCATGACCAAGTAGGCTTCATCCCTTGGTTACAGGGATGGTTTACCATACAAAAATCAATCAACATGATCCACCATATAAACAAAATGAAAAAGAAAACAACACATGATCATCTCCATAGATGCTAAAAGGTGAAATTCAACACCATTTCATGATAGAGTTCTTGGAGAGATCATGGATAACAGAAACATACTTAAACATAATAAGAGGAGTATACAGCAAACCAACAGCCAACATCAAACTGAATGGAGAGAAGCTTAAGGCAATTCCTCCAAAATTAGGAACAAGACAAGGCTGCCCTCTCTCTCCGTATATCTTCAGTATTGTTCTTGAACTTCTAGCTAAAGCTATAAGACAACAAAAGGAGATCAACAGGATCCAAATTGTAAAGGAACAACTCAAACTGTCTCTATTTGCAGTTTACATAAGTGACCCAATAAACTATACCAGGGTAGTCCTACACCTGATAAACACCTTCAGCAAACTAGCACGATACAAGATAAACTAAAAAAAAAAATCAGTAGCCCTACTTTATTCATACAACAAAGTGGCTGAGAAAGAAATCAGACAAACATCACCCTTTATACTAGCCACAAACAACGTATCTTGGTGCAACACTTACCAAACAAGTGAATGACATATATAATAAGAACTTTGTGACTTTAGAGAAATAAATTAAAGAAGATACCAGAAAATGGAAAGATCTCCCATGACTTTGGACAGACAGGATAAATATAGTAAAAGTGGCAATCTTGCCAAAAGCAATCTACATATTCAATGCAATCCCCATTAAAATCACACCACAATTCTTCACTGACCTTGAAAGGATAATAATCAACTTTATATTGAAAACAAAAGAACCAGGATAGCCAAAACAACCCTGTACAATAACAGAAATTCGGGAGGCATCACCATCCCTGGATTTGCTCTACTACAGAGCTATAGTTATGAAAAAAGCCTAGTATTGGCACAAAAATAGACAGGTAGACCAATGGAATCGAATTGAAAATCCTGATATTAACACACACACACCTATTTTTCAACAAAACAGCTAAAAGAATACAATGGGGGGGGTGGAAAGCATCTTCTACAATGGTGCTGGCACAATTGGATGAGGGTGTGTATGTAGAAGACTGCAGATAGACCCATGTCTGTCACCATGCACAAAACTCAAGTCCGAATGGATCAAAAACCTCAACATAAAGCAGCCACACTGAACCGCTTAGAAGAGAAAGTAGGAGGTACCCTTGAACAAATTGGTATATGATAGTGCTTCCTCCACATAACTCTAGGAGTATAGATACTGAGATCAACAATTAATAAATGGGACCTCTTCAAACTTAGAAGCTTCTGTAAGGCAAAGGAAAAAGTCAACAAGAACAACATCAGCCCACAGACTGGGAAAAGATTTTCACCCATCCTACAACTGACAAAGGGCTGATCTCCAAAATACACAAAGAACTCAAGAAACTAGTCAACAAAACACCAAATAACCCTATTAAAAAATTGGATACAGAACTGAAGTGAGAATTCTCAATAGGGAAAATCAAAAAGGCTGAAAACACTTAAGAAAGTGCTCAACAACCTTAGCTATCAGGGAAATGCAAATCAAAACCACTTTGAGATACCATCTTACTCCTGCCAATATGGTTAAAATTAGAAACACCAATGGCAAATTATGCAGGAGAGGATGTGTAGAAAGGGGAACACTTCTCCACTGCTTGTGGGAGTGCAAACTTGTACAGCTATTTTTGAGACCAGTTTAGGGGTTCCTCAGGAAAATGGGAATTAGTTTACCACAGGACACGGCAATCCCCCTCTTAGGCATATACCCAAATGATCTACATCCATGCAACAAAGACATCTGTTCAACTATGTTCATAGCAGCATAATTTGTAATAGCAAGAACCTGGAAGCAATCTAGATGCCCCTCAACTGAAGAATGGATAAAGAAGATGTGGCACATCTACACAATGGAATACTACTCTGCAGAAAAAAATAATGGAATCTTGAAATTCACAGGCAATTGGATATAACTTGAAGAAACCATCCTGAATGAGGTAACCCAGTCACAAAAAGAGGAACATGGTATAAACTCACTCAAATAAGGACTTTAGACCTACAGCAAAGAATCACCATCCTATAATTCACACCAGCAGAGGAACTAGAATACAAGGTGTATTCTGAGATTCATATAAAGTCCCTCACAGAACTGGGAAGGGACAAGTCCGCTAGAGCACATGAGAAGTGGGGGGGGGGCAGTGAATGCAGAGAGAAGTAGGAGACAGTAAAGGGAAGTGAGGAAAGCACGTGCAACTAGGGAGATTGAGCCAGGGTAGGAATAAAAGATAGAAGAGCAAGAGAGAGAGAGAGAAAGAGAGAGAGAGAGAGAGAGAGAGAATGAACATAAAAGCAGAAACAGTTTGAAGAGAAAACTGAACCTAAAGAAAGGTCTAGAGACCTACAAGACTGCTGCTAACTAACAATTTGAGCAACCATGGAAAGGCTTCCATAAATGCCCTTCCAGGATAGTGAGATCAACAACTAACTTATCCACCATCCCTCATCTACTACCTGTTGTAAACAGAAGCAACTACCCATACCTAAACACTGAATCTAACTAGAATCTAGATGCAGAGGGAGAGGAAGACACCAGGTTGCAGAAACACATAGAGACAACTGACCTGAACAAGGAAGAGCTAACGGCCCCCAGACAGACTGATAGCTGGGAATCCAGCATGGGACTGACTCATACCCCCTGAATATAGGTCTCAGCTAGAATGCCTAGGGTACCTCAGACTGTGGAACCAGGATGTATTCCTGGTGCACTAAAGAACCTTGTGGACACATCCCCCATGGAGGAATACTCCCTTAACCTAGAGACAGGAGAGAAGTCCTAGTCCCTACTTCAAATGACTTGACAGATTTACATGTCCCCACCTGGATGGCATTTCCTTACATGTGGAATTGGGGTGTGGAGATGGGAGAGGAAAGTAGTCAGTGTTCATGTGAAGAGGGAGAAAGGGTAAGAGGGAGGAAGGGAGGGACGCGGGAGTGAGGGAGGGAGGGGGAACTTGGTTGGTCATGTAAAATAAAATAATAATAATAATAATAATAATAATAATAATAATAATAATAATAAAAAGAAAACACCAAACTTCTGGCTGCAGGAAAGAAGGTAAGGTGTAGTGTCTAGAAAAGAGTCATGCACGAAGGAGAGGCACCTCCAAGTAAAAGAGAAGGAAAGCCAACTCAGATTGTATATTTAACTGCAATAAAATATTTTATTATAAAAAATAAAACACTTAAAGAATGGATAGATGGCTCAGCAGTTAAAAGTTCTTGTTGCTGTTGAATTATAAGACTAACAACAACCAGTTAAGAATAATTTTTAAAAGTGGGGAAAGGTAGTTTCTCAAAAGAAGACGTACAAAAAGGTAAAAATGAAAATAGTTTTCAAGTTAGTGATAACTATGAAAATGTGAATCAAAATCACGACGAGCTACCACTTCTCTCCAGTTAGAGTGGTGATTACCAAAGTTTCATAATTAGAGTTAGATAAAGGGATGCCTTGACTCTCATGGAGACAATGTAAAACTAGTATAACTACCATGTAAATCAGGAGAAGCAACCAGTCCTACTACTGGAAAAATATTAGAGGAAATAAGAAAGGCAAGTATTGGACTATGGACTATGACACTTATATACCAAAGGCTGAGGATTGTAGGAGAGAGACAGGAATACTGAGGGGTCAGTCAATGCACTGCAGTTAGAATGAAACAGAAATTCTGGTGACCTTTTGTCCATTATGGTCATTATGCCTCAGCTTCTCTTCCTGTGATAAAATATCTAGACAAAAGTAATGTAAGAAGGAAAAAGTTTATTTGTTGCACATTTAATAATTAGTTCATTGCTGTGAGGTGTCAAAGCATATGGAACTTGAAGCAGCTAATCACAGACATGCAGAGCCAAGAGCAGAATGAAATAAATTTGTGATTACATGCTTATGCTCAGCCCATCTTCTTCACTATTAAACAAACCAGGGCCCCCTGTCTAAGTAATGGTGCTAACCACAGTTGGCATATTTTCTACCTCAATTAACTTAATCATAGTAATGCCCCACAGACAGGCCCACGGACATACCAAATATAGAAAATCCCTCACTAAGATACATTTACTAAGAGATCATGGTGTCAAGCTGATAATGCTACTCACCATAGTGACTATAGGTTATAATGTACTACATTCTTGAAAAGATTGAAAAAGAAATTTAAAATATTATAAATGATTGCAGGATATGAAGTGGCATTTGTTTACTCTAATTGAAGTAGTCAACAATCTATTCATATATTAAACACACATGACAACCTATCAGCATGTATAATTTTACACTCATAAATCAGACAAAAGTTTAATTAATAAAAATTATAGTAACATCAAAATGAAAAAAAATGGTGTGGGTAATTTTTAAATTATAGATTGCATTATTTACTTTTTCAGTTATCTGCAATTTTGTATATAGAGCTTTGACTCCTCTCAGTTGTAATTCAAGTTCTTGAGCAAAAAATTTGAAGGGTGTTCTATTTGTATTAAATGTAAAAACACATAGAAATGTGTCTCACATCTGTTCCTCACATCAGTGGTTTTCATCCTGTGCTCCACAAGCACTCTATGATTCAAATAACACTTTCACAAGGATCACTTACCAGATACTTTGCATATAAAATATTTATGTCACTGTTCACCATAGTATCCAAATTACAGTTATGAAGTATCAATGAATTAAATTTATGGTTGGGAGTCATCACAGCATGAATGACTATATTAAAGGGACACAGAATTAAGAAGGTTGAGACTGACTGCTCTAGGTCCTTACTGGAAAGCTGGTAACAGAATAAACTAATGGATAAATAAAAACATATGAACTTACCATAGCAGGTGAGGTATGTGCAAATTTAGTCTTACTTCATCAAGGAAAGATTATACAAAAGAAGTGCTTCAGATTGTTCTCATATCTCCTTAATATTGCTTCAAAATTTGCTTTCACCTTTAGCAGAGAAAAGGAAGGAAGGAAAGAAGGGAAAGGAGAGAGAGAAAGAAAAAGATGGAAGGAAAGAAGAAAAGAAGGATGAAAAGAAGGTTGGGAGGGAGAAAGGAAGGAAGAAGAAATGGGCAGTCTACCAAGTACACACTTGCAGTTACTGAATTTCTGCTCCCCTAGAAGGCAGTGCCTAGAGCAACTCGGGCCTTGCTTCAGTAACTGTTCAGTTCTTTCTCAGGAAACTGAAGATGGGGTTAGGAGCTGCTGTTAGCTTTCCAGATAATACAGTGGCCATCTTTTCTTTTCTAAGGAAACTGAAGATGGTGTCAGGCGCTGCTGTTAGCTTTCCAGATAATACAGTGGCCATCTTTTCTTGCTTATTGGCACTGTAATGGTTATATTCAGTTATTCATTTTGATTTCAAAGATTGGAAATTTGTTTTCCTGTTTTCATTACCTTTATTTTCTATAAATCTGTAATAATAGAGAAAGGTTTAGTTATTTCTCTTAGAATATTCTTTTGTTTTTTCTATAGTAAATTCTGTAATCAGGATCTGCAAATGTGCTAATTTATCCATTGGACATGTCTAGGCTATAAAGAATCAGACCAGGTGTGAAGGAAGAAGTTGGAGAATCTAATTTATACCAGGTGACATGAGAAACCAACTATTAAAATAACATCATTCACAGACTAAGTCACTAGATAGCATTCTTAATTGATAGATGTAAAAAGCTCATGAGAATGTGAAGCACACACACTCAGTATTTCTTTTTCTGTCAAAATTATGGAGAAGTCCATATTAACTAACTATCCCTGCATTATTGAACTTCAGTAGTTTTGAAATGACTAGTTTCTTTTATCCATTGCATGGTCTAATGGAATATATGAAATTTCAGTAGTATGAAGTGGGAACCTTGCTAGGGGATTTATTTTAAATCTTGTGTGAAAGCTTGGTGTTCATTAAAGTGGAGGATTAATGACACTCTCCACTAGAGCTGAGTATAATACAGGCAGGTGTGCAGGTGTCTGAACTGCTCTGAAAAATCTGCCTTCATCTTGACCTGCTCCTTCCCTCTCACTCCAAGCTAAGCCTCAGAGAAGAGACTCCAAGCCTTGCCAGATTGCTCAGTGAACTTTATACAATGTGCTTATTTGCCAAAGGACAGCACAAAGTTGCAAGAACACTAATTTCTTACCTGACATTTAAAAAGAATAAAAGAAGTGAAAGTGTTTTGATCTCTAGGATGAGAAAGAGAAATATCTTTTGTTAATTAACTGAATAAAAGTGATTGCTCTTCCCTTACATCTAGTCTGAAAACTCTTAAATGTGCTTTCTCCCTTAAATTTGCCTACAAGAAATATATGAACATAAATGTGTTAGCTAGTAATGGAAGGAGTTAATTAGTTGTAGAAAATGGAAGGAACATTCAGAGACTGTTTGAATGTGACAAAAAGCATGGAGGTTAGCATATTGTGTGTGTGTGTGTGTGTGTGTGTGTGTGTGTGTGTGTGTGAGTGCGTGCGTGCGCGTGTGTGTACAAAATTCAATCAGTGTGTTACATTTTAGTTTGCTTGATCTTACTGACAAAAATCTGTGTGCTCATTTTGAATGATATTTCTGCTATATGTGTATAACTCTCATATATCCTTGTGCATTCTTTTCTTTCATGGACCTAAGACTAGAATAGGAACCTGGAGCAATCACTTACCTCATAAGAATTAGGACAGAGGCTTTTCCCTTCCACAGTAACACACAAGACCCAGCAAGGTTTCTGCTACCTTTTTTGATGTTGAATTAAATCACAAACACATTCTCACTATAAGGAAGCAGATTGCATAAAACTGCAATAGAATTTCAGAAATACACAGAGTTGTTGCTGTCTGTTGTTTTAAAAAGAAGTTTTAGAACACAGGACAAGTGTCATTATTAAAACCCATGGAGAATAGGTCAAAGAAGATTGAATCAAGCATTTTAACTGCAAATCCATATTATAAAATGTGAACTGGATTCAGAAAGTCCTATCTGAAACATGAAAATTTCTGTCTCAATTCAACTAAAGGATTTAAGAATAAAAACTATGAAAAATCCCCCATTTTCTTTTGTCCTTTCCCCTCTTTGACCGGAGAAATATAAGTGAGTGGTTGTAGAGATGATTTAAGATGGATTAATGCAGTCAAGTCATGGCAGGGGCAGCTCTGAGTGACAGCAGAGTCATTTTCTGTGTGCTGCCACCCTCCCCAGGCAAAGCTTTGTCTCTGTCCCACTTTCTCTTTCCCTCCCACTTTATTGTATTGTACTGCTCTGTGTGCCTTTTAATACTACTCTCCTTTTCTCTTCTATTTTATCATAAGCCTGGGAGTAAATCCCATGAAATATTTCTCAGCCTTTTCTCTTCTCACTTCTTCTGTTTCATATACCCAGACTTGCTTTAAAATAATCTCACATAAGCATAAAGTCAAAAGCACAAAACTAGCCAATATTATCTTCTACTTTTTAAAATTAGTGTTTTATGTGTTTCTGTGTTTTCCCTGCATGTATAACTGTATACCACTTGCATATCCGGTGCCTATGCAGACCAGAAGAAGGTGTTGGATACCCTGGGATTGGAGTTATACACAGATGTAAGTCACTATGCAGGAAGTGGCACTCGAACTTAGGACCTCTGGAATAGAAACAACTGCTTTTAACCATGAAGCAATCTCAGCAGTGGTTCTGCCTTAGTTTAAATCATGAGATTGAAAGAAGAAAGATATTGGCATGCACACATATATGCAAATGTACACATGTTCATACAAACATAGAGTCTTATCAGTGAGAATGTTATTTTTGGCTATCAAATCACTTTGTTGGTTTGTTTTGTTAGTTTTCCCCAGCTAGTAGATTTGTTGGATTATTTCTAATGGACTAACATACCCAACATCCACACTTGAGGAAGGAGCTATTGCTTTTCTGTTTTCATATTTTCTATTCATTTTACTGTGTGTGTGTGTGTGTGTGTGTGTGTGTGTGTGTGTGTATACGCGAGTGCTTGCAAGTCAGAGGACAATATACAGAGGTTGTTTATCTTCTCCCATGTGAATCCTGGGAATCTAAGTCAAGTTTTCACCTTTAATCACAGGTATATTTATCCATTAAGACATCTAGCTGATCCTAAGAACCCCTTCACTTGCTATATTAAATGTTATGTAAGTTAGAATAAAATATACATGGCTAATCTAGATGGAAACCTATAACACTAGGCTTTTACCCAAAGAAAACAATCATACTCGTGGTGGTTTGAGTGAGGATGTCCTTCACAGGCTCATATATTTGAATGTTTGGTCACCAGGGAATGACACAATTTGAAAGGATTAAAAGAATTAGGAAGTGTCTCCTTGTTGGAGGAGGTATGTCACTAGGTATGGGGATGATGCTTCAAAGTCCATGTCAGGACCAAAATATCTCCCTCCCTCCCTTACATCTTCCCTTCCTTACTCCCTCTGTTCCTCTCTCTTTTTCTGTCTCTCAGTCTGTAAATCAGGATATTGCTCTCAGCTACTTATCCATCACCATGATAACTACCATAACGATAATGGATTAATCCTCTGAAACTGTAAGAAAGTTCCTCAATCAAATGTTTTCTTTTATAAGAGTTGCCTTGATCATAGTGTCTCTCCACAGCAATAGTGCATTGACTAAGATAATATTTTATCTGAAAGAAATCCACATCTTTTCATTTTCTGAGAGGGCAGAGAGGGCAAAAGGGAGGGAAGGAGGGAGGGAGGGCTGCAGGGGGAGGGAGGGAGGGGAGGGAGGGAGAGGGAACTGGGATCGACATGTAAAATAATAAATTAAAAAAAAAAAAAAAAACGCTTTGACTCCAAAATTTAAGTTGAAGAACAAGTTACTGGGGAAAAGTATTTCTATTTTTGTTTCCACAGAAAATGAAAAGATGTGGATTCCTTCCAGACTAATGTGGTTTGATCACGCCAGACCGCCTGAAACAGAGTACAAGCTGATCCTACATTCCAAACAGCTGGACAAAACAGCACTGCAGACTAAAGCTAGGATATCTGAATCTTCTTCGAATCCCCCAAGACAGCACCCCTTACCAGCAGGAAATAGTTTGGAAAGAACGACGCCCAAATTCCCAAATATTGTGTATAAATGTTTGTTTTCATTTAATTGGACTTTGTTATATAAAATTAAATAAAAATAAATAAAAAAAATAAAAAATAAAATAACATAAAAAAACAAAATAAACACACAAAAACCAGAAAAAAAAAGATAATATTTTATAAAATGTCATTATATAAGCAAGGCTGGATCCTTTATCCTCAGGCTAAGAAACAATTAGCTGTCCAGAACATAAGATGAGCCATGAGACAACACACTTTCTAAAGACGTTTGATTTCCACATCTCTTAAATGAGATATGTTAACTTAGAGGTTTCCTGAACCCCAGAGATATGAGCACAGAATTAACCTGGATGCAATTAGTGACAACTTCTGATTTGAAGATTCTATGCAGCTGTTTCTGCACTCAGGCAAGACCAGGAAAATATTTTGTTGCTTTCCTTAAAGTTATTACAGAGCTAGAGAACAGTAGCATTAGCTTCAGTTCTAATGAGTGAGTAGTTTCATACTGTCGCTTTACAATGTTAAGTCATTGAAGTGTATTTTGGACTCTACAAAGACTATATACATATGTACTTTAATAGAAGTCACTCAAGAAATCCCTTAGGGGCATCCTTACAGTTTTGTCACCCGCTTTAGTCACTTTTAACAGACCAAAAGCTTTAATGTTATAGTATCATCTATGTCTCTCCTTGGGTGGCAATATAACTCATTTTGATACATAATCAAGTCATCAAAATGTCCTGGAAATGCTGTGTGTGTTCAGAAACTGAAATCATTTCACTAACAAGTAATGTCAAATGTTTTACTCACTGAAAGTATTACAAAATGCTTTAGGCTGCATGGCTCCATTATAGTAATTTAAACAGTCAAAGAGTTCATACAACAAACAACAAAAATCACCAACATTACAGCACATTTTTCTGTCTCTTGTTAGTAATGATGTTTCTAATTTAAAATGTTGGTACCATCCATTCTAAGTCCTAATTTGAATTCCATTTCTCTTGTACATCATCAAAAATAATCTATTTTTCTAACCTTTCTAACACTTCATGACTTTTCTTTTTTGAAATAAGTATGGATTTGCATATGATAAAACCAAAATTTATCATTTTTCTAACTCACATTATTCTTGTAAATCACTAAG
Organism: Phodopus roborovskii; assembly: GCF_943737965.1. NCBI lineage: Eukaryota > Metazoa > Chordata > Mammalia > Rodentia > Cricetidae > Phodopus > Phodopus roborovskii. The sequence goes on from NW_026126436.1 coordinate 1,149,901, forward strand.
TACACATATACACATTTTGCTTAGCAATTTTTGAACATATGAAGAAATAGTATGTACTTTGTACATGAGACCATCTAGAGAATACAGTTAATGTGTGATGACTACACTAACAACACTGATGGTGTCAGATGGACTTCCAAAGTGTCAGTATATAGCACTCTCTAGATACACAGTATAGACTTCTGGCTCCTAGAGGTCCAGCTCAAATAGTAAAGTTCAATCAGGGTGGTGTTCTAGTGAGTATTAATTAAAAATATACTTTGTCTAATTTCTATTCCCTCTACTATAAAATTTTATATCTGAAATAGAAAATGTTTCAAACAGAATTGTTTTTAGGACCAGAATTTCCCAACAAATTTTCACTAGTGAGTTGACTCATATCATAGAATAGCTATTCAAAGATACAGACATTAGAAATATACATGATTTGCTAATATTAGGTTACAAAAAGAGGACTCATTGTGGCAGTTTCAAGGAAAGTATAAAACTTCTCAATTATAATAGTTTTAAGTTTCTGACAAAGAATCAACTCTGTCACGCACAAAGCTAGTGCATGACATTTCTCTGAAGTTTATCTCTCCCTTTTTATGTTATTTAAAATATCAAACACGTTTTATGTGAGTTATACATTGAAATATGGATCTGACTAACAATTTTGAATGGGTTAAAGGAAGATTCAAAAAGAGAATAAATTATTTTATATCCTAAGTGGACCTTTAACCTGTCTGTCTAATCAATAGGCAAACTATTTTGCTAAGCCAAAAGATCCCAGGCTGAGCAATAAATCATTGTAATCTTTTGCTTGGCTAAACATGTGTTCTCTAATTCCTGTTGTATCTAGAGTTGACTAGCAAAAAAAAAAAATCTCTAAAAATTGTCTTTATTTCTTTCTTTACAAACTTTTGATTTAGCAGCATACTTTGAAACGCTCACTGATTTCTGCCTTGATGTTATTACATTTAATGACAAACTTTTGTTATAACACAAGGCAGATGATGCTGTTAATTAGAATAATAACCAGCAACCACACTAACTAATCCCTGCAAATAACTCCTGGCAAAATATATAGCTCCTATAACAGATCTCACTTGCTCTGAATCTCAACAGAAAAGGACACTTGTCCTTCTGTAATCCTAGCCTGATTTGGTTTATCACCCAGAGAATACAGCAAACACTTTGCTCACAAATTCAGGTATCCAGCAGAGCTTTTCTTTCTTGTCTCCTTACCTGTCTTTTGCTAACATGGTTTTGTTCTTTTTGTCTTCCTTAGTGATAACAACACATTAATGGAAACTGAATACCTCAGGTTTTATTGTGAAAGTATTGAATTATGACTCCTTAGACTAAAGAGACTTAACCAGAATATGAATGTTTTCTTTCAAATTGCTTCATCTGAAAATATTCTATAACAGTCCAAATCAATGTGCATGGAATGCTAGAAAAAATATTTTGGTGTATGAATACTTAATATGCTTTGTAGAATGATGGAATAAAATTACATTCATATGATTCATTTAACAGATAAGTGAAGCTTAAAGGCTGAGTCAGAAATACTGCTTTGGTGATCTAAAGATGGCTAGAAATCCATCTGTAGATGTGAAATAAGAGGGAAAAAAGAAAGTGATCAATATGGTGTCAACTAACCATGCTCCTTTGACTACATGATGCTTCTAGGAGGCAAAAAGTACCTATTATTCTGCTAATTGGGGCCCAGTGATAGAAAAGCTATTCCTTCTCAGATCTCTGGGATTGTAATATTCTGAATCCTTTAAGTCTTTGCTTCATCCCCCAAACTTGTTTGATTGTGCATAGAATGGGTTCACCCGTAAGAATTTCTCATTCTACCTTTTTCTTCATCTGTTCTTATAGCTAAGATTTGTAAAAACAAAATATACAGAGCTTGTGGATTTACAGTTGCTAATTTTAAGAAATTAAATGCCAAAAACAGAGCTTCAATTCTCACCTTAGCAAAAGCACTTGACATGATGCTAACACAGCATGACCAGAATGGAGTTATCAGAAGAGTCCATGCTCATTCCATTGGCTGTCATCTATATCACTATGAACCAATGCCATAACACACTTAGTCTACATTTATGCATTGATATATTGATATTTTAAATGAGCAGTGTTGTTTGGAGTGGTTACTACAAAGATCCAAAATATACAGGAATGGAATCCCAGATTCAGAAGAGCTGCTGTTACAAGATATGGAGCTAAGATATCAAATAATATAGTGTTTAACAAAGAATAATAGTCACAAAGTGAAGTATAATCAAAGTATCATAAAAGTTATTACTTTTATGAATGTCTCTTTAAATCCATATTCATTGGGATTGATGAAGGAAGATATAAAAGGAAGGATTAAAGTGCAGAGGTTGGTTTGAGGAATATGGCTCTCAAAGTCTCATCACTGACTGGTATGCTTGATAAGTCACTATCTAATCTCCTCAGCATTTTCACTAACTCACAAGAAATTGATATTTTCACTCTAAGGAGAAGGACCCAAAACGGCTTTGTCAAATGAAGCACTATAGATCCTTAGTTTATCTTGAGTGATACTTGATGTGTAGCAATCAGTTCGAGAAGCCTACTTTGCTTAAGATATTGAGTTTCACATTGTGTGCCATAGCATTGCTTGATACTGTGACACAAGAAAAAGAAATGGGAAACAAATGTGTATTTGTACTGAATGTGAATGAGAAAGGTTACTCTTTCCTCCATAGTGCCCATGGAATTATTCATACAAAGGAACATTTCATAAAACATACATGGGACAGGAGCTGGCTATGAGTCTGATTGACTATAAATGGTATTTTACTTACAATTTTCTCACTATCTGTTTTTCATGGATAGTGCTCTTGCCACAGTGAGCAAAATCTGACACATTAACAGGTGATTAATCAAGAGCTTAATCAGTGGAGTAGCCTGGCATGACTACATCCTGGTAAGAAATCAATATTACAACTTCAGAATGCCAGTTCATGGAGTGACATTATTAAGCACTATGATAAAATTATTATTTATCATACGTTTGAGATGGGAAAATGTTTTACCATCTGATGGTTAATTTTTAAATACAAAATAGCCATGCAGCACATCCTTGGAATACTTATGCCACAAAGCTCCATAATAGAAATATCACTTCCTCTTTTCTCCATCAACAGTACAAAATGTCAAGCAATGAGAATTTAATTGGACTGAAGTGACTGTTTGGTATGCAGAGCTGGGCTGTTTCATCAGGACTCCACAGTTAGTGAACACTTGGTGACTGATGGGTAGAAGAAATGTACATTCTAATCAGGGGTCAAGGGACTTTAGGTGTTGTGATGTATAATTGCTTGAAGCAGCATGTGACACGCTGTGTGTCAAATAAGAAAATCATAATTCTGTCACTGAAGGAAATGGGCATCATACTCAAAGACCTAATGTCAAAATTACCAAAGTATTTTTATTTTGTTATAGGCTTTTAGACAGTTATCTTGAACTAAAACACAGAGGAGGCTTTCCTAATGGTTACATTGTGTGAAACAATAGTGACATATCTGTAGATCTTATCATAGTAGCTTTTGTTCAAAGAGTTGTTTGTAAGGGCAAGTATGTATATCCATATAATCTGTTGCATGCAGTAATAGGCAGTATGTTTTATGAGATACTAACTACATATTTTATAATTATTTATAATAACCTGTGCTAATGAATTCAGTAACAGAGTTTATTTGTACAATGGTATATATATAGAATTAAAATAGAAAATTGTGTTAAAAATTTTCTAATGAACTTAGCATTATTCCACTAAAGAAAGTCAAACATTAATGATTACCACTGGGGAAAGTGAGTGACTGTCCACAATATAGACCTTGATTGTTTACCCTTTATTGCATCTTATTATTCTGAGGAAAGCTATAATTTTTCTATCCTCAATATATGAATTAATAACCAAATAATAGCTATTTCACTAACAGGATTATCTGGAACTTAGAAATTCATTAGTCTACAATAATCATTTTAAGTAAGTTTTTCAAAACTCAAAGGATTATTTTATACACTCAGTATCAATAGCCATTAAATGTTGAAACTATCTCTCTCAAAACTAATTAAGACAGGAAAAATTATAGAAGAAATTACTTGATATAATATTAAGGTACTCCATATAACAAAGTTTGAATATATGAATACCTCTATGCAAAGTCCTTTTCCAAACTTTAGTCAAAATAAAAGAAGGCCAGTGTCCCCCTCCCACTGAATTCAACATCAAGATTTTTTAGATTCTTCAAAAACAAAGATTTGCTAGTAGCATCCCTCTTCTCACATGAATGAAAACTATGAACTGCAGAAATTAAGCAGAGAACTGAGGATAGAGGAGAAAAGCTTGCTTGAAGTGCAGTGTGAATGCTGGAAGCCTTTCAACAACACCAAGTCAGGGCCAGCCTAATATTCTTCTTGGCAAATGTCAGTCAGAAATGGAATTTATTCTTGGGAAAACAAAAGAAACTAGAAATGATAGCATGAGAAGGCTGTATAAGTAATGAGTCTCCCAAGAAACTAGAAAAGGAATGGAACAAAGTATATTTGTAATGAAGATATATTTTGAGACACAGGACTCAAGGAATTATCCCAAATACCAGTGATTGCAAAGAGAAAGGGAAAAAATATTAATTAGTCATTTCTACAGTTGCACATTCACATATCATGCATAAAAGCTTTAAGAATCTATTTGAAAGAGTAAGACTTCTGTAGTACTGACGCACTAGAGTCTTGGTGTTTGAGGCTAGATGTGATGCATGTACAGAGATGAATGCCAATCTTCACATGCAAGAGAGATTCCAAAGCAAAGGTGGGGGGGCATGTGAGTTCAAAGAACAGATTTAACACCACCTTGGACACTGACAAATACAGTCCTGTATTGTATCTTGGGTAACTCTACTGCTTTGCTAAAATGTATTAGCAAGCATTTAGTTCCTTGTTTTCAAGCCCTATGATTATGCCTGATAATAAAGATAAAATACAAACACATGAAACAAATAAAAACAATGGAAAAAACAAGATATGGTAGGAAGGACTTCCTCCTATTCTGCATAGTGCAGACTAAAACTGTATGTGTGTATGGGGGGTTGCATGTGTCATATACCTAGCCATAATATATAAGCCCTATGGTTCTATCATGTTCTATCCCAAAACAAAGAAAAGAAGAATATACAGAGACAGCAGAAAGCAAGACATTAGTGATAAGTGGTCTGGGTTTTCTTCATATACTACACTGCTCAGATATTAATACAAAAGGCAAATGTCTAAAACTAATAGTTTAATATGATTATCAGCTCATTAAGAGGTAGTATTTCATTTAGGCATATTCTAAATAGGGAAAAGTTAGAGACTATTAGGAAGTTTTCAATGGATTTTCATGGATATAGCAGAATACCTGAGCTAGAACAATCTACATAAAGAAGTATGTTATCTGTATTTGGCCAGAGCTTTACCGCTGCAGGGTAATATGGAATATGAAGAGCATTTAGAGCAAAATCAAAACTTCAGGCTGAACTCATGTTGTGACCAAGAACCTGCTTCTGCAACTATAGTGTTAATCTAGTCCAATAACCTCTTTAGATTCTAATTTCTAGATTCTTTTACATTTGAAATTAAATTTCTAATTAACTAGGAAACATTTCATAAATGTAATGAAATAATAAAGTACCTACTAGCTCTCCTTACGAAATGATAACAAAGGCACCCCTTCCATGAATCAGGAATGGAAGGATTTACTCTTGTGATTTTATCATGAGTTCTTCATTACCAAGTATCAAAAAAAAAATATGATCTGCTGTCAGTAATGGCCAATTGGCATTTCCCATGTACTACACCCCTCCTTGAGAACTGAAATATTCTATTACAATTAGGAGAACAAGCTGACTTACAGGGCTATTATCACAACATTTATCAGGTTTTATGGTTTACATTCCTCAGTCTGGCTACATATTGCATAGAAATAGACAATTGTATGTCAAACTTGCTCCAAGAGAAGCTGTGACTGAATGATTAAAAAGCAAGGTGTTCCTTACTATCTCAGATTTGTAGCAAGGTCTTTCTTATCTGAATGTACAGGGTATAATGTGTTCATATTTAGCATCATTTTGATAGTCAAATATGCAGTACAAAGTACATTAGTTTTTAAAAAAACATATTTCCTTACTCAACATATAAATTTTGTGAGATGACATGGCTTGTACATGTAATGCAATTACCCATATTATTTACTAACACTATAAAATAGTAAAGGGTCACATAAAAACTTCATTCCAGTGAAGGGATCTAATTGTGTGACTTTATACATGTCATCATAATAGAGAAGAGTAAACGTAACTTAATCTACACTATACAAAATTTTATAACTTTCTATTCATCTATGATTATCTAAAAATACAAAGAAAAAATTATCTTACTTCAAACTCTACTATAGTGCTATAGTCCTAAAAGCTTTTTGATAATTGGCACAAAAATAGACGGATAGACAAATAAATAGAATCAAATTGAAAACCCTGATATTAACCCACACACCTACAAACAACTGATTTTTTACAAAGCAGCTAAAATTATACAATGGAAAAATAAAAAGCATCTTCAACAAATGGTGTTGGCATAACTGGATGCTGGTATGTAGAAGACTGCAGACAGGTCTATATCTATCACAATGCACAAAACTTATGTCCAAATGGATCAAAGACCTCAACATAAATCCAGCCACACTGAATGTCTTAGAAGGGAAAGTTGGAGGTATCCTTGAATGAATTGGTACAGGAGACTGCTTCCTGAACATAACACCAGTAGCACAGACACAGAAATTGACAATTATTAAATGGGACCTCCTGAAACTGAGAAGCTTCTGTAAGGCAGAGGACAGTCAACAAGACAAAACATCAGCCAACAGAATGGGAAAAGGTCTTCACCAAACCCACATCAGACAGAGCACTGACAGAGATGTTAATAGAGGGAGACAATGTAGTTTTAAAGAGAAATCTGGCACTAGGGAAATGTTCAGAGATCCAAAAAGACAACCACAACTAAGAATCTAGGCAGTAGTAGATAGGCTGCCTTTGATGCCCTTCCCCTATATTGAGATTGATGACAACATTAATTGCCATTCTAGAGCCTCCATCTGGTTGCTGATGGAAGCAGAAGCAGACATCCACAGCTAAACACTGAGACATACTCCTGGAATCCAGTTGTTGAGAGGGAGGGGGGATGAGCAAAGCAGTCATGACCATGCTGGAGAAACCTACAGAAACAGCTGACTTGATGGAATAAGAGCACATGGACAACAGTTATAAAGCTAGGAAACCATCATTGGATTGAAACAAGCCCTCTAAATATGGGTTCCTTGGCTGTCTATGGGACCTCTCACAGTGGAACACAGTGCACAGTATTGATCACTAGTGCACAAATGGATTTTGGAAGTCTATTCCCTATGAAGAGATACTATTTCACCCCAGATACACAAAGGAGGGTCTAGGGCCTCCCCCAAAATATGTGGCAGACTTTGATAATCCCCCCATGGAAGGCCTCACTATCCTTGAGTGGGTGGGGGTGGGTTGGAGGGGGTCACTGGGGCCATGGGTGTATGGGAGGTACAGAGAATGAGGGAATGGATATGTAAAAGAAGATTGTTACACACACACACACACACACACACACACACACACACACACGTATGTATGTACTCCATTCACATTCCATTCCATTTCATATATCTGAAGCCTCTCTCTGTATTATTTTATAGAAAAAGAAAATCAATAAAACGTACAATGACCATTAATTAGGACTGGATATGGGGAGGGCAAAGAGGAATGGATGGCAGAGACTACAAGAGTTTCAATAGAGATGGAATGACCTACAACTGTACATAGTTTGTATAACTCCAATAATTTAAAAAAAATCCTGAGTTGTGTGTTTTCAATGGGGCATCTGATGATATGTTAATTATACCTCAGAAAAACTGTCATAGTAATTATGAAAAATAAGAAAACATGTCAAAGTTTTCTAACTCTTAGGAATACATATCATTTACGTTTTGATTTCTGTGATGTTTGAATAGCATCAAAGCAAATCTGAGTGTTAGTCCTATCAAGATCCAGTCTCAGCACTCTTGTAAGTGACAGGAATGATGGTGAGAACCAGAGGTCAGGGAAATGAACTGAAGGGCAATTTTTATCCCAATAGCCACTATGACTGAGAGTTATTATCTGTTTCTTAGTGAGAGGAGAGACAGTGATATCACAAGCCACTGTGAACCCTCTGTAGCTCTATGTCTGTGAGTATACATATAGGAAGCTGTAAAACAGTTCTCACCATGGAGTGTGTACTTGTTCATTGTCAACAAATCATTTTTTCATCTTTACAAAGCCTTAAGGAAAACAACAAATGTTCGCACAAGCAAAAAAAAAAAAAAAAAACCCTTTTAACCTCTATAATCAGGGTTGCCTCTATCTGAAGAGAATCATGATTTCAGTGCTCAGCATGAGAAAATAAGGATAGTGTCACACTTCCTGGCATTTTTCCTGAAGAGATTTAACTTTCCTAGATGTATTTCACTTAAAATCACAGGATGTCTGGGTTTTTATCATTTATACTTTACCCTGAACCCTAAGTGTCTCACTGATGGTGGCACTTGTGGGGTGGGAATCGTGTGGTCCTGAACCTGTAAGAGTTCACAGCACATGATAATTCCTTAATATATGTTTGAATAATGAGCTGCTAGAGTATGTGAAGAAGTTTCTGTTGATAAGAATGGCTGTTTCACAGAACTTGGATGTTAACTCTGTATGTGCAATCAACAACATATTATTCACAAAATATAAAATTATGATAAATTCTTAGGATTTTAGTAGCTTAAATTCAATAAATCTATACTTGCATTCTTAGAGAGTTTGTGGGTTAGGTGACACATTTCAAACATAAAGTTGATTTAGAAGATAATGAAACTAGCCATGTACAGTGAGCTTATTCTCTCATTTCAGTGTCTGGGAAGCTGACATGGGGGAGGAATAGTTTAAGGTAAATCTAGACTATATGAAGTCCTACCGCATAAAAAATGTAACCATGTCATCCATTTTAAAGCTGTCCTAATAAAAATATGCAAGAAACAAAAAAAAAAACAGCAATTGAATTAGTCTGATGCAATGAATTTATAAAAGGATAATGAATTGCTGGGACTGCCTACAACACTCATTTTAAGTACAGGCATGCCTCTAAATTTCCAAGGTATGTAACAACTCCATTATTCTATGAACCATATGCATACATTTAAAAATAGTTCTGTTTTGTTTATTTGTTTGTTTTTTCATTAGATCCACCTCTCATGTAGCACAAGCTGAGCTGGCCTGGAACATTCTATGTAATCCAGGATGACCCTGAAATTTTTTTTTTTTTTTTTTTTTGCTTTTGTTGCTTTAAGGAAGAAAGATTGTACTTTTGTTCTTGAAAGTATGAGGGGAGTAGAGATGGTAGGGGATCAAGAGATGGTAGCTAGAAGAGGAAGAAAGAAGGAAAAGAAAGAGAAGTAATGTAATTACATTTCAGTTTAAGTTAATGGTTTAAAAAAAAAAAAAAAAAAAAAAAAAAAGTAAATGAGCTGGCAAGGATGAAGCTCCTGAGCACAGAGGTCTGGGATTTCTCCATATCCTGTGACCAAAGTGTGGTATCTTCAGAATAAGAGGTAGCTACCATTGTTTAGAGGTCCCTGAAACCTTGCTGACCAACACCACGAGGAAGGCAGTACACCCCTGATAGAGGGCATCATTGTGTTGAATAAACCATAACTTTTGAGAGAACAAGTGCAATTAAATCCATAATAGATATGATTTTAGGAAACATATAAAATAGTTTGTTTCAAACACCCTAGATTATGCCAAACACAACCCCTCTGCCCTACTCACATCCCAAACTCCACCGCACTTACCCCTTTCCTACAAACTTCTACTATCCCTCTCCCTAAAGATATCTCTTCCTCACCAAAGTTCTTCTCTACTTCTTGGAGTAGGGGTATCTTTATCACAGATAATAAGAAAGGTATATTCAAACTTGTGGCTTTTGGACAGGTCATTCATATTATTTTCTTCACCTCCCTCCTTCTTGTGTGTTTGCCCTCCTCCCCTACTCCTAAGGAACCTGCCTTTTACTATTTCACCCTTAGGCCATTTTTATACTGCTATTCTCCTTTACCTCCCTCCTATCTTCATTACTTGTCTGCCCCTCTGGGATGTATCCAACTTTTCCCGTTTTCCTATTAAGATCACAAGTTCTTTGCTCTTCTTTTTGTTTATCCCCAGTCTCCCTATCCTAGAAATTTTCCTAATTTATTCCATAGCTTCAGTAGTTCCTACAGGCTATGTATTCATATCAAATGATTTATAGCTAGGAGCCTCCAATTAGTGAAAACATGGGATGTTTGTCTTTCTCCACATGGGTTACTTTACTCTATATTTTCATCCATTTACACTGAAAAAATATTTTTAATATACAAATTTATTTGAATTAGAAACAATCTTATTTTACACATCATACCAATTCCCTCTTTCTGCCATCATCCCATGGCCATTTACCTGAAAATTTTATAATTTCATTTTTCTTTACAGTTGTATTATATTCCACAATATATATGTACCACATTTATATTATCCATTCACATGTCTTAGAACTTAGAATATGATAACTGGTTGATGTGTTATCAGGGCCTTATTTCTGTCATACACCTGATTGACCACCTTCATATCTACTTGGTCAATGACAAAACCATAAGGCACAACAGTCTCTTTTGAGCTTGGAACTTCACTGAAGTAACTGGAGATTGAAAGTAAGAAAGTAAGATGGAAATAGAAAAAAAATATATATTTAAAACCATGTCCTAAGAGAATACCTGAGCTTGGAATTTTTGTTTACAATTTTTAACAAAACTAAGTCATCACAACATATCCTATTTTTTTTTTTTTAGTTTTTTTTTCTTTTTTTTTATTTACTTTATATAACCAAGTCCATTTAAATGAAAACAAACATTTATAGACAATATTTGGGAATTTAGGCGTCCTTCCTTCCAAACTACTTCCTGCTGGTAAGGGGCACTGTCATGGGTGATTCGAAGGAGATTCATAAATCCTGGCTGAAGTCTGTAAGGCTGCTTTGTCCAGGTGTTTTGAATGTAGGATCACCTGATACTCTGTTTCAGGTGGCCTAGCTTGATCAAACCACATTTGTCTGGAAGGAATCCACAGCTTTTCATTTTCTATAGAAACAAAAGTAGAAATCCTTTTCCCTAGTAACTTGTCCTTGAACATAAATTTTGGAGTCAAAGCATTTTTTTAATTTAATTTATTATTTTACATGTGTCTATCCCAGTTTCCTCTCCCTCCCTCCCTTCCTCCCTCCCTTTTGCTCTCTTTGCCCTCTCAATGCACCCTAACGACCCTCCCCTCCCATCTCCGCACCCCAATTCCATATGTAGGGAATCCCATCTAGTTGGGGTCATGTAGATCTGACAGGTCATGTGAAGTAGGAACAAGGGCTTCTCTCCTGTCTCTAGGTTAAGGCAGTTATCCCTCCATGGGGGATGTGTTCACACAGTCCTTTTGTGCACCAGGGATACATCCTGGCTCCACTGTCTGAGGTCCCTTAGACTGCTCAGTCCTTCTGGCTGAGACCCATATTCAGGGGGCCTGAGTCAGTCCCATGCTGGCTTCCCAGCTATCAGTCTGGTGGCCTGTTAGCTCCTCCTTGTTCAGGTAAGCTGTCTGTTTCTGCCGCCTGGTCTTGTCCTCTCCATCTGTGTCTGGGTTCTACATCAATTCAGTGTTTATGTATGGCTGTTTGCTCCTGTTTCCAACACATATTAGATGAAGGCTCCATGGATAAGTTATTGTTTGATCTTACTATCCAGGAAGGGCATTTATAGTAGCCTTTCCAAGGAAGCTAAAATTGTTAGTTGGTAGCACTCTTGTAGTTCTCTAGACCTTTCTTTGTGTTCAATTTTATCTTCAAACCCATATTGGCTCCCCTTATGTGCCTCCTTGTTCTCTCTCTCTCTCTCTCTCTCTCTCTCTCTCTCTCCTGTCTTCTATTCCTACCAGGCTCAATCTTCCTGGTGGCACATGTTTTCCTTTCCTCCCCCTCATTTTCTCCTACTTCTCTCTCCATTCGCTGCCTCCCCACTTCCCCTGAGCTCTGGGGAACTGTTCCCTTCCCAGTTCTTTGAGGGACTTTATATGAATCTCAGAATACACCTTGTATTCTAGTTCCTCTGCTGGTGTGAATTATAGGATGGTGATCCTTTGATCTAGGTCCATAAAATCCATATATGAGTGAGTACATACAGTGTTCCTCATTTTGTGACTGGGTTACCTCATTCAGGATGGTTTCTTCAAGTGCCAACCACTTACCTACATGTTTCAAGATACCATTAATTTTTTTCTGCAGAGTAGTATTCCATTGTGTAGATGTGCCACATCTTCATTAACCATTCTTCAATTGAGGGGCATCTAGGTTGCTTCCAGGTTCCTGCTATTAAAAATAGTGCTGCTATGAACATAGTTAAACAGATGTCTTTGTTGCATGAATGTGGATCATTTAGGTATATGCCTAAGAGGGGGACTGCCGGGTCCTGTGGTAAACTAATTCCCATTTTCCTGAGGAACCGCCATACTGATCTCCAAAATGGCTGTATGAGTTTGCACTCCCACCAGCAGTGGAGGAGTGTTCCCCTTTCTCCACATCCTCTCCAACATGAGTCATCATTGGTGTTTCTAATTTTAGCCATTCTGAAAGGAGTAAGATGGTATCTCAAAGTTGTTTTGATTTGCATTTCCCAGATAGCTAAGAATATGGAGCAATTTCTTAAATGTCTTTCAGGCTTTTTGATTTTCTGTATTGAGAATTCTTTCTTCAGTTCTGTACCACATTTTTAATAGGGTTATTTGGTGTCTTGTTGACTAGTTTCTTGAGCTCTGTGTATATTTTGGAGGTCAGCCCTTTGTTGGATATAGGATGGGTGAAAATCTTTTCCCAGTCTGTGGGATGCTGTTTGGTCTTGTCCACTGTGTACTTCTAAGTATGAAGAGGTCCCATTTATTAATTGTTTCTCTCAGTGTCTATGCCCCTGGAGTTATGTTCAAGAAGAGGTCTCCTATACTAATTTGTTCAAGGGTACCTCCTACTTTCTCTTCTAAGTGGTTCAATGTGGCTGGATGGATGTTGAGGTCTTTGATCCATTTGGACTTGAGTTTTGTGCATGGCGACAGACATGGGTCCATCTGCAGTCTTCTACACACCTTCATCCAATTGTGCCAGCACCATTTGTTGAAGATGTTGTCCTTGTCCCATTGTATAATTTTAGCTGTTTTGTTGAAAATCAGGGTTCATAGGTGTGTGGGTTAATATCTGGATTTTCAATTCGATTCCATTGGTCTACATGTCTATTTTAATGCCAATACCAGGCTGTTTTCAGAACTATAGCTCTGTAGTAGGGCTTAAAGTCAGGAATGTTGATGCCTCCTGAAGTTCTTTAATTGTATGGTGTTGTTTTGGCTATCTTGGGTCTTTTGCTTTTCCATATAAAGTTGATTATTATCGTTTCCAGATCAGTGAAGAATTGTCGTGGGATTTTAATGGAGATTGCATTGAATCTGTACATTGCTTTTGTCAAGATTGTCATTTTTACTATGTTTATCCTACCTATCCAAGAGCATGGGAGATCTTTCCATTTTCTGGTATCTTCTTAAATTTCTTTCTTTAGAGCAACAAAGTTCTTATTATATTGGTCTCTTACTTGTTTGGTAAGCGTTACACCAAGATACTTTATGTTGCTTGTGGCTATTGTAAAGGGTGATGTTTCTCTGATTTCTCTGTCTCCTTTTCGTCTGAAAAAAGTAGGACTACTGACTTTTTTGAGTTTTTCTGGAATCCTGCAAGTTTTCTGAAGGTATTTATCAGCTGTAGGAGTTCCCTGGTAGAGTTTATTGGGTCACTTATGTAAACTATCATTTCATCTGCAAATAGAGAGAGATTGACTTCTTCCTTTCCAATTTGGATCCCCTTGATCTCCCTTTTTGTCTTATAGCATTAGCTTGAACTTTCAGTACGATATTGAAGAAATATGGAGAGAGAGGGCAGCCTTGTCTTATTCCTAATTTTAGATGAATTGGCTTAAGTTTCTCTCCATTCAGTTTGATGTTGGCAGTTGGTTTGCTGTATATTGCTCTTATTATGTGTAGGTATGTTCCTGTTATCCCTGATGTCTCCAAGACCTTTATCATGAAAGGGTATTGTTTGATTTAGGTTTGTTGTTGGGAGTGGTATATTTGTTTTGCTTCACCCTTGGTTTCTGGTGTAGATTATCTGTTGCCTACATTTTTGTGGGTGTAGTTACCTTCCTTGGGTTGGAGTTTTCCTTCCAATACCTTCTGTGCTGCAGCATTTCAAAATATGTATTGGGAAAATCTGATTTTGTCATTAAATGTCTTATTTTCTCCATCTATAGTGATTGAGAGTTTTGCTGGATATAGTAGCCTAGACTGGCATCTGTGTTCTCTTAATACTTTAAGAACATCTATCCATGACCTTCTGGCCTTGAGGGTTTCCATGGAGACGTCAGGTGTAATTTTGATAGGTCTGCCTTTATATGTTACTTGTCCTTTTTCCTTCACTGCTCTTAATATTCTTTCTTTATTCTGTATGCTAGTTGTTTTGATTATTATATTTTGTGGGGTCTTTTTTCTTTGGTCCAGCCTATTTGGGGTTCAGTATGCTTCTTGTACTTTCATGGGCATGTCCTTCTTCAGATTGGGAAAGTTTTCCTCACTGATTCTGTTGAATATGTTTTCAGCACCTTTGAGCTGGGATTCCTCACCTTCCTCTATGCCTATTATTCTTAGGTTTGGCCTTTTCGCGGTGTCCCACATTTCCTGGATGTTTTGTGTTAAGGATTTGTTAAATTTATGATTTTCTTTGGTCGATGAATCTATTTCTTCTAGATTATCTTCTGTGCCTGAGATTCTCTCTTCCATCTCTTGAATTCTGTTGGTTAAGCTTGCATCTGCAGTTCCCGATTTTTTGCCCAGTTTTTCTATTCCCAGCATTCCTTAGGTTTGTGTTGCCTTTATTTTCTCTATTTCATCATCATATCCTATTTTATCTAACCAAGTTGTAGATAACAAGTGTATTCATAAGGATGATACAGCTACTATTAATATAGAGGTAGGGTTCTTATCTAGATTTTTATGAATTAAAAGCTACTTTTTTTAAGTGATTCAACTTTTCTGGAAAGGCAAATGAGTTAAATATTCTAGTATATCTAGTATAGTATTAGAGCATTTTACAGATATTTTTTTATTTTAAACCAAAATTATTTTAATCTTAGAAAGTGGAAGGTATCCTGAAGCAAATTGGTACAAGAGACAGCTTCATGAAGAAAACACCAGCAACAAAGACACCGAGATCAGCAATTACTAAATAGAACCTCTTGAAATTTAAAAGCTTCTGTAAGGCAAAGGACACAGTCAACAAGCTAAAACAGCAGCCTACAAAATGGGGAAAGTTATTCATCAACCCCACATCTAGCAGAGGGCTAATCTTCAAATAAATAAAAGAATTCAAGAAGCTAGTTACCAAAATACCAAATAATCTAACTAAAAAGTGGGGTTCAGAACTAAATAGAAAATTCTCAATGGAGGAACCTGCAATGGCTGAAAGACACTTAAGAAAGTGCACAACACCCTTAGCCATCAGGGAAATGCAAATCATGGCAACTTGAGATAGCATTTTACTCATGTCAGAATGTCTAAAATCAATAACACCAAATACATTTTATGCTGGAGAGGATGTGAAGTAAGGGGCATACTCTTTGACTGCTGGTGGGAGTGCAAACTTGTACAGCCACTTTGGAAATCTCCATACATTTTCAACTAGACCTTGAAATGAACTACAGCCAAAGACAACTGTTGACACGTAAAGACATAGATTCTCATACCTATTTCCCTGTTGTTTGGAGTTTTACCTAAAGTGAAAAGAGTCAGCTAAACTTACGGATGAGACTACCTAGATAAATCAGAGTTTTGAAGCCTTATAGCTATAAATTTCACAAATATCTTGAAATATTTGATAAAATTCTCTCTGTAAATGATTCATCTCAGAGAAGCACCATGACAATCTTCAGAGCATGCTAAGGTACACGGAAGCACCAGTGTTCAGACATAATGTGTACATCATGCAATATCTACAGCTCTCACTTCCTGAGCTGACACCAAGCATACTCCCCACTCTCAAGTATTATGGCATGATCTGCTTTCAGAAACCTATACAAGTTCCTTGAATGATAATTTGCCATCATCCCATCCCCAATCAAGAACATGAGCACCAATTCTGAAAAGCTAATTTAACCCTAGATAGAAAATTAGCAGTTTCTGTATAAAATATATGAATAACAAAATAGCATTGCATTATATAGTACACATGAGAACAGTTTTAAAGTGTGCATCATTTAAATCAGTAATAATATATATAGAAAAAATAATTATCATTATTTTTATTATCATTATGTAAAGTATTGATGTAAGAACTTTATTACTTATTTTACCCCATGCATGTCCTTTTTAGTTTTATCTGTGATGATGTGATTTACAACCTTAGTCTTTACCTTCCATTTACACATGTACAGGCTATTACTACTATCATTTATCAGTCATAAAAATTCTTCCATGTACTTCATAGTTATGTGTGAAAAAAGATGGATTCTATTGCATGCATATCTTATACATAAACCTTCATAAGAACTTCAAAGTTAATTAGTCTGCACAGTTTCTCAACTAAACACAAATATTATGATTCATGATCTATAATTATAATTTCCACATGCCTTTCTTGTCTTGTTTATAATAATTATAGTTCTTTTAAAAATTGATGGGGCTGTGGACTAAGGGATTATCTCCTTGAAATTGTAACATTAATTTGCATGGCAGTTCCCAAGCTCTCTGAATGTTAATGCCAATATAATTTTCCAGTTTGGATCTCTTCACTTTTTTATGTATACAGTCAACATTTATATGACTAGTAATAAAGTTTACTCATGTTTTCATCATTGAATTTGGTCAGTCTTTATTTTCCAATAGAAAAGGTGTCAGTCCATACCATCAAGGCCTTGCTACTGACTCATCTGTCTTCCTTTTCTTTGATCCTGGCATGTCCTTTTCATCATTTCTTCTAGGTTGATCTCCAGCTCTTTGAATGAGACACCGTACAATTTTCATCACTGCTCTGTGGTGCCATCCTTGATATGCCCTGCTTGCTCATCACCAAATATTTCATTGTATACCCATGACTTAATTTTTTTGCTGGTATCTGTCAAGATTATGCTTAGCCTTCTCCTGTTGCAGATAGTCATAGACTTCAAGTTAAGAATAAATCAGTTAGTGAAAACCAAATAAAACCAAGTCCTCAGTAAAAGTTTAAAGTCATGGTAACTTTAAAGTCTTGGATATGCCCAAGAGAAGTGCTATTTCAAATATGAGCCCAATGTGTTATCATGTACCCATATCTAGTGAATGAAGAAGAGGGCAAAACCTACTTTCATTAGTTACAATAAAAAGTCTAAACAAGGCCCGGAAAACAACTATCACTCTGCCAACTCCAAGTTCCTCAACAAAATTTTTTTTTCTCCAAAATTATTATCCACATAAAATTACAAGATATTGTCATTTTACTCTTTAAGCTTCTGTTGTCTTCATATATACCACACATTACAATGATTTTGTAATTTAAAAAGAAATCACTTCATGGATCTATTACAGAAAATAAATTTTATCAAAAAGAAAACCTTTCATTTTCTGTTATTGACAAGTTATTGTAATATCAGTTTGCTCGACATTGAAACTCTGGGACCAACAAGCCATAACAAACCTCAGGTTACTGTAAAACAATATAGGGCTAAATATATTTATATTTAGATGGCTTTGGTTAACAAGAGTATCTTTTATGGGAATAATTATGTTGGTTTAAACTTTCAAGTATAAGAGAATTTGTTAGAAATTACTTTACTAGTTAACTACTAGGACTTACCAAAACTTATCAAAAACTTATCAATACTTATCAAAAACGTAAAATGTTGATTTATTTTCCCCAGATGTTTTAAGAAGTTCATAGGGAACAGTGTTCAGACTTATTCAGTCCCGCAGCTTTACCTTTTGTGTATGCCCAAGCTTCTCTGAGTTCAATGTGGTAGACATTGCAATTGGACCAAGTGTACCTTGGTAAACAATAAAGAATTAATACTGCAGGATCTCATGTTTCTTACAAGCATGAAAAAGAATGACTACTCCTAAAATGAACAGGTGACACTAACAAACATTTCTAAGCATATTCACTACTTTTACATGGAGTGAAATTTTCTTTAAAATAGAATAGATGTGATAACATAGGATATGTTGTCTTCTGACTTCCACACACATGATGTGCCGCATAATGCCTCCACATAAACACACACACATACACACACATGCACACACGTAAATAAAATAAGTGGAAATATTAGAAGAAAACAGGTGGAAATAATAATTTCATCGTTGAAGTCTTCAATCTATAAATATTTTATGAGGTGTACTTAAATTATCTTGCCTTTGTTATCATAGATGATACTTGATGGAGCATAATGATTTCCTTTGGGTTTCTTTTATTAATTCATACAATGTTGTCTTTGTTTTCTTTTCTGTTATTCAGGTGCATATACCACTCAAATTCAGAAGTGACTGAGATAAACAGCTACTTAAATAACTGGAATCACTATTTCATTCTCACGGAAACTTCAGAAAAAGAATAATATTTATTCTTTTAATTATTAACCCCCACCCAGTAACTTTGTACATTAAGATATCTTTATAGATGACTTGAATATCATAGTAAGGCATTTCTGATCAAATGAAATTCACAGAATCTTTCTAGGTCTATCAGTCTACTTATGCTGGCTTGAAATTTGATTAATGACATACATTGACCCTTTTTCAAGCTTCAAATTTTCAAAACATTATGGGTATTCTAAAATTAGATTGTGTGTGTTAAAAAAGCTATAAAAACCTAACAAAACTGAAAAAGAAACAGCATGTGTTCCTATCATCAGATATATTGCTGTATTTAATAATATGCACATGTATATAGTTAAGATCATTCATAATATTTTGTGAAAATATGTAAGTGTATTATAATATCTGTCATTATAATATATCAGAACACACTTCCAGCATTATGTGTAATATTTTGATAATCATCTCTATGAAACACCTTGGCCCAAATTTCTGATGTATCATCAGTGAAAAATGGTAATATAATGCCCAGCAAAATTATATTAAGCATCTTTTATTCACACTGCCAAATTATTTCATGATACTCTTTTGCAAAAACTCTAAACTCATGTATGAATACATGAATTCAATTGAATTCTGCCAAATATTTTATTATACTATACTAGTTTCAAATTGGTTTTGGCTTTGTATTTCTCCATCATTCTTTTATGTTACTATCGAATGACTCTAATACAAACAGTGTAATTTACTAACATCAAAATGTGATAAACATCTTGTGCCACCATTCATCTATAAATAAATAATGATACAATGATAATAATCCCATATTGGCTGTGAATACAAAGTTCAAGAATTAAAATGCTATTTGTCATATACATTCAATTTAAAAAGTAGTTGAACTTCAAAGTAGTTCAGAGTTAACATACCTCTCAACATATTCTTCTTTACTAGATAGAGTAAAGTGGCCCTCTAGAAGAAAAAAGAAAAGACCTTGAAAGTACACACTTGCAACATTACTGTTTAATAATCAGATTGAGGAAAATTGGGGTTCTATGTCACTTTGAATCAACAAAGCCAAAATAAAGCAAAAGACAATTCCTGGAGACAATGAACCAGAACATTCCAGCTAAATTTTACTGTCTCCGACGTATTCTTTCAAATGAGGCACAAATAGCAAAGGGAATAGACAACATACCAGGATACCACTTCCATCTGTCAGTAGATTATCAAGTAGAGGTTGATGCCAATAGAACAGCAAATACAGCAACATGGTCAGAATCTAAAAGACTACAGCACTGTATTTTCAAGAAAAGACAGTGTTCTCCCACTGTGCAAGGCAAAAAGTTATTGCCTCACTCAAAGTTCCTCCCTACTGCTTCCTATGCATTTCTCTGTTCATCTTCCTGACTTTGTCTTTACTGTCTATGGCTACTTCCTATCAACTAGGCACTGGCTATACCTCCTGACTTCAGGTTTTTATTTGAGTATTGCGATCTTATAGTTCATGGTGTGATTACATATTCTACATCATATTTTCATATTCACAAACAAACATACTCAGATTTGGGAGGAGTGTGTGTGTGTGTGTGTGTGTGTGTGTGTGTGTGTGTGTGTGTGTGTGTGTGAAAGAGAGAGAGAGAGAGAGAGAGAGAGAGAGAGAACAGAAAGAGAGAGAATCAGAGATCTCATGGGTCCAGTAGTTATGGGATAGCAGTAGAAGAAATAATTCTCACTACTATCAGTGGACTAAACAGGAAATATATATCCCCTGTCCCATCAACATTACAGTGTGGCTGGCATGTAATTCCTAGTTTTAAAGAAAAGGACAACTCTAGTTGCAATAACTGTAGCTACTTCAGATTTTGTTAACCTGGAGCTAAAGCTTTCTGAGATCGTTACATCTTTATATATGAACAGGCAAAGAAGGGCCTTACTATGCTTGCTGGGATGATTGATCTTAAACAACCAAAAGGAATGAGGCTACTAATCCACAACAGAAGTAGAAAGCATATGCCTGGAAATTCAGAGAGCCCTTGGGAATATTCATTAGCTATACTGTACTCTAGGAACAAGGTGATAAGGAAACTGTCATGGAACACAGACAAGGCTTAGTGGGTAGGAGGGTATGAGGGCCAGGGGCCAGAGTTGCTTTGTTTCTCTCTCTCTCTCTCTCTCTCTCTCTCTCTCTCTCTCTCTCTCTCTCTCTTTCTCTCTCTCTCCATATATATATAAACATATGCCACCATACCATCAAGAAGCCAAAGAAGACAGACAGCCATCATCTCTGATCAGCTGATGAACTACATAACTGTAATGAATATTTTGTGTTATTATAAATGATATTGGAGGCATAGAGAAAGAAATTTTGTTTACTATCCCCTCCAAATTCCTAATCACTTAAGATAATGTATATACATTTTAACCAGTAGCTTTATCTATATAGTACCATTAAGATCATAATTTTAAATCTGTTATATCTTGTAAAAATCGCCACTCAAACATTTTGTCCTTCTCTTCTGGGGAAGAGCTTAGTGTACTTTTGTTGTAAATACATTAGGGAATCACGCTGGGGAAAACCTGACCTATAACCACATTGTTATCTATTTGGAGTACAGTGAAATAAGATATATTTGGTTAATGAGCTGACAAAGAATTAATTTGTGATAGTAACTGTTCTCTTTCTATTTGACCCAGATTTTTGACCAAACATTTATCTTCAAGTACCCATGACAGTGCTTTTGGATGAGTTTGATCACTGATATAAATTTGTTTTGTTCTAGTCAATTTAGACTTGCTCTGACATAACACCAGAAAGTAATTCATAAGAAAATGATGTCTCTCAGTCCATCAGTTTGAGAAGCACAATATTAAGGTACCAGCAAACATCTGGAAAGATCCTTCTAGTGTATCACACCATAAAATAAAGCCAAAGAGCCAGAGGATACAAGAGGATCACTAAATAAGAAAAGAATCAACTCCCTTTCATAACAAGCCCACATCTGCAGAAACTAATTGATTCCTATGAGATCATTAGTTTTTCTATAGAAGAGACATCTTTCCCCCACCAGAACCCACACAGGATTTAATCATCTATCAGGCCTTATCTGCTAACAATGTTGAATCAGTGATTTCCATTTTTACTTCACTAATTTTAGAGAACAAACTCAACCCCAGATTTTAGCACATCAAGTTTTTGAACCCCTAGAGAGAACAAAACAGAATAGGAAAGCAAAACAGTTAAGATCAATCTGCCATGGCATGGGCATTACAAATCCTAGCCTGTGCACTTGTCTGAAACCTTCACAGTACCATAGCTTGAATACTCTAGTAGATATAAGACTATATTTAAAATATGGTACTTGCTTTTGAATAATCATAAGACTGAAACACTTGACAACGTATAAAGTTCTTATTCAACACTGACTGTAGGCTCAGACTTTTCCATTTCTTTATATTTCAAATGGCACAGTAAACAGAGTGCCTAATTATTACCATATTTATTATTATTGTTATTACAAGAAGTTGCAAATCCACCTGCCCAATCACACTCTCATTCTGTAGAAAGCATTGAGCCATTGGCTCTTCCAATTGCTGAATATGCACTCAGTTTTCTGGACTGCTCACTTGAACTTTAGCACTTGGTAATCTAGAAAAGTCTTGTATCTCATGATGAATGTAGCTATATATGTCTGCTTTTCCCAAGCAATTGCTTTTCTATATCTCTTATGGCAAGCACTGGTTGAGTGACAAAACTTTTCCTGGGGAGTCACAATTATTTTCTCACCCCAAATAGAGAGCTCACAACAAAGTACAGATAATACCAATTTCGTGAACCATGAGCTTTATTGTCATTAGTTTCAGCAATAAGTGTTAGGGTTACTTACAGAAGCAGAAATGACTCCAAGACAACTGTATCAAGAAAGGCTAGCCCAGCATGGATGACAGCTCACAGAAAGGTGGCAAGCTGGTGTTCATTGCACAGCCTATAGGGCTCAATTAGTTGGAGACTGTCCCTTCCAGGTGCCTCAATTGCTTTTCCAGGAAGCTTACCTGGTTTCTGCTACAATCAGGGAAACGGGCCTGATCTCAGAGTTCCCTTTGCAGCTCAGCTTTATTTCATCTGGGAGAAACTCCCAGCTTTTATTGCCTATTCTGTTAATAGAGGCAGGGTTTAGAAGTAGAGGTGAGATGTATTGAATCTGGTCTGCTTCAGGGACCTCCTGAAGCTATATTGGGATTTTTACCCATCCCTCTTAAAGAACTTCCTGTAGGATGAAATGTTTCAATAAGAGAAAACTTGCACAACACCACCTCCAATAATCATACTCTTCACCATGCTCAATGGTGTTGATTCCTGCAGGTGCCCACTATCTGCTGTCTGCTGCATTATTTCTCATCTAAATTATTGTGAATTGTCTACTTGTTCCCAGGCTGCCTTTATTTCTGATATTCCCTGCATGCTACTTGCTAAAAGTAAATTTAAAATTAAAACTTGTATAAAAATCCTAAAGAGCTGTTTTTGATTGTGTTCAACCACTCTGTGCCCTCCCTGTGTAGCTTTAGGATAAATTCAAACTCCAAGTTCTCTCGTGATCTGTTACCTGCCAAAGTATCCACATACTACTTCTCTGATTCAAGAAGTTCTCTGTCCAGGCAAGCTTTCCTAAGAGTACACTTAATAGCTCCACACTCAGCTTTGTGTAGAGTATCTTATCACATATCCATCCTATGAAGGCTAATTTATTCTTTACTATTCAAAATTGAACTTAGAACTGGGGATGCAGCTCAGTTGGCAAAGAACTTCCCTAGTATGCACAAAGAGTATAGTTTTGTCTGCACCACTGCATAAACTGGATGTGATAGGGTAGACCAGTATTGCAGAGGGGCAGGGAAAAGGAGCAGGAGTTCCAGGTCATCCTCAAATACATAATAATGTCAAGCCAGTCTGGGCACTTGAGACATTTTCAAAATAAATAAAAAGCTACAAACGCCTCATATACAAAGTAAGTCATTCTTTTTGTTTCTGTGCCCTTTTTCCATTCTGATTCCAATAGCAGTTCTGGACACTCTGAACATTTTAGCACATAATTAGTAAAGTTGTGTTGTGGTTACATGAACTAACTGTATTCACTTAGTGTTTCATTTGCAGTCTTTGAAGGCATAGTTAGAGTCACGAATCTTCTCATTGCCCATCTGCATGCCAGATTCTGAGTTGCTGTCTCCTCTGCTAACCTAAAGTTATATTAACTGGCTTAGCACAAAACCCTAGTCCCCAAAAATGCTATCAGGGAAAAAATGAACATTTTTTTAGGTAAAAATATATACATCTCTAAACTATTCTTTTAGTTGCATTTTAGTTGATGCTTAAGAGAAAAACAACTAGTGATTATGGTCTATGAGTTGTTTAGAATTTTTGGATAATTTTTCCAGAGAAGCAATTTAGCTTAATTTAATTTTATGGTAACAAACCTTTAACTAATGATTGAATCTTCATTTTTATGTCTATGATTTGTTTCTATAAAGGACGCCTTTAGTTTTCTTAGTCTACAGTGTTTCTAACTCAGCTTAGCTTCAGCTGGTCATAAAGATGGACCTTTTACATGCCCAGCAGAGATGCCCCTTCTATCCATGACTTTCCAATATTGCTTTATTCATGCCACTGTGAAAAGATCTATAACTGATATTGGTCTATTTATTTCTCTCCCACCTATGAGAAGATTTTCTCAAACATGTGCTCTTTTCATCTCTTGCACGTGTTCATCATCATAAGTGTCTTTTTGGGCATCTCTTCTAATTAAAACATGTGTGTTCCCTCCATCCAGCAATCTCCACTCCTGTAGATATGAAAACTTTAACTGTCTTGGAAGAGCTAAGTTATAATGCTTGGTAACATTTGTCATTGAAATCACAATGGAGAAAATATAAGATATGAGTATTCAAAAGCTGTCATTTAAAATGTACCTTACAGAAAGTGAACAAATTAATGTAAATTTACAGAGCTTCAGTTAGATAAGTTTGACAATACAGAGCATTTAATTAATAATGGCGAAGGGCAATAAGAATTGGTCATTAATTTATTTTTTTAGCCATACTATTGAGACTTCTTGGCAAAATAAACAGGTTTTAATAGTATTTCATGCTTGACAGTGGGGTACAGAGTTAAGAGTGCGTGGTTTCAAATCTCAGGAATATGTCTTCATAGACTTGGAAAGTGACTTATTCACAGTTGAACAGACATGGCCATCTCAACCACAATGGAAATGATAGTGAGTTAAAAGATATACAAATGGAATTTTACAAAGTAGGTAAAAAATAGTTCATTGTTATTCACTTTATTACCATCATTGACTCTCATTTACATCTAATGTATATTGGTAAACAGGGATATGTTTTTTTCTGAAGTACAATAATTTCTTGGGCATGTTGGAAGCATCTCATGAATTGCAGTGTTCTTTAAGAAATCTGAAAAGCTGCAGAAGCTCAGTGTCTATTATTTATAGATCTCATTTTCCTGAGCAGTCTTAATCTGTCCTACATAAAAATCCCATATATGATATTCTCCTAATTACATATATTGTTAAGGGGGGAAAAGCACGCCACATTTTTTTTAGTGTCATTTAATGAAATTAAACCAATCAATCAATAAATCTCATCTCCTATTGTATATTACCTTGCAAGCTGGCAGACTGCCACATGAAGTGAGTCCTGGGACAATGATAAGTAGTACATGGTCCCTTCAGGTTACATCATCCACTTCTTAAGCAGTTTAATACGTAAAGCCTAGAACATGGAGTACTTTTATTAACCATAGTTTTGGTCAGGGAATGAGAGAATAAAAGATTTTCCTCTGTGGGTATGACTTGAGCAGTTTTGAATTGCTAGCTTATGAACACTGAAAATGCAATAGCTCATAAGCTCATCTTATTTAGTCCCTTGTTTAGGTTACAACTCTGAGCTATTTAGTTGCTATGGTAACAATAATAGTAAGGGATGATTGGAAGGAAATAGCATCTTATTTGGGATTTTTTTGGTTGTTAAAATAGAAGACTACATTATATATTGACATTTTAACCAAGATGCTGGGTTACATGTGTTTAGGTCAGCATGCCTTACTTTCTCTACAGATTGTTTCAGCATGAGACCTTAGACTAAAATCTCAAAGATCTGACTTGGAATTTAACAATCTTAAAATAATCTCCATCTAATGGACTTTTTTCTGAAAGCAATTATTAAGTACATGAATTATTATAGAAGAAGAAATAAACTAAACTGAGTATCTAAGAGCCAACTTTCACAAGTTTGAGCAAGTACAAAATAACTTTTCCATTGATAGCAAAATTTAATGACAATGTAATTTAAAATCAGTAAGAATTCCAGAAATAAGTAAATTATGAGAACTTATTTCCTTTTAATTCTCTGATCCCATCTGGAACAAGGTGTGAGTGGAGAACGGTTTAATTGTCCAGAGGCAAATATCTATTGAGTAAAAGGAAATATAATATTATGTGCATAATTTGGCCTGCAGTATTTCTGACATTTTTATACCTTTCACAATCAAGGCATTGTCAAAAAACCAGGTACTTAAATTCCTACAAACTTGTGGATATATTTAGAATATAATGGAATACAAACTTGGTAATATGTCAATATACACAGCTGGAAAGCAGATGTTCAATCAAATGATCTCAGTACTTGAAAAAACTGTTAAATCTATTACTCAGAAGAGAAATCCCCATAATTTATTGTCCTCATATTTGATGCTTCCTTTTAAACTAACTCTATAATAATTATTTCTATTATTATTGTTATTGTTGAATCCAATTAGGACACTAGAAAAGTTTGAATCTGTGCACTATACTACCTGAGCACTAACTAGGGCCCAAGGCATCTGTCGATCAAATTAAACTGTGAGTTAAGAGTTGTTTACTGTATTAGGAAATGGAGTGATAAAAGTGAAACTACTAATATATGAGATATATTGTTGGGTATACCAACTTTTAAACCAGATTATTATGCATCTATTAGAGGTCTAAGACAGTTTAAATGGGGCCAGCATTACCAGGGACACATTAAAAATTTGCATTTAAAAATTTCCAAAGTCTGTGCATGAGGAGATCTGGCAGGTTTCCACTGGACAATCCTTCTAAACTTCCACAATATCTTTGACTCAGCCAAATTATTTGGGTAAACTACAGAAAGCATGTTCTAGTTCTAATTCAATGAGTCAGAGAAACTATAACTCATGAAGGGTTTATCATCCATAATGAAAATGGAGACCTATGTGTTAGCACTATTTGATGTTGCAGTTACTTTATGAAAACATAACATGACTTCTTAGCCTGTGATTTACTAACAGGATTTCCTTAAGGATTATGTCTGAGGAAAAAGCTGCCTGCACTGCTACAGCCATTTAATGACATGCCCAGAGGAGCTGGCAAAGAAAATTCCAATTCTAAAAGTACCTCTTAAGCATGAGTACTGCATCCCCAGACAGAACAAAAGATCCCTTTTCTCATAGTATCTTATTAAAAACAAAAATTAAATGCCTGTGAATTGGTGCTCTATGAGTATAGCTATGTCATATCCCTGAACACATAATTAGATAATTACATTTTAGACAAAAGAGTTGCATAGTAATTCACCACATAAATTTCAGCTAGGGAATAGAAATTGATACATGAAATATATCAATACAAATATAAATACATTCATGTGTGCTCTGTGCACACTTAAGCTATTAAGGGTCATTAAAAACACAGAAGCAAATTGCTCCTGGGGATTATACTCTACAAGCCATGTTTATAACCAGAAGGCAGCTAATCCCTGCTCACCTATTGGAATGCTTAGCCTTCCCAGTATAATATTAACTATTACTTTCTATTTGTAATGTTACATGAGCATGCAAATATTGGCAAAAAATGCCATTCCCCTAAAGATCTTGGCATCTCCTATGATTTAATAGACTCACAAAAGGAAAAAAAAAATAATAAGAAGAAAGTACAGTGTGGATTGCAGGGTCCTGTGGTAAACTAATTTCCATTTTCCTGAGGAGCCGCCATACTGATCTCCAAAATGGCTATATGAGTTTATATTCCCACCAGCAGAGGAGGAGAGTTCCCTTTTGCCACATCCTCTCCAACATGAATCATCATTGGTATTTCTAATTTTAGCCATTCTGGCAGGAGTAAGATGGTATCTCAAAGTTGTTTTGATTTGCATTTCCCTGATAGCTAAGGATGTGGAGCATTTTCTTAAGTGTCTTTCATCAAAGATTGAGCCTGGTAGGAATAGAAGACAGGAGAGAGAGAGAGAGAGAGAGAGAGAGAGAGAGAGAGAGAGAGAGAACATAAAAGAGGGAGTCAATATGGTTTTGAAGGTAAAATTGAACACAAAGATAGGTCTAGAGAACTACAAGAGTGCTGCCAAGTAACAATTTGAGCTTCCTTAGAAAGGCTACTATAAATGCCCTTCCTGGATAGTGAGATCAAACAATAACTTATCCATGGAGCCTTCATCTAATATGTGTTGGAAACAGGAGCAAACAGCCATACATAAACACTGAGTTGATGTAGAACCCAGACACAGATGGAGAGGACAAGACCAGGCAGCAGAAACACAGACAGCTTACATGAACAAGGAGGAGCTAACAGGCCACCAGACTGATAGCTGGGAAGCCAGCATGGGACTGACTCAGGCCCCTCTGAATATGGGTCTCAGCCAGAAGGACTGAGCAGTCTAAGGGACCTCAGACAGTGGAGCCAGGATGTATCCCTGGTGCACAAAAGGACTTTGCAAACAAATCCCCCATGGAGGGATAACTGCCTTAATCTAGAGACAGGAGAGAAGCCCTAGTCCCTACTTCACATGACCTGTCAGATCTATATGAC
This sequence comes from Phodopus roborovskii, assembly GCF_943737965.1. Taxonomy (NCBI): domain Eukaryota; kingdom Metazoa; phylum Chordata; class Mammalia; order Rodentia; family Cricetidae; genus Phodopus; species Phodopus roborovskii. The sequence goes on from NW_026126436.1 coordinate 1,178,615, forward strand.
TCCAACTGATGGCGTTCTCCTACATATGGAATTGGGGTGGGGGGGATGGGGAGGGGAGGGTGGTTAGGGTTCATGTGAGAGGGCAGAGAGGGTAAAAGGGAGGGAAGAAGGGAGGGATCAAAGGTGGAAGGGAGGGAAGGAGAGAGGGAGGGAGAGGGAATTGGGATCGACATGTAAAATAATAAATTAAATTAAAAAAAAATGCTTTGACTCCAAAATTTAAGTTCAAGGACAAGTTACTGGGGAAAAGGATTTCTATTTTTGTTTCCACAGAAAATGAAAAGTTGTGGATTCCTTCCAGACTAATGTGGTTTGATCAAGCCAGACCACCTGTAACAGAGTACTAGGTGATCCTACATTCAAAACACCTGGACAAAGCAGCCTTACAGACCACAGCCAGGATTTATGAATCTCCTTCGAATCCCCCATGACAGTGCCCCTTACCAGCAGGAAGTAGTTTGGAAACAAAGACACCCAAATTCCCAAATATTGTCTATAAATGTTTGTTTTCATTTAAATGGACTTGTTTATATAAAATAAATAATTAAAAAAAAACAAAAAAAAGAAGAAGAAGAAAGAAAAGGAAGTATAGTGTGGATGAGGAAAATTTTAAAGGTGCAAACTGCAGGATAAATTTATGAACTCATTTATAGTAGTCACCCCTCATGGCCTTGACCCTCTGTTTAATAACTACATTCTGTTCTCATTGTCATTCTTTTCATCTTGAAGCTATGGTAGTAGTTTATAAGAATCATTAAATCATTTTTTAAATGCTGAACCCACAAATTCTGCTGTAAATGTAGGAATTCTTCAACATTTTTTTAAAGTTTTATTGTGTCTCTCTATGTGCACATGAGTGTACATTCCATAATAGACACACAATTAGGCTACACAGATATATATATATGTATATATACATACATATACATATATGTATATGTATATATACATACATATATACATATAACATATTATGTATATATGTGTGTGTGTATTTGTGTGGAGAAGTGTGTTCATGTGTGTATATGTATATCTCTATTTGTTTAAAAATATAATTTGAGTACTCTTTTCTTTAATATTTTCATTATTATATTTTATTATTTTACTTATCTATCCCAGTTCCTTTCCTTCCCATCTTCCCATGCCCCCTCCCATCCCATTCTCCAGCCACTCCACAGGGAAAGTGAGGCCTTCCAGGTGGGATCATCAAAATTTATCAAGTCATTTGGAGTAGGGCCTAGGCCCTCCCTTCAGTATGTAGGTTCAGGGAGTATCCTTCCATGGGGAATGAGCTCCCAAATTCCTTTCATGCACCCAGAATACATCCTGGTTCCACTGCCTGAGTTCCCATAGACTGCCCAAGACTTCTAATTAAGACCCATATGTAGGGAGTCTGGGTTGGTCCAGTGCAGGTATCCCAGTTATCAGTCTGGGATCCATGAGCTTCCCTTTGTTCAGGTCAGCTATCTCTGTGGGTTTCTGTAGTCTCATCTTGACCCCTTTGTTCATCACTCCTACCTCTCTGCAAATAAGTTCCAGAAGTTAGCCTCATTTCTCAGCTGTGGGTGTCTGTTTCTGTCTCTACAAGCTAGTAGATGAAGGCTCCGGGATTGTACATAAGTTAGTTATAAATCTCATCATCAAAGAAGTGCATTTAAAGTTGCCTCTCCACTATTGTTCAGATTGTTAGATGGGGTCATCCTTGTAGGTCTCTGGATATTTCTCTAGTTTCAGTTTTCTCTTCAACCCTATAATAGCTCCCTGTTTTCTTACTCTATTTTTTTTTGTTGTTGTTGTTGTTGTTGTCCATCCCTGGACTCAATCTTCCTGGTCCCTCATGTTCTCCTCTCCTCCCCTTCTCTTTCTCCTAACTCCATTTCTACTCACTACTCCCCTTCCCAATATGCTCAGATCTTGTCTCTTACTCCTTCTGTGGCTGACCTTGTATAAATCTTTTAGAGTCCTTCTCATATCCTAGCTTCTCTGATAGTGTGAATTGTAGGTTTCTGATCCTTTGCTCTATGTCTAAAGTTCATATATATGAGTGAGTATATACCATGTTCCTCTTTTTGTGATTAGATTACCTCACTCAGGATGTGTTCTTCAAGTTCCATCTATTTGACTGTGAATTTCAAGATTCCAATTTTTTTTCTGGTGAGTAGTATTCCATTGTGTGAATGTACCACATCTTTGTCATCCATTCTTCAGTTGAGGGACATCTAGGTTGCTTCCAGGTTCTTCTTACTGAAAATAATGCTGCTATGAACATAGTTGAACAGATCTCTTTGTTGCATGGATGTGGATAATTTGGGTACATTCCTAAGAGTGGAATTGTTGGGTCCTGTGGTAGACTGATTCCCATTTTCCTGAGGAACCACCATATTGATCTCAAAAATGGCTGTACAAGTTTGTACTTAGAACAGCAGTGGAGAAGTGGGGTACAGACCTGAACATAGAACAAAATAGAGGAATCCAAAATGGCAGAAGACACTTAAGAAAGTGCTCCACATCCTTATACATCAGGGAAATGCAAGTCAAGGCAACTCTGACATACCATCTTAGTCCTATCAGAATGGCTGAAATCAGAAACACCAATGACAGCTTATGCTGGAGAGGATGTGGAGAAAAGGGAACACTCCTCCACTGCTGGTGGGAGTGGAAACTTTACAGCCATTTTGGAGATCAGAATGGCAGTTCCTAAGAAAAATGGAAAGAGTCTACCACAGGACAAGGCAATTTTACTCTTAGGGATGTACCCAAATGATCCTTATCAACAAAGACATGTATTCAACTATGTTTATAGCAGCATTATTTGTAATAGGAAGAACCTGGAAGCAACCTAGATGTCCCTCAACTGAAGAATGGATAAAGAAGATGTGGTACATTTATACAGTGAAATACCACTCAGTGGTGGGGGGCAAAAAAACAATGAAATCTTGAAATTTGCAGGCAAATAGATAGAACTTGAAGAAAACATCCTGAGTGAGGTAACCCAGTCACAAAAAGAGGAACATGGTGCATACTCACCCATGTATTGATTTTAGACATAGAGCAAAAGATCAGAAGCCTACAGTTCACAAAACCAGAGAAGCTAGGACACAAAGAGGAGTCTAAGAGATACAGGATCCCCCACAGAAGGGAAAGGGACACTATCTCCTGAGCATGTTGAGGGAATAGTGAGTGGAAATGGAGTTAGAAGAAAAATAAGGGGAGAAGAGGAGGGGAGAGGAGAACATGAGGGACCAGGAAGATTGAGCCAGGGGACAAATAGACCAGAGCAAGAAAAGAGATACCATAACAGAGGGAGCCATTATAGGTTTGAAGAGAAAACTGACACTTGAGAAATGTCCAGAGACCTACGAGGATGACCTCAACAATCTGAACAATAATGGAGAGGCAACTTTAAATGCCCTTCCTTGATAATGAGATTGATAACTAACTTATATGCCATCCTGGAGACCTCATCTAGTAGTTGATGGAGACGGAAGCAGACAGACACTCAAGGGCTAAACACTGAGTCAAACTCCTGGAGTCCAGTTGCAGAGAGGTAGGAATGATGAGCAAAGGGGTCAAGACCAGGCTTCAGAGACCCACAGAGACAGCTGACCTGAACAGGTAGAGCTCATGTACCCCAGTCCTATAGCAGGGAAACCAGCATTGTACAGACCCAGACCCCCTGCATCTGGGTCTCAATTAGAAGTCCTGGGCATAAGTTTCCATTGCACTTCTTTTAGTTCCTTCATCAGATTTGTTACAACATTTTTGAGGCTTTTATGAATTGTTTTCTGGATTATTTTTCTAACTACATTAGCTATTGCATTGAGGTAGGCTGCTAATGTTTGTGTTTTAATTCTGCCTGCTACTACTTTGCTGAAAATGGTCATCAACTGTACAAGTGTTCTAGAAGAGTCTAGAAGAAGTCACAAAGAAAATGTTAGTAGCTTTTCTATAGATTCCTATCATCTGTAAACAATGATTCTTTGATGTTTTCTTTTCTTGTATATATGTCCTCATGTCCTCCTGTTCTAGTTAAAATCTAAAGGACTAAATTGACCAGGAGTAAGTGAGAGGATATCTATTTCTTGTTCCTGATTTATTGGAAATCCTTCAACTTATTCTTCATTTAACATGCTATTGTCTGTGGGTTTCTTATGGTGAGAAATATCTCTTGTATTCCTCGATTTCACAGAACATTTGTTCTGAGTGGATGTTGACTTATCTCAAAGCCTTTTGTGCATCCAATTAGATAATCCTGTGGTTTTTATTGCCTTCACTCTACTTGTGTGGTAGATTGCAAGTACTTGTTTATGTATTTGGAACCATGTTTACATTTCTGGAATGAAGAAGACGTGCTTATAGTTTCAGGTGTTTGCAATGTGATCTCTCGCTCACCTTTTAAAACATAGTCTGTTAAAATATGGGGAATAAAGACACCATTCTATAAAACATAAGAGTTTATTGTAGTTTGCAGGATTCACAGATGCTATTTGATGGCTACTTTCTTTTCCAGAAGCAAGGAAATAACTACAGTACTTTCAGTTTACAAGTGCCTCATTAAGATTTTCATCTGTGTGTTTTCAAGAATAACCCAAGATTCGTCTCTTTGTTTGGGTACCAATGTAAAAATAGTTTTATAAAAAGATTTGAGGAATGTTCCTTCCTTTTTCTATTTCAAGCAACATTTTGAGGCACATTAGTGTTACTTCTTATTCAAGGTTTTATAGAATTCTGTGCCAAATCCATCAGAACCTTTAGGGCAGGGGAATTTTAATTGTCTATATCCCTTTTGTTAATTAGTGTTTTTTAATAATTTAATTCATTTTTATTTAATTTTGGTAGGTTGCATATCTCTAGAAATGAATTTTATGTCTTGCTTTTTCTCATGATAAGAGGCCAATATTGGAAAAGGTTCCATGAGCAGTTGAGAAGAATGTATCTAATGTTTGGGGTGAATGCTTTGTGGATGTTTGTTATATCCATTTGATTGATATTGTTATCTATTGCCATAATTACTCACTTTAGGTTTTTTCTAAGTGACCTGTGTAATGGTGAGTGTGGGGTATTCATATCATTCATAAATACTGTTTTTATGTTTTTGTGAGTTTTGATCTAGTGTCAAGTTCTTTAAGAATCTCTGTGCTCTTCTGTTTGGGGTTCATATTTTCTTAGAATTGCAACATCCTATTTGGTAGATGTTCATAAATTAGTATGAAGCTACATTTTTCTCTCTTCTGATAACTTATTCTTTAAAGTCCATATTTTAACCTGTTAGAATAGCAACTCTTTCTCGTTTCTCAGTTCAGAACACCATTTCCAATATTTTTCCCCTAAGGTGCTTCCTAGCATGAATAGTAAGGTGTGCTTCTTGAAGGTAGCCAAAAAATGCATTTAGTTATGTAGTTCAATGTGGTATTTTGGATCTTTATATTTGGGGAATTGAGACAATATGTATTCAAAGTTTTTAATGATAGATTTACATTACTCCCTGTCTTTCTGTTGGGTTTATTGTATTTCCCAAAACCTGTTTGACTACCTGTGCTGGTATTTTATATTTGTTCCTTGGGACCTTTTGAGTATATTTCTTACTTACTTCAGATTGAAGTATCTTCTGTAGAGTTGCCTTGGTGTTAGTAAATTCTTCAGTCTGTTTTTATCATGGAAACATATTAATTTCTTCTTCAATATTAGATGATTTCTTGCTGATATAATTGTTTAAAATGCTAAAATTTGATAAACATAGAAGCAAGGCAGATGGTGTGATACTTAGCCAACTCATTAAAATAATTTCTATTTTCAATAATAATGATGTACTTTTTCTATATTTTCTGAAAATGTTAGTAAAGTAACAGTGTGTTTGAGTGTGATTTGGAGAGCAAATACTACTATGAAAGGCATAGTTACTTTTCTTCTAGATTGTGGTGCATAAAGACTTTGTATTCAGAATTGAATGGTTTAAAAGCATCATAACACATTATTTAAAGTTCCTCTACTTTTTCAGTATATGATGATTTACAACATAATATAATTCTTTAAAATCATTCCCATTAATAGGTAAAGTTTTTCTGTACTCATTGAAACTGCATGGATTCTGCATTGTGCCATGCATGCTATCACTTTCTTAACGGGCCTTTCTATTCAAGTTCATTTAGCCTGCTGAATGATAGGAGTCTCTGTTTCGGAGGACAAATGCCTCCTACCTCCAGCAATTATCTAACTCCACAGGTTTTAGAAAACTCTAACATCAACAGACACAAGCAGAGTTAATGCTGGTCTAGATTGCCAATTCTGCCATTTGTTTAATTCACTTAAAACATGGTCTGTTCACTTTTTTTTTTTTTTTAGAATTTTATACATAAGTACTTTGTTGATAATATTCCCACATGTTCCTTTTCCCCCTGCTACTCCTTGCAAAAGTTCTGGCAAGAGCAACAAGACCAAAAGAGGAAATCAAGGGGGATACAAATTGGAAAGGAAGAATTCCTCACTTCAAATTCATTACTTTTCTTTAATTATGAATTGTTACATACACAAACACATACAATCTACCATATTCATTTAGTACTGCTCAGATGTACATATGTTTGGGGCTGTTGATTTGGGAAGGGATGGCTTGTCAGGATTCTTGTCCATGGGAAAACTGGCTACTTCTCTCTCTTAGCCACCACTGATTGCCTCTAGTGGTGACACCTTCTGAAATTACTCCTGTCTATACTAGCAGGTCAACTAGTGTTGTCATTTTGCCATGTCTTCTTTAGGCAAAGACATTGTTGACAGTTTCAGTTTTCCTGTCATGTCTAGAAAATGCTATATAGCACCTGGCACTGTGGTCCTTTGGTTCTTTGCAATACTTCTGCCTACTTCTCTGTGAAGCCATACTGTTGTAGATATCACACACTAGATACAGGACTTCAAAGAACTGACTAGATCTAACCTGGAAGCCTCCTTTCTAAGAACTCTCATAATGTCAGAAAACACTAAGGAAGCATCTAAGTAAGAAAAGTAATCAATATGCTTTTATCTTGGGGCTAACTAATATCTATTTCATTAAACATAAAATCTGCTTAATATGCCTTGGACTGAAAGCACAGCCAACCACTCATTGCTATACATGTCACAGAGAATCTACAATTGCCAATTTCTTAAGCCAGTATATTTCTCTAACTTTTACCCATAGATAAGTAAACTTGAACTCCTCTTCTAATAAATTATTCTTTCTACAGATGGAAACAATCATACATATCTATAACTGATCAAAATGAAGCAAATAAGTTGGTGTTTAGTTACACAGGACCAACTGACACGTCTACATTGCAACCCAACACCTTCTTTTCCAGTGTGTTCATTTTTACTCACCTGATTAATTTGAAACATGGTACTTCATACATTTTATACAACCTAAATATTTTTACCTGTAAGGAATACTAAATTCAAAAAAGGAATATTAAATTCAGTGGAATTAAAACAATGTTGTCTGCTTGTCTCTAGCCTATTTATATGAGCTAGGCATACCTAATTAGAAAACATTTTCAGGTTGTCCATAAATATTGAAACTTTCACAAAACATGGAACTTGGTATATGTTATAAAGTTTTTGACCACTTGTAAATATTACTATTAACATCTGCCCCTTTCTCTAAGAGTGTACAAATAAAGAAGTTCAAAGAAATATTTCAAGTGATAAAGGTTTATGCTGGGCCATATTAATGATGTTAATGTTAACAATAATGAAGTTGATAACTTATTTATGGTATTTGGCCAGATGTTCACTAAATGAATTTACAAACTGTCTGAGACAGCATTTAATTATAATTCTTAACTCAATTACTTAATTTCCTTGCCAAATATCAAATATTTTCTACAATTTCAAATTCACATTAAGTGGAAAGGCTAATGTATATCAAATGTGATCGGCAACATTAGGGTCTTTTTTTTTAATTTTTCAAAAATGAAGATTACTTAGTAAAGCCAACTTCCAGGGGTGACATTGGAGTAAATCTTCAGAAAATTCAGTGAAAAGGACCAACTAACAAAGAGGAAGGGCTTTGAAGAAGGGCTATCATGTCTAACAATAAAATTCATCAATATGAGCTCCTCATTATAGCTGAAGAATTATATTCACATCTTCCCAGGCCTTATAGAACACACACACACACACACACACACACACACACACACACACACACACACACATATCACTACTACCTCCCATAACAACAAACATAGTGACAACATGCAATCTTTTGAAGAGTCACAGACAAAGGTGTGTGGATGAATTTCCACCCATGATTTCACACTGTATACTCCATATACATATAGTGTTTACACTTCAGAAATACAAATATAGCTGGCAAAAAATGATGAAAATGCTGAATAATAGGACAAGGACTCAAAATAGAAAGGCAGGATGAAAGAAACCCATGAGAGGCTGCTGTCAACAATGGTGTAGCCAGACAATTGCACGTTGAATTGTGCAGGTAGCAGAAGACTTAGCTGAGGGAGTGAAATGCATAGGAAATGTTAATTAATCCCACAATTGAAGGTTGGGAACAGAATTTGTGAATAAAGAAAAACAAGATAGCCCTGACTCTGAGGTCAGCATGTTGATCAATCTCTGAGCTAGGTATCTCTACTCATCACTACAGTAAAGTAGAAAGAACTCAGAAACTTATCTCTCCAGCAGTGTAACTGATCCCAAAGATCTCTCACAGCCTAGCCAGGAAGAAGATAGATCTAGCACTGTATGGACTCACACTCTCAGCACATTTAGAGTACAATCATCAGCACAAATGGTTCTTCTTTTCTCTTTCTTCCCCCTTTTTCTGCAAATGCATTTCACTTTGTCTTGTTAGTATAGTTCTAACAGTATTTTTGTTTTATTTTAATGTTTTTATACTTTTCCCCTCCATGAATTCACTTAGATTAGAATATGATTATTTTCATTTTTATTTATTTTATATAACCAAGTCCATTTAAATGAAAACAAACATTTATAGACAATATTTGGGAATTTGGGTGTTGTTCTTTCCAAACTACTTGTTGCTGGTAAGGGGTGCTGTCATGGGGGATTTGAAGAAGATGCAGAAATCCTGGCTGTAGTCTGTAAGGCTGCTTTGTCCAGGTGTTTTGAATGTAGGATCACCTGGTACTCTGTTTCAGGTGGTCTGGCTTGATCAAACCACATTAGTCTGGAAGGAATCCTCAGCTTTTCATTTTGTGTGGAAACAAAAATAGAAATCCTTTTCCCCAGTAACTTATCCTTGAACTTAAATTTTGGAGTCAAAGTATTGCTTTTTTATTTATAAGAATATGATTTTTTTATTATTGGAAAACTTGCTATTTTCCTTTATTGTGCCCTTATCTTCTGTCATTCTGTTGACCTGTCAGAATTTACCCTGTTTGCCAGTGTCCTGTACAGTTTCATAAAATTCTATTGTAGCACTTGCCTTTCTCCTCTTTGGTTGGGATTGGAGATTGAATTCAGGCTGATGAAAAAAGAAAAGGGTTAGCTAAAATTAGGAATAAGGCAAAGTGCTCTTATTTCATTTATAAACCAAAGTCTTAATCTCTGTAATTATATAAGGAAAAGAAATAAGATGATACAAATGAGGGTAGAAAATAAAAGTAATACAGAGAAAAAAGAAATCACAGCATTCTTGATGTAAATGACATAATCTTAAAACAATTTTAAGTAATCTACCAGAAAAACGTTCAACAATATACAAGCATCAGTAGACTTCCTATATGCAGAAAACAAACACACCATGAAAGGAATGAGAGAAAAATTCCATTTACACTTGCTTAAAAAAAAACAAACAAACAAAACAACAACAAAAAAAAAAACCATAGGAGCAAACACAGCTAAAATGCCAAACATATCTTTAAGTTTGAGACATAAAACAAATAGATTGAAATGAAACATTCCCCACACTCACGAAATACCAGAGTTAATGATAACAGTTATGTTACCAAACCAATCTTATACATATGTTCAATGAAATCCTAATAAAATCCCAATGACATCTCACAGAAGTAGAAAAACAAACCCTGAACTGTATAGAAAATCATAAAAGACCCAGAATAGCCAGGGAATCCTAAGGAGAAAGAACAGTGTTAGAAACATCACACTCTTAGAGCTCAAGTTACATTACACAGGCACAATAATAAATACTGTATAAAGTAAAACACAAAACAAATATGTAGATCAATGGCAGAGTACTCAAAATTAATAACCACACAACTATGCCCACTTTAATCCTTAGATTTCTGTCAAATATAATTTGCTTAAATTTTTATAACATGTTAAATAATTATTTCCCCTCTTTCTTTCTGCACTAAACATATACTGAATGCTTAAAATATTGAGTTGTTCTGACCTGAATATCAATTCAAATTTTTGAGCAATATATTCTTTATATTTTGGCTTTATATCCCTATTATTCCTCATTAACCATTAACCAGCTTTTCTCATATGGTTGTCTAGCATAATTTTAAACTGTTTTATGCCTTTTTTATGACTATGACAATGAAATACTTTAAACAATGGAATCTTGAACTTCACAGGCAAATGGATGGAACTTGAAGAAACCATCTTGAGTGAGGGAACCCAGTCACAAAATCTACTCATATGTGGGTTTTAGACATAGAGCAAAGGATCACCAGCCTATAATTCACACCACCTGAATAACTAGGATACAAGGATGAACCTAACAGATTCATACAAGGTCCCTCACAGAAGGGGAAAGGAACAAAATCTCCTGGGTATATTGTGAGTAGTGTGGGGCAGTGAGTGGAGAGAGCACCAGGAGAAAGAGAAAGGAAGGAGAGGAGAACATATGTGACCAGGAAGAGTCAGGGGACAAATAGACAGGAGAAAACAAAAACAAAAACAACAAAAAAATAAAATAAAATAAAAAATAAAACAAGAAATCCCATAAGATATGGAGCCATTATAGGTTTGAAGAGAAAACTGACTCTAGAGAAATTTCCAGAGACCTACAAGGATGACCCCAACTAACAATCTGGGAAACAGTGGAGAGGATACCTTAAATACCCTTCTTTGATAATGAGATTGATAATGAACTTAATATGCCATATGCCATTGTAGATCCCTCATCTAGTAGCTAAAGGAAACAGAAACAGACACCTACAGTTAAATACTGACCTGAACTCCTGGAATCCAGTTGCATAAAGGGAGTAGTGATAAAAAAAGAGGTCAAGACCAGGCTGGAGAAACCCACAGAGACAGCTGACCTGAACAAGGGGGAGCTCATGTATACCTAGACTGATAGCTGGGAAACAAACATTGTTCCAACTCAGACCCCTGAATGTGGGTCTCAGTTAGAAAGCCTGGTCATTCTAAAGGACCTGTGACAGTAGAACCTATATGTATCCGTAGTGCATGGAAGGAATTTGGGGGTGCATGGAAGGAATTTGGAGCACATTCATATGGATATGAAAGATCTAAGGCATAACAGGAGGACTGGAGTTAATAGTAGTGTATTGTATCATGAGTTTTGATATGTGAGTGGATTATCACTATTACCCTGGGAGAATAAATGGGTTACTGTGTAAGAAAAAAAAGAAAAGAAAAGAAATAGAACAACTTCTACCAATGCTAATAAAGGTCTGAAAGGTGCTAGGAATGAAAAACCACTGTTATGGCATAGACTGATGTCAAACAGTATCCATATAATGAACTTCAGATGGAGGACCTGTGTCTATGCTTTATGATTGTAAACCAAAAGAGTTTTACTTCTCTATAGCATAAAGATGCATAGGAAATATGGAACATGTGGTTGACAGCATACTCAACAACTTTGACTTTCATGCCTTATTGATAATAAATATTAAGCTCACTCTCCCAACTAAACACTTCTAGGAAGCTAGATTCCTCTGCAGATTTACTACTGACTCAACTAAGACCTATCAAATCCAATCACATCAATTCCATTTCCTTTATCAACAACTGATTAAGGCTGATTAAGTTATAGGCCTGATAAGCTAATCTCTGACCAATAATTTGATTGTCTTCTGAGTATTCTCTGAGAAATATTTTCCTCATGGATTAAAAATATATGCAATGGAGTTATATCCTAAAACAGGAATAGAATACATCAACAAGAAGTCACAGCCTACTAAATGAAAACCCTATTAACAAGAATGAGATACCTCTTTTGAGATGTTGGTCAATGGGGCCCCACAGGTCCCCACACATCATAGGTCATTGCCATTGTTTTTGTGTATGTTTAGAATGTGATTTCAGAACCCTTTTGCTTAAGCAACCAAGTACTTGAGAAATCAAACCATTATTGACTTGGAAGATTCATCTGAACTGGCTAGCTATCATATTGCTAGAAAGAGAAATGTTTAAACTTAGACAGAAAAGTACACATCATCCTGAACCAGCTGTGAATCCTGTTGGGGCTTAGAACAGGCCAGACAAAATGCACCCACTGGTATAATAGTAGCATAAGTGGTATGGGGGGATAATCATCATATTCTGATTGGATATAAGTCCATTCCACATGGTGAAACTCATGGGTGACACTGTTAATGGGGCCAAATCTCATGATTAGGTTGGTCATAGTCCTTAGTGAAGAACCTGCTATATTATTCTTCTCAATTGGTAAAATATTAAACGGTCTACTAAAAAATTTATCCTTATTGCCACATATTGTCATATCTCTCAACTTTCACCAAAGAAGCTCTTTATTCAGTAGATGTTATTAACATACCCACAACTAGACAATGTGCAGAGAATATATACTTACAGGAGCAGATACAACTCTAAACAGGACATGTCTATCATGTTTTCTTCTTCAATGGCTCAGGGCTAATTATGGAAGATTCTAAGAACCAGAGGCAATGGATGAATACAAGCATTGTTTTCCAAACACATGGAAGTTGCACATATGAATTCATTTGTTGTGATTACAAAGTTCCACACTAGCTGAGAAGTTATTGTCAACTGTTGAATGCTAAAAGAGGGAAAATGCTATCATTTCACCTGGCCATCACTCCTTGCTCTTGGGCATGAGGCTGGGGCCTACCTCTGACACTGCTTTTCTGTGTGGGCTCACAGTTCCCTTGATGCTGCTAGGGGCCTGAAACTCCTTTCTCTCCTTCTGCTCCGGACCTGAAGTTCAGACTTACCTCTGAGGCTGCTTCCAGGTCTGAATTTATGGATCTGAAGTTTGGACCTGCCTCTGAAACTGCTTCTTGGCTGAGATTCATGCCTCTCACTGATGCTGCCCCAGGGCTGAAGCTCCAGCCTCCATCTGCCACTGATGGTCCGGGCCTGAAACTCAGCACTACCTCTTAAACTCAGCCCTATCACTGAGGCTGCTTCCAGATCTGAGGCTTGTGGCTCTCTTGATGCTGTTCTGGGCCTGAAGCTCGGCCTAATAGATCTTATTACAAACACATGATGAGAAAAAGAAATAGACTCAGTTAAAACGCATACACACCTGTGTGTGTGCGTGTTCACACACACACACACACACACACACACACACACACAGAGAGAGAGAGAGAGAGAGAGAGAGAGAGAGAGAGAGAACCCATGAAACAGAGTGAATGGAATAATAATAGTGAGGTTGGGGAATAGGGGAGGAATTTGAGAGGAAAGAATGGTGTAGGTTTTCTCAAAACACATTATATTATATGAGTTTAGAAAACTCACAAACAACAATTTACACACACACACACACAAACACACACACACACACACACACGAAAATAGATTAACATTGAGCCTTTACATTTTTTATGCCATTGTGATACCTAAAAACTGGAAAAAAAAATATGTAGAAATCGGTTTGTGAAAACAGGAACACATAGAGAAGAAGCAGGTAGAAGTCTATTCTTTTGATGTTCAATATACAAATAAATTGATTCACCAAACTTCAATCTATTTTTATGTTTAGACTGACAGCACACTGAAAACACATGTTGTCTGGTTTTTTCATGTAGTCCACTTGAGTAAAGATATGCTACTTGCATGTCAGCAGATCCAACTGTCAGGGGTAAATGTAATAAATACCTTGCTAGTCAAAAATGTCTATCTTGTGATTTAGATATGTGGATAATCTTTCATCAAGGACGTATGAATACATAAGGAGTTAGTAGCGTTCACAGAGTCAATAAGCTTGAAGCTGTTTACCACCACAGATAGTACAGTGGTTTGCACAGAACTTCAAAGATCATAGAGATGCTTTTGTGTACAGGTCACACTTAGAAGGAAGAAGGCAAACATTCATCAACTGAAACTTCAATTCATAAGTAAAGCCTCCATTGAATGACCTGCTTATTTTCAGGCCTTAGAAGGAACACTGGCATTAGACAGATCCCCAAGTAAAATTGTGGGGTTAGAACTAGAAAGTCTGTGTACTTAATGATATTGGAAAGTAAGGTAAGATTTAAGGAGAAAACAAAACATCTTAGAGATAGTAAATGAAGAGTAAAATCAGACATACAATATGTCAACTTTAAAGTATAACCAGTGTGAAGGGCTGAGGTGTTACTGAGGTTCAGCCTTGGAGAGGAATGATATCAGGGGATAGTCCAAATTTTAAGATTTGGGGACTACTGGGAATCCCTTGATTTCCTCTGACAATTGTCTTTTTTCTTATGTAAGACCTTGCTAGTATTTGGAGGGTGTGATTATAAAAGAAACAACACTGACCTCTGCTTTTTCTCTTCTTACATATTCAAGATGCTGGGGTTTGTTGCTGAAAAGGCGACCAATGATGCAGAGAACAGGTGTCCTTGTAAGGGCTGTGTCTTGCCATTTAGGTTTTTTTCCAACAGAAACTAAAAATATCTCTTACTTTACAATTAATATGCTGCAAGTAATGTTACAGTGATAAAAATGATTTAACAGGACAAGATGTTGTACACATTTTGAATAAATAATAACCAGTTTTAAAAAAATTGAAGAGAATGTGTGGAGGTATCACATACATTTGGGAAATAAACTATGCTATGTTAAGGATGAAAGATACTGTATTCTAACTATGGAAGATGCCTTATTTGAAGTTGTTAGGTTACAAGGACACAGTCCTGGACTTGATGCCCTCTCTCTAGCGGCACAGAATGTTCTCCTTGTAACAAGTTGCCTTAGGGTCCCATCTAAGTGAGACCTAGTAATCAAGTTGAGTGGATTCTCCAGGGGCCTGCCTAACATCTATACAGTGCTCTCTCCCTATAGCCTGTCAGTTATCTAAGAGCCTTTGGTTATACAATGCAGACCTCACTTGTGAATTAAGAGCTCAATTAATGAACATTTATCTATTTTTCACTGACTGTGTCACCTACACCTGAGAATGTCCATAAGCACATTCATTACTAGAATCAGATATTGTGTCTTCTTGACAATAAAGAGATAGAAGAAATAATACTAGAATACCACAATTATAAATATAAATATAAATATAAATATAAAAATGCTGTGGGAGATATGGCATTGACTGTGTGTGTCTGTGTGTGTGTGTGTGTGTGTGTGTGTGTGTGTGTGTGTGTGTGTGCTTGAAGTAAGCTCTGAGGTCAGTTAGATATATGCGAGTTTGTGGTATAAGACATCAGTAGAAGAGATCAGAATAGGCAATTCTAAGAAGCTATGATAGATGAAATCCAGGAGTAGGAGATCTGCCACCAGCTGCTCATGTTTCTCATCTGGACTGCTTAGCTGATCATCTGGTATGCATAGGTGTTCAGTGAATAATTGTTCAGGAATGATTCAATTAAATAAGGATGTTTGCTATCATGTCCTGGCCTAAGAGTATACTTCACAATGAGAGTCATAGTGTATTGATAATCTTCAAGCTGACAGTGCTTCTGGGGTGCTGTATCTTCAACATTTTAAATGGGCCATATTTCTGTTTTATTAATTTTTTATTTAAATTTTTAAAAATCTCATTTTACATATTAATCCTAGTTCTCTCTCTATCTCCTGCCATACCATTCCCTCCACCATCTTCCCATTCCACCCCTCCCTCAATCAACTCTTCAGAGAGGGTGAGGCCTCCCATGTGGGATCACCAAAGTCTGTTATATCATTTGGGGCTCCTCCCTGTATCTAAGCTAAGAAAATATCCCTCCATAGGGAATGGGCTCCAAAAAAAAAAGCTATTCATGAACTAAGGATAAATACTGGTTTCACTGCTGGTGTCACCATATATTGCCCAACCTCCCCTAACTAATACCCTTGTTCAAGGAGCCTAGTTTAGTTCTATGCAGATTCCCTAGCTGTCAGTCTGGGGTCCATGAGCTCCCACTTACTCAGGTCATCTGTTTCTATGGGTTTCCCCCAACATAGTCTTGACCCCTTTGCTCATTGCTCTTCTATCTTTATAAATGGATACCAAGAAGTCAGCTCAGTGTTTAGCTGTGAATCTCTGCTTAGGCTTCCATAAACTGAATGAAGACTCTATGATGGAATATTTCCTATTTTATAGAATGAAATAAATGCTAAGGTGATAGCAAAGAAATGTAAACAAGTATTTTTAGACAAATTCGATATGATTTAAAAAGAACTGTGACAGGTAGATGAAAGTGGCCCAATTAAGCTATATTTGCTTCCATGCCTCAGATTCTATGCTTTTAAAAAAAAATCACATACAGTTCATACATGCTGAGAAAATTAAGACAATTTCCAACTCCTGATTTCTTTTCATCAGTGTAACTGTTTTACAAGTATTTTCTAATGTTCTCTTTCCAAACTTTATTTTCCTGATTCCTACTTAAATACTCTTTATTCCTTTTTATTTGGAGTTATCACTTATGCTGAACTTGTTGTCATTTGCATTTACATTCCACAGAGGACTGACACTAAGCTGCATAAATCCCACAGCCATATCAAGATAAAAGAAGGAATTGATAAACACATAATAGCTGTTTTTGATACTTTTCATCATTAGTCAAGCTGAGAAAACAAATTGGAATTTGAGTTTCTGGTGGGCTTTCTGAAGGGATCCTCAGATACATGTAGCCAAAGATAAAAGATAATCCCAATTAGAAGATAATGGATATTATACACAATTATGGCTGTGGCCAAGTCAAAGTGCTTTGAAATTAAATGTCTTTGTGTGGAAACCACAATATTAAATAAAATAATCAACAGTAATATATTTTATGCTTTATTTTTTCTAGTATATTCTAATATGTATTCCTTATTTTAGTAAGAAATTAAAGACATGTTAGTATAAAATGAAGCCAAATTTTCCCAACTTGGATTAAGATAAAGAATTTAAACACCACAGCATTAAGATCTTCATAATATATAATCCAGTTTTAGCATGTTCATTTTATCTTGCTTATTTTGAATTAAAAACTAGACAGCTTCACCATGCTGCATAATAATTGGCCAGAAGACTGATGACTCTTCAACTTTTTCATGTGAAATTCATCTTAGTGAATATCAATTTTTAAAAATACATGAAAAAATGTAACATAGAATAAATGATTATTATTATGTCTTTAAAGTCCAGATGTCTAAACATACAGTACCAAAAAATTGTATCAAAGAGGAGAGAGCAAAATTAGACGAAAAAAATGAAAGTGTAAAGTCACTATCATATATTGACTTGCTCATATGGCTATGACATGTGACTATTTGAAACAATAATTTAAAATATCTTTCTTTCTTGAAAGTATTTTGGTCATCTCCTGTAAGTGAATATCTGAGTTTAATGTAATTTCATGCACATTTTGTAACTGTAGCATATAGTTTCATTAAAAAAAAAAGTAGTATAGATAAATGTAGATGCAATGCCATCAGGATTGTCATTTGTTATCATTTTATGCTTTATCCAGTTTTCACTTCCCTCCATCAAAATCACCTAGTCTTTCAAACTCACAAAAGAACTTAATTATCTATCTTATTGACTGTCTCCATATAAAGGTTTCACCCCGAGCCTATAAGACTAGTAGCTGAAGTTCAATTTTCACCATAGGAAAATACTTTATAGTCCTTGCATGCTCTATTTTGTTCTGTTGGAGTTCTGACTTCAGACAATCACCAGGATTTATGGTACCTATCCAGAAATAGGTTACATGGAAATGGGAATTACATGTTAGTGATTGAGTTCTGTTGCTTTTGTCCAGACCCTTAATTTCAAAACCCATAGAATACATGGAGGATTAGAAATTAGAGCTGCTCATCAAGATACTCCTCAAACTGGGCTTGTGGGGCATTTTGAGGAAGGATACAATAGGACCCCTAATGTTTATTGCTCCCACTGCAAAGAATACAATTAAAACCCCTTAATGTTCATTGCTTCTGTTCTGCGGGAATACCATTAAGTCAGACACATCACCTGATGCATCCTTATCAAGTCACACTTCATGAGCACAGATGGGACATTAGGCAGCACAAAGAGCACAGGGCTGTGCATGGGCTTCACATGAAGTACAGGATAGGAACCAAGCTTTCAGCAAACCCACAAATGGTAATATGACAGCCTATCTCCTCCCTCATTACCATCCTGGAAACACCTGGCAGCCTAAATAGAATTGCATCAATATCAGTGGTTCTTAAAACAAATGAAGACTGGAATAATTTTCTAAAAGAAAATTCAGCTGTTCTAGTATACCTAATGAGAATTAATTGTAGCTAAGCTGTGATAGGACCCTGAGTCTTACCTCCTTTTAACTGTCAATTTGACATTCTGTGCTCCTGTGATCAACAGCACTCAAGTAGAAGTTGACAGTGGCTTGACTTTCTGTCAATACAGGTAAAGGAGATAGGACCTGGCTCTGCACCATTACCAGTAATCACATAGTGATGTGCAATGCTGATCAGTTAATTTCTTTAATAACATAGAGTTTGATAAGCACCTTGTATATCCCCCTCTCATTGCCCAGAACACTTTGAGGTGCCATTTCTCATGTCTCATATGATGTGGAGTCATTTCTCTAAGAAATTCCATCAATGGTCTTTAATATCAGGTTAATGTACTGTTAAATCTCAAATTTTCTAGAATGATTTTGTTACTAAAGTCATGTTCCTATTTCCACTGGTGCCATAAAATGTCTCGTTTAAAAGGTGTTAAATGGTCTACATGGCAAGGGTACTGTATCCCAAATCTGACAAAAGAGACACATTATTTCCTTAAAGTATCCAGACCATTTTAGAAGAATTTATGACAAACATCCTGTTTTTATTACTAATTTCTTTTTAAATTTATTTTACCACCGTACTTCACTTTATCCTCCATCCTCTCTTCCCAGTACCTCCACACACCCTCATTCTGTCCCCCTGAATGCATTCCTCCTATGTTTCTGTTGAGAAAATGACAGGCTTCACATGGAAATCAGCAAAATCTGTCATATTAATTGCATCAAGATAAAGCATCTCCTCTAGTATTAAGGCTAGACAAAGGGAACCAATAGGAGGTATAGGGTACCAAAAGCCAGTTAAAGAGTTAAAGACAGCCCCTGCTCCCACTGTTAGGAATCCTACAAGAAGACCAACCTACCCAACTATCTCAAGTTCAGACCCATAAAAACTCTCAGTAGGTTCCCTGTGAGCTCCTATGTGCCCCAGTTAGTTGATTCTATGGGTTTTCTTGTGATGTTCTTGACACTTTGGCTCCTACGACTCTTGCTTCCTCCCTTCAGCAGGATTCACCAAGCTCAGACTAATGATTGACTATGGGTCTCTGTCTCCATCAATTCAGGATGAAGCCTCTTTGCTGACAATTGGGCCAGACACCAATCTATGAATATAGAAGAATATTGTTAGGCATTATACACTGATATTTTTCTCTCCACTCCTGTTTGTCTCTATCATGTGTCTCTGGGATATCGAGCCTGTAGGTCCTGGAGGAGGAGGAAATGTCAGGAGTGTTATTATTCGTAGGATGTGTCTTTGGATAAACCATTCATTGGTTGGCTAGACTCTTGATTTCTAGGCTATCTTTACACAAGCAAATGCCATAGGCATGTCAGATTATAGGCCATATGTTAAGTGGCTGGGGTTGGTGTCCCAATTTCTCCATGGGAAGTCATTCCTGATCACAGAATTCAGCCAGTTCAGGGTAACTATCCACTATTGCTAGGAGTCTTAGCAGAGATCATCTTTGTAGAGCCCTGGGCAGTTTTCTTGGTCAGGTTTCAACCTGACCTTGTAATGCCTGCCCCTTTCAGTCCTCTCTTCCAGTATTCTCCCCTTCTATCATCCCCCAAAACAGATAATTCATGTTGCTATCCACTCATGCCCTCAGGATATTCACAAAATCTGTTATATTTCCCCTTCCTAGGGAGACCCAAGTGTCTCCTTGAGCTCTCCCTTGTTACATAGTCTCTATGCATCAGTAGATTATAATATGATTATCCAGTTATGATTACATACCATGTTTGCATTTCTGGGTCTGGATATGTCACTCAGGCTGATTGTTTTCTACTTGCATCTATTTTCCTTTGAATTTCATGATGTCATGGTTTTTCACAGCTGAGTAGCACTCTGTTGTTCAAATGTACATTTTTTTGTATCCATTCCTCTATTGAGGAACATGTAGGTCATTTTCATTGTTCTGGCTACTAGAAGTAATGCTGCTATGAGCTTAGTTGAGCAAATGCTCTTGTGGTATGATGGAGCATCTTTGGGTATATGCCGAAGAGTGGTATACCTGGGTATTGAGGGAAAGTCTCATTTTTCTTTAAAGGAATCACCATATTGATTTCCATAGTGACCATACAAGTTTGCATTCCCATCAGCAATGGAGGCATGTTCCCCTTGCTCCACATCCTCTCCAGCCTGAGCTGTCACTTGTATTTTTTTTTTTAACATAGCCATTCTGATACATGTAATATGGAATCTCAGAATCATTTTGATTTGAGTTTCCCTGAAAGCTAGGAATATTGAACAATTATTTTTTTAATTTTGTTTTATTTCTCTTTTGTTTTAGGGACAGTGTTCCTCTGTGTAACAAATAGTCCTTGCTATCTTGGAACTCACTTTGCAGACGAGGCTTGTCTGGAAATCACTAAGATCCACCTGCTTCCACTTTGAAAGTGTTGGGACTAAAGGTGTGTACTACTAATTTCTGGCTTATTTTTCATTCTACATACAAATCCTAGTTCCCCTTCCCTCCTCTCACCCCCAAAGACATTTCCCCCTCATACTCCCCCAACCATTTTTCATAGAGGGCAAGGCTTTCCATGAAGAGTCAATAAAGAGTGTCAAACCAAGTTGAGCAGGACCAAGCTCCTTCCCCAAATCAAGGCTGAGCAAGGTATCCCACTTAGGGAATGGGCTCCAAAAAGTAAGTTCACACACTGGGATAGGTCCTAGTGCCACTAACATCCACATTCAGAGGGACCAGTTTGATCCTATGCAGGTTTCCTAGCTGTCTGTCCATAAGCCATGAGCTCCCACTAACTCAGGTCAGCTTTCTCTGTGGTTCTCTCCGTCATGGTCTTGACAACACCCCATTTTTCATATGATCCTTCCTCCCTCTCTTCTACTTAACTCCATAAGCTAAGCCCAATGCTTGGCTGTGGGTCATTGCATCTGCTTCCATTAGTTACTGGATATAGGTTCTAGTTAAGTTTGCCTGGGAAAACTGGGAGAGGGGGTAGGAGGGAGAAAATTATGGTTGAAACATGAGGGATTAAGAAGACTGAGTTAGGGAGGCATGGAAGGGGGAAAGCAAAGCAATGAAAGAGATATTTTGATAGATGCAGCCATTATGGACTTAGGGAGAACCTGGTCCTAGAGTAATTTTCAGGAATCTGCAAGATGGACCCCAGCTAAGACTCCTAGCAATAATGAAGAGGTTGTCTGAATGGGCCTTCTCCATTAATCAGTCCTTTAAGTGTTTCTTGGCTATTTGGGATTCTTCTGTTGGCAATTCTTTGTTTGGTCTGTATCCCATTTTTAATTGGGTTATTTAGTTTGTTGATATCTAGTTTCTTCAGTTTGTTACTGAAGAAGTCAGTCCTCTGTAGTTGGGGGTGGCAGTTGGTGGAGTTCTTTTCCCATTCTGTAAGCTGCTATTTTGTGCTGTTGATGGTGTCTTACAGAAGATTTTTGTTTTGGGGAGGTCCCATTCATTAATTGTCAGTCTTAGTGCCTGTGCTATTAGTATTCTATTCCAGAAGATGTCTGCTGTCTGCTGTGCCAATGTGTTCAAGGCTATTTCCCACTTTCTATTTTATCAGGTTCAATGTATCAGTATTTATGTTGAAGTCTTTTGTTCACTGGGATCTGAGTTTTGAGCAAGATAATAGATATGGATCTATTTGCATTCTTCTTCATACCAAAATCTATAACCATTTGTTAAAGGTTATTTCTTTTTTTTCCATGTATAAATCTGACTTTGTTGAAAATCGGACATCCATAGGCATGTGGATTTTGCATGGTGTTTAATTGATAACCTGTCAGAGTACACTGAATCTGTACATTGCTTTTTGTAAGATGACCATTTTTACTATGATAATTTTACCTATCCATGAGCATGGGAAACCTTTCATCTTCAAATGTCTTCTCCAATTTATTTCTTCAAATACTTGAAGTTCTTGTTGCAGGTCTTTCACTTGCTTTTTTAGTGTTACACCGAGGTATTTTGTATTATTTGAGGCTATTGTAAAGGTGTTGTTTCCCTGGTTTCTTCCTCAGACTTATTTTAATTATATATAGGAGAGTTACTGATTTTATGACTTAAACTTGTATCCAGTCACTTGGTTAAGATTTTTATCAGTTGTAGGGATTTTGTGTTATAATTTTTGGAATCTGTATATATACTACTACCATATCATATGCAAATAGTGACAATTTGACTTCTTCCTTTCCAATTTGTATTCTTGTGATCTCCTTTAGTTGTCTTATTGCTCTAACTAGAAATCCAAATGTTAGCATAAAATTCGAGGAGACAGTGTCCCAGTGTGGATTCCATTTCAAGCTAGGGTGATCAAGGTCGAGGACAAACATGCCCTGGCAGACAGAGTTTCAGTGAGAAGTTTTATTAGGAAGGGGAAGAAGGGGTAAGGTAAGAGAAAAGAGGTAAAGGGGCAAGGAGACAGAGAGAGGACAGAAGAGAAGAGGGAGACAGGAAAGGTCCTTGTCTGCCACATGCAGACAGCAGGAAGAGAGCAGGAAAAGAACCAGAAAAAAAGCATAAAAAGAAAAGAGCGTGGAGGGAGAAGACCCAGATAAAGAGCAAAGGGAATGTTAAGTGGGTGGAGGTCTTTCCTGGGCTTACCAGAGAAGTGCCTGAGCACCTTCTGCCAGGTGACAGGGGCAGGTCAGCATAATGCCTGATTCCTTACACCAAGCACTATATTAAATAAGTATATAGAAAGTTGACAGCCTTGTCTTGTTTCTTATTTTAGTAGAATTGTTTTGCGTTCCTCTCCATTTAATTTGATGTTGGCTATCGGCTTGCTGTGTGTTGCTTTTATTATATTTACTATGTTCCTTGTATTTCTCATCTCTCCAAGACTTTTATAATGAAGTTGGATTTTTTTCTAAGGCTTTCTCAGCACCTAGTGAGATGATCATTTTTTTTTCTTCCAGTTTGTTTATATGGTGTATTACATTGACAGATTTTCATACAAAGACCCATTCCTGCATCTCCAGGATGCAGCCTACTTGATTGTTATGAATGTTCATTTGTTCTCCATTTCTTCCAGATTTTACAATTTTATGGAATGCAGATTTTTAAAGTAGACCTAATAATTCTTCATTTTTCTTCAGTGTATATTATCATATCCATCTTTTTGTTTCTGATTTTGTTTATTTGTATATTCTGTCTTTTAGTTATCTATCTTACTGATTGTCCCAAAGAGCCAACTCTTTGTTTCATAGATTCTTTGTATCCTTTTCTTTCTATATATTTTATGTATTTCTGCCATCAGTTTGATTATTTCCTGTCATCTACTCCTCATGGATATGTTTGGCTTTTTTTTTTTTTCTGTTTATGCTTTCAAGTGTTCTTTTAAGTGACTAGTATGACTTAAATTCTTTTTGGAGTTACTTAGTTGCTATGAACTTTTCTCTCAATACTGCTTTCATGTCCCTTAAGTTTGGGTATGTTGTTCATTCATTTTCAATGAAAATTAGGCAGTCTATAATTTATTTGTTTATTCCTTGACCCAGTGGTAACTCAGTGGAGAGTTGTTTAGTTTCCATGACTTTATAGGCTTTCCACCATTTCTGTTGTTGTAGAAATCCAGCTTTTATCCATGTTGGTCTGATAAGATATAGTGGGTTATTTCAATTGTTGAGACCTGCTTTGTGACTGAGAATATGCTCAAGGGTTGGACAAGGTTCCTTGCAGTGCTCAGAAGAGTGTATATTATTTTGTGTTTGGGTGAAATGTTCTGTAGTTATCTGTTAGGTCCATTTGTGTCATAATATCTGTGAGTTCCTCTTGTTTAGTTGCTATCTCTGTGGCATGTACCTTAATGAGAGTAGAGTGTTGAAGTCTCCAACAATTGATGTGTGCAGTTTGATGTGTGATTTCAGTTTAGCAGTGTTTCATTTACAAATGTAGATGCCATTGCAATGGAGGTATAGATGTTCAGAATTGAGATATCATTTTTGGTGAATTGACCTTTCCTTTGATGAGTATGAAATGCCTTTTTTCCCTATCTTCTTATTAATTTTGGTTTGAAGTCTATATAGGCAAAAGTTATGATACCTATACCAGCTTGCTTCTTAGTTTCATTTGATTGGAAAATACTTATCCAACTCTTTACTATGAGGTGATGTCTATCTTTGGTGTTTAGGTACATAAATTTACCAGAAGGATGGATCTTGTTTGCATATACATTCTGTTAATCCTTATGTTCTTATTGGTGGATTATGTGCTTTGAAATTGAGGGATATTAATGAATATTGATTGTTAATTCCTGTCATATTTTGTTGTTGCTGTTATTGTTTGTGATTGTGACTCTCTCTCTCTCTCTCTCTCTCTGTGTGTGTGTGTGTGTGTGTGTGTGTGTGTGTGTGCTTCCTTCTTTGAGTTTTTCTCATGTGTCTCATATGAGATTATCTATTACCTGTGTTTTCAGGGATGTGGTTAATTTCCATAGGTTTTCCTTCTAATACTTCTGTAGGTCTAGATGTGTGGATAGATATAATTTAAATTTGACTTTGACATGAAATGCTTTGTTTTCTCCATCTAAGGTGACTTAAAGGATGTAGTACTCTGAGCTGGCATCCTTATTCTCTTAAAGTGTGTAAGATATCTCTCCAGGTCCTTCTGGAATTTAGGGTCTCCAGTGAGAATTCAGGTATGATTGTGACTCTAATAGGTCTGTCTTTATATGATACTTGGCCCTTTTCCCTTGTTGCTTTCAATATGCTTTATTTGTTGTATATGTTTTTGTACATGTTATTATGTGAAGTGGGATTTTCTTTCTGTTCCAAAGCTTCTTGAACATTATAGCTATTTCTTTCTTTAGTTTGGAAAATTGTTTTGTGTATTTTATTTAATATATTCTCTGGGTGTTTCAGCTGGAATTCTTCTTCTATTCCTTTTTTTATTTTCATTTTCTTTTTATAACATCCCAGATTTCCCCGGATGTTTTGTATTAGGAGATTTTTTGATTTTGCATATTCTTTTATTCATGAATCTACTTTTTAAATAGTAACTTTAACATCTGTGAGTCTCTCTTCCATCCATTGAATTCTGTTGGTTATGCTTGTTGCTTACCCAGAATTTCCTCACATTGTCTTTTCTTTCTTTTATTTTATTTTTTATTTTTATTTTACATATTTATCCCAGGACCCTCTTCCTCCCTCTCTCTCTCCTTCCCTCCCTCCCTCAGTTGCTCCTTCTTTCCCTGTCTCTCACCCTCTCATGCACCCCAACCACCCTCCTCTCCCATCCCCAACCACTCCTCATATAGGGTGATTCATTCCAGAAAGACTCATCTAAATTTGTCAAGTTTTGTGGTGTAGAGATTAGGACCACTTTCCTGTCTCTAAGTTAAGGGAGTATCCCTTCATGGGGGATGTGCCGGAAAAATCTTTATGTGCACCAGGAATACATCCTGGTTCCATTTTATGAGGACACCTAGCCTGTTCAGGCCTTCTAGCTGAGACACAGGTTCAGGGGGTCTGAGTCAGTACCATGCTGGATTCCCAGCAATCAGTCTCGGGGCCCATTAGCTACTTCTTGTTCAGGAAAGCTGTCTCTATGTGTTTCTGCAGCCTGGTCTTTTCCTCCCTCTCTACATCTGGATTCTAATTCAGCCCAGTGTTTAGTTGTGGGTGTTTTCTTGTGTTTCTATCAACTACTAGATGAGGCTCCATGATGGTGGATGGTAGTCGTTAATCTCATATCAGGGAAAGGCATTTATGGTAGCCTTTCCACTGTTGCTCAAATTGTTACTTGGGGTCAGTCTTGTAGGTATCTGGACATTTCTTTACATTCAGTTTTCTCTTTAATCCTATTAATCCCTCTATTATGCTCTCTCTCTCTCTCTCTCTCTCTCTTTCTCTCTCTCTCTCTCTCTTCTTTCTTCTATTCCTCCCCTGACAATCTTCCTATCCGAATGCTTTCCTCTCCTTGCCTTCTCTTACTCCTAATTTCCTTTCCACTCACTGCCCCCCCATTCCCCATATATTCTAGAGAACTTGTCCCTTAACCCTTCTGTGAGGGACCTTATATGAATCTCTTAGAATCCACCTTGTATCCTAGTTCCTCTGGTAGTTTTATTATAGGCTGGTGATCCTTTGCTCTAGGTCTGAAATCCATATATGAGCGAGTACTTACCATGTTCCTCCTTTTGTGACTGGGTCACCTGATTTATAATGTTTTCTTCAAGTTCCATCCAATTGCCTGCTAATTTCATGATTCCATTGATTTACTTCCACAGAGTAGTATGCCATTGTGTAGATGTGCCACAGCTTCTTTAGCCATTCCTCAGTTGAGGGGCATCTAGGTTGCTTCCAGGTTCCTGCTATTACAAATAATGCTGCTATGAACATAGTTGAGCACATGTCTTTGGTGCATGGATGTGGATCATTTGGGCATATGCCTAAAAGGGGGATTGTCAGGTCCTGTGGTAAACTAATTCCCATTTCCTTGAGGAACGGCCATACTGATCTCCAAAATGGCAGTACAAGTTTGCATTCCCACCAGCAGTGGAGGAGTGTTCCCCTTTCTCCACATCCTCTCCAGCATAAATTGTCATTGGTGTTCCTAATTTTAGCCATTCTGGCAGGGGTAAGATGGTATCTCAGAGTTGTTTTGATTTGCATTTCCCTGATAGCTAAGGATGTGGAGCACTGTCTTAAGAGTCTTTCAGCCTTTTTGATTTCCTCTATTGAGAATTCTCTCTTCAGTTCTTTACATCATTTTAAATAGAGTTATTTGGTGTTTTGTTGACTAGTTTCTTGAGTTCTTTGTATATTTTGGAGATCAACCCTCTGTAGTATTGGTGAAAATCTTTTCCCAGTGTGTGGGCTGCTGTTTGGGTTTGTCAACTGTGTCCTTTGCCTTTGAGAAGCTTCTAAGTTTGAGGAGGTCCCATTTATTAATTATTGATCTCAGTGTCTGTGCTACTGGACTTACGTTCAGGAAGCAGTCTCCTATACCAATTTGTTCGAGGGTACCTCCCACTTTCTAATCTATCAGGTTCAGTGTGGATGGATTTATGTTGAGGTCTTTGATCCATTTGGACTTGAGTTTTGTGCATGGCGACAGACATGGGCCTATCTGCAGTCTTCTACACACTATCATCCAATTGTACAAGCACCATTTGTTGAAGATGCTTTCCTCCTCCCATTGTACACTTTTAGCTGTTTTTTCAAAATTCAGGTGTTCATAGGTGCATGTATTAATATCAGGATTTTCAATTTGATTCCATTGGTCTACTTTTCTATTTTTGTGCCAATACCAGGCTGTTTTTAGGACTATAGCTCTGTAGTAGAACTTATAGTCAGGGATGGTGATGCCTCCTAAAGTTCTCATATTTCTTCTATTTTAATTTTCAGATCTTAAATTGTTTCCTTCACCTGTTTACCTATTTTTTCCCCTTGATATTATTAACTTCCTCTAAGGCATTTATACATCTGACTTTAGTGTGATTATATGTCTAGGACCTGATTTCTGAGTTTGTCCTTGTTGAATGGGTGTATTGTTCCTTGATTTATGTTTTCTTTTTGATCTTCTAGCGTTTGTGGTCTGACAACTGACATTATGTCTAATCTAGAAGAGAGTCTCTCCCCAACTTTGGAGCTGGCCTTCTGGTAGTTAGCTTTACCTTTTGTGCAGCAGGCAGCTCTTTGTTCTTCTGAGTAGAGTTACCTGTTTTTCTGAATGTTGTGATCTATTCCTGTTCCTCCAACTGGTGTGGTCTTATCTGAGCTGCTGTAGTCTGTTCATCAGACTTCTGAGGTCTGTACTCCAGTGCTGCAGTTTTGCTGGAGTAGGGCACAGGACCCAGAATGGGTGCTGGAGATCGAGTAGTAGGAGGAGGACACTGGGAACAGAATCTGGGAGGCAGTTCAGCTTGGCTATCAAGCAGTAACCCATCTGTTGTTTGCACTGTTGTAATACTCTTTTTAAATCCTATGTGAATTAACCAAGAATGAATAATAAAAAGGAAGTGTTGCCTGTTATACACATATAAATATTGTATGGGAGGCTTCACAGACAGCTACTCATTCAGCTCTTTCTCAGCCCCTATTATTAAAAGCATCATGTTTTGTTCCATTATCTTGTTCCAACTACTACTTTATGTTAGCCATCTCTTTTCTAACCTTTCATAAACCAAATTGTTAATGATATGCATCCCAAGTTAATTTACTCAGCAAAACATGAATGAAGAAAGTACATTATGAGTTTATTTATAAATCAGACTTAGGTGTCTTCCTGTAGAAGAAAATAATATGCTTCAGCATTCCATGTTTTAAATTTAGACAGATACTACTTATAGCTAAAACCACAAACCCTGAAAATCTTGTAATTGATTTTTTTTCTAATGAATTTGAAGAGCAGAAGGTAAAATGAAATCTCAAAATTGTTTTAATTTGAATTTCCATGGTGGCTAATGACAGTGAACACCTTTAAATATATCATTTGCACTACTTCTTTTAAGAACTTTATGTTCAATTCCAATTAGAATGTCTAAGTTTAAGAAAAGACAAATGCTATTGAAACAGTTGGGAATGGGGAACACTGATGCACTGTTAATGGAAATGCAGATTACTTCAACCACTCTGAAATTTAGTGTGATATTTCTTTTAAAAATTAGAAATAAACCTTCCACATTTCCCAACCACATCATGCCTGTTATATTCCCTAAGAAATTTCTAAGTTACTACAGAGGCTTGTGCTCTTTTGTGTTCATGGCTTCTCTACTCACACTAGCTAGAACCTAGTTTTCCATTATTTATTGAATAGACAATCAAATTGTGATACTATTACAGTGTAATTTTATTTAGCATAAAGTAAAATCAAATTTCAAGTAAATGGATATAGCAGGAAAATATGCAGTAACACAGACACAGAAAGACCCAAAAAAGGGCATGTTCTCACTCATATTCTCACTCAACTATTCATAATTGTGTATTAAATTCTGAGTAGCTATATAATTCAGGATACTAGAAAGGAATCAATAATGGGATGGGGAGAAAGATTTAAAGGGGAAAGGAAAATATTAATGGCTGATGCTAAAATGGGGAAAGGTACAGAAAGATAGGACAAAGAATAATAGGGAAGGATAATTAACTCTAAAGATGTATAGAAAAGACATCTGAAAGCCTACTATAATAAGTTTTAAAGCTATTCTTCACAAATAGAAGACATAAATTACTAAGAAAAATCCCAGTAGTTGGTATTATATGCCTCTGCATTTTAATTACTCTATTTCCGTTTTATGACACCATCATCAAAGCAACTTTTGAAAGGAGTTAATTTAAGGCTTACACTTAATGTGGGTTATAGTCTTTGACTATCATGGCAGGTAAGATGGTAGCTGGAAGGTAGGCATGATGTTAGAGAACACCCGAGAGCTACCATCTTAAGACACAACCATAAAGAATAAGAAGAAGAGGAGAGAAAGAGGAGGAGAAACAAGAAGAAGAAAAAGTGGAAGAAGAACAAAGAAGAAGAGAAGGCATGCCTCCTTAAACAAGGCCACACCTGCTAATAGTATTAACCAGACAATTATGCTAAAAGGAGGCCAAACATTAAGACATATGAGCCTGTAAGGCCATTCTCATTCAGACCACCACATTCCATTCCTTGGAACCTATAGGTATGTAGCTATATCATAATGTAAAATATATTTAGTACAAATTTAGTTATGATTCTTTTGCAAAAAGAACTTTCCCTGATAAGATATTAAGACTACATACACTTAATCTCAGCTTCCTAAATCGTGCTGTAGTCAGATTCAGGTCCTGAGATGGGAAAGGAGGGCATCAGCATGAAGACGTTTCTGATCACCAGTTGAGATTTACACAAGTGGCCATCCCCAAGTAGCTTGAGATGTCTTTATTTGTGCTTAAAAACAAACACCCCCCACTCTTTAGCTTTAACCTCGGGGGGGGGGGCAAATATGCATTTTCCCTGTTTTTACATCAAAACAACTTTTAAAACAAAACATTCCTCAGCATTTTGTTAGGTTGGCTAAATACTGAGCCAGATACAACCTGTCCTTGATAAACTAAAAGATAATACACATAGGCAAACATTCTCAAAAACAGTTATCAATCTCATTATCAGAGAAGGGCATGTAAGGTAGCCTCTCCACTATTGCTTAGATTGTTAGTTGGGGTCATCCTTGTAGGTCTTTGGATAGTTCCCTAGTGCCAGAATTCTCTTCAAACCTACTCCCTCTACTATGGTATCTCTTTCTGTGCTATCTTCTATTCCTCTCCTTATTCAATCTTTCATCATGTTCTCCTCTCCCCTCCTCTTCTCTTTCTCCTAACTCCACATCCAATCATTGCCCACCCAGCCCCACTCCCAATATGCTGAGAAGATCTTGTCCCTTTCCCTTATGTGGGGGACCATGCATGTCTCCCTTAGTGTCCTCATTATTTCCTAGCTTCTCTGGTGGTATGTATTGTGAGCTGATGATCCTTTGATATATGTCTAAAATCCATATATGAATGAGTATATACCATGTCCATCTTTTTTGTGACTGGATTAGGTCACTCAGGATGGTTTCTTCTAGTTCCACCCATTTGCCTGTGAATTTCAACATTCTATTATTTTTTTCCCTTCTGGGTAGTTCTCCACTGTGTACTACATTTTTCTTTATTCTTCAGTTGAGGGGAATCTAGGTTGTTTCCAAGTTTTACTACAAATAAAGTTGCTATGAACATAATTGAACAGATGTCTTTGTAGCATTGATGTGACTCTTTTGGGTATATGCCTAAGAGTGGAATTTCAGGATCCTGTGTTAGACTTATAGTCTTCTAATACAAGGTTTTATGTGCTATTTGAGCTTTAGTAATATTTCTGTTACATATGTGTACCTTTATGTTTTGGGCTATGTGTTCAGAATTGAGACTTTGTCCTGCTTAATTTTTCTCCTAGAACTATGAAATAACCTTCTTCATCTCTTTGATTGATTTTTGACTAATTTTTTAGTTATTAGGATAGCTATACCAGCTTGGTTTTTTTTTTTTGTGTCCACTTGATTGGAAGATCTTTTCCAAACCCTTTACTCTGATGTATCATCTGCCTTTGAAGTTGAGGTGTATTTCTTACATGCAACCAAATGATGGATTCTGTCTTTGTATCCATTCTGTTAGCCTGTTTCTTTTTATAGGCAAGTTAAGATCATTAATATTGAGGGAAATTAAGAGCCACTGATTGTTTATTCTTGTTTGTTTTGGATTGGTTGTTGGTGGTGATATTGTGAGTAGATTCACCCTGCTTTTTCTTTTGACTTCTTATAAATTGGGATTATCTATTGTCTCTGTTTTTAAGAGTAGCTAACAACTTTGGGTTGGAGTTTTCCTTCCAGAAGTTTCTGTAGGGCTGGATTTGTGGATATACATAGTGTAAATCCTGTTTTATCGTGAAATATCTTGTTTTTTTCCATCTATAGTAATTGAGAGTTTTGCTGGGTATAATAGTCTGGGTTGGCATCCATGGTCTCTTGGTATTTGTAAAGCATCTATCCAGGACCTTCTTGCTTTCACAGTTTTCATACAGAAGTCAGGTGTAATTCTGATAAGTTTGCCTTTCTATGTTACTTGACCTTTTTCCTTTGTTACTCTTAATATTCTTTCTTTATTCTGTATGTTTGGTGTTTTGATCATTATATTGGGATGGGTCTTTTTCATTGGTCCAGTTTGTTTGGTGTTCAATAAGCTTCTTTTACTTTCATAGGCATGTCTTTCTTCAGGTTGGGGAAGTTTTCTTCAATGATTTTGTAGAATATATTTTCTGTACCTTTAAGTTTGGCTTCTTCGCCATCTTCTAATCCTATTATTCTTAGGTTTGGTCTTTTCATGGTGTCTCACATTTCCTGGATATTTTGTGTTAAGGATTTGTTGGAGTTAAGATTGTCTTTGGTGGCACCCGCGGATGGGCGTGGCCAGTGATGGCTTGCCTGAGTGTGCTGGCTATGGCGTCTGCAGTGGATCACTGGTGGGAGGACAAGGACAAGGACGAGGACGAGGAGGCTGAGCAGTTCGTTCTGGTAGAGTTGTCAGGAATTATTGACTCAGACTTCCTCTCCAAATGTGAGAATAAATGCAAGATTTTGGGAATTGACACTGAGAAGCCCATCCTGCAAGTAGACAGCTACGTGTTTGCTGGGGGAATATGAAGACACTCCTGGGACCTGTGTTATATTTGAGGAAGCTGTTGAACATGTGGATCCCGAAGGCAGTGATAAAACAGTGCTGAAATACAAATGCCACACGATGAAGAGGCTCAGCATGACGAGGACTCTCCTGACAGAAAAGAAGGAAGGCGAGGAGCACATAGATGGTGTAGAGTGGCTGCAGATGAAGGATAACGATTTCTCCTATAGACCCAGCATGATTTGCAGCTTTCTGCATGAAAATGAGGGATGAAGTTGTAGCACCAGCCCCGGAGACACCCGTGGAGGAGAGACACAAATGAAAGGCAGAGCAGAGCAGACACACGAGCAGGAGGGAGCGCAGCCCCAGGATGCAGGGGAACCGGGCCCTGGAGACAGCCAGGCAGAGATGGGAAGTTCTGCTTTCATGGGAATTCAAGATGGAGACGTTCCTCAAAACAGCCAGTCATGAACTTAAAAAAAGGGTCTTGTCTACAACTATAGCTGTGCAGCTTACAGCTGGCTCACCAACAGTTGTTACTGTTGACAGTGTGGGTACTTTCAGTTACAATACAATTTAGTGGCTTCGTAAAAAAAAAAAAAAAAAAAAGATTGTCTTTGGTTGATGAATCTTTTTCCTCTAGTTTATCTTCAGCACCGGAGAATCTCTCCATCTCTTGCATTCTGTTGATTATGCTTACATCTGCCATTCCTGATTATTTACACAGCTTTTCTATTTCCAGAATTCAATCAGTTTATGTTTTTTGTTTGCTTGTTTGTATGTTTTTGTTTTGTCTCCATTTCAGTTTTCAGAATTTGAACTTTTTGAACTGTTTTCTTCATCTGTTCCATTGCTTTATCTTGTCTTTCTTGCTTCTTTAAGAGATTTGTTGATTTCTTGAATTTTTGGGGGTTGTTTTTTCTTCCATTTCTTTAAGGGATTTTCTCATATCCTCTTTGAGGGCTTCTATTATTTTCATGAAGTTGATTTTAAGGTCATTTTCTTCTGTTTCATCTTCGTTGGGATATTCAGGTCCTGCTGGTGTAGAATCACCAGATTCTGGTTATATAAGTCTTTCCATTGTTTGATGTGTTCTTATACCTTTGTCTTCCCGTCTCTTCTTCCAGTGGTTACAGGTGGAGTCTCTCCCTTTTTTTCTCTAGAAGAGGGTTGAAGGACAGGGCTGGAATGACACCCAATGCTGGGTCTTTTGTCAGTTATGCTATTGAGAAATAGTTTTCTTACCCATAACACCTTCTAGCACCATCAGTGCTATTCTTTATGGGTAAAGCTTCTAGTTGAGCATTTGTTCAATTGCTCCATGTCCAATAACATAAGCAAGTGTTGTCTTCAGTAACAGGGCCTTACCATCAGGTTAAGGAGGACAGCAAATAGAATTAGCAACAGGCTGAGATATTTGTGGGCCTCTATGTGCCCCCTCATTGACCATGTCTTAACACTTTCTAAAGATATCAGAAGTAAAATATTTTTATTATTGGTTAGAATATAGTTAGATATAGCTAGTAAGGAAAAGCAAAATATAATTAATGATATTTAATTTTGAAGTCTCTGTCAAATCATAACCTTAGTTGGTATGTTTCACTAAGTAAAAAAAAAATATGATTTAGAATATAATTGCTTATTACCAAATTATAATTGGCAAAATATAAACTAATTTTTATTTACTAAAAACACAATAGCAGCTGTTAATCATTTTGAACTGAATTCATGATTATAAGTGTATGGAATGATGTAATACAATATTTCCCCAATTACTTTTTTCTGTGTAAAGATTAGGTGAATGGTTAAGACTTCCAGTGATCACACAATTTATATTCAGACTCATTGTTTTGAATTAGTAGAGTCTAGTAAGACTGGTCAGTTTATGGCAGACTTTGAAGTATTTGGCTTTTTAATGTGCAGTTAGTTGAATTAGTATAATTAGTACACTTAAATACACACATGGCTAAAATTTAAAACAAAACCCAAAACAAAAAGTACAAACCAAATCTATATAATATCAAGAAAACAGAGAAACATTTTTATAAATACCTTTCTATGTTTGCTTGAAAGATCTCTAAAGATCACAATGAAAAGAAAAACAGGCAAGGAGAGGGGAAAGAGATTATATTTCTAGAAAACACACTGTAACAGTTTGGAAAGCATTAGACACAAGCAATTATATGTGAAAGTCTCACTGAATTTTCTGGGTAGTAATTTGATTTTCCAAAAGAAGATAAATGTTTGTGTGAACAGTGGTTATTTTATGGCTTTTTATAGCCTATAAAATGTTTACTATGAATAATTTAGAAATCACACTTATATCATCTTATGTCAAATAGGCACTTGATAAATATTTACCAATGATGAATAACAGGTAAATATAGGTTTTTCTTCAAAGAGGATAATAGAACAGTATAATATTAAGAAACCCACCAGAGGCTTTATTAATCATCATGTCTGTCTCACCTTTCAGAAAATACTTCTCAAAATAGTGTATTAAAGAAAATACAAATATTTACACACTTTCAGTATTTTCATGCTAAAAGTATAGCATGAAACAAAAATAAGAATAGCCATAAATTCTAATAAATATAATACTGATTTCTTAGTAAAGAAACAACAGTGTTCAACTGATATATAGGAACATTGGCTTCAGAATGTGAAAGCTGCCTATGAATTCCATGGAGATTCACTGAAAAGCTGAATGTACCTTCTTTCTCTCTCCACAAAGTAGATAGATAGACCTGTAGTCCTTGAGAGTGTGGATGAAAAAGAAAGCAAGTCACTAACAGAAAGGCAGTCCCAGAACAGTATGTTGCTGTAAGAAAGTCAGCTGCTGGACTGGACTGGACTGGACAATGGAATCCCAATTACAGTCCTGGAGTGACTCTTTTGAGACAGTCCAGGAGGTTTCTTTTTTCCCCCCACAGAAGAGTATGACAGGATGCATTTTTACTCCTCTTTGGCATCTCTGCTTGAGTCCTTCTGCACATTTGTGTCTAAATCTGTTTCTTTGCCCCTTTCCTACCTATTAAGTCTCTGGTAACACCCATGCTGTGTGATTCCATACTGCATAATGCTGCATGTGGTGCTGTCTTACTCATCACTTATTCTTTTACAAAAATCCACAGTAGGAAAGCAAGAACACATTCATATATAAGCCTAATATTTTATTGCACTTAGGCATTTACTAATGTTGCATTTGGAAACTTGTATTTGTTAGTTGTAGGTAGTCTCTGGCATTCTTATTACACATGCCACCGAAACTTTTTATTTGTTTGATTGCCCTGCTTCAAGATATCAGGTTCATCATTAATGCACATTACCTATCTGACAAATGTACAAAACACCCAAGCGTCAGGGTGCATTGGATCTGTGCTTCTAGAGGAATCCATGGGTGCCTGACTGTCATACTCATTAGCCCTGAGATGCACAGAAAAGACAAACAAAAGAACTCTCAAATCTGCCACTCTCTGTGTGGGGACAGTGCTTCTCT
This sequence comes from Phodopus roborovskii, assembly GCF_943737965.1. NCBI lineage: Eukaryota > Metazoa > Chordata > Mammalia > Rodentia > Cricetidae > Phodopus > Phodopus roborovskii. Next base: position 1,214,835 of record NW_026126436.1, read on the forward strand.
TTGTGTCTCTGTCTCCCTATGTGTTTCTCTGTCTCACTGCCTCTGTCTCTGCGTGTGTGTGTGTGTGTGTGTGTGTGTGTGTGTGTGTGTGTATGTTGTGCACCCCCTCTCTGCTGTTTCTTACAAAGTTGGGTAAACCAAAGAGAAACATATTCCAAATGGAAGAACAGCTCTTTGTTTCTGCAGAACTATTAACTATCATTATTTGTGAATTAACTTTGAAGAAAATTTAAACAGTACAGTTGAAATGGAAAAAGAATAAATGAAACCACATTATTTTATGTAAAATAGCCAATTTTATTTATTTATTTTTTGAATTTTATATATGAGTATAGTATTTACACCATTTTCCTAGTCCCTCTCCTCCCTCCAAATCCTGTAGTGCCCCTTTACTCCCTGCATACCACTTGTGTAAATGCACACACCACGTAAATTTATAAAAACATCCTACTGTGACCACTTAGTGTTGTTCATATGTATGTATGTTTAGAAGTGACCACCTGGGATTGGATAGCCTACCAGGGTGTTCAATCCTAAGGACAAAGCTGATTCCCCCTCTCTCAGTGACCACAGTTCTTCATCCAGGAACTTTATGAGATTTCCCTTGTCTGTGTTAGCATGTGAACTAGTGAACTAGTGTTACTGTATTGTTTGGACATCCATATCAGTGAAAGTCCCTGGCTTTAGTTTTCTTTGCATGTATAAGAGATCACTGTAATACAGCAGCAACATATATTGTACTATTCTGTCTCATATAGCCTTTCTGTCCCCTCTTCAGTGATGTTTCCTGGGGCTTAGGTATAGGCTTTATAGATGTATCAAGTGAAGTTGCATATTTCATAATCACTTTAAAAAAAGGAAAAAAAAAACTTTGTAACTAGTATGTTAGATTGGGAAAAATCAGAAGTGAAATTAATATTACAAATAAACTTTAATAAACATACTTCTTAAATGTATTTGAATACATGGTAAGTCTTGCAAATGTAAAATATTTCATCTTTCCCTGTAATACCTACCTACATAGAAAACTCATTATCATAATCACCAAACATTAACGGCATCATAAAGTCAAATAACCCCTCTTCTATCATTTCATGTTTTATTCTAATTTCTTCTAGAATTTGACAAAGTATTGCTGATTTCTCTTTACAACCATAAAAGATTTTCTATTAACATGACCATTTGATAAGTTTGTTTTTTTTTTTTTTGTAGATAAAGAGTTTATTTAAACTTATGTAGTAAGACATTGCTTTCCCTCACACCAGTTCCCAAATAACCACCCATAGGCGTAATGCTCAGCCAATAGCTCAGGCTTATTACTAACAAGCCCTTGCATTTTAATTTAACCCATATTCCTTATGTATACTCTGCCACATGGTGGTGCATTATGCTTCCACTGCATCTGCAGAAGACTCATGACTCTACCCTTTATCACCCTATTATTCTCAGTTTGGCTTTTCCATGTAATTGTCTCCTGTTCAGCTATTGGCCAGTCAACTTGTTTATTAAACCAATCCCAGTGACATATATTCACAGAGTGTAAAATAATGTACCATAGCATTTCCCCCTTTTTGTCTAAATTAAAAAGGAAGGTTTTAATTATATACAACAATAACGGTTATCAAGTAAGAATTATACTTACAATATCTAGTCTATTTGCATTTGGAAAAATTAGAGAAAATATTCTAATAACTATTTTTTCTTTGTGACTCTAAGATTTACATCTAATTTACCTTTTTATCATAATTAAGGAAAACTATCATTATGACTGTAATCTTCAACAACTCCATCAAAGACAGCAGAAGAGTAAAATGTTACCTAATGATAGGGACATCAGACAACCTAAACAGTCATCCTAGGTTCCTCTGCAACAATGGGGCATCCAGCTCTGGCCTAGAATATCTGGCAGACTTTCCTATGAAACAGGAAATTTTGAAAGACTCTCCTACCTTGTGTTGGCACCAAGTTTGGCAGTTGCCTTTCTTTTGTCATATTGGCCCAGTTTGGACAGCAATTGAGGCAAGGGCAGTTTCTGGAGGGTTTTTGTTTTTTTTTGTTTGTTTGTTTTGTTTTATTTTGTTTTGTTTTTTTTCTTTTTTTTTTTTTTTTTTTTTTTGGTTTTTTGAGTTTTTGTTTTTGTTTTCCTTTATGGCAAAAGAATGCTTATTTTAAAGATATGGGGAAATTCTGCCTTCTGAATGCCTGTGAATGTCACATTTCAATAGTATACCCACTAAGCATTAGGTTCTACAGCAAAAATGTGAATCCTTGTCTGGGAGGAGAAGCTCAAAGTTTCTGCTGCACAAGCATGAAGATCTGAGTGTTGTGCAATCACACATGGAGAAGTCATGCAGGGTGGAGTACATCTCTCAGCTCAGCACAGGAAACACACACACACACACACACACACACAATGGAACAAACAAAAAACCCTAAAATATTTTTTAAATGAAAAGGAAACCCACTTATACTTACCAGAAAGACTTTTAACTCTGTGAAAGTGAAAACCATTGAAATCTTTGCCGAATAAGTTGGAATTAATTCAGTGTGCTTCGCTTCGTATAAGGGAACATCCATTCTCATTAAGATCAATAATATTCATTTATATACAACTAATATATCCTAATCTTCTCATTTTAGTTATGCCATAATGAAACCAAAATAAATGCAAGTGAGTCAACAGAACTAGTTACTGCACTAACAAAACCATGTTTCTGCTGGTAATTACTAGACAGTTTTCCAGTAAGGAAATGCCAAGCAGAGGTGACCTTCATATATATGACCCACACTTTCAAATTCTACAGTTTATTTTTAGCTTTAGAATTAACTGCTGGTGTTTTCTCTGACATCTGCATTCATACACAAAAAAAGAAAAGCAAATCATACCATGTTTATTGTCCCAGTTGAGATTATACAGAGCAACTAACTGGTACCTGAATTCAGTTTTCATACTAACCACAAAAGTCAAAGTTTGTTCTGTTGCTGAGATGAAATACACTAAAAGAAGCAACTTGGGAGTAAAGGGGACTTAGGTTAGCTCACAGTTCCAGATTGTAGACCAGCATGAGAAAAGTCTAACAGGCAAGAACTTGAAGCAAGTTGACATGCCCATTTGAGAACAGAGAAAGTAAGGGGATATAGGTTGTGCTGAGCTCATTTTTTCCAGTATTCCATTCCATAGTCTAAGAGCCTCTGCCTAGGGAACAGTGTCACCCATAGTGGGCAGGTCTTCTCATTTCAAGGTTCAAAGATATTTCCTCATAAACACACTCTTGATCTACACAACCCCTCACTGAGAGATTCCATTCTCAGATAATTGTATATTGTGTCATATTGATAATTAAAAGTACTAACAACTTTCATTCTCTTATTCCTTTATTTAGTACTACACTTTGTACAATTTTTGTGATAATTTTGCAACTCAAAATATCTTACAAAAATGCTGTAATAGAACTTCCAAGAAAATTTGCATTTATCTAATTAGATAAACGTTCCTTGAGTATCAGATTCTGTGCATTTAGTTGTGAATATAACACTAGTAAATTGATGATCTATATAAAATCATTGGAAATTATAACAGAAAGAAAAAATACAAAGGAAAATGAGACAAAAGGTAGAGGAAAGATTATGGGAAGGGATAACCAACACTAATATTAAAAGCATTCAGAAAAGATACATGGAAAACTAATAATATAGAAACTTCCAAAAATATATGCATACAAAAGAGAAGGTTAAATTGAGTTTCCATATAAATGAGGAAATAGCACTAACTCGACATTATATGTTACCAAATAAAATTCCTGAATTAGGAATAGACTATATTTGATCGCTTTTCATCAAAGGAGTCCTATAGTTTACCCCCACCCCCAAACATTACAGGCTATTGCCAATGTCATTAGTTACCCTCCTCAAGCTAATGGCAAGATTCTATGTGTCCAAATACTGCATGTTATTGGCATAAAACAAGGAAAAATTGAGCTGTTACTCACCTGGGGTCTTTTCCCATACAAATTAGTCCATTGTAAGTATGTTTATAGTACTGTGAAGTACTCTACACAACACTGAAAGCAGTCAGAAATCTCACCCAACTACAAACATGGAAACCTACAATAGTTACTTCCATGAAAGCTACGCCTCCTGGTGCAATAATGACACAATCATGAACATAACCAAGGACATATTTTGATATCAATAGAACAGAACATTAGAATGTCAGCAGGAATATCAACCATGACTACAGGGTAAGTCTCTTGCACATAAGCACATTGTCAACACAAATGAGACTCTATGACTTGTGTGTGTATGTGCGTGCTTTTTATTTGTTTTGGGAGTTTTGTTTATTTCTAAGAGAAAAGAATATGAATTTTGGTGGGTGGGACATAGAAGAAGATCTGAAAGAAGATAGGACAGCGGACAGATTACAATCAAAATATCTTTTTTAAAGTACTCAAAAAGTAAAAATATAAATGTTTATAAATACAAATATAAAATAAAATATAAAAATACACATAAAAAAGATTAGTATTGGTCACTTGATATGGCCCATAGAAGCTCTGAAGAAAAACGTTCAGTTATGTTTGCAGATGTGATTGTGTTTGTGTGTGTGTGTGTGTGTGTGTGTGTGTGTGTGTGTGTGTGAGTGAGTGTGTGTGATGTATTTCTGTTGGAAATTGGAACTTTTGGTTTCATTACTCTTTTCTGTGATAACATACAAATTCAATATTTGTTACAACCTAAGGCTTTTTATGTAATAAGATATCTCACATTTGTTAAAACAGTTTATAATTGTAGCTATTATAAAAATTCTTCTAACTTCTTTTTGACAATTTGAGAATTTCTAAAACCATGTATGCATACTATCACTTAACCATGATTACACTGATGAATACTATCATCACTCTACAGTAGCAATGAGGGGCAAAAATCATACTAGATGAAGCCTGACTGGGCATTGAGCTGTGGGGAAAGAGAAAAAAAAAGATCATAGATAGACAGACAAGCAGACAGACAGACAGACCAATAACATAAAGACACAGAGATACTGAGAGAGGACAGAGAGAGAAGAGACAGATGGAAAGCCTAATAATCACTCAGAAACAATTTCCTGATAGGTATGAAAATTGTTCATTCAGAGTAACACACATGATGAAAACAATTTGTTTACAAATTCTCTCATCTCTATAGGACAGGCCTGGCCTTGTGTCTCTAAGATGTGATGTGGTCTTAACCTATTGGGTCCATGAGCTAACAATTTGTGTGTATGTAACCTCTATATTTTAATGTTGACATGTAGAAAAAAATAATTGCATGCATAAAATTTTAATAGAATTATAATTGATTTGGAGAGAGAGGAGTACAGAAAATCAAAACAGGATTAGAAGTTAAAATTTGCAGAAGAGAAATGGAATGAGAAAGCTAAAGGGCTATTCCAAAGTGAGTCTCAGGTTGGTGTGACCAGTCTGTGTGGGGACTAAGCATGAATATCAGGAGGGACTAATGGTCTGAGCACAGTTTGATCCCAGATGATCAAGAATGAACATCTATGTACACTTTCTTTGAGTAAGATATTTACATATTTATGGCAGGTACTCTTTCTTAAGACCCCACTGCCATTTGCCATTCATACCTGGACACTCACAGAGCTAAAGAAGGAGTATTTGTTGTTCCAAAATATTTCTGGGTAGTTAAACCATCATACCTGTCATAAAAGCTAAGAGCACTGATTTAAATTCTTTGGTGTGCTACTTAATTACCTTTTTAATTAGGATGAAGTGTCTTTTCAGCCTCTCCTATTTAAATACTGTCACCTTGCTTTCAGGGGCCAAGTTATAAACACACCTTAGTGAATTACTCTCCCTGACTCCTCTTTCCCCACTGAGCCAGCTGCTCCTATGAGTTCAACTGTCAATGTGAGCGCTAGGCAGATGCTCCAGGGGCTCCCTAGAAATGCCAGCAATAGGGACTGCTCATTGCTGAGCCTGACAGCTGAACAGAGCTCAGGGGAACTGAATGTGTGAGAGGGACAAAAGAACAGGGCATTCCGATACTTTAAAATGCTAGAGTAACTGTCAGTGCAAGTTGCCATGCTGCTGCCAGGTCAGGTAAGTAGGCAGAGGCTGGAAATGTGTCTGTCAAAGTCAGAAAAGGAAATTGAGACTCAACACCAGAAGTGGAAGTCAAGATTTGGATTTATTTATAATTCTTCAATGGAAAAATTTAATTATGCTGTAAGAAGTTAGAAGCCAATTGTGTCTTCGGAGACTCAAAAGTAGGGGACATAGATGACTGAGGCTTAGAACCTGGCAAGAGCTTAACTTACCCCCAGGAGAAAGATTACCCAGCTGGGAAAGATCCTGAAAGAAGTCAGTACCTTCTAGAATAGAAAAAACATCGTAGAAAAAAAGAATCCTCACACACATTTTTAAACTATTTTTACTTGTGGTAAATTACATACATTCCAAAAATGCATGCCATTATGCATTGCTAAGTGTACAGTTCAGAATTATCATGTATCCATGTACAAGAACCACAACAACTCTCTTTAGATACCCTTCATCTGGCAGAAAATCCCTACCCCTTGTGCTAGGACTGGACAGTCACTATTCTATCCTCTGACTCAATGAATTATACTACCTAAGTACCTCATATCAGAGGAAACTTTTAGCCTTTCTTGTTTGGTTGCCTTCTCAAACTTGGTAAGATGTACACAACATTCATTCAGAGTGCAGCATGTGTTATAGTTACCTTTCTTTTTGAGATGCATAATATGTATATTGCAGGTTGTAACGAGTAAGGTTTTTCCCAACTGGTCTGGTCCCACTGCCATGCCAGCCCCAATTAACACACAGAGACCCTGTGTTTGATATAATGCTGTTGGCCAATTACTTGTTTCTTATAGGCTAGCTCTGTCTTAATTATTAACCCATTTCTATTAATCTAAGCATTTCCATGTGGTGTTATCTTACAGGAGAGAGGGGTCCAGCGTTTCTGCTCTCTCCAGCCTTTCCGTGTTGACTCCTCCCTACTACTTCCTGGAATCCTCCTTGTCTCCTAGCCCTGCCTATCTTGCTTTCCTATTGGCCAACAGTGCTTTATTCATTAACCAGTATGAGAAACATATTTACAGAATGACATCTCCCATCAGCACATTTATTTAGTTGTTGTTAGACATTTGACTTGCAACTTGCTTCTACTTTTGGTAAGAAAAGGAAAAACAAATATCACTGTATCACTTTGAGACCCACATTTTATTTCTTTAGGAATTTATTTATTTTTTAGAATGGTATGTCTGTATCTCATAACTCTAAAAACTAAACCAAAACAAACAAACAAACAAACAAACAAAACTAATTAACCACCATATTGTTTTTTAAATTAGCACCACAGTATTGTACTCTTCCTATAACAAACAGGGTTTTTCATTTCTCTACACTCCTGCTAAGACTTGTTTTCTGTCTGTCTGTGTTTGTGTATATGCGTATCCAATCTAATGCATGTGTGGTTTCTCAGATACAATTAATTTAGTCTTCTCTATATCTGAAATGAAGAATATCAAAGTGTATATTATTATCATAGTCATTGCAAAGCTAGGACAGTAGCCCAGATTTCTGGTCAACAACCTGAAGTCAGACCTCAAGGTGATCAGGTTGCATTTCGTTTCAAAAATCACAGTTAGCAGTGTACCCAATCATTTGAAACTACCCTTTAACCTAGTCTATTTCCACAGCACTTATGTTTACAGACCATTAATCTGGCCCCCTTATAATTTCCTTACCTAATAGGGAAATTATGCACATGGAAAACATTTTTTAAAGTACACATTAAACATGAGTGAGTATTGAATTTGACAACATTCCGATAGAAGTGAGTAATGAGAAGATGCATAGAAATGGTGCCGAAAAGGATTCAACAAAATCTAAAAGCTTTAAGTACCAGGACAGCTTCATTCTGAAGTGTGTGCAGGAAAGGATAATTTACTGTAATATGCAAACATAAAAATTATAAAACACCAAGTAACAGAAAGCATATGCTACAAAATTTTCAGATTTTTTAGTTTTCTCAATAATATTGATTTATAAGAAAAGGTGTGTGTGTCTGTGTGTATGTGTCCGTGTATTCAAATGCTATTGTAAGTTTCTCAGACTCATTTCTTTCAACCAATAATAGTTAAAGTGGATATTGAAGTAGTGAAGAACAAGAAATAGAACACCTACTCCTTGGATCTCATTTTTTTTAAAGCAAATAGCAACATAGCTACATGTTAAGATAGGCCAGAAGCGTCTGATTGATCACCAATAGATCGAAAGTGGCCAGAAGTTGATCAGTTGTTTGGAAGAATAAATTTCAATTGTAAAAATCCTTCTAAAGATATGTAAATTCCTAGCTTGTTTTGAAAATAAAAAAAATATAAAATTCAGATAACTTAAACAATAGGAAAATTTCAAATTTAATGTTAATAAAATTATTTTAAAATTAAAATTTAAAATATTAGAGCTAGCCAATACTCTAGCTTTGGGGGGAAAAATCTGTAAATCTGAACTCTTAGTTCCAGGAAATTGTGAAAGCAAGGACAGTATTGACTGATAAGATGGATGGATTATTTGGGAATTGTGGCATATGCATGTAATTAGGAGCAGAAAAACAAGCCAGGAGGCTTGTGAGTTTAAGACATGAATAAGCTCCATAGCAAGGTCTAACAATGAAGAATGAGGAATAGGAGGACAAAGGAGAGAAAGAGGAAGAAATAATTGAGAAACAGAGAAAAGGAACAAATGTGATAAAAAAAAAAAAAAAAAAAAAAAAAAAAGGACCGCGAAAGATAGACAACTATAAACATAAGGGAAATAAAGCCCAAAGGCATTTAGAATAATCTGTTCTCTCTACAATGTATTTATCTTTACTTTTAAATGAGAAATGTCATTTATAAGTATACAAATATTCAATACCTTCTTGGTTAACATGTATCTTAAACAAAATTCACTAATTATTGAAAGATCTGAATATTATTTTAACAATTACAACGCTGCTTTCAAAACAAGTTTGTCTATACTGAGACTTACCCTACTAGAGGAAGTGAAGGATAGAAGATTGGATTGTCTATTGGCATCACATGGGCATGTGGAAGGAGCTGAAAACACTGAATTCCAGCCATCCATAGATAACAAAGGCATTCTAAATTTGTCTGTTCTAAATATCAAAATTTAACTACTTTAAATTGGAAATTATAAATGGAACCATGGGGATTGAATTTTGAATTACAGGGTGGGGGGGAGTAAGTTTACCACTCACAAAACAAGAATTTCTTAAAGTCAGGGAAAAATGCAAATAAAGGGAGTGTCACAAGGAATATAGATCACACCTATCCAAAGGAGCCATAGAAATAAGCTCAACAACACTTAAAAGAGACTGACTGCACTTTGGTCCAGAAGTCTATGTGTATAATTAATATGTAGGTAAATTTAAACAAATCTTGGGACTAGCATCTAAAACTCTGTGGTGTTCTATGATTACACATAATTGCTTGCTGAACATGTGTATACTGTTATCTCTTAGCCACCTCAAAGAGAAAAATCTATGAATGCAAAGGAGAGGATCTAAAGATGTATTCTATGGGAAGACCAAGGCATTTGTGACCATACTGAATTTTCCCTCATATATTCATTTTCTGTGAATTTCTCTTTTGAAGGTGTTCTTTTGCATCTTTTAGGCAAAAGTAATTAGATAATAATAGATAAGTAATAGACAAGATAAAATTTATAAAAATATTCTTGTCAGAGTTGACTTCTTATGGGTAGGGACCTTTAATAAAAGCATTGACTTTGGAACTTGCATTGTTGAAATTGTTCTTCTTTGATGCAAAATAACACAGTATCAAATCAACTGAATGAAATGTGGTTCAAGCTAACAACTGTGATGCTATTTGGGAAAATATTCAATTATTGGGGAAATTATACAGCTCTATATATTAAAATCAACCTTAAATTTAACATTGAAATGGAAGGATAAGCTCATGTCTGAGTAGATAAGGACACACAATTATTTTAAAAGAAATTACAACTCAGTGAAGTTTAATGTTGAAAACAATTATGATCATAAGATTATATGCATTATTTTCTGATACCCTTTACTGTAGAGTAGCTGGCCATTGGATTAAGCAACCATTCCACAAATACTCTGAGTCATTTGAAATCTGTTCATTGGGATTTCTGAATTTCACTAGTAAAGCTTGAGAACAAAGTAGTCAAATGTGCAAGCAGATGCTCAGCATCCTGGGTATTGGCAGCCCCTTCAGGAGAGAAGACACAGAAAGAAAATGTTACAGTACATGAATGGCATAGGTATTATTATTTTCCAGCAAGGGAAACTTTTAATGGATGGAAAAGGAAAGAACTTTGAGATAAAACAGCACTAGTTTTCAATATGTGGGTTCTTGGGCTCATGTGACCCTTGGCAAATTAATTTCCAATGAATCATTAAGTTTGAAACAATGTTTATAAAAATGAAAACAATAGCTAACATGTAAGTCTGTCAAACATAAGCCATTCTTACTAGGGTGGGTGCTATTTTATGGTTATTTTCTTAATAAGAGATGTTGAGAAATGTTTAATACATATGTTTACCACTAATATGTTTTCACTACTGGCCCCTTTTTGTTTTACTTTTTTTCTTTTACTGCTGCATTCCTTGTATTCTAGACATTAACTTCATACCAGATGTTTGGCTTACAAAGTACTTTCTCCCATTCTGTGAGTTGCTTCACTCTGGTCATAGCTTACTCTGCTGTGTAGTTTGGTGTAATTGCACTGCCCAGTTTTGTGATTGTTCCATGTGCTCTTGGGACCTTGTCTAAAAATTTTGTGGATTGTTTTCTTTTATGTATGAGAATGGTTTTTATATACATTCATATCTTACAGTTCTTAGTTATGAGTAAAATGTTTCCTCTGATAAATAAAATAATGTTCAAAGGCCAATCACTCTGTACAAATGTCACTATCCTCAAGATTGATTTCACATTTCTCCAACCATCAATACATCCTTGAATCAGTAATATTTGGTGATAAAATACACATCAAGTATACTACAATGCTTCCAAATCAATGTGTGATGATTTGATAAAATCATCTGTTTTATTGACTCATTTTATCATAACTATAATGACAGCATGGAAGTATAATTTGAATTCTCTTAACTCATAGGGCCTTTACATTTCCCCAGTCCATCATCTTCAATGTCAAATGATAAAAAAAGAAATGATCTCTAGTAATACAGCTTTCTCTGAGATACAGGGGCTACAGTGCAGAGTCATCGCAGAAGTCATACAGCCACATTTAGTATCACATGGCATGCCTAATATGTTTCTCATACTCAAATCTCTATGATGCAGCAGCCAAAGAGTTCATTGAATTTTATTGATTTATATTCTGTAGTGAGAGTCATGCCTATCTACAATGAAGTCTAAAGTGTGGCTTCTGTTGTTTGATGGATTTTGGTTCTTTATTAACACAGTTGAGAAAGCCATCAGCGGTGTGGTGTGTTCATCTGGGTAAAGGACAGTAGGTAGCATTGCTCCTATTTAATTTTTCCTCTTCTGCCAGAAGAAATACATTACTTAGAATGTGTCCTTTGTTAATGGCAACTCAGAGCACTGGTTTTCTCTTTGTCTTTTAACTATCCATACCTCTATCCAAGTTATGCATTCTTCCAAATTCAAGACTTTTCTCAGTGGGTACATTCATTTGTGGCTTTCAGATTCATAATTTTTATTTATTTTTTTTAGATTTGCCAATGGTCTTTTTGTAGCAATAGTTTTTCATCCATGTGTATTACTGAACTGTGTTGCATTGCCATTGTTAATTTATCTATGCTATTAATCATAGACATGAGAGTTCTTTGAAATTTTAGGTCACTACAAATAAATCACTGTAATCATGTTTCCACATGTATTTTTCTGCATGAGTCAAGACATGGATATGGGGAATTGATGTGTCTTTGATGAAATTATGCTAAGTTTTGTACCTGCTACCCAATAGTTCTCTAAATGATGTACTTACTATTTTATTACCTCTCATTAATATTGATTAAGATAGGGAATATGTTTTTTTGTGTGTGTTCTAAACTCCTTACTATCAGTTAACATGATAGCTAGAATTCCTTTAAAATAGTTCTTTATAGACAGTGTGGGTGGTAGCTGCTATATCAAGGGTCATTTGTTATGATGATAATGTTCCCTTGAGAATCAGCAGAAATATAAATAGAAAGGACACCCTCCCACATGTCATTTCAGTCACAAAACATGGGCAAATATGATTTTCCTAATTCCCTTAATTTATATCACATCTTCAACAATTTATAAATTTTAACAACACAGATACTTTGATATTTATTTTATAGCATTTTAAAAATTTATTTCCATTGCTAAAATTAATGTTTTGACACATCATTTCTCATAAGAATTTGCCTCCTCTGTTAAAAATCTGTCTTATTTAGAGACATAGATTCGGTTAATTATTTCAGAGACAATTCCTATTCTCTCTTAAGCAAAGTTTTAAGTCATATCCTTAAGGCTAGTACTTGATGTTTGCTTTCCCTGTCATCAGATCTTGTTCTCCACAATATAATCATATCGACTTCAAGTGACAACCAAAGACAAACATAACAGTGCCACCTGCAAGGACAGGGGGCAAAAATGAAATGCTTGTGCCTTTTTGCTAATTAATGAATATTTTGGTGCATAGTAGAAGCTAATCTAATGCCTTGTAACCTGAGTCAGAAGCAGCTACATTACCACCTAGCAGCTGTGAAAGACTAAGAGTTATAATAGTTTTGGGCCTCCTCTTAATCTTCTGTGGGGTAGTTACTCAGTGGTTTCTAAAGAGGACTCCACTTTCTCCTGTAATCCTACCTATTGTGAATTGACTCTGTGAAACCATAATTCCTCACTCTATACCAATCACTCTAGTTATATTCTCTGGAATATGTTGCTTTCACTGGGCATGGCTTGGCCCCTGGGAAGATAGAAACACTTTTTGGTCAGAAGAACTGTGTTTTGCCTTGGACTAGAACTTCAAATAGACATCCATTTGCTTTGTGGATATAGTAGTAATCTGGGTAAACATGATAATAGTATTTTCCACCTTAACGATAGTGTAGGAGATTACTGTTACAGGTTCATATTCAATATCCTGAGGACTAATTTATTGTGTGTGTTCACTCTCTAAATTCCATTTCTCAAACTGTGGAAATGATGTTCCATAATCTGGAACATACACATGTATATATTATCTCTTCTTCCCTTAACACCATACATGACAGAGTTTGAGAGCCTGAAAAACAGACTCTAAGACACTTGTTTATTTTATCAAAAATAATTCCTGTACAGGAGTTTAATGTATTTCTGGTAGCCGACTATTTTGCACACCTGAAGGATAAATATAGTTTTGAGGGGAGTCAAGGTGTGGTATCTTAGTGTCATATCATTTCATGGGCAGATTATATTATTTTAAACATCAGTCTCTTCACCAGCTAGTCTCTCTTTGATTTGGTGTTAACTTCATATTAATTTTACTTTGAATTCTTTCGTGTAATATCCTAATTTTCTGGGCTTGCTCTCCTTTCCTCACAAATATTATGAACCTCATATACAAGGAGGGGAACTATGGAGGTGGCTCAGTGGGTAAGAACAGTTGCTCTGGAGCGTATGGACCTGGTTACAAGTGTCTGACACCCAATGAAAAGCTTTCATGATAGATATGTCCATAACTCCAGCAAAGGTCCCAAGCCAAAAAGACAAGCTTGTGTTTCAGGGAGAAATGCTGTCTCATGAAAGTAGGGTGAACAGCAATAGACAAAGAAACTGAATGTCCTACTCTGGCCTCCCTGAAAGCTGTACATGCCCATTTGCATATAAAATAATTTAACACACACACACACACACACACACACACACACTAATGCATTTATACACAGAAGCAGACTGACTTTTCTTTGCCACTCAGGGCTCAGTAAGGATCAGAGGTAGCATTCACCTCAAAGAACAATCCAGTCCTGTCACAGTTTACCTGGCTTCACATCAGTACCATGCACAAGGATAACAAGCAGGCATTGACATTATTACTAAATTTTCACTTAAAACTTAACAGTATAAAAAGGATTTTTTTCAAAATAATTACATACCACTTTTAATTTTGTCCTTTTGGATAACCACATATGGGAGTATCAAGACCATTTTCAAGTAAATTCTCCCTCATCCAAGTTGCTCTTAAAAAGTTACTTCAAGCATGAATTCTCCCTTTCTTCCTAACTAATCTGAGCATACAAACAACACACTCCATTTTGCCTTCATCTTTCATTGCACATGTGACTTACTGCATTACATATCACTGTTCATGTCTAGTTTATTTCCCACATCTCACCCAGTTTCGACCCCACAATGCTAGAGTGTGTGTTGATGCCAGTGGTCTATTAAAGAATGGGAAATGGTAGCTATGTCTCAGCTTGTTATTCAAAAGAACATATATTTAATGTGTCACAATGACTATATCCTATGTAAAAGGTGGCATATGATACTGGTCAGAAAGCCCCACTACAAATTGTGTTGAATTTACACACACTCATATCTGCTGATGCAAAGGTGTGAAATTATTTACAGAAATAAAAGATATACATCTGGATCTGCAGATATAGGTATAAAAATAGCAGGGACTACCCCTCATCTTGAAATCCAAAAGCAATGACCTTTGCAGATCTCTCAGTGCAGAATTTTGTCCCTGTGTGAGAAGTCTATTGCCAGTGAAGTCACAATATTTTGTTCTGACATATCTGGATTTATTTTTAAACAAAAGGAAATTTCTTTAGCCCCCTGGGTTTTTTGTTTGAAACAGAGACAAACTTCTCCTATCCCCTTTGGAATCTGTGATAATTTTCATGGCACTCCAGATCATTTCAAAAAGAATAAAATATAATGAAGGGCTGCTCTTACAAACACAAATTTTATAGAAGACTTTGGACTGCCTGTGTGGGAAATTCTTCTCTCAGGGGGAGTAAATTTAAGTGGAGCTGCACTTGGGCTCAGTCTGTATTCCCCTCTCAATTACCATCAATACCGCTGAATCAGGAGCTACACCAAAATTCCTGAGATAGCTTTTTAAAAAATATAAAATGAGAGAAGAAAGTGCTATTGTAAAGGAGAAAGAAGTCTTCATACAGAAGAGGCAACATCCCTGGAGGGCTAGAGCTCACAGTGTGAAATAATGAAAAATAAAAAGAAGAAAAGGAAAATGAAAGAAATACTAAAATCAGAACATGCTCATCACCATCCTTGTTCTTGCTGTTAATTGTTCAGGGATGCAAGTATATGCTATTGTTTTGCCTGCCTTAAGATACCTCTTAAATTTTTAAACAGATATATAATAAATAACCTATGTGATTACTGTAATGTAAAAGAGAACAGCAAGTTTGTACAATGTATTTAGAGGGTTTCTTTTTTTTTTTTTTTTTGAATAAATATGAAACTCTTTCAAACAATGATCCTCAGGCTGAGTCCCTTGTAGTGGCTTATTGCTTAAGCATGCTGCAGGCAACTACTATATCCGCATTTAACAGCTCAAAACAATAAGATATGTTTAGTTGATGAAGAACATTATTCAGCAATGTTCTTAGCAACAGATAGATCAGTGTTTGGACTTCGAGGTTTCAATAAGAAGATCTGCCTTTATTTATAAATATCATAAAAGTCAGTGCAGAATTGCTTTACTACACTTAAGAAATTGCTGAGAAAGAGATCATTTTAAGATAATAGCACAATATGATATATTTGAAAGTGTAGCATATATATGTGTGTGTGTATATGTGTGTGTGTGTATATATATATATATACATATATATATACATATATGTATATATTCAAGCCTGAGTAATTAGATGAGGACGTTTTGTCTTTAACACATTCAGTAGTTCTTAACAGAGACTTGAAAGTCCTGCTGCATAAAACACTCAAGTGTTTCCAGCACTCGCCTACCCATGGGAGCATCATGAAAGCTGTCCCCATCATGCATCTGGTTGTGTGATTAGTAATCTGACTGCTCAGCATTGCAAAACATATTCTGCCTCACTCACGTTTGTTTCACTGCAGAAGCTCCATTGTAGACTCAATTGAATGGTGTGGGTCTGAATTATGTCTCAATTACATAGTAGGATATGTACATTGTATTATATCTGTGACACAAGGATTTGAGTGAGTGAGGTAACACAACTTAGTTCTATCTGATTATAGGATTATAGGAAAATACTCAACAATATTTCAATAGAAAATAAAGAAATAGACTCAATCTATATAACAAAGAAGTATCAGGTTTGGGATGGTGAGTGTATATGTCTCATGATCCTCATTTTATCATAATATAAATATGCTAATTTAACCCAAGTTATAGTGGATATTGTACTACACTGACTAGTGCTCTAAGAATCATATTAACATAAAGACACACCCTAAATGTATGGAGGTAAGAATAATCAGGGCTTAGAATCCAGGTGGAATGGAACGTGGCTGTGAGACAAAGGCTGAGCCCTGGCTATTACTGTTACTAGCTCAGGGAACTGGGCAGACAAGTCTCTATAATGCTCCATGTCTTAGCTTATAAAAGGAAATAAATCCCAAGCGTACCTCACTGAATCATTGCGAAACTTAAACCAGGGAATTCCTTTATAATTTAAACCAAGGAATTTTCTTAAAGCATATTTACTACAGCGCTTTGCTTATAGCAAGTGTTTGATTAATATTACCTGGAAAAAATTATGACCCAGAAAAGTCGGGTTCAGGTTTGAGCTTCCCAATGTACACGGATCATAAAGACCCTAGTGCGAGTGACAAAGGAAGAGAAGTGGCGGTAACGGAAGTTCCTCTCCAACTCAGCCCCTTTAAGTCCCACTTCATAGGGCTGTTCAGGAACATAATAACAGGCCACAAACACAACCGCCCTTCAATACATGAAGGTGAGCTGCGTGTAGGTGGGCAGAAGGGCTACAAAGGTGCAGTGAAGCACAATGGGAAAAGCATAAAACAGCTGTTGATCACTGGGAAGTAGGAGCAGCAAATAGGCAGGAGCCAGTCAGAGAGGAGGCCATTCAGAGGCAGGGAGACAACAGAGCATTCCATGAGGCAAATTGGTTGAGCTTCTAACAGCAGGTAGCTGGGCAAGTCAACTGAAGGATTTCCCCTTGTACTGAGGCCTGGGGTAGTGCACAAGTCCAGCAGTCCTCTCTCTCTGCAGTTGGTATATAGATGCAGAAGTGTCATAAAGGCAACTAGAAGTGTGGGGTGGAAAGCATAGGCTGTGTGTTTATTCACAAGGCTCTACCACCTACCAGGTCAGTGAACCTGAACAAGTCACTTAACCACTGTGGCTCACAAGCACATTTTCTAAAAACTGGGCTGCAGATGGGCCAAGCATCTCATGTTAGCTCCCTTCTTTGAACCCTTCCTCAATTCCTTGTTCATCCAACATTTGCTTCATGTATATACTTGCATATTTCATCAGGAGCAGTGCCTAATTCCCTGGAAAATACTCAGGGAAATCTGTTTTTCTTTTTTGTTGTTTGTTTTGATTTTGTTTTTGCCCAGGAACCAATTTCCTTTCTCTGTAATAATTCTCTCTCTCTCTCTCTCTCTCTCTCTCTCTCTCTCTCTCTCTCTCTCTCTCTCTCTCTCTATCTCTCTCTCTCTCTCTCTCTCTCTCTCTCTCCCATACACATCCTGCTGTAATCATTTCAGTCAATCCAGAAATAGTTCCTTCCGTTCTTCACTGGAGAGATTGTCTCCATTCTTCATCTGGGATTGCTTTTCCTCTGTGAAGCTCTCTGGAGCTGCGAGATTCTTGGTGATATTGCTTCCAATCCAGATACATGTGCAGACCTTTACTATATTATTATTACTAGTAGTAGTATTAGTATTATTATCGTAACCCTAGCAACCAAACTTCATGTCTTTGAAAACCTCAAGGAAAGTCTGCAAACCATCACTGCATTTGCCCTTATCCAAACCTGTATGTGCTTCTTGACCACAAATTAGGTCACAGATAAGTTTGGAAGTGCCAATCAGCCTTGGATTCATCAAGCTTTTTAAAGTGCTAGTGCTGCTATACAAATGGCAATGTGTGCCAAAGATAAGGCTATCATTTGCATAGTTACAATCAGCCAGTGAGAGAACGCCTCCGAGGCACAGGAGATGCATGGCAAGTGCAAAGTCACTTTCACATTTGCATTCATTTCAGTTTTAAATGGAGAACAGAGGACCCCACTGAAAGGGCATCTCCTCCTGTTCAGTTTGATTCACCTGAGCCTGTGCCCAGAGAGCGGCTCAAGCTTTGAAAGTGCATTGTGATCTTATGAGCTATTCTTCTCAACAGTGTATGACATAGCAACTAGGCATTAGTATCCATAATTTAGTGAAAGGAAGTGAATCAAAACCAGATTGAGTGACTTGTTCCGCACTGCAGGAAGTCACATCCAAAATACAGGAAGAATCTACAGCTCTGTGCTGGCTCCCCATCTGTTGCTAAGCCCCATTAGCTATGTTTCCAACATGTACCCTATAATTAGCCAAAATGAGTGCTACCAAACCAGAAACTTGCATTGACTCTCCCACCACCACCACTCCCACTCCCCCACCCCCCAAATAGTCCCTTTCCTTTCAGATACTCAGTTGACTTGTAAGACATTATAAAAATAAAACCACCCTCCACTGTTCCAGGAACAACAACAATGCTGGTGAACTAGAATTCGTTCATTCTGAGGACCAGAGGCACAAGGAGTTAATGTTTCCAGAGGTTGCAGCTGATGCTGAGATAAGCTGGCAATTCTTGAGAGAATTGTGCTCTACTTAAATGACAGGTACCGGCATCTGACTGATATTTGCTATAGTTTTCCCCAGTTGCAAGGTTTTTCCTGAGTACCTAAGATTTATGGAATATCCCTGTATTAATTAAGCATATGTTAGTCTTTTGACGGCAGCATTTTTTTGTATAACACATACAATTTACTGGAAAGACATGATACTAGAAAGGGAGAAAATGTTAAACCTTTTTTTTTTTCAGGAACCATAATGGAAAACACTGTCAGGAACAGAGAGCAACCCCTCTAAATATAAAAAGAAACAAAAAGTAACTTCTTTACTAGAGGAAAAAGAAGTTAAAAGGCACAGCAATCCCTGACTCAGCAAACACAAGCAGTTGATAAATGCACCTGCTACCCTGTCTAGAGCTGATCTAGCCTTTTCAGGGTGGCCTTATCAAGTTAAGATCTTGTTGGAGAGTAATGAACACAAGAAAGACGCTGCTGCTCAATTGCTCATCATTAGAGCCTGTGTACAGCTTGAGGGAGAGCAGGGACTCTGATAAATCAGTGCTTTGAACCTCCAGATAATTGCTGCTCAAATTTTGGAATCCAGGTATTATTCTTGGCTAAAGTATCTGCCACATGGATACACTGCATTAATACACCGAAGACAAAGCAGCATAGGTGTTCAGCCTTACAAAGGAAATTAGCAAAACTGAATGATCCATAAGCAGGGGACTTAGTGCATCACATCAGGCAATATCATTGAAAACCATTGTTCACCACATATAGGGAATGAATGGCAGTCGGTTATGAAAAGACAACTGAGAACACAGAAGAGTGGAAGTTAGTTGTAATGAGACTGCTACAGACATATGAAAACCACTCTGTAGTTTGCAGCATGTCAGCTATGTGAATGCAAAAGCTATTAACCACAAACACTGTCCTAATGCCCTTTCTTACCCACACCAGAGCCCTGAAGAATGGGTGGTGCCCAATGATCACCTAAGTTAAAGAAGAGAGTTACTGTATCTCTAATTTAGGGTAGCATGATATAGATTCATAGGCTCCCTTTTGAAATTCACTGTTGCACCCAAATGGGTTTCTTTTCTTATTCTCTACAACCTACTTGTTCTTCTCAGCCCTCAGCCAACCAGTCAGTAACACAATGGGCATGTCCAGGGCCATCAGATCACTGTCACTTCTTTTTATCTGACTCTGGGGAAATGTCCTTGGGCATCCAGAGGCCACATATGGTTCAGGCACCTCCATGTAAGTGGGAACATATATTCTCCCTCTTCCCTCAACACACTCAGGACTAGTGTCCTTTCCTAACTTACTGCAGTCGATGGAATCCTCCTAAACCTAGAACCATGGTGTTGTGCTCATCTGGTGTTCATGTCAGTGAACTCTATAGTATTTCACTCCTGAGGTTTGTTCAAACAATGATTTGTGGCAGGTTGAAGCACTAAGGACCAAGTCTCCTCCAAGTGTCTAAAATTGCACAGCAATTCCTGTGGTACTCAGAGCATGAACTTAATCTGTTCCAATCCAGTTCTATAGTCCTCCTTTTAGCCAAGTGGGGAAATAGATGTTTATATGTGGACAACATCCTGCAAAAACCTTGCCTTAAAGGTTTGCTAACCAGGCCAGTACTGTAGAGATGTCCTGTAGACCATAGGAGGTGGAGATGGGGCCTTCAGGGAGGCCCTTAATTTATTGTGATTGTATTCTCAAATATAATAATAATAATAATAATAATAATAATAATAATAAATGTATTTGTTTTACATGTCAATCCCAGTTCCCTCACGCTCCTCTCCTCCCAACCCCTACCCCATCCCCTTTCTGCTCCCCAGGAGGGTGAGGACTTCGATGTGGAGTCTTCAAAGTCTATCATATCAGATGGAGCAGGGCCTAGGCCCTCCCCCATGTGTCTAGGCTGAGAAAGTATCCCTCTATGTGGAATGGCTTCCCAAAGTCCATTCGTATACTAGGGATAAATACTGATCCACACTACCAGCGGCCCCATAGACTGCCCAATCCTCTAACAAACACAGGGAGTCTGGGTCAATCCTCTGCTGGTTTCCCAGATATCAGACTGGGGTCCATGAACTCCCCTTGTTCAGGTCAGCTGTTTCTATGGGTTTCTGTAGCCTGGTATTGACTCTTTTGCTCATTCCTCCTCCTTCTCTGTATCTGGTTTCCAGGAGTTCAGCTCAGTGTTGAGCTGTGGGTGTCTGCTTCTGCTTCCATCATCTACTGAATGAAGGCTCTAGGATGGCATATAAGGTAGCTAGTCAATCTCATTATCAGGAAGGGCATTAAAGGTAGCCTCTCCCACATAGCTTAAAGTTTGAAAGCAGAAAGACTACTCCATCTTAGACTGCAAATTCCAGAACAAGGAACTAAAATAAATCTTTCTATTTAAAAGTTAACTGTCCCTCAAGTAGTTTTTGTAGGAACTGAAAACCAACAGGGAAAATTGCTACTTATGGGGGACATTATGTAGACCTGTACCTGAGAGTATGGAGGGTCCTTTAGAGTTGATTTACAGAAGGATGTTGGAAATTTGGAGAAATAAATTAGAGAGAGCCTAAAATGTTACAAGGAAGGTTAAGAAGTCACTGTAGTGGGAGAAGAGAAGACAACCATATTCATAGAAATGGGGACAGCAAAGGTCATGCTATGAAGTTTCAGATCAAAATAACAAGTCTATTTTATGAACTGAATTAAGGTAGTCTTCTTCAAATTGTGGTAAGAATGTGTGTTCCTTGATACTCATTGTGGGAGGAAAAGATTAAGTGGGGAGTTGCCTATCTCATAGAGATTTTAAAGTCTGTAGCATACACAGGATGCAGTATGAGGACCACGAGCTGCTGATAGAAACATTTACATAAGAATCCAATGGACAGTGGAGTAAATAATTTGGGAAATTTGCATCTTGGCAAAAAACTTGTCTGTTAGTTGCCAAAACAAAGCACACAAAAGCTTTGCACTGGGAAAATAGCAAAGATATCACAGGGTCATATTGGAGATTTGCAAGGCAACCCAACCCCATTACATGATCAAAGGTGGAGAAAAACAAATTAGTTTGTTTTTTTTTTCTTTTGTATTTCTTTTTTCATTTTTAAAAAAGTTTAAAAAAATCTTATTTTACATAGCAATCCCAGTCCCCTCTCCCTCCCATCCTCCCATTCCACCTACTATCTCCCCACCCCACCCCTCCCTCATCCAATCCTCAGAGAGGGTGAGGGCTCCCATGGAGAGTAAATGAAGTCCCTAGTAGAAATTAATTTCTAAACTCTGCAGGCAATGAAGAGTTTCATGAAAAATTTCATGTATTAAAGATGGTGCTGCTTTGTTCCATTCTTTTTAGCCACAGTGCATTCAAAGGCCTCTGAAGATGTGATTGAAGCCAAGTTCAGGTCTATCATATCAATGGTAGATCTAGGATTCCATCTGATGTGTGTTTGACAGACATGCAGAATATAAAATTATAGGTCCATAGCACCATTTATTGTGATTTCAAAAAAATAAACAAACAAAATCCTAGTAGGCTTGACATATGTTGTGAGAATTGAATCTGTGCAAGTTGGCCTCCAGAGTATTGCACACCAGTGTTGAGGGAGTGTAGGCAACACAGCAAAGAAGATAGAAAGATTTGAATGAAGCACATTGCAGGGACGAAGACAGTCCAGGCAGTGGTATGGCATGTAAAATTATAAGACCAAGACTACCCAAGACCAATTGGAATCTGCCTTCTATCACAGTGTCTCTCATGTGCTACATAGACCTTAATGATTTCATTGTTGTTCCAGAGTTTTTTTTATCTTACTTTGGTGTTAACTCAGTTTCTCACTTCTTCTTTTGGGGTAGGAATGTATACCCCATGCCTTCATCACTATTTCATTTTGAAAATATGCTACTTCTTCCTCAATTTTTTCAGGGCTTTATGAGTAGGTTTCAAGTTAGTGTCTGAGGAGGCTTGGACTTAGATATTTGAGAAATATTGAAACAGTAAAGATTTTGAAGACTTTTCCTGAAAGAATAAATATGCTCTTTACTGAGAAATGTGAGTGAATCTTAGAGGTCACAGCAGAGTGCTATGGTTTGAAAATAGACTGTCGTTTCCACAGACACACCACAGTTTATAGGGAAGAGGTCACTCTTGAAGGTACCTTTAGTGATTAGGATCTTTGGGGAAGTCCTCAGTCAGCTAGGAAATTCTCTTAATAGATCTTTTAATAGCCTTGTTTCTTCCTCTTCCTCCCTCTGCTTTCTAGCAGCAGGTAAAGCCTGTGTTCTGTCACAACTTCCACCATGAGTACCCACTCAGCCCAGCTGAGTATAACTATGTGGCTATGGTCTTGGACTAGAAACTCCTGAACTCTGAGCCAATAATCAGTTTGCGTCTTCATAAAGTAATTACCTCAGATATTTCATGATAGCAAATGGGAAGTTAACTCATATAAACAATTACCTGATCTAGTACAATAGCCCTAATTGTAGCTTCTCTTTACAGATGGGAATCTTTTAAATCACCAAGCTTTAATCCTAACAGCACACTCTCAATAATATAGGCACAGTTATTAAGAACAAAACTTTCAAAAATAAAAAGGTTTATAGAAATTCCCTCAATCCTTCCCCTTTCCCTCCTTCCACCATTGTTCATGCCTTCCCTGCCTCATTATCCCAGAAGACACAAGCCTTGTCCTTGGCCTGATCTTAGTTCTAAAGGAGTTCCATATCTCAGGGTACAGAATTGACAATATTCTCAGAAGTTATAACATTCACACTTTTGTTTAAGCCAAAATTTTAAAGTCTGTACTAGGGTAGTCAGCTGCTAGCAGGAAAAATTAATGCTGCTGACATGCGGGATGCTATGTTTTTGATTTATACAAGAAACTCTAAAAACAAGCCAAAATCACCAGCAAATTGTAGTAACTGGAAGGTAAAGCATTTACTCTCTATATTTTGTTTCAATCTTCCCCACTGTAAACATTTATGGAAAAGTAGTTCAAATATTATTAGAATAATATAAAAAAGAGTTAAATACATTATAAGTGATAGTTTAAAATATTTACTAAATAATACAAATTGTTTTTTCTTCTTACAATAGGCTAATTCTGTGTTGTCCTCGTAACACTGTGATATTCAGTCTAACCCATAGTGCATTGTTTAAAGAGAAAGAAGCTAGTATAAGGTCAACTTTGAAATGATTGGCTCATTCATCAGTTGCATTGATAAAACATAATATGTAGTGAATGTTATAATATAGTGACAAACATGATTCACAAGAAAAGTGCTTTCCAGTGTAGCCCTGAAACACCACAGAGCTGAAAAAGCAGAACTGGGTGGAAGGCTGACACTTCAAGGATGAGGGAGACTCCTATGTCTGTTTATGTTTTCCATTCTTACTTCCACCACCTGCATGAGTCTGTGTGGGCTTATACTCTCTAGGTGCCTAATTACCACATTCAAAGAGGAAACTGAGAACACTTTCTGCTTCTCAATTTGGGAAAAGCTGAAATGAGATAGTTCAAATAACACTTCCAACACTTACAAGTAAGTGATCAATATGTTTTTGTCTATTATCACTAATAGAGTTGTGATTAGGCACATGGTACCATATAGTCAGCCCAAGAGTCATTGCATATGCACAGAAGTGTGAAAATATAAAGTGATTTATAATGTTGATTTAATAAGCAGTCTTTGAACATATTTACCATAAAATGATACATGCTAACTGATCTTCAATTTGACCTTAATGTAGCATTTTCTTTGAAATAACTAAATAAAACAAATAACAATAACAGCAGAAACCTGTTTCCAAGTTAAAGAAAAGATATTTTTGCAATTCTAACAAGTATCAAGCTCAAGAAACAGCATGCAGCTTATTTCCATGGCTGAGAGAATCCCATCCCTTTTGTACACTGCAGTCCCTACCACTTCTGCTTCCTTCTGTGTCACCAGGGATACTGTTAAGATTCTTCTGTGATTTCTAGGCACCTGGCTGAATAAGACAGAAAAACAGAAGTAAAAGTATGGATTGATTAAAAGTGAGATAAATACAAAGTAAATTCAGTAGCATGGGAGCAGGCTGGGGGCAGCATGTGACTCTAGAATCCTGAGTCAATGAAGGAGGAGATGCTGATCCCCAGGGATTGGCGTGAGGTAGATTGCTACCCTAATCGATAACGGGATGTTAGATGACTTTGAATGATCTGTGCATGAAAGAACCATACAGCCCATAATTTTAACCACATTTATGCGTCATCATTTAAGAGATGAGAAATATATATTTTTTCTTTTTTTATTGATAGCTTTTCTTTCACTGCACTTGTGTCCAATGCATGGCTAAGCATGCTTATTTGTATGTCTCTTTCTACAAGGAAATGCCAAACCACAAATTTATACACAGGAGAGGATGCTGAATGTAGCTCTACCAGCAAAGAACAGGAAGTTATGCTCCACACTAAGGGAGAAGGTTTGGATTATTGGAATGCCCTTATAGTTGCAACTTCCTTGAATCATGGGGATTTTGTTTGTTTCACCTTGCTCCTAATCCATGTCCTCTTCTTGCTTGTGTTACATATGGGATGCATTCCCACCATTTCTTATTCTTTATAGCTGTTTTGAATCCAGGTATCACATTGGCACCCCAGTGCTCATATTTTCAAAAAAAATATTCTGGTTGAGTTCTACTCGTTGAACAAATTGAGGAACAGATCAGGGCTGAACTTGGGAAATCATCAGAAGATGCTGTCTCCAAATACTGTGGAGATCCAAGAACAACAATGAACTAGAAGCAGAATTATTAGATAAGAAAAACTTTGGCCCTTGAGATATTTTGTTTCTTTGTTTTGATTTGTTTCACTATTTCTAGCCATTTTGATTGTTTTCTCACAAATACTTCTTGTAGGTATTGTGAGACTCAACATAATGTTCATCAACTCCTGTTTTCTATTTCATATAGACCTGTATCACTCTTACTTTTTAAATGAAAACCTGGCTCAAAGTATTATCAAAATTGATCTTCAACAAGATAAACCTGACTGCTAACTCTTATAATCATGAGGAAGTAACAAGCACCCTCATCAATATTGTGAGAACTGGATCAAGTGTTCATTCTATTTCATAGCGGCCTCTAAAAAATAAATGTCAGTGTAAAATGTAAAATGAAAACTTGCCATTTCCAGGAGTATTCTTAGATTTTAGTAAAAGAACATGTGAATTTGAATAGACAAATTTATTGTGTAGTCTTACTTTCTTACTTTTCTGACAGTAGATATCCACAAACTTGTTCAATAAGCTTCAGTCAGGATTGCAACTGCCTGTTAATATTTCCAAAACTTTACAAATCTGAAGGTGAGTGTAAAAGTTAACAATCCATCTTCTTAGAATATGGTACTTCTCAAGCTTGACCACTGGATTTGTTTGGTTATTATATTAGCAAAAGTGAATACTTGGATCTAAACTACTTATCTCTGGCTCTTTCTTCTCCTTCGCTGCTGACTATGGAAAGAGCTTTCAGTTGAGATATAAGGGGAAAATGGTTAATGAATCCCCAGTAACTATTGGAAGTGGCTGCCCAGGATGTACAAAGGGATTTGGTAATCACACACAGAACCTATATATTTTTATGTTGCTGAAATATGAAGAATTGTCATCACAACTAAATCAAACCAATTCAGGCCAATTTATTAATATTACAAATATTATATATTGCTGTTCCTTTTGCCATTTTTAAATAATTTGGTTCCATGTAAAACAACAAAAAATATCTGGCTATGATTTAGATGTTGTTTGTCCCCTAAGGCTTGATGTGCTGGGATGTAGGTCTTGAGGTGGTATGTATCTTTAGAAGCTATAAACCACTGAGTGGTTCTTAGGTTATTGAGGGCATTATCTTCAGAATAAATTAATCTATATAATATGAGACATCTGAGTTAAGTCTCATAGTAGAGCAGAAGAGATGCATGCACACCTCGTGACTCTTGACAGATAATGTCCTGCACCAGTATCAAGAATACCACCACCACTGGGTACCACAACTGTAGTCTTCCTTCTTTAAAATTGCACTCTCTAAGGTATTATGAAAATAGCAAGCAAAACTAAATATAACCTTTCTCATATCCATAAAGGTACTCCATTTTTATCTTTTCAGAAGAGAATCAAGAAATGACCTTCTTTGGGGTAAGTTACTAGGGGATAACCTTGGGAATGGACTATTAGGCCACAATATCAGCAATCCTGTACAATAAAAAGTAAACTATACAAGGAACCTTTGCCATCTTTCTTTTTTATTTTTCCTTTTTGTTTGGTGTGACAGTTTACATCTTGATTGTCACCAAATGTTCATGTGGCAAAGGCTTTGTCCCTATTAAAGCACTATTCAGAGCTGGGATCATTTTAGGGATAGGATTTCAAAAGTGGATTAATTCATTATTGGATTAAGACCTTGTAAGGAGTAAGGTTTTTCTGCCCACCGCCGGTCTTGTCCTGCCCGCAGCACCAGCCCCAATTGACACACTGAGACTCTGTATTTGATACAATGTGGTTGGCCAGTTACTAGTTTCTTATCGGCTAGCTATGTCTTAATTATTAACCCATTTCTATGTATTTCCTCGTGGTCTTACCAGGGAGAGGCCGCTGGTGGTTCTGCTTCCTCCAGACTCTACTTCCTCTTTCCTCCTTGTCTCCTAGTCCCTCCTATCTTCGTTTCTTATTGGCCAGCAGTGCTTTATTCATTAACCTGTATGAGAAACATATACAGAATGACATCTCCCATTATTTCCTCTTTTCTGTCTTAAGAAAAAGGGTTTTAACCTTAACATAGCAAAATATATCACACAACAGTTATCAAATAAGAATCACAGTTAACAATATGTAGTTCATTAACATTTAGCAAGATTTAAAGAAAATATTTCATCATCTATTCTATCTTTGAGAGTCTAAAGTCCTATATGTAACTTATCTTTAATCCTAATGAAGGAAAACTATAACCATAAGTCTTCAACTCCTGCAAAGACCACAGAAGGATAATATATAAACTCTAGAAATGACAGAGAAAACTCACTGTCCAGTCAGTCACCTGAAGTTCTTTTGTAATCTTCCATCTTCAGCCCATAGGCCACAATGTGTCTAGCAGACTCTTCAGAAAAGTAGGAAACCTTAAACTGTCTTCCTCTATTGGCAGTTTTTCAGTCACTTTTCTCTGTGTCCTGCAGACTGTCTGGCAGACTCTTCCATGAAGCAGGAACTCTGTAGCAATGTCCATCTTGAATCAGCAGTCACTTACCTGTGGGTCCTGCATGTCCAGTTTATACAGCATAAAGTCCAGACAAGAGCAGTATCTTGTCCAAATGGCTAGTCTTGCCGTATTGGAAGTAAACTTCATAACACATTTCTTCAATGTCCATCTTCAGTCTTCCTTTCTGGTGCAGGTGGTGTTGCCAGGAGCAATTATGTCTCACTGTCAAGGAAAACCCTAAACGATTTTAAATGCCATGTTCTGTAGGTCTTTGAAAGGTTTGAAGAAAGCCTATCTATCTCAAATATATCTCTCTGTATCTTGAAAACCTAACTAACTTAACTCTAAGCTTTGACTATCATAGGTAATTATCTATAATCTGTACAACATTATGCATTATATTTCTAAATGAGCTATATAAACACAATACCTAAACAAGAGAAATATAGATATCACAAAATTGACCTTAAATTGTATCAATAAATGGAAATCCATTCCAAAACAAAGTATTCATTATCTATACCATAATCCCCTTTTTGCCTTTAAAAACAGATTGGTTGTTGTCATTAACCATTTGTAACCAACCCCATTTAAATGAAAACAAACATTTATAAACAATATTTGGGAATTTGGGCATTGTTCTTTCCAAAGTACTTCTTGCTGGTAAGGGCGCTGTCATGGGGGATTCAAAGAAGATGCAGAAATCCTGGCTGTAGTCTGCAAGGCTGCCTTGTTCAAGCTGTTTTCAATGTTGGATCACCAGGAACTCTGTTTCAGGGGTCTGCCTTGATCAAACCACATTAGTCTGGAAGGAATCCACAGCTTTTCATTTTCTGTGGAAACAAAAACAGAAATCCTTTTCCCCAGTAACTTGTCCTTGAACTTAAATTTTGGAGTCAAATCATTTTTAAAATATATAAATTGAATTAATCCATCAGCATTCCTTTTATCAGTTGTTTTTTCCTCAGCAGTCAAACAATTTAAAGACAACAGAATAGCATATAGCATCCATAATTAATCTGTGCTTTCCATCTTTACATGGCTTTTTTATTACTCTGTTTCTTTTACTTCTATGTTTTCATTTTTTGAGACAGGGTTTCTCTGTGTAACTCTTATCCTTGAATTTACTCTGCATACCAGGTTTACTTGGAAATCACAGATATCTGCTTGCCCCTGTCTCCTGAGTGCTGGGATTAAAGGCGTGTGCCACCACACCCAGTTTTTCTTTGTCTTTTTAAAACCATTTTAATTCTTTCCCTCTCCCAAGCCTACCTATATTTTAGAACACACTGTAAACCTTTAGAGGTTTTCTTAATGTGAATCTGTCTTTACTCTAAATGTTTATCTTTTTCTGGCCATGAGTCTTTTATCTGGTAATCAACACCATTGCTAAAATGAAAGTCATAGTAGTTCCTGCCACGGTTTATCAAAGATGGCGGCAGCTATTTTACCGCCAGCAGTGAGAGCTGTGCACTGCAGTTCAGCCCCATGCTGCCGGGTTGGAGATGTGGTCCTTGCCATTGCCAGCTCTCATACACACCAATGAATTGTTAGCAGAGTTTCTTAAAAGCCTTGGGGTTTTTTTTGCCACAAGTCAGGAATCTTCCCTTAAAGGAGCCGCGCAATTATATGCTTGTCTCTCGCAAAGCAGAGTACAACTGAGAAAAATGCTGCTACCAAGAAACCTTGCTTTTGTTTTTAAACCCTTTTTTAAGCTTTTTTTTTTTTTTTAAATTTTAAGTGGAAGTTCTTATTAGCCACGTGGGCACCATATGTAAGGAATAGCATTTTTCCTCTGGCTGCCGGTCTTGTCCTGCAGCCGCACCAGCCCCAATTAACACACTGAGACTCTGTATTTGATACAATGCAATTGGCCAGTTACTAGTTTCTTATCGGCTAGCTATGTCTTAATTATTAACCCATTTTTATGTATTTCCACATGGTCTTACCAGGGAGAGGCCACTGGCAGTTCTGCTTCCAACAGACTCTCCACCTTGACACCTACTTCCTCTTTCCTCCTTGTCTCCTAGTCCCTCCTATCTTCCTTTCCTATTGGCCAGCAGTGCTTTATTCATTAACCAGAATGAGAAACATACAGAATGACATCTCCCATCAAGACCTAATGGATAACTAGGGATGGTGGAAAAGTTAGAAAGAAGAGGAAGTAGATAGTGAAGGACAGGACAAAGTCCTGGGATTAATGGCATGCTCCACCACAGCCTAGCCAGTACAGCCATTTTTACTAGATGATGCGTATCTTACCAAATAAAGTAGACATTATCTTTTTAGAATATTTTGCTATTGAGCAACTTAGGCATGTTAGCTCAAGGACTGGACACTGCATTTTCTATGAGCTAATTTGTGGACAGTCAGTCTTTCAAAACATGCAGTGTACACCATACCAACTGAGATACAACTAAGAACAGAGTTTTACATACCATGTTGCCACTTGTTCCCTTAGAACTCTCCATTCCGTTCTCCCCACTCCAGAGTGTGTGTGTGTGTGTTTTCAGATATCAAGCCATAGGACATGCAGAAATTTTCAGTTAATTTTTACGTTACCTGTACACATCTATTTGATCTGCATTAGCATCAACATTCCACCTGGTTTCAAACAGAACACCTGTTAAAACATTTCAGTCTGTAGACCTTGCCATAGCAGACAAGCCATTGTTTCAGATCTTCATGGAATCCAGTTGCACTGACCAAGGAACATCCCTTTCAATCACTCTTTCTTGACTTGGTGATCTTTCCGCTATCTCTGTCTTCAGGATTGAGGGGTGTGGTGTCTAACTCACCTCCTATCAAGGCCAGGCCCTCAGGGTAGGCAGTGAAAGTCCCATTCTTCTGCTTCCCACCATTGTTCTCAGACAAATCCTATTGAATCTTTTGCAACTTGCCCTTTTGAGCCTGTCCTCTCCCCCTGACAAGAGCTTCTGAATACCTACCTACAGGACAGCCTGACTCAAAAGTCAATTTGCCTTTCTTATTGTGTTCTTTATCAAGGTTTCCCACCAAGTACTTGAAAAATTCTCATTCTGTGATGTCCAAGTCATCAGCAAAGACTTTGGTTACATCAGGGTTACCAATATTTGCCTATATATTTACATGGGTAACAAGACTTGCAGATGAAAATGGTTTTAGAAGTTTTCCCATAATCTGTTCCTATTTATTAAGTGTTCAAATCCACAGCCCCCTGGAAATCTCTGCTATTTAAGTCTGACAGTGGGTGTGTAATTTTTGCAAGTAATGTATGTCACCTTCCTACTTAATGCATGCAGATCTGAATGAGATGAGATTGGAAATGCCCCAGAACACAGTAGAGAGAACAGAACATAAGAGCACTGGGTGAACTCTTTAACCTTAACTTTAGTGGTGAGAAAAAGTCCTTAAATGTTCAGATGTGTAGAAATGTCCCCAGCATAACCTTTTATGATCCTGTTCTCTGCAGAAATATTTCCCAAAGCTTTAGTAGAGTTAGGTAGAAATAGGCTCTGGATTAATTTTGACCTTCTGTGGCAATGTATTTCCAGGACCAAGAATTTATGTGCAGAATATTAAATGTCACATGCAAATATGAAAATGGTGCTACACAGTTGCAGATAGCCCCTAATTGATATTGAGCAGACTTTTCCCTTTAAATGTTAATGAAACTGTTGTAATTACTAAATGACCAAAACAGTGCAGAAGCCAGGGTTCACAGCTGTAAACCATTACTTGTAAATTGCTGGTAAAGCCTTGCATTAGCAGATGGCTCAGTTCATGGAAAGAAACTTTCTCAAGATGCTTTTCTTCCATGCTTCGGTTTTGGAGCAAATTAGATGAGCACATTAGAGAGGAGGAGCAAGTGCCTGCTTGGACATGTCGCTGGAGATAAGCACCCCCTTTGATCTTCTTCACTTCCCCTGTCCCCCATCACATTCTTTGTAGAAAATGCTGAGTATCAAAGAAAAGGGAAGGTAAAACTGACAGAGCTTATAAATATTTCAAGTAGCTACAGATGAGCATATTTCTGCCTGTTTTTTTTTTTTTTTTTTTTACGGAACTTGAGTTTCCTACATCCTGAGGTAAATGGACATGCTGGCATAGAGGTAAATAAGAAAGGGGTGGGGAGAAGAGTGTGTGTGGGGGATGTGTGAAACCTGCTAATAAGTCAGTGGCAGAAAACCAATTGGAAGAAAAATAGAGCATTTGAATGGGTTTAGTACCCTCAAGCAAGGACTGTCTATAAAGCTGTGTAAGCAAAACCATTCAGAAGATACAAGCAATGTCTTTATTAGGGATGCCTGTGGCTCATCTCTGCTTTGTTCTGTAAATGCCATTCCAGCTTTGCAAATGCTCAGAGGGTCTTAGCTTAAGTGAGGGTATTTTACAGAGTCAGTACAGACTAGCCTTTCATTAATATGAGTGAAAGAGTCATTAAGACATTTGCCAAGGAACAGCAAGGGGGAAATGACTTGTGTGCATGATACCATTCTAGAAAGGACAAAGCCTTTCTCTTTGCCATAAACTGCTCTGTAGAGATGATATTTAAAGTAGTCCCATTTTCTGGACACTTTGAGTCCTTGTACAAAAAGCATTTGTTAATATTTCAAGGTTTTCTTTTTTCACAGGAAAGTAACATTGTGACAGTTATTGCTAGGTTTTAAAAAAATCAACTCAGTCTAAATAGTCTGGCTTTAGGTAACTTGATAGACATGTGAAGCATTGGTTAGACTTCCTGTGAAATCACCCCATGTAAAAAGTGAGACATGGCTGCAAGTTTCAGCAATGTGTAACTGTAGGATATTTCTATTAAAGCAGAATTACAATTGACCCAGAACATCGGAATGGATGATTAAATTCACACAGCCTGGCTTGAGTCTGGATCCTGCGATTAGGAGCATTACAACTCATAAAAGCAGGGTGACAAGTAGGGAATCCCTCCTGTATCCAGAACCTGGCTGGCAAAATATTGCTACTTACTGTTTAGGCATTCGGCATACTATCACGTTCTTGACTACACTTGGGACCATTAGGAACCATAGAAAAAAAATGACTCAATTTCTATTGTTCTTTATGCCTGGTGTTCTTGACTGACCACTCTGGATTGTTAAACATAATCATCTTTCTTCCTTGACTTCTATTTTTTCCTCTGGGGGGTTGATTTTAGATGATAGGTTTTAAAAGAACGCAAGGAAGCATGCAGACAATTTAATCTAATTCCTAAGAGGCAGTCAATCAATTCTTAACTCTTCCAGAGATGGAAGGCATTTTTGGAGGCATTCCAACATCTGAGTAGTGTGGCTGAGATCTGCAGTCATAAGCCTTCCCTGGTATTTTTTATGTGGCCTTTAGTATAATGTTCAGCTTATCTATGTTGCCTCAGTATCACCATCTATCAAACTGGTAACAATTTACTTCAATGAATGGTCTGAAAATTAACATATTTAAGACACTCAATGACAGATATCAACTGCTCTTCCATGTAATGGAATCCAACAAACCTTTGAATTAAGGAGGTTTCACATACCAAAAGTATGAGACTCAGTCATGGATATGAATAATTTCCATGAGGAAAATTAATAAAAAGCAATTCATTCCTTGCTTTAGTTTTATAAAGTACTAACAACTGGGAAGTTGAGTGCTGGATAAATGAAACTAGTATTCCCATATCATTTTGTGGTTTCACTGAAAAATAAAAGGATTTAAAACTGTTAAAATTTTAAATATTTAAGATAAAAAAATAATTTTTATTTTCCTGGCTGTCTTTCACCATCTCTTTTATTTTATTTTATTTTTTAACAACAGGTACTTAAAAATCTTTATGATTTTCTTCCCAATTTCTATATTGGAAACCATAAAACTAGTCCC
The DNA here is from genome assembly GCF_943737965.1 of Phodopus roborovskii. Taxonomy (NCBI): domain Eukaryota; kingdom Metazoa; phylum Chordata; class Mammalia; order Rodentia; family Cricetidae; genus Phodopus; species Phodopus roborovskii. The sequence goes on from NW_026126436.1 coordinate 1,248,772, forward strand.
TAAAAGGATATTAGGGTGAGATGAGTGTACTACTAGTCATCGTTGAGGTAGATGGTGGAAACAATACAATGAAAATTTGTGCAGATATGTGGGAAAAGAGATCATTCTATATTTGAGGGGCCAAGAATATTTATGATAATTAATGAGTGCTATGAGACCTTCCAAATCAAATGAAGTAAAAATAATGCAAGAAAAATTGTACAATTTACTTTTACTGTATGCCATTACTGAGAGAATGTCAGTGGGTTAATTAGGGCACCTGCTAAGTGGTTACATCAAACACCTGGAACTTAAGGACAGTGTTCAGTTTTTATTGCTATACCCATCCCAACGTGATGAGGCTAATGTGACATACCTACACTTGGACTCCTAGGGACATTAGAGTGTGAGCAATATGACCTCCCACTGGTTGTTGTTGTTGTTAGTATAGAAGAACCTGCAGGACTACTTACATGAGACCAGTCATTTTTACTGTGAGTCAGCTGGACAAAAGAGAGAAAAATTAGCTCTACAGATACATATTACTTCATGGATTTGTAGTAGAACTTAAGATAACTTCCATCTTCAAAGGAGAAATCAAGGCCATATGAGATCTACAGAACTATAGAGGAATTTTAAATTACATATTGAGAGAAACCTGACTTGTTTCCATGGAGACTAAAGATTATTTTTCCAGAGGAAGCCAGTGGTCTGGATTGGGAGTCATTCTGGAGTTCCTAGACAATTAGGAATATTATAACTTTTTGGTTTTTAGTTTTACTATTGATGTGATAAAACAATGTGACAAGAGCAAATTAATAGAGCAGGACTTTATTTTAGTTCACAATTCATGCACCGGTTGTCACAGCAATGGAGATAGATAGATAATAAATAGATAATTGCTAGAAGATAGCAAGAAGGCATATTATAAATAAAAATGTAATCTTGGGTTTTGGCTTTTATGCAATTAAAAAAGGTAAGAAATTCAGTGATGTATCTGATAAAGTGTAGGAACACAAGGATGCTGATGGCATTGCTAACTCCAAATTTAATAGCATCAGACCAGGGAAGCCGATGCTGTATCTCCACATCTCAGATCTAAAGTTGATAAAAGTCAGACTCAAAGGACAGAGGCTCAGGAGTTTTGGTGTCCATGGGCAAAAGGGAAAAGGATTTTCAGACTCAGCAAAAGTAGTCAAGGGAGAACCACAGAAACAACACAATCCTGGGTTTCTAACTAAGACTAACCACAGCACAGGTACGTAAGTATTGTCAAATAATATAAGTCCATATGAATTGTCAAGGGACATTTCCCAGGAAATGTCTATTGTCCAAATTTCATTTATGCTAAGGTCTCCCTTGCAGTTGCTTTCTCTGACAATAATGAGAAAGTATCACAAAGCCCGATTTCATATTTAAAATGATCAGAACTAAGGTTCAGAAGAACTTGTTTCTGAGGGTTTGTAGGTTGCACCCCACAGGGAGTTTGGTAAGACATTAAGCACAGACTTGGAAGCAAGATTCTGGGATTCTAGTAGGTGCCAGATTTCAACTACTGGTTAAAACTGGTGAATTGATTGTTGTATTCATGGCTTATTGTTCTCATAACTAGGTTGTAATGGACAAGGTTCATTGTTGATAACTGGGTGTTGATGTTCATAGTTTTTTATGATAAGAACTTGGTTGTGATGCGATTGGTTTATTGTGTTGGTAACTGAGCTCAGATGCTCCTAGTTTATTGTGTTGGTAACTTGGTTATGTTGCTCCTGGTTTATTGTACTGGTAAATTTGTGGCAGTGTTCAAAATTTATTTTGCTGATAACTTGGCTCTGTTGCTTATGGCTTTCTAGGCTGACAGTTTGAGGGATGTGTTGGTTTGTTTGTTTTTAGCAGCGTCTGCAATTCAAAGATTTGTCTTAATTATATCACTTAATTCCCTTAGCCTAGAAATTTGTCACGTAGGATTTTTTATTTACCTGTCTCCCTGCAAAGTGTAGAACTGGGAAAGAGAAAAGAAAAGAAGAGAAAGAAAAAGAGGAAAGGAAAAAGGTAAAACATTTTTCCCCAGATTAAGCTATCAAGCGTTTAGATTTTGTTTGTGTGGGGTTTACTAAAGGAGACTATATTATGTTTCAGTATTGAAGAGTGATTTCCATCTTGGCTCTGATGGATTCTTGTTCCATGCTGGTAGATAAAGCTCCATTCAGAATTTCTGGCACTGTGCCTCCTGACACTGTACTCCTGCATCAAAGCAATGAGTCATAATGACACATGTAGCCTTTTTTATTTCAAGAAAGTGCCAAACAGATGTGCTGCCAAGCCTCACAGGTGCTCCAAGATTGTCTTCCCATGAAAGTTCTATCTGGCAAAGACAACTGCCCATTTCAAAGATGGCGCTGTCATTTTTATACTTCAAAATGGCATCATAGCATGCAAGTTCTTCTCAGAGGCAAACAATACACACATCAAGAATTGATAAGGGTGTTTGTCTTTACTCAGGTCATGATGGTGTTTGACTCACTGCATCTAGAATTCATATGATTTGGCTGTGCATTCCCTGAAGATATGTTTAAATCTCAGGTCTTCAGGAAGCTGCAGCAATCCTTGAAAAAAATAGTTTTCTGTCAATCCCTACCTGTAAGCACTGTACAGCAATATCCTTCTTCATAGCGCTCTCTCTCCAATGTGGAGGCTTATCCTGTTCAGGAATTAAGTCAGCACACTTTTGTGATGCTCTGATGGAGTGGTTCTCTAAGGGAGAAATACACATTCTGCTGCTCATTATGCAACTCTAAAAATTGAGTCTCACTGAGATTTTACCTATATGACCTTCTAATTTAATGACATAAAATTACAGAAGTTTCTCTCCATTTGTTTAAATCATACTGTGGCTTTTTTAGATCATGATTTCTCAGAAACATTGCATGCAAGTAAGATCAAAAGATCCCTGAGTTTTCATTCACTTTTATTTTCATTTGCCTGTGTGACCCGGTCTCATCCACAATTATAATGACAAGTTAATATATAGATAGGTAGGTAGATAGATAGACAGACAGATGACAGATATGTATATGATACTGATCAAAAGAAAATATTCCACACTTATGATGTGATAATAATTAGGTAATTTACTTAAAAGTATCCACTCTTCTTTATCTGTGAGCAAGGCTCTGCCCTAAATGTCAAGGACAAGTTGAGACTAGAACAAACATAAAGTCTTCTGACTGTGAGGCTTACTTTGTCATGAGTTACCTCACTGTTTATCCCGGGACTTACAAGGCAATAGCAGTACCTGTACCTATATGACTCTACACCTCCCTTGAACAAAATTAATTATTAATAACACAATTAGAAAGATTCATGATAAAACTGTAAGAAGCAATGCAATTTCCAGAACTATGATAAGGAACACAAATCTTCTGCTTTCTTTGTTAATTAAATTTGTTGGTTGTATAATTTGTTTCATTATTTCTGGGTATTCTTACCTGGACAACTAAAGGCCCTACAGTCCTAGTTCGCAACATATTGTAAAAAAAAAAAAAAAAAAAAAAAAAACTTCCCATGTTTTCATATTTTCATGGTAGAAATGTGGGCACATAGCTCACTGGAAGCAACTTTTGCTCCTTGTCTGTTTCCTTGCATTACTTTGTGTGGCATATTCTTCTTTCAGCTATTTGTGTGGCATATTCTTCTTTCAGCTATTATACTTTTTTAAGCTTTTTAAACAAATGAGAAAGTCTTGACAGAAATTTTGCTCCTTAATTTCCATGCTAGTATGTACTATCACAAACCTCCTGGTCTTTAGAAAGATTTATAATCCTATTAAGTCACTTCAAGTAATGGAGTAATGGGATTTTCGAAAAACTTAACCAAGTTTTCCTTTCTAGGAATGTACTGTCCTATTTACCACCTTACAGTTATGGATGTCTTTTGCTGTGCTGAAGAAATGGAGTACAGTGAAGCTCCTAGGACAATGTTCTTCAGTTAGGGAGTAGAAAGATGTAAAACAAATTACTTAAACATCTGTTGTTTTGTCTGTCTTCTGCAGCAATTCACCAAATGTGCTCTACATTTCCACAAATGTATTCTAGAAGTTTCCTTGTTGCAATATTAACCATATGATTGTAGAGGAATTTTCACTCTTCTATGAAAACCTGACCATTTGGATTGTCCTTTTATGGTGATTAATTTTAATGGAGTCAATATATGACCCCAACAAAAACAATAAGAATCTGTTCCTGGGATTGTTCACCTTGACAAAAAGTGAAGGAACACTTATGTTCTCTGGACAAAGAGAACTTAGATCTTTTTAAATATTAAGAAAATTATTTTTACAAAAATTATTTTATTACTTTATATGTTTTGATGTTTTACATTCATGTATGTATATGTACAATGTGTGTACAGTGTCTGAGGAGGTCAGAAGGAGATATCAGATCTCCTGAAACTAGAATCACAGAGGGGGAAAGCCCTCATATAGATGCTGAAGGTCAAACCAGGCCCTCTGGAAAAGCATCGGGTGTTCTCAACCACTGAACCATCTCTCCAGTTCTAGACCTTAAGGACATGAATGCACAGAATGTTAATAGCATTGTTCTTGGTCACAGAAAACGTTAGAAAAGGCACTAAGTCAGAACACCTTAGATTTGTGCCCTTGTTTTACCTCTGTCTTTACCTGGTTGGAAGTGGTTTAGAGGATTGTCTTTCAGGAAGAGGGAGAACCATCCTGGTCACATAATATTTTACTCAGTTTCAGCTTGCAAATTGGTTAGTTGTGTCATTAGTAACAGAGTAATTGTGTTAATGAAATTGTTAGCTTTATCACACAACGTGGTGCTTTATGTTGCTTCTGTAGGTTAAGCTCCATTGTCATTAAAACTGACATTTCACCTTATTTATACCATTAGAAAAGTAATTAATGGTTTAATAAACTATATAGAACCCCTTTATTTAAACAAAAAGTTTAATAGAAGTTAGATAAGAAAAAAAGGAAATACAACTTTTAAAGCTGAAAATATATTCTTAGGCTAACTTCTGAATGACATACGGTTAATTTAAACCATACTGTATGCATAGTTATTAATTTTACCACATTCTTTAAAATAATAAAATATATCAAATGTGTACATTTTAGAAGTTCAACTTTTCTTTAAGTTTCTTTCTCAAAGAAATATGGATCTTAAAGATTTGTTTCATAACATTTACTATTCATCATCATGTTGTTACTATACAAGCTAAGAAACTGAAATTTTATATTATTTAGGAAATTTTTAAAAAATTCTTAAATTTCTATTTGTCATTTTGTTCCAGGCTTACCTTGCAAAGTGACTGCAGATTTCCTTCTTGATGACTGAAAAACCTCAGAATACTGTGTAATCAGTGCTCTGGGTCAGCAATTATCTGTATATCAAGTCTGCTACTGAAGGCACTAAGCAACATCAGCAGTCCTCTGTGTTGACCATTGTGACAGCAAAGGAGGCAGAATCTGTCCAAGGCTTCAGGCTTATTGTCATTTTTCCTACAGAAGAGAAAGGTGTAGAAGTGTGGCTGTGCTAACACCTATGAACAAAGCTGACAATTAGAATACTGGAAAGCTTAAGGGGGTGAAGAACTTGAGACGATAAAGCAGTGTGTTGTTATTCAACATGCAGTTTATGAGAACCACTCACTGCTGAAATGCAATTATACTGAAAAACCAAACCAAACAAACAAATGAAAAACAGAAATAGAAGCCAGGAAGAGGTCACGTATTTCTAGACAATCTAGTGATAAAAAACGGGCAATATATAAGATTCCTGAATAAAATATGTACTGTGGAAAGGGATAGATAATACCATGGTGATATGGGGGCCATGTTATCAAGGAGTTTAAAAGTTGAGTAAGAGGAAAGAATCATACTCTAAAGGAGATCATAAATGTATGCATTCGTTGGATGTGTATTCAGAGTGATAGTAGGTGAGAGGTGATACAAACTGTGTACTTGCTAAACAGTGTTCTTTAATAATCGGCTGACCCCAGCCTTTTGTTAAAGAACAGATTCTGGTTAGGCAGAACTTGAGATGCTTATACAAGCTCACAGACTATGCTTTGAGTAATAGATTGTGAAACATTGAAAAGTATATAAAATGCTGTGTTGGGGAGTAAGAGATAATTCTTATTTGTTACTTTGAGGGTACACTAAGGCTAACTGAGAGATGATGAAATAGCTTAGATGACAGAGGATGGTGACTTGGGGAAGTGCTGCAGCCATAAGAGTGCTGAAGTGTATTGAGAAGATTTAGTTTGTAGCTAGGTTGAATAATTTACTAAGGGACTTATTAGAGTAGTGAAAGAGGTAGAAGAATTTGAGGACATGTTTTCGAAATTTTTGTCATTTGATTTTCTTTTGAGCTGGTCTGTGGTCACTGAAATTATAACTGGTATTTATTGAAATAAAGGTGATCTTGTGGAATAGGAAAATGGAAATGAGAATCTCAGCTTAGCATATGTGAAACCCTTACTAGAGATTTTATTGAGACAAAAAGTGGGCAATTAGATGCAAAAATTAGGGCAGACTATGACTGAACATAGAAAATAGAGAGTCATTAGCCTTAACACAGCATTCAAAAGAAACATCCTCAACAAAATTCACACATGCATAATAAAGAGAGATGAGATGACACTACTCAGTGATGCCTAACACCCTTCAATGTAACATGATACAGAAAGGACGCACAGTCCTGAGAGCTGAGGATAACAGCCAATAAGTGTAACCTTATTGTAGCCAAGAGTAAGTGAGTATCCCTCTTGAATAGTACTGGTAGAAAAAGTGACACACACATACACACACACACACACACACATATATATATGCATACATACATACATACATACATACATACATACATACATACATATTTGATCATTGGCTTTATCTAGGGAAGAAATTTAGCACTGTGGACAAAGTTGCTTCCCATAAAGAATTAAGCAAAATCCTTGATGTAGCAGGTTCCAATTAAGAGTAATATAAGAGTATTCATTGTTTCAGGTGTGTTTTGCAGTAGTATGAATGGAAGAGTTTGTTTGAAGTGTAGCATGGAAGAGAGGGCATACAGCAAGATGTCTCCATTGGGTACAGGTGTTTGTCATCCAGCTACTTCATGACCTGATATATAATGCTTGACTTTTGAAAAGTTAGGAGACATTTAAGGGAAACCATATAAGAGAGGAAGGAATGTATTTAAACAGGAAATGGATATAAATAAGAAATAATAATGGGGAAAGATTTAATGTAGCATGCTAACACTCATATGTGGAAATGATGTATATATAAGCATACACATATGTGCACATATATGCCATGAAAGAATGGAGATTATTTAGAGGAAGGAAGGCTACAGTGGGAAGAAGGAAAATAATGAAGCTAGTTCAATCATATAGCTACATAAAAATGTCATAATGAGACAAAATTTAAAGAAAGGAAAAAATAAAGCCATCTATATTCTAGTGATGAGTCAGAAGAGAAGAAATACTCAGTAAAGCAACAATGTGGAGAACATTAAGATAACTTGATTTAGGCAAGGGGAGATGGAGTCTAGAGCACCAGAAAAAGACAGACCTCCCTAGAGTCATGAACATCACATTAATTAAACCTTATTTTGAACCTAGTTCTCAGAAGCAGGTGAGGGTAGAGTGCCAGTTCAAGAAGGCTGGAGTACACTGCACAGCCTGCAGGCAGCTCAGCAGGCTGGTGAGTGTCCTTTCCATGGCGCTCAGATGGTCTGAGCCTGTTTTATGAAGCTCAGCTTGTCTAAGAGTGTCACTCAAAAGTCTTACTGTTTATATAGTCTTGTGGAAGGAGGATTCTAGAGTGTGCAGTTAGTTTCAGGGCCTTCCTAAGGCTTGTGAGCTGTTGACTTCTAGTGCTTAAGGAACTTGCATACTAGATGGAATAACTTATCTTGGAGGAAATTTCTGTACAACATCTTCCCCAGCCTGTGTTCTTGTTTTGCCATCAGAACACTTTTATTAAATTTGACAAGATGCCTAACAGATTTAATACCCTTCCTATATATAAAATATGAGTATGGTGTCAAATTTAAAGTTCAAGCATTACTTGTATATGTTCAATGAAAATCTAATGAGCCATGTAGTACCATGTCTTGTATATACTGACAGATAAGTGTATGTAATTTTGGATCCATTTTCTTTGTTAATTTGTGTCATTACTGATACCTGATATAACTATTGTAGAAGTTTAATCTGCCTAAGTAACCATTAATGGAATACCACTAAGCTAGTTAAAGGATTTTCTCAGCCAGGCATAAGTTCTTGGCCCATCCCTCAGCTGAGAAATCCCATTTCTGTGTAGCTTTAGGACAGTGGTTCTAAATCTGTGGATTAAGACCCCTTTGGCTAATCTCTAGCTCCAAATGTATTTACATTGCAATTCATAAAAGTAGCAAAATTACTGTTATGAAATAGAAATAGGTAATTTTATGTTTGGGGGTCACCACAACATGAGGGTATTAAAGGTTTGCAGCATTAGGAGAGTTGATTACCATTATATTCAAATGACACATGTGTCTTAGTGTCAATTTCACTTCACGTGGATTTAACTGAAATGCAATCTCTTCTTTTTTCTTCTTCTTCTTCTTCTTCTTCTTCTTCTTCTTCTTCTTCTTCTTCTTCTTCTTCTTCTTCTTCTTCTTCTTCTTCTTCTTCTTCTTCTTCTTCTTAAGTCACTTGATATGGGAAGACTCTCCTTTAATCTGGACCTTTTGAAGTGAGAAGACCCACCTTTAACTTAAGCCACAAGTTCTGGTGGCAGCCTAGATAAAGGACATGGAAGAAGAAGGTTTTTACTCTGGAATCTTGGACTTTCCATTGGTATACAGGCATTATTGAACTAGTTTAACCACAGACTATTAGCCATTTAAATAAATCCCCTTTAGATATATTCATTTTACCCATTGTATTTCTCTAGGAAACCCTGACTAATTCAACATTTCTCCACTCCTCCATTACTTTCATGCACTCACAGATCTTCTATGAGGATTAAAGTTTCTTGCCAGAACACATTTTACATGTTTTGTTTTGTTTTTGTTTTTATATTATTAGGGCCTAGCAGAGATCCCAGCATTTTGTGTGAGTAAATGGGAATATAATTGAATTCAAGATGAGCACATTTTATTATACTATGTTTTAGTCTTCTTCTTTTAGACAGGATTTCATGTAGCACAGGATGACCCTGAACTATCATCTATGTAGCCGGCTAGAATTAATCTCCTTATCATCCAGACTCTACCTTCCAAGGGCTGGAGTAACTGGCATGCTGCATACAATTAAATAGCAAACAAGTCTTCTTTCCTTAACCATCCTGTCCAGTGGCTACTGTTAAATATCATTTAACTGTGCTTGAAGGATTTACTATTTGTCTATTTTGTCTCCCGTGGGCTATGATTTTTCTCTTATATTGCTACAGGCCTATGGCAGAGTTTATTCTCTCAAGCTGTTCCCTGGGCTTGAGACTGCCTCCTGCACCATATCTACATAAAGCACCCCCCTCCACAAGCTGTACAAGGTCTTAACTCTCTTGAATTTCTTAATTTCCAACACTTTTTTCTGGTTTCACATATGTGGGTTTCTTGGACCCATGTTTTTATCCTCAAAGTTTTTTTTTTTTTTTTTTTTTTTTTTTTGAGAAAGACCAATGACTAACAAATACCTGTGAACTAATTCTTCCTAGCATTTTTGTCAAGCAGTTTGTCCCTAAACTTTCAGTATGTCTTAATATTAAAACATATATAATGAATCCTTCTTTTGTCTATATGTTTTCCATTTTTTAAGCAACAGAATTTCCAAATAGTAACACCTAATGATTTCCATTATTGAAAATACAGTTTTGAACTACTTCCAAAAACAGTTTTACAAGATGTGTTTATTGTCACTATTTTGATGTTAATTATACAACTCTAAAAGGAGTTATGTACTTAGGCATATATAAAGCACAAATGCAAATGTATTATACAGTACATTCTGGATCAAACACAAGGGACCTGCTATCTGAATAATGTGTTTAACAGAGAGAGTGTAAACATAAAAGTTAAGATGAACTAAAATGCTTTTATTGATTTTTTTGTCTATTATGCCAAAGCTTATCAGACAAAAGTAACTCCAAGTATAATTTATAAGAATTTTGATAAAGTTAATTTGAAATCCAGCAGTCTTACACTATTAAATTTAAAAACCAGTTGAAATAAACATGGTATCTTAAATCAAGGCAATTCATTGTTTTAGATACAATCACAGTCCCTTGCTACAGGTTACTCAACCACAGACAGATGAATGAGCAATATATTGAAGCCTTAGAATACAGACAGTGATTTCCTCCTTACTCATTACCCTGGACGCTACACTGCTTTGACTGCTCTTTCTTTTCTCCCCTTTTAACTGTACCTTTCTATGGCATAGTCTTTCCTTGTCTTCCTACATCCCTGACTCTTTGTATTAAATGATTTCTCAAGCATTTATCTACCACCCATTTCATCTGATTTTTCTGTAGCCTTGAAATTCTGCAGTTTAAAATAGTCACTTTATCATCTTATGATTTCCTTTATTTCAGTCATTTAAATTGTCTCAATGTATGCATTCACAACACTTAAGACACTTAAGACTTTTGAAGTATTGCAAACATAGCCCTTTGCATTTTATTTGTACGTGCTCATTTTGTAGACAGAGAATTGTTCACTAATTCCCTTTTCCTTTCCTTTGAAGGACACTTAAGGAGTCTCAATTTCTAAGTCTCTTCAGAGCTAGGAATGCCTGCATGCCTGCCATGTGTCCATAGGAAGTTAGGTACCAGTAATGGATGGTTCTCTCAGGTCTGCCCAGAAACACCCTGTACCTTAATCATCTCACTAGGTAAATCTCCTAGCTTTATTCTTCCTGCCTTTGCTTATCCACCATTCTCAATGAAAAAATTCTTAAAGTGATCCAGAGGAAAGGGACAAGTGATAGATAAACCTATGGCTCTTGAAATAGATATTCACCACATATTAATCATTATTTCCTGATGTCACTATAAACACACATTTCCATTTTGTTATGCGACTTAAATGGCTATTTGTCACAATAGTTGACATATCCTATTACGAATCTCCAACTTAATGTACCTCATGTTGAATTCATAGGCTGCTTAAACTGTTTTCCTCCTGTGTTTTTTTTTTCACATATCAAAGCATCTCTATGATGCATTGTTCCTTCTGTTCTCCCCTTCCATCATCTCACTAAAGATTCAGTTCATCAAAGACTTCTGCCATACTTATATAAGGTGATGTTGAACTCTACTGCTAAACAGTGTTCCTGGCTACCTAGCCCATGATTAACCTTTGGATTTGCGAAATCACCGTCTATGGGACTTCAATCTCAAACTCCATGTTAAGAATATAGTCCTCTTTTGTGATTACATTTTATCTTTTGCTACCTCCTTTCTCACCAAATATCATTTTATACATCATCTTTCTTTGTCTTTATAATACAACCATAACTGGGAATATTTGAATACATTTATCTTTATATCTTCAGCAGTAACTATATGTTCACTAAATGTTTGTTGAATAGATGGGTGATAACAGTTACATCACAGATATTTCTATTTAATTTAAGGAATGTATAATATATATATATATTAGTAAGTGCCTTAAATAATAAAATCGATCACAGAAATGGTCACCTATAATTTACATTAAACCACCCAAAAGGGAAAAATATTCCACAGCATACTAAAATTTAATTATACACTGTTTTATGATTAGAACACACATACACACTTTTTGGAAGCTGTAGCTATTGAGCATAATAAAAATAATGAATTTCTATTAAATTAACTAGGAATAAGCAGTACTAAGGATAATTTTTAATGCCATTTGTGTTTTAATCCATTTTTACCATCCCTCCTATTGCATTTTTAAATTTTCTTTCTTGTTGTCCCAGTATTTCAAGACTATACATCCCTCTGATATGCCACCAAATCAACTTACTAACTGAATCTCTGCAATAAATAGAGTTCTCCACTTGTACAACAAAGTTTACATGGCATTGAACTCATAGCTTTGCAGTCCCACTCAGGAAAGACAGTTACTCTGCTCTTGAATTCCCATCTTTCTAAATAAGTTATGTTGTTGCTGATATCCCCAGCAACACACAGGGACTTCTCTTCCTCTGTCCATAAAGGGTTTACAAATCTCCCTTCTCTCTATTCTGTTCATCACTTAAGTTTGCTGGTTACCCAGACAGACAATAATATTTTTTCATAATTGCTTGCAGGATTTGCTTTCCTCCACCAATGCAGGATCCCTTCTTGCAGAGACTGACCTCACTAATGTGCTTTCTCATAGCACTTCTATATTATGACTACTTTTTCCTTTAAGAGAAACCCTGCTTCCTTGACTCTGTGTTACCCATGTCCAGTTAACATGTCCTGTTACTTCTTCAGGTGTTCCATCAGCATCATGCTCTACAGCACTATAAATATCCAGTGGCCTTCTCATGCAGTACAACTCTTCTGATTGCAACACTCTCTTTTCCCTAAACTTAGCCTGCCCTTGCCAAATCTAAAAGTGTCAGCGGTCCAAAATAGAACGGAATGTGAAAACCAGTGATATGTTTCCATTTGCTATTTTAGTAGCTGCACAAAAGGTCAGGTTACCTAAAGATATATCCTGATTTATTCAGTTAGTAAAATGAATTAATATCATGAAACAAAAGGGCCGTGGTAATATTATTAATGTTTATTAAGAAATGTTGGTACAAATCCATAATTCATATTTTAAGCTGAGATGAAGATGATCAATAATATTAGTACTTTAGTATAAGGTAAATGATAGTAAGAATGATAACTGTAAAATACATTCATATCTCCATCAGCCTGACTAAACATGGAAAATATAAATGTCACTAAACATATTAATGTTGATTTCTCTTAAAACCCATAAAATATATTTGTTTCTCATTTACTAACTGATTAAATCAGGATATGTCTTTGGTAGCTAGATCTTTTGTGTAAGGTAGAGGAGGGGCTAACTCGCATTATCTTGGGTTGCTGAGAGAGTTGAAAGAGCAGAGACTGCATCTTCTGGAGTAGGAAGACGGCAGCAGTTATTTACTCTTATATGTGGAAGTACTTGCCTAATGAATACCTATTTATCATTTATTTTGGGTCTGATGGACTCTTTTAAACTCCAACTTCAAGGTAGAATTATTGCTTCAATAAAGGTATTTTTATTAGAACTATATCTACAAAAAATATATGATGGGCAGGGGATGTGGTCCAGTAGGTAAGAGTATTTGCTGTACAAACATGAATATCAAAGATCACATCTCTGGCATGGCATGGCTGCATGTGTCTATAAGCATAGTATTGATGGGGAGGGACAGGCACATTCCTTAGAACTTGATGACCAGCCACACTAGCCCACATGGCATGCTACTGTTTCAGTAAGACTCTCATAAGGCTAAAACATGGAGAGAGACACAGGAAAACACCTGGCATTCTGTTCTTCTATGTGTACAACTATGATCACACACTTTGTTGTGTGACACTATTCTCTGTGAGATACAAACAAACAACTCCTCATCCTAGACAGTAAACCAGCAACAAACCAAACTAAGGATAATATGGGAGTTCAACTAGTTGAACACATGGTTTTTATTGGGGTCACTTACAAAATTGTGAGCAAGGGGTTACCTATAGTACCAAAGTCCATCCCAGTATGGGTGACAGTTCCTCAAATCTGAAATTTTGGAAGACACTACACAAGCTGAAGTAACTGATGAAGGTTGGAGGGTGTCAGTGGGTCTGAGCTTCTTTCATTCCACATTGCTGATCTGCTGTGTTCTGGTGGCTTGACTGGTCTAAGTCTTTAGGTGTCCCAGATGATCTAATGGCTTGGCAAGTCTGTGAGTGTCTCTAAGGAATCGTTCAGCTTATATACACCTGGGGAGTGAGCAGCTCCTTGGATCTTGTCAGTTTCGGGACTTCCTGAAGGCTTTGAGTTGTTTGTTCAGAAATTTAAGATCACTCAAGCAGGATGGGCTGTTTGACCTCCCTTTAGAATATTCTGTGTCTTAAGGAGCACCATTCCAAAATAGAAATATATCAGGTGAAAGTACACATAACATATAATCACACACTAATGGGCATATTTCCCAGATAATAAATTTGCAGTCAGCATTATTATTATAGTTTAATTAATTTATTGTTGTTTTATTACTTCCCAAATACAGTTTCAAGTTAGCCCCTTTTCAGATTGAAGTGTCTAAAAACCCTTCTAACATAAAGTTTCCAGCAGTCTATCAGTAGCCAGTAGCATATGAATTGTCATCACCCTTGTGGCATATCTGACATGAATCCATTTGAATTAACATTATCATCATGCCATGCAATTTGCCCTTTTGTTGCAATTTCTCATCTTCTTGAAGTTGTCATCACTCCTAGGACATGCAGCCCATCAGGCTAACACAATCAGAGTTCTAATTCTATACTTCCTCCATCTTACTGGGTTTTTCAGAAGAATGTCTATGGTGTTCTAAATTTCACATAGAGAGTTCAGCTCCATTCTTAACTCCACACGCAAGACTTGTGTCACCATTAGCTTACAAATCCATACACTTCCTTTTTCTAATTGGTAATATGTAAGCAAATGAACATGACAGATGCACACATTCTTTTCTGTATCCAAACCACTGAAGGTGGCTACCAGGTGTGTGACCCTTCCCAAGGATTGTTCCAAGTACAAATAGAACTGAACCAAGGAAGGAAAAATTCTCAACACAGCGATTTATCGCCCTTTTCTTAGGTTCATAAAGCAGTAGAAACATCACTGCATTCCATTTTGCTCTAGTTAATGGGTTAACAAATATTTTTTAGTTGCTAATAAACGTGTCAGGTTCTGTGGTAAGCAAAACCAACAAGATATCTTCTCTCATAAATCTTACATATTCAAGCAAGCATAGGATCAGGTCAATGTGATTCTGTCTCCCCAGCACTGACCTCAGGCTTCTTGGTAGCTCTGGTCAAGGAGGCCAGAAAGGAAAACAGCAGTACAATTTCCTCCATGTACTTGCCATGTCTTGCTACACAGCTTTGTTTCTAATACTTCTAAAATAGTCCTAAACTTCCTTCATTTTCTGTAATAGTATGCAAATCATATTTAAATATCAGGTCACAACCTGCTTCTGCACTCCAATTCATTAATGTCCATGAGGCTGTTCCATAAAACAGATGGAAATATACATAGTGACACAAATATGCAAAGCTAAATATCTATAGTAGAGAAATGCAAATTTACTTAACTACCATACTATTTTCCTAGCAGGAGTCACTGCTAATATGAAATTTTATGAGGCATCACAACACCCATAAAGTAAGAAAATAAATAACTGAATTCCAAAATAATGTATATTAACTTAGTATTGTCTTTAACTATGGAGAAGATGCCAGTGATGTAGATCCACTAGGAAGTCAGATCTGTTTAACTGGTTTTCACTAATACCTCCTTCGATATGCAATTGGAAATTAATATATTTGGCAGTAAAACTAGAACAATTTAAGAAAGTTAATGAGTGACATTTTTATAGACTTGCCCATTGTTTAGAATTCAGAATATGTGAGAGATGGTCACATGGTATATTGTTCTAACAACCAATGTTTTCTATTCTTTTAATGATTTTTGGTCTTCAGATAACTCTGGTTTCCTTCAGAATGAGTGACAAGTGAAAATTCTCAGTTGTTCTAACAAAAGGAAAAATATAAGATTATACATATGACATAGCATTATAGGAATTTGTATACCAAATTAATTTGACCTTGCAGTTATTAAGTATATATTTATGAACAATATTCACTCATTCATTAATTCATCTGTTTGTTTTATCATAGCTCCAGTAGTAAGAGCTTTGGATACCATTATGAACCAGATTGAGTGGTGTAAACATGAGATTCTCATTTTTGCCTAGTTCTAAAGGCTAAATTTCTAAAGTTACCAGCAGGTTCTGAGTCTCTGGCTAAGGCTTGCATTCCGGGTTGAGGAAGGTCACCTTCTTTCTGTGTTCTCAGCCAGCAAGATATAGAACGCTAGTACACTAGTGTCCCATCTCTGGATCTCTGGTTTTTTTTTTTTTTTTTGTATAAATATTCTACTTCTGTCAGAGCTGGACCCTAGTCACATGACCTCATTTTTACTTGAAAGATAGGGACTTAATTAAGTGATATATAAAATATTCTTTGCTTGGACATAGTCCCAAACACCACAAGGAACCCATTACTCCCTCCTTAAGACTTCTGCTTCCAAATAAAATGCTTGGTGCTTAAGGCTCCAATCTGACTTTGCGCTGTGTGTTTCAATCTACAGCATCAGGACTCCCATGTTCATCATCATAAGTGAATTGAATGATACTTCTGTTAGTCAATGTTTGGCTAAACATGTTCTTCTTTAACTCCAGCAATTGAAAGGATAAGATCATGCATACTGAATTGCAAAAAAGAAAAGGAATTACTTTTGCTAAATTGGATAATTTTGAAACTCACTGATGAATGCAGCTTGTAAAGTAATACTAGAGTTAAGTAATCAGTCTGGGTTGCAAAGTTGCATGGTTCAGTTTCTGGTAGCATCCATCATCATCATCATCATCATCATCATCATCATCACTTATGATGAGTTCTTACTACAGCTCCCAGGCTGATCTTGAATCCATAGGCTCCAGGGGCTCTCCTGTCCCAATCTCTTAAGACTATGGGTGTGTATCCTTATTACATATCATTCTTAAATCAAACTGCTGATCAAACTATTTCACAACTGACAGGTATTTCATGGCTGGAACTTTTTTTATTATGCAAAACTCAACACATAATAATGTTTGTGAGGACTAATGTTAACAGAGATATCTTGTCCTGTAGATTGCCAAAATGAGCACTTATGTTTCAATTTGCTTTCTGTTATGGCGATAAAGACCTCAGCAAAACCAACTTGAGAAGGAAAGGGCTAATTTCAACTTATACTTTAAAGTACATCATGAAGAGAAGTCAGGGCAAGAACTCAAGAAAGGAACCTGGAGGCAGTAACTAAGCAAGAGGCCATGTCAGAACAGAGACAAGTGGCTGGGTCTCCATAGCCTACTCTATCTGCTTTCTGACTTTTATTTTTTATTTAGTCTTTGATAATTTCATACTGCATATTTTTATCATATTCTTCCCGGTCCTGCAATTCCTCTCAGAACTTTATGTTCTTTGTTGAAGGAAAGAAGAGAAAGAGAGAGAGGAAGAAATGAAAGAAAGAGAGAAGAATGAAGAAATGAAGGGAGGGAGGAAGGAAGGAAAGTAGGTAACACATTGTGGCACCTTATTTGGGTTAACTAACTACATCTGAGCCTGGGGCCCTTCCTGGAATTTGTTTGATATGCCTATATTGCACATGTTTTTCTAGGTTCCTGTGAGACAGCAATTTTCTAGGTTCCTGTGAGACAGCAATATGGACCCCATACTGAATTTCGGTAGCTGCCTGTACAGTGAATGTTCCCACTAGAAGGTGTATCTGAGTGCATTTAACACAGCTATTCTTGCAGTAGGAATAGCAGTCTATTTTCATTTTTTATGTTTCTTGAATTCATATTATATACTATGCAAATTTATTATTATTATTAATGTAAATGTTATTGTTTATTGAGACAAGGTTTCTCTGTGTAGCTTTGGCTATCCTGGTACTTGCTTTGTAGTACAGGCTAGCCTCTAACTCACAGAGATCTGCCTGCCTCTGCCTCCTGAGTGGTGGGATTAAAGTCGTGACCCACAACTGCCTAGCAAAATTCAATATTATTTATTGGAAAGATCTGTTACACTTCTTGTCTTCAGATATTTTGTAAAACCTGGAAGTGTATGTTTTGGTTTTATCCTCCTATGAGTAATATGAAGCTTCAAACCAAGAAATTAACTGGATCTACACTGTTATATACAAGGGAAAGTAAAATAGCTAACATTTTCTCTATTATGATGAACAAATATTCCAGTTAGCCCAAATTAACAATTTGTGCTTTGTTTGACCAGTATTGTCACTAATAGTGTTCCCTTGATTTTCAAAAATACTTCAGTACAGACTGTATATAAACAAATTTTGTGACAAATGATAATTTGCTTTGGATAAGAAATTACTCATTTAAAGGCTTATATATTGAGTGATTAATCTCCAACAACAAAACAACTGAAGCCTTAGATAATTTCCTTGTCTTGGCTATTCTGATAATCCCACAGTGGTGAACTAGGTAGAGATACCTCTCCTTAGGGAAAAGCCAAACTTAGGAAGCACCTGTCCAGAACTGCCATGGTGACTAATTCATTTTACCCACAATGCAGTAAGTATGTAAGTTCTGTGCCCAAAAGCAATGTTTGTATTTCCTTTTAAGAGGAAACAAATATTCTTTCTTCATTTTGATCCTCTATCTTCAAATCTTTACCATTATCACTTCTGCAAATGGCAGGAAGCCAAAGTTACACATTTTTCCCCCATTAATTGTAATCTGTCCTTTTTGAAATTCTTTTCCATCTGGGAGGCCTTGGTGAGAGCATTCATGTTTTCTGCCTCCTTTAACCATCAGATGCCTCTTCTTTAATAAGCGAGGCTCTGCAAACACTGAAGCTGGTTTGTTTATTTTTTTACAAAACACAAAGAAAATTTACTTTTTAAATATTATAATTAGGTTAGTGTTCTCTTTACCAAAGAATCTGTAGGAACATGAGTGTGTTGTTGCTTTGAATGAGTGAGCAGCCACATTCATTTTTATTAAATCTAAACTTGTCCTCTGAGAGAAATGAATTGAATTCTGTGTTCTGATATAAAATGCAATATTCTTTTTTGTTTTACAGTAAAACCTTGGTTTTCCTCCTCACAAAGAGGCTGCAGTTAATTGAATCTCCTGATTCCAATTTTCTGATCTGAGTTAGAATATCCCTGGGATGTAGGATAATGTTTTTGCTGATAAATGACTACATTAAGGTCTGTATTTTCATACATAAACAAATATGCATGAATAGTTATCTATGATCTGTCACTGCCAAGAAAGTAGCATGGGTTATAATAACATTATACCTTTATGATAGAAGTAGCATCTGCAAATCAAAATGAATATTTCCAAAGAAGTTTATGAATATTAAACCTATTAAAATTGTTCCTTAGAACTATCTGGACAGGAATTGTGACTAAGGAAACAAACAGTCATACATTGACCAACTACACCTTCATGTTGTCGAAGTTTGAATAAGGAAAATACTGCATTTTTTAAAGTTCTGTTTTAATAGCAGATGATGAAAAATTATTATCTGCAGTTACTGAAATTATGTAACAAAAAAACCCCACCAACAATGGCTGTAGTAGTTAATTATTGCATTAGTGATTAATGGGTGTAAAGGGCTAAGTTAGATGCTGTTGATATGGTTCTTCTCAGCTGTCAAGAGTGAAATGATGTTGAAGCATGGAGTCACCTGTGGGCTTGGTGGGAACAAACTTCTTTTCTGGTGAGACTGTTCAAACTGCAAGTTTTGCACAACATGCACAGCTCCCATGTGTTGGGATTTTCTGTGAGAATGTGTGGAGATCAGGGCTACAGTTTTCTACCTCCTGCCACCCTAGGATTCCACTTACTTCACCTTTCTGTTTATTTGTCCCTCATTTTCTGCATGACTTGTCAAAACTGTGCCTATTCTTAGTATGTCAGCCTCAGGGTAACTGGAATTTTACATCCTCACTGGCCATTTCCCCACTGCTGTGACAACATGACAAGAAACAATATAGAATGAAAGGATTTATTTGGCTTCCAGCTTGTAGGCACCATTAATCATGGCGGTGAGAGTATGACAAGAGCATAGCTTGACAGGTCACATGGTATCCAGATCATAGCAAGGCAGGTCACAGGGAATACAGAGTGAGGAAGCAGAGAGAGATAAGCTAGTGTTCAACTTGATTCTTCCATGCCATTCAGTCTGACAGCCCAGCTGATTTGAATTTGCCACTCATATTCAGAATAGATCTTCTCATGTCATTAACATCTCCCTGGAAACACTGTGGTGCACATAGAGGTTTATGACCTAGGTGACCCCAAAACTCATTCATAATTAACCATCACACTTGAGAATCAGTTTACACTAGTAAAAGTGTTATAAAAGCCCAAAGCAAAAATCTGCATGGCTTCTTCCAAGCCAAGCTCAGGGATCACTGAGCCTCACCCTTGCTGCTCAGAATTTGAGTCATGGTCGTGATGTGGTAGTAGGAAGACATAGGATAGCATGCACCATGGCCCACTGAGGGAAATGGATGGTTAAACCCGGGAAGTTAATCAAAGCAAGCAGCTATAAACAAAACAATAGATAAATCTAAAATATATTTAGTAAGGATTTAAAAAATGTTATCAACTGCATTTGTGAGGTTTTCTTTTTAGAATCTCAAACTTCACATTACTTCTAAGAATATAGTCATTTTCATTATTTATAGTGCAGTTCATCAGTTTTATCTGTCAAATATAGCATTGTATTTTTTCTGTATAATCTTCTTGTATAAAAGACAATTTTATTTCAATAATATGCATATGTTAAACATATTACATAACTTCTGAGAGAATATTATTTTTTTGTAAATTCTGGGGACATAATTATTTCATTGGTAAGAATTCTTATAGTCAATTATCTAAACAAAAATAGATTTTTTCAGAGAACGACTTATATGCTATTATGGTAAAATCTAACAAATGAACGTATCAATTTCTTAGTAATAGCAATGGGTTGTAGCATTTTTTAAACTTAATTTTTAGGTATGATTACTAATATTCATGAAAATAAATAGAAGGTAGTCTTCCAAAACACATTTTTAGTTATTAAAATGTTTAATTTCTCTTTGCTGTGGAGATTTTTAATCTTATTCCTACCTCTTCATACCAGAAAGCATGAGAGCACTAAGGGAACAAAAGAGTGTTGTGTAATTTCCAACAAATCTACTGAAAGCTAGATTCTCTAGTGAAAGGCTATTCTGATGAGTGATTTTCTTAGATTCAGGGGAAAAATAGGAAAGTCTTAAGAATTAAAGTATTGTTTTACCAGTACTGTTTTAAAGAACTTTGTGATTCTGTCTGCTCTAGACCATGATCCTCGGATTGAAAATTCAGCACATTTCAAGTGTGTGCCATCAGTGACCTTATGTTGTTGTGTTTTGATTTTGTCTTGATTTTACTTTTTGTAACATCCTCCTTGGGGATTTTGTTATTAATAAAAGTCTACAGAAATATCCTCAAACTATCACAAAAGCAAACAAAGTAGTAGAATCAGCATTTTTCTATAACAAAATGAACCAAGAAATAGCCTGATTGGGATTCATTTTTGCAAAACAGGTTCTATGTCCAATAAAGTTTGTTTAAGATGTTCTTTGGAGTTTAAGCTATAGATATTTATTGCGAATATTTTAGACACAGAACATCAATTTCATGATCAGTTAGTTAGTAAACCACCAGACACAAAGGGGAAATGAAAAGAAATAAGACACAAGATCCCTTAAAATGGTATTCTTTTCCTTAAAGTAAATAATAAGAAAAGAAATAAAAGAAATAGTGGAATTTCCAAAACCAGAACTCCATTGTGAAGTGCTTTCAGGAACTGTATACATTTGTTTGTAGTGTTTTCTTGTTACTAAGAACTCATTTCTAGAAGTTATGATTCTTAAAGTAGAAGGAAGTTCTTAGAATCAAACTTGACATCAGAACAGTGAAAAATAACGGAGGCATAGTTAATCAGGGAAGGGAAGAGAAGCACAATTTTGAGAGTGATCAAGTGGTCAACTCTCTACAGCTTCATTCCAGTGTTTTGTTTTATTTTGTTTTTGGAATCTTGTTAGCTGAATTTGTACTGATTGATGACTTCAATGATTTTTTTTCCTTTAAGACACAACCTTGCTCTTTTTACAAATACACATGTAAGATGACAGTTCTATTAATTTACCATCTCCCCCCCAATCCCCTACTTCTTTTCACAGGCACATATGTTTCACATATAACCTGGACTTTCACTGCTGCATATCAGTGTGTTATTTAGCTCTTGACAGAGTTTTCACAATTTTTATAATCCAAATCCTTAAATTTAAGGAAAAATACAGAGAGTGTGTGTGGGGGGGGTGCTGGGTGTGTTTTGGGGAAACTACATATAAAGGAAAATATTAAAGTAACAATTCATAAAGAAGATGGCCATAGAAATCTATCTTTGATAAAGGGAATAGAGTAGTTTTGGTCTTGTGTCACAAAATTCTGAAATGACAATGACTGGCCTGTATTCTATTATAAATAAAGTTGCTTAAGTGGGTTTTGCATTTTTCACAGAGAAAATACCTGGAAGTGTGCCTTTGAGTTTAGTTTACTATTGGTTTATATTGCGCCTGATATATCCTTGACTCCACTCATCCTCTCTTTATAAATGCAAGCCTACGCTCTGCCTTGTGATCTTGTGGCTATTTTCTAGGTCCTCAGGAACCATGCTCAGAGCAACCTTACCATGTGTCTGACAGTTACTCTGATACAACTCAGGACAGAGTAGTATCCCCTGATATCACATTTTATCTTCATATTCCCCCCTGTGATGTAGTGTGCTGTTCACAGGAGCACTGTCTTGGTAAATGATTGTCACCCTCCACCTTGTCACCTTTAATTTTGCCCTTTACAGAGTTATTTCTGAACAGACTTATTATTCTATTCTTTTTTGGTGATAATTTTTCTTGTTTTGTAAAGTTATATTTTCATAATTTCTACTTCACTTTCCTCCCCCAAACACTCCCATTATCTTATCAAAGAGGTAATGGAGGCAGTCAGAAAACAAAGCTCCAAAGTGTGATGTATGGAACTATTGAGGTTTTTAATAAAGGGTTGTTAAAGGCAAGCCTTTTTCTGGCCTTCTCCTCTCCCCCTCTTTTCCCAAGAATCAAGAATTCTTGTGCCCCAAGATGATTCCCAGCTATTAGTACCCTGTCCTGAAAAGTCAAAAATACTACATTTACTTTCCACCATCTCTCTATAGAAGAACCACAACAAATAACTTCTTTGGTCTCTCTTATTTGGTGACAGAAAATTAAATTCTTCTTTCAAAAGGAGTTCACAGCATACTGGGTTGGAGCGGGTTCTGCACAGAGAAATCAAGATCCCCACTGATGGACCATGCTGGTGGTCTCTCACAGGATCTGTTATTCTTGGCTCATACCCATGATCAACTGGGCTGCTCTGCTTCATTACATCTAAGCCCCAACATATTTGTCTTGGCTTCCGGCCTTTATTCTAAAGGGTCTCATGCTCAGTAAATTCTGATTAGTTCATATTATATATTTTTCCTCTTTTAGCCCATGTATCTTGGAACAAAGAGAAATGCTTTCCTCACTCTCTGCCTCTACAAATGAGAATCTCTGATTCCTTGGGACAAAGAGATGGTGAGCATGTTTGAGAAATATACTTTACATATCATCATCTCCCAAATGAGAAACAAACTATCATTGTTATTTTATAGCTATTTTTATTCAAGTATCATTAATTTAGTAGAGACAATGATAGTTATTCTAGTTAATTTTATTAAAACATTAAATTATTTTACAATTAATTGATTTAATGGCTAAAATAATATCTTATAACAATCAATTTACATAAATATTTATATTTGAACTTTAGAAAGTTACTTTAAATCATGATCAGTAGTCTCTTCCCTTGCTGTAGTCTCTTCTCTTGCTATGTTCCAATTCAGTTTTAAAAGGAGGATGCCTACTATATGTTAGATATATATAATTGGCTTTATAGTTCATTTTATAAGGGTAGAGTGCACTGTGTAGAGGTTGATTCGAGTCTCACAGGAAACTTTGGATCATTGAATAGTTAGGGAATTTTAGAGTTGGAATTAAACCATTTTTGCATTGTGAGATGGCCATGATCCTAAGCCTAAGGCAGAATGCTGAGGTTTGAGGCTCCCATAGCCTAAAGTACTTCAACTCTTGAATTCTGGCTGGTGGTACTATTTGAAAAGGATGTAGAATCTTTAGAATATGGAAATTCATTGCTAGCAGTTAATTATTGGGGTCGGGCCTTAGGGTCTTCAGCCTGATCCCACTTCTCATTCCCATTCCCTCCATACTTTCTGATTATAGATGCAATGTGACCCAGGTGCCTCTGCTCCTTCCACCCTATTTTATCTGCTATGATGGACTGATCCCCTTAAATTGTGAGCCAGAATAAAGCTACCTTTGCTTAAATTTCTTCTTGTTGGGTACCTGGTAAGAGCAAGGAAAACAAGTAGCTAATATACTTGTCTGAAAATTGGCCCTTAAACATTCTTTTCAGTCCAAAGGGGAGGATGATCAGAGAATTTAGATAGACAGATGTAAGGAGTAAGATTTTTCCGCCTGCTGCTTAGTCTTGTCCTGCCTCTGCGCCAGCCCAAATTAACACAGGACCCGGCAGTCCCCCTCTTAGGCATATACCCAAATGATCCACATCCATGCAACAAAGACATCTGTTCAAATATGTACACAGCAGCACTATTTTTAAAAGCAAGAACCTGGAAGCAACCTGGATGCCCCTCAATTGAAGAATGGATAATGAAGATGTGGCACATCTATACAATGGAATACTACTCTGCAGATAAAAATAATGGTATCTTGAAATTCGCAGGCAAGTGGATGGCACTTGAAGAAACCATCCTGAATGAGGTAACCTAGTCACAAAAACAGGAATATAGTATGTACTCACTCATATATGGATTTTAGACCTAGATCAAAGGATCACCAGCCTATATATATATATATATATATATATGTATGTATGTATGTATGTATGTATGTATGTATCTCTGTGAGTTCAAGTCCAGCCTGGTCTGTAGAGCTAGCTCCAGGACAGGCTTGAAAGCAATATAGAGCTACCCTGTCTTGAAAAACAAAAAAAATTAATAAATATTAAAAAAAGAATAAAGTTAACTCAGATGAATAGTGGTGGCACATACCATTAATCCCAGCATTCGGGAGGCAGAGGCAGGCAGCTCTCTGTAAGTTTGAGGCCAGCTAGTCTACAGAGAGAGTTCTAGGACAGGCTGCAAAGCTACACAGAGAAACCCTATCGCACAAACCAAAAAAAAAAAAAAAAAAAAAAAAAATCCAAACAAAACAAAAAACAAGAAAATAAAAAATTTTCAGTTTTTAATATTCATTATTTACTGAGTTCTACTGAATTTTGTTACTGAGTTGTTGTAACAACTACCCAAATCAAGCCATTAGCTTGGGAAACTTCAATAAATTTGCCTTTCAATTGTAGAGTTGCCATTTGAAAACTCAAATAGACATGAATGGAAAGTATTGGAATCAACCCTTTAGTGAACATATATATCAGTTTTACTTCCCATTCTTTCAGTAAGTAATAAATGAAAACTGTGCATCTATTCACATTCATTGATATATCGAGAGAATGTTTTAAAATATGGAATTAGATATATACAGATTATCCACAGTATATTTTATACTAGTATATTTTATACTAAGTGAAGTATCCTAAATGTTGCCTTTGTTGATAATTATGTTGATTTTTTTTATTTTTTCTTAAATAAAGATCAATTTTAAATGGCATGCATAATTTTATTTTTATATATTATTCAACTTTTCTCACTTCCTGGTGTTCCATGGTATGTCAATGCAAAAAAGAAATACTTCCTACTAATGGTTATTAAGTAATTTAGCCCCCAAAATTAGTACATATATATGTCCTGCTAACAACTTAATTGCTAGATAATTACAACATACACATTGAAGGCATTTGTAATTTCATTTTTATATAACTTCTATGTCAACTAGGTACACTTGCCTACCATGCCTTAAGTATGAGAATCAAATCTGACATCATGTTCTTTCATGTTGACACAAATTTATTTCTACTGTTTGTTTAGGTCACAGAAATTATTGAGAAATAATATTCAATGCAAATGAGACCATTTCAGCTCAACTAACGATGGAGGTGTTCCTAAACATAGTGGTGTGTGCAGATGCTGACTTTTGTATATTTTCTTTATACACTAAAATATATTATGATGTCTCTGTGAATTATCTCTGAAGTATTTGACTAGTGAAGTAGAATCATTTTATAATAGTTTTTTCTATATGTAATTTTAATCTATATTTATGACTGTCATCAATTTGCAAACATACTTCCCTCTAATTACAAACCTTAGCAACAACATTAAAGTTTCATCTTTTGTGGCTGGAGAGATGTCTTGCTGTTTAAGAGTACACATTGATCTTGTTGAGGACATAAGTTCAATTCCAAGTACCCACACAACGCAGCTCACTGCTTCATGTAACTTCAGGGACCCAACATCATCTTCTGGCCTCTGTGGGACTGACACTCATGTGCATGTACACAGAGAAGTGTGTGCAATTAAAACTAAACTATGACTTTTTTTTTAAAGTTTCCTGTCATTTGGCCTGTAATATTTACTTAAGAATGATTACCGGAGATTCTCTCTCCAAACCATATTAACTGTTCTCCTCAATTTCTATTGAATCCACCTGTTTAAATCATTCAATGATTTTTGCCAGAAGCAATCTATCCTCATGTATTATCTTGTACCCCAAAACTGTCTTCATAATCCTTCTCCATTTTTTCTAACTTCAATTGAAAACATTACCATAGCTTTCTTTATGCAGGTTTCATCTAGTTTTACTAAGAGCTATGACTTCTAAACACTAAGGTTAAGTGCATGTGATTGAAGTGTTGTATCATTGCTACTATGGATAATATAAAGTGATTATATCCATATATCTGTCATGGGAAGTTACTCCAAGTTTTCTAGATATATTATCACAATGCTTTTAAACAATAGGATTTTATCTTTTCTTTCAAATATTTATAATTTGATTTTGCTTTTATACCATATACCAGTGAAAGAATTTTAGAAATGGAATAACATCTCTGTTGAGTTTCTTCTTGAATTTACCCTGTTATAAAATAGTTTCCTTTTATGCTGAATATTTTTGTCATTCTAAAAAGGTTTATGTTTGTCTAATTTTAAGATTCATGACTTGCAAAGCCCTTTCAAATATTGTTGAAATACTTAGAAATGTACTTTTATTAATAGATGATTTAATTTGTCTTGTATGTGCAAAAATAAATCATCTTAAGAGCCTGAATTCAAACCCCAATTCAAACTTACTAAGTGTGCCTGTTTGGTCAGGTTATTCTATATCTCTTAGACTCAATCCTTTCATGTATAAAATAGTAGAAGTAACCATATGACTTGATGTATGAAAAGTTCATAAAATAACACATGGCTCACTTAAAATACTAAAATAAACTTATCCCTGGTGAGGCTACTAAAGAAATTATCTAATAATTAATATGGCATATTTTATTTAAATTATTAAATTAGTATGATATATTTTTAAGGGATCTTGCACCTGTCTTTATTAGTGCCACCATCCTATAACTTAGCTTTTTGAGATTTCATAAGTTTAATAGTAAACTTTTGGGAGATTTATAAAGCATGAATTTATTATCATTTTCTATGCTCTTTATAAATTTATAATATAGCAATTATTTTGAAGGTGAAATAGTCAAAAGTAAAACACTTTGGCCTCAAAGCCATTTTCAAAGGGAGTTATGTCATCATTTACTGATTAAAGCTGTGTGCAGCTTCTGAATTAAATCTTACTTTTATAATTTAATCACAAATATCTATTGCATCTATTCCTTCTATTTAGAATTGCATTGTGTTTATATCAACCCTTTGTTATCTGTATTTATTATTGTATAATGCAGATAAATTTACTTTCTCCTTTTCATTCTCTAGGAAAAGAGAGGTGCCAGATATCCACCTGAACTATGTGTGACAGGATTGACATTGTATACACTATATTCCAAGCATATTTACCTCATGGATGATTCTGGTCTGTTGAATACACGGGTGAGCAGCTGCCTGTAAGCCTGGATACTTCCTTTGAGGACAGACTGCACTGAAACCAGGAATGGAATTACAGTGTCCATCCATGGTCTATGAATGGGCCACATGAGATAGAGACAGTGGGCTGATTTTAAAAGAGAGACTCCAAGATGACTTCTTGACAAGGTGAGTCAGCTCAAAAGACAGTGCTGTGCACAAGCTGTCTAAACTGACAGGGCTTGTCAGGAGTGCTCTGATGATAAAGGGAGGATAATATTCAACTTTCTAAGGGAAAAAAACTACTGCCTATTCACATGTACACTTAATATTCAACCTACTGTTAAATAGGATGTAAAGGACAAGGCATCCAAATAACCAATTAAACAAAATAACAATTCAATCATAAACAAAACAAAAACAAACATGCGAAACCATTCTCCAGTACTCTTTTTTTTTTCTCCCTTTAGTTTTTTGAGATAAGGTTTCTCTGTGACTTTGGAGGCTGTCTTGGAACTAGCTCTTGTAGACCAGGCTGGTCTTGAACTCACAGAGATCTGCCTGACTCTGCCTCCCAAGTGCTAGGATTAAAGGCTTGTCCCACCACCGCCCAGCTCCAGTACTCTTTATTTTACCGATTTCTCCTGCTTTTTTAAGTCACAATTGCAGTGGATATATAATGTATATCTATTATGGATATTGACTTCTTTTACAAATAAAGACACTATGTAGGAGCGTCACTCCTTAATGACATATTATACAATTTGCTAATTGGCTGTTACAAAAAACTACAATACACTGTATTCTCTATTGTTAATCATTTCTATTACTTCTTAAGGCCATAAAACTAATAAAGAGAAAAAGTAAAGCTTTCATTTATACTACCTGCCTACACCACTGCAGTATGTATTTCATCTTTATCAGTTTCTAGCTGCCATTATTCCATTGGTGAATGCAGTCAGGAGGCATTTTACATTGTTTAATAGCTCTTCATTGCATACTTAATCTTTATTATTCACGATTCTTTAGTTTAGAACCACCTTACCCAACAGAGATATTTCAAGCCATTCAGGGATATTTATCACATGGCAAAATTTTGAGTTTCCCAACATTTTTACACTAACCTAGCCTCAAGAAGACAACATTGATCTCCTGTTTTAATTCACACATCTAGAACAAATGCAATTTTAGTCCTGTGTTCATACTTTATTTTTTGCATTGCTATGTTGTTGTTGGAAATTTCACTTGACTTAGTGATTCCCAAGCATAATTCTAAAAGGCTATCTAATGTTCTCAGAACAATAAATCTAGAGTGTGCCTTATGGAAAGATTACAAGTGTTAGATAAGCTTCTGTTATGCATGAGTTATAGTGTTATTGGTCATGAGTTCAATGTTAATGAATCAACAATGTATATTAAATGGATGTATTTAAGCTGAAACACACATAAAAGAAGTGGTATTGATCACTTGATGAAAAGGTATTGATTAAATACTTGAAGGAACCTAACTCTGAATTTCCTCTAGCTGTACTGGTTCAAATATTCATTAATTCATTTTCCATCTGACTCTATGGAACAGTATTACTCTGAATAATGGCACTCTACTACATAGCCCCTCCACCATAAAGAGAAAACAGACAAAAAACTTATGAATAATAGTACAAGTAAAGAGATTTGTAAAATATTATTAATTCAGACTTAATTATTTTTAACTTTTAAGTTAATTAGCAGTTAGTTTATAATATTATTTTTTTAAAATAATGCTTTGCTGAATCAAATACTAGAGAAAATCTCACATTTGGATCCTGTGTACTTGTGTGTGTATGTGTTATAGCTTGAATAAGAGGTGATTCTAAAACATTCATTTACCAAACTCTTTATCCCTGTCTTTGGGATTCAAGTTTTAAGAGATGTTTGGATCATGAAGGCTTTGAATTTATAATGAAATCCATTGATTGAATGACATCATTTGGTGATACATTTTGGAGATGGTAGAAGGTAGGACCAGGAGGGAAATGGGATATCACTGAGGAGGTATCAAATGCATATTTTATCTCTATTAACTTGCACTCTACTTCTTTCCTACTGTGATATAAGCAGCCTCATACACATATTTTTCTCTGCCAGGTATTGCTGCTGTGAAAAATACATACAAACAAAAACAATAACAGACTACATTAGCTCCTGCACACCACCAAGTGTCAGCCATTGTGAGGGATCTCCTCTCATTTCTCAGGTCAGTCTTTCAGAAAATAATTGTATCTGTCCATACATCGGCCTGTGTTTGAGTTTATGAGTATCTATGGAAGATAACTGGGGATGTCATCACTGAAAAGATGAATTTTGAGTTAGATTTGGAAGAAGTGCTGAGCTGATTTTGTATATTTTGGGGAGAAGATTATTCCAAAAAATGAGAATACTAAGGGCAGATGCTCTGATATAAATATTATGACTGGGATGACTGAAAGGGCTAAAATGGTAATATCAGAGTAGGCAACAAGTTGAGTAGCAGATTTTAACAGTTAGCTGCTTAAAGGAGCCAAAAAGAATGTTGAATTTAATAGGTCATGGAAGACTTTTGTTTTTATTTTGAGTGGCAAGAACAGTTGGAAGGCTGCTAGCAAGGATTGTGAAATCTAAATTTCTCATAATTACACCACATATTATTGGGGGAATAATACAACAAGTGACATATAGGACCTAGGAAACCACTTAGAGTTCTAGGAATAAGAGACTGACTTACTAAAAAATGGTGCCAGTGCTAAGGGGACAAGCATTCGGGTTCTAGATATGAGTTAAAGACAAAATATATCAGACTAGAAGTTGGAATGAATACAAGATAAATAATCAAAAATGACTCCAACTATTTTAATATGAACAACTGAAAAATAGAGGAAGATTTCAGACAGTCCAGATACAAGAAAGGAGGATTACAGAAACTCAATCTTAATATTTGTGATTCAATTGAGTTATGGGTGGGCTATGGATGTAAAAGATTTGTCCATGGGAGCTTTCTCAGCAGTGTTTGGGAGCCTTGAACACAGGTAATGAAATTGCCTGAAATGAATGCAGATCAATTCTAGAGAAGAACATAAATTCCTTCTCCATGAGATGTTAAGAAGATGGATAAATGTAGAAGAGAATAATAATATAGAACCAGAAATAGAAAATGAGACTCAGATGTCTCAAAGATAGGAGAATGATGGTTTCTCTCATGGAGACTGGCATTTGAATAAGGACTGAGAAGTAAGATCAGACATAGAGATGTGTTATCCCACTAGTTAAGGGAATTTTTCTGGACATACTGATGTAGGTAAAAATCTTTTATAATGCTTTAAGATGTCAGCTTGATACAAGCTGGCATAATTTGGGAAGAGGAAAGGTCAATTGAGACAATATCAAAACCAGATAGACCTGTAGGGAAGCATGTGCTGGCATTTTCTTGATCAATTATTTCTGTGGGAAGGCCTACCTCACTGTGTAAGTTGCCATCCCTGGGCAAGTGTTTCAAGATTACATAAAAGAGTAAACTTAGAAAGCTATGCAGAGCAAGCCAGTAAGCAGTAATCATCTATGGCTTCTGTTTCCATTTCTGCCTCCAGGTTCCAAATGCCTTACATTCTGCTCTGATTTCTCTCAGCAGTAGAGTTAGATAGAGTTAGACTGATAGTACTAAGAAGAAATAAGCTCTGTCTTTTCCAAGTTGCTTTTGGTCATGGTGTTTGATTACAGCCATAGAAACTTAACTAAGCATATAGAATGAGGGGTACAAACAGAAAACCATTCCCACAGTTATGCTGTAAAAGAAGATTTGATGCAGAGGTTATGTTTTCCTGGAAGTGGGAAATATGGAATTTGGCTAGTTTGTTTTATAATAAAAAAACGAATCATTTAAAAAAAATAAAATAAAATGAGGATCCTGTAAAGTGCAGACCTGAGATACTGAAAGGAAAAATAGGAGAGGTGATTCTATAAAAGACTTGTCAAATTGGAGGGCATGTCCCTGGTTATTTTGTGTTACAGAAGATTTCCATTACATCCTTCTTTACCCTCACACACATTTACACTGAATTCTGTTTTTCACTTTTCCCCTCTTTTCTTCCCTCACTCTCATATGCCTTTAATTTCCTCCTCTTATATAGGTTCGTTTATTCCCCACTAGTGAAAGCTCAGGTCTATTTTTATAATGATTTCAATTGCAGAGTTTATGAAGATTATATTTATTTTGAAATATTTTGGCTTTTACTGAATTGGATGTAAAACCCTAACATATCACTTCATTAAATTAAGGCATATATGCATTTTAATAATTAAATGTATGCTTTAGTTTTGTTATTGTTACAATTGCTCATTTTGCCTTAGAGATAGCTACCTTTCTCTTTCATTTATGTCATTTAGTGATTATATTGTGTTGTTGCTGCTGCTGGTGTCTTTTGTTTTTGTTTTTGTTTTTGTTTTTTTCTTATTTGTTTTTTGGAGAGAGAATTTTGTATATAACCAAGCTGAGGCCTTAAACTTTTGTTTTTTCTGATTAATTCCTTATTGTTGGAATGAAAGATGTAAGGCACTATGCCAGCTTGCTACTTATTTAATCAGATAAATGATCAAGATGACTATTAACACATTTGGATTAATTTTACAATTTCATTCATTCTTTTTCATTTAACATAATTTTATTAATCATTTGGTGATTTTATACAATCAATGTTGGTAATATTCATCCAAACTTCTCCCTGTAGTTCCTTCCAGATCCTCCTCTATCACTGTTCTTAGTTAATAACTCATGATAGAGATAGAGAGACAGGAATTTAGAGGACAATTTGATACTATGTTCATCTTTCAAAATAATAATAGTATTAGATTCATCCCTTAGTCTTTTGAGTTTCCTAACCATGGCTCTTAGCCAATAGTTGCAACACCAGGCATGTGTTTTCTTTGTGAAACAGAACTTAAATTAAGGACATGGGTGACTACACCTGTAATGTTTGTACCACTATTATACCCATGAGTATATCTTGCTATACTGGTCATTACTACACTTCACAGTTTCACACCTAGGTGAGATTATTGAACCTTTCCCTATAGCAGCTTGTATAGCACCTTCTTGTACCATTTGAGCTAGCCAGTAGCAAGAGCTTACCATCTTGATATGTCTATATCCTGTGATTAATTCTTGATGTGACTTTAGAAATAGATTCTTCAACTAACTTTTTTTGGGCAACCATGTGCAGTAGCAATAGCCTGTATTGTTTTGCTCTCATCATTTTGGTAACATGTGTGTTTATTCTCCTTTGTAGCTCTCTGTTTCCATTTAATTGAAGTTATATCCTTTCTGCTATCTTAACTTTTCACTTACCATTACCTTAGAATGTCAAATAGCTCTTCAAATAAATGACTTGGGGATTTACATTATCAGACTCTGAAACAGATTGACTTTCTTTTTGAGACATTTAGTGCCCTTCCACTTCATGTATTCTTGCTTTTTGCTAAAGTTCTATGTAACAGCCTGCAGAGGCACAGAACAACCTTCTCCAGTTCCTCTTCTATGGTGTATGCAATTCTTTCATCCTCTGCGATTTCCATACTGCCTTACATAATGTACTGTTATACTATTTTATTTTATACATCACTTCTAGTCCAGTTCCAGAAATCTAGCAGAGTCATGTGGACCTAATAGGCATACACACGATGCTCCGACAACTAGGTGGAGGTATATTTCATAAGAAACCAATCCCTCAATCCTATAAAATTTTAATATCTACCTCGTACTCACTATTTGTAAAGAAAAAATCCCCACGTTGATCAGTTCTTGGACCTTCTTTAATCTTACTACACCATTGCTCCATAAGCCAAGAACTGATATAAATCTCAACTTAATTCCCTTGCAGTATTCTATATTCAGCTAATGGCAAACACTATTCTGTAACTATTTTATGTCAAAAGCAAATAGCTGCTAGTTGTCCAGGGGTGAATAATAGTCTAGGTTTCTCAAAGTCAGTAATCATGCAGCAGAGAAGTAGATTGCCAGTGCTTGTGCTTAAATTCAAATCATTGTGGCTTTAAAACAGATGGCAATGTACAAGATTTATTCTGAATAGGACTTGGAATGATAGACAATTCCTCTACCAGTTTGTGAGAAAGACAGTTTCATTCAAGACTTTCATTCACACATGCAATGAGCATTAATTTGAACCTATTTTTGTCAATAGATTTCTGAAAATAAAAAAAAGTCTCTCAGAAAAACTTTCTGTGCATAGGACATAAAAAGAAACAGAAGTCTTATAGAAGTGATCAAGGACTCCTAGCCCTTACACAGCACAGAGGAGTAGGGCATGGTGTCCTCCATCAAAATAAAAGGTCACAAAGCTCAGAGGATTGAATCTGAGCATTAAAAAAAGTGATGAAAAACTGAGTCACATAACTTCAAACCTTCAAATCTAGACAGAGACATCTGTATTAACAGTCACTGAAACATATCAGCATTCCTTCTTTTGACATTTAATGACCTACCCCTTCCTTTTTTCCTTGATGTTTGCTAATTTCTATGTAACATTCTGCCTCCTCCAAATAATTCCTTTCCTATGGTGTGTACAATGCATCGCATGCCTTTCTCTGTGGTTTCACTAGTGCCTCACTGAAATGCATGCATGGTTGCACCATTTGCTTAGGTGCAAAATTTCTAGTTCAGTTCCAGAACTCTGGCAGACTTCAGATTTCCATACTTCCTTGGAACTACTGTATATTTAAAGGAATGTTTAATGACAGTTGAATTCATAATTTTTGGAAAAATAAAACTGACTCATGTAAATAAACTATCAGGGACTTCTCATAGATTCTTAATACTGAGTTTTGTAAATTTAACATGTTCTATAATGAATTAACAGAACATGTTTCTAGGTATATTCTTCATGTGAATCCATATACTTGTGCTTTAGTCTTTTGTTTTCTTTTTAATAGCTTTATTTCTTCAGATTAGAGATTACAATTTCATTTCTACTTTTCCCTTCCTTAAGATATACAAATTCTTGGGTATAGAAGGCCGAGTCACCTTCTCCCAGTGGGAAAGGGAACATGCTTCTTCAAAAAGAGGGAGGAAGGGAGGGCAGGGCAGTTTTCAGATTTAGCAATAGTTGCTAACTTCCACCAAACAGAGACGAGGGGCATAAAGACTAACTTGATCCTGCCTACTCAAGAATGAAAACCCAGACAAATGGCAAATGCTAAAAGCTGGGGAGCTTTCTGAGTTGTTCCTGCTTCCTGTTTGGCATTCTAGACAAAACCCTGTAGGATACGCACAATCAGTGCAGGACAACTGCAAACAATGCAACCGCAGCATGGGGACACCAAGGAAGATGCTGACATCGCAGTCCTCAAGACTCCTTGGTTCCAGCACAGTAGGCTCTGTGTCCAGGAGTGCCTCCATGATCAAAGTAGGCTATGTGGAACGTTGCTGCTAAGCGATGGAATGAGAAATCATTTGGGTCATTGTGATATGGCGCCAGAGTAGGTACTGCAGAGTACAGCCATGGTTCCCAAGAAAAATGTGGCTAAAATACAAGAAGTTATAATTCTCAAGCAGGCTCTAGGAGGTGGAACCAAGTCCAGCAAGCATTCTTGGACACCAGTGTGTATTTGCCGTCACTGCCACTATCATCTCCAGCAAGGTTCTCCTGCTGACAGGCCTCTCATACCCAGGAAGTGTATTGCCCTGATTCTCCTTGGAACCCAGAACCATGTATCTACCTTTCTTCAGCACCAGCTGCAGTCTCAGATCATCTGTCATCTGTGAGAGATCTGGCTTCATAGCATATTCATCTTCTCCATCCGCATAGTACTTGGGCTTCAACTTACTAACCTGGAAGTTCAGGGTGTTGGAATAAAGATGCAAGGCTGGTCGGTGGCTCTTTCTGATGTGCAGGTATATGTATTTAGCGCTGAAATTCTCGATCATGGCTTGGGAGCCCTGCTCCATCAGCTTCTGGGCCAGGCAGAATTGCCAGTGGGAGTATTTCAGCCAGTGAGGTGATGTATCCATGAGGGACATCATCAGGATCCTCTTCCATTTTGGCTAGGACATAGCCCATGATCTTCTGGTCCTCTTCCTCACCAGTGTAGGAGAGCTGGGGCCAGGAAGGGCAATGA
Organism: Phodopus roborovskii; assembly: GCF_943737965.1. Taxonomy (NCBI): domain Eukaryota; kingdom Metazoa; phylum Chordata; class Mammalia; order Rodentia; family Cricetidae; genus Phodopus; species Phodopus roborovskii. Next base: position 1,284,845 of record NW_026126436.1, read on the forward strand.
TACTTCATCTGTAGTTCTCCATCAGGCAAAGCAGTGCAGTAATTCATGTTCATCAGATCATCTGGCCAAGCACGGCGGGTGAGAACAAGAGAGGATACCACGGAGCACAAGTGATACCAACACCATTTGCTTTAAAACAGCAGGGATATCCAAATAGGACTCATACAAGATGAGAAAGAAAGATATCCCTCTATCTCCCATTTCTTTTTGGCAATGCTCTACATAACCTCATCCATCTTCATGCAAGTGGTGTCCCAGTCATGTCCGAAACAAATGACAGCCATGTAGTCCTCCCCCGAAAGGATGGCCCAGTATCCCTGACAGCCATTGTGCAGATCTTGAGCAGGCCTGCGTGTCCGTGTGCCACAAAGCTGACTCGTGAAAGCCCATGTGGCCCGACCGCCTGCTCTTCCACGCAGCACCAGCGCCTCCTGTGCTTTAGTCTTATCCATACCTATCTGTAGCACTCCACCCTCAAAATATTCCCGACGGCCATCTATGGTTCTCAACTAGTATGAAAAAAATCTGTCCTACTCTTTTCCAAAGGTAAGAATTGTGTTTCTTCTCTCCAAAAAGGCTAAAAGGTAGTGGAGTATGGGGTTTGTAAAATTGTATAAGCATAGGAAGATACAGTTTATGAAAACTCAAGAAAAGTTACTGAGGGAAATTATCTGTGGGAATTGGACATGGCATCCAACATCGCCTTAACCACTCAGCCATGACTATGGCACCTAACATTTTCAAAGCAGACAAAATACATAGTCCAGGAAAAATTCAAATAATAAGGTCAAAAATAATAATAACTTTTTATCAGAGACACAATAAATTTCTCTGTGCAAACAAAGTCCACCAAGTAAAATGAGTAGCTACATTTCCATCTCAACTAAATACTTTATCAGTGATCAGTGTTGAGTGTCAGCCTAGTATCACTCTTCTACCCACGATGGTCTTCCCATGTTCCTCTTTGGGATGAGAACAAACAACAGAGCAGGGAGAAGTCAGAGAAGGTCTCTAGAGCTGTGATTCTAGTGTTTAGGATCTACCTTGTCTGCAGACCAAAGGAATTCTCCAATGTTTTTGATCCAAGGATGTATCCACAACCTGGACAACGTTGTTCAAAAATACACCAGACATCTGACGAAAATATGGAGATTATATTTCTTGTTGGCTTTACACAATGTTGCTTGTGACAGCAGAAATAGAGTGGTATCTAGGGAATGCCCTATTTCATGAAGCTCCTTAGTGAACCAAGACTCCTCCTTGGAAAATAAGAGGCATCCTGTGGATGCATGATTAGCACCAGTAACACCGTTTTGCAAAATTTGAAGGATAGAGGAACATAGAAGATAGAAAAAATGTACCATATTTTTATGTTTAAATGTTTTTTAAGAAATATTACTTTTTAATTGTATATAGACTGTGGTTATGCTTGACTTTCTACATCCTGGTGCTGGAATTACAGGCAGTTGTGTGTTGAATTAGGTACCAAACCCAGGTCTTCTGGAAGCTCTCTTAAGTGCTGAGCCATCACTTTAGCACCATGTTTAAGTTTTTTTACATAACTCTGTTTTAATGAAGAATTTTCAGGTCTAAAGTACATCATCTTAGTGTAATTGTGCACCTTAATAAATTTAAAAGTATAACAGAGCAAAATTATTTTAAAATCTCATTTGAAAGTTTAATGAAGTGCAATTATATATTTTTAGATTTTAAATTTTGAATAAAATATTTTAATTTAAATTTTTATTGTACTTCTTGTCATCTTCAACTAGAGTGATTTAATTCAAATATAAAAAAGTCACTTAAAATGGAGCTCCAAGGTGTGAAAAGTAGGAGACAAGGGCTACAAAGGGAACAATGGGGGAAATGTGGGGGTTAATTTAACTGGGGAGGGTGGGAGAAGGTAATATAGTAAAAAGGCAGAAAGGAAAGATACTAAGAGTAAGGATGTTTGGAAACTCATAAGGAAACAAATTATTTTATAAGCTTACTTTAAAAATACAGTGTGTGTGTGTTTGTGTGCGCACGCACACGCGTGTGTGTGTGTGCATGCGCATTCATGCGTGCACACGCAAACATGGATATGTAAATAAGAGATTGATAGACAGATGGAAGATAATGGATGAATGAATAGATCGATGATCAGACAGATGGGTGGATGGATGGATGGGTTGTAAGAGTCAGCATATGAGGTTGTCACCTGCTAAATATTGTTCCCTAGGCATGACAAGAAAGCTGCACTCATGAACTCTCCAAGATATGTCTGCCTGAACAAAACTTGCACATTAGTTGACATGCTACTGCAGACTCAAAGAACTCTGAAGGTTCTAAACTCTAGGTGATTGACTACATGTGGTCAATGGCTGCTGAGATGGATAATCCGTTCCCACTATAGATGAATTACCATATAGCTTGTCCAATCACAAGGGTGTAAACCCCTGATTCATGTATATGTGAACAAGGCTAAATGGACACAGCACTCCATAGGCCATTTGTGTGTAACATTAATAATTAAAGAATTAATAAAGAAGTTAGGGAGTAGTTGGTAGTTGGTTGGAGGTGGGTTAGGGAGGACAGGAGTAATTTAGGTACAGGATTCTTATATCTGCCACCTCAGTCTTAATTGTTAGGGTTGCTTGCAGATGAATCAATTTGTACCATCACCCCATAGACATTTATTCTCAAAGGGGGGAAAAAAGAATTCTTAAGTAACACTGTAAAATTTAAGTTATTTCTAGAAATAGGTAATTAAACTTACTTTAAAAAATATAAAAATTAGTCACTTCTCATTAAACTTAAATATCTATTCTTATCCATATGTTAGCTTTAGCCTTCATTTGGTAATAGACAAAAAGGGGGAAATGTGGTGATAAATTATTTATGATTTATAAAAGCTTGCCAGGGTTTTCATAAAGGAAAGCCAGCCACAAGCTATAGAGATCAGGCAGTGGTGGTATACACCTTTAATCCTAAATCCTCAGGATTAAGAGGTAAACAGATCTCTGTTCATTCAAGGACACCATGGCCTGTAGAAAGACACTTGATTGGATTCCTGGGAAACAATCCAATTGTGATGTCTGACCTGAGAAAATGACATATTCCTTTCCCCATGATATAGAGAAGACAAAATATATTACTTTTTTTCTAAAAATGAACTTTCACAGAGTTTTGAATGTGAATATATATACATTTTGTAATTGAAGGAATATTCTATACTATTAATTAGTGCAATTACATAATATCCATGAAGAAATCAAAGAGTTTCTAAGTGTTCATACAGTATTATCAAAAATCCTGAAAAGAAAACCAAACCATTAAGTAAAAAAAAAAAAAGCTATTTTGCTTGATGTATAATGAAATGTTTCTAAAAATGGAATAAAGCCTTTAATGGTGCATGTACTGAAATTTTTTCTGATTTATTTATTTTTCTTATTTTACATATCAATGCCAGTTCCCTCTCCCTCCCTCCCTCCCTTTCCCTTTCCCTCTCTCTCTCCCTCTGTCCCATGCCCCACCACCAGCACCCTCCCATCCCATCCCCCCCCAACACCACAGGGAGGGTGATGCCTTCCAGTAGGGATCAACAAAATTTTATATTTAACATCTGATATATATATTTACAGTTTCATCACCTTTAAATGAAGCTGCATCCCTTTAAAATATTTAAATGTGTAAAGGGAGTTTGGAGAGTAAGTTGAAGTGACAAGGGGAGATTACTTTAAAATTTTCCACAGAATCAGAACACAAAGGAATCCAAACTGTTACATGGTCTGCTGACTATAAGCTGATTGACAATTCAGTGTCCTCTTCTCTAGTGTTCAAATTCTGTTTTATAATATATTTTTATTTGTTTTTTATTTTACGAGATTATGTGACAGTTTCTTGTTTTTGTTTTGTTTTGTTTCTTTGTTTTTTAAGACAGGGTTTTTCTGTGTAACTTTGTAGACCAGGTTGGCTTCAAACTCATGGTGATCAGCCTGCTTCTGACTTCTAAGTACTGGAAGTAAAGGCATGGCCCACCACTGCCCAGCTAATGACAGGTATTCTTGATTATTAATTTGACTGTATCAGGAATTAACTAAAACCTATTGGCTTGGATATTTTTTTATTTTTTATTTTTCTGAACAAAATTATTTGAAGTGAGAAAACCCACTTTTAATATAGATCTTATGAGGTTTGGAAATCTAACTTTAATCTGGGCCATACCTCCTGGTAGAAGCCTACATAAAGAAGAAGGAACAAGGATGTGCTCATTCTTTGCCTGTTTGTTCTTGTACTCTTTAGCAAGCCCATATTTTCACTGCCATTGCATCCTAAGTCTCAGGAAGTCTGGTGTTTACTGATGACCAGCTAAGACATTCAACCTCATGGAATAACTGGATTATTGGACCTTCCTTTGATAGACAGTCATTGTTAGAATAATTGGATTACATTCTGTAAGCCATTCTGATAAATTCTGTGTGTGTCTGTATATGTGTCTGTGTGTGTGTGTGATATATATATATATATATATATATATATATGTGTGTGTGTGTGTGTGTGTGTTATATATGAATGTTATGTTTTATATATGAATGTGTTATATGAATATAAAATCCATATATATGAATTATATATAATTCATATATATGGATTTTGTATGCATTCCATATTTTATTATTTATATATATTCATTATATAAATTCTGTTTCTTGATTAATTCAGATTATAAGATTATTACATCAGTTCCTTCTTTTTTGCCTTCTAATTCTTCCTATTAACCCTGTCCTTGTTCTCTTTGAAATTTAAGCACTTTTCTTTCTTTAGTTGTTTTTTACATATGTATTTTTCTAAATATAACCTACTCAGTCTGAATTATGTTACTTAGAAGTAGGATACTAGGGCTTACCATTTACTATTGTATAACCAATTGTGTGCTTCTCCCTGAGGAAGACTATTTTTCCCACTCTAAGCATTCCTTCTTGCCCATAGGTTTTTTTTTGTTTGTTTGTTTGCTTGCTTTTTGTTTTGTTTTAGTTTTTATTTATTTTTTGGTATTGTTGTTTTTTTTCTTTTTTTAAACATAGGGTCTAGGCTTCATGAACTTTCTGATACCCACTTCCCTATGTTCATTAGTGCCATCCTTGTCTGACTCATGTTTAGGCAGCCATGTTGGTGAAACTTCATGGGTGTAGCTTCTGACATTAGTAGGAGACACAATTTCACAGCAAATTCCCTGATATTCTGGATTATAGAGTCTTGTCACCTCTTCTGCAATGATCCCTGAACAGGAGCTGTGTTGTAGAGGTGTCTTCATCACCGTAATCCCCACATAAACAATAAACTTTTATCCATACACTCAAAGAAAACTGCAGTTCTCATCCCATGCAAGGAAACTTTTCTTGTCCACAGATGTAATCCATAAGAGGGAATCACAAGACATCAAAATGCATAGTGACAAAACCTGTTTGGGACATTAAAAATGTAAATTTTCTGACTTAGTGTTTTCTGGCTTTATTTATATTTAAGGGAAAATTTTCATAACCCCAATTCTGTTTTAATAGATATCTTAGTACATGAAGGGCAGAATTTTCTAGATATGCATTTGTGTAGTGCAAAACACACACACACACACACACACACACACACACACCAACCAACCAGAAGAGGACAAGAATGAACTCATGAAGTAATTATTTAATTTAAAATTAAATCAATAATACAAAATTTACAAAGGATTATTTCATGTGTAGGACTCTGCTGCATTCTATGAGGTGTAGTAAGTTCTAGAACAAAGAGCCTCAACTGACAAAAATGATATTTGTGATAAAAATTTTATCCAGTTATCTTTCAACCTACTGGTTGAAATGGTTAAAACTGTTGGAGTTGTGGAAGCTGGTTTTATTAAACTAAGAAAGAAATTACAGAATTAAAGAAAAGTTAAAAAAGACAACTCCTGGTCAATGTTTCATGTAGACAATTGGATAGAATGTACTTCTTTATTAATCTCCTTTTAGATTATTTTATGAGTTTTATTTAAATTAGAAACAATCTTATTTTATATATCAATCCTAGTTCTCTCTCCATCCCATCCTCCAATGCCCTCCACAGAACCCCTGCCATGCTATACCCATCCACTCCCCAGGGAGTGTGAGACCTTCCAAGGGAGATCATCAAAATCTGTCAAGTCATTTGGGGCAGGGCCTAGGCCCTCACCAGTGTATCTAGACAATGAAGTTCATTCCTGCATTAGGGATACATCCCTATTCCACAGCCAGAGACTCCATACACTGCCCAGTACTCCTAGCTGACACCCACATTCAGGGGCACTAGTTCAGTCCTATGTTGGTTCCCCAAGCTGTCAGATTGGGGTCCATGAGTTCTGACATGCTCAGGTCAGCTGTTTCTGTAGGTTTTTCGAGAGTGGTCTTGACCACATTGCTCATAACTCCTCCCTATCTACAATTGGATTCCCAGAGTTCAGTTCAGTGTTCAGCTGGGAATCTCTGCTTTTACTTTTATCAGCTACTGGATGAAGGCTCTAGGATGGGATTTAAGGGAGTCATCATTCTCATTATAGGGGAAGGGCATTTAAGGTAGCCTCTCCACTATTGCATAGAATCCTAGTTGGGGGTCATCATTTGGGAACTCTGTACAATTCCCTAGTGCCAGATTTCTTTAAACCTATAATAGCTCACTATATTGATATGTCTCTTTTCTTGTTCTCCTCTATTCATCTCCCCACTACATATTTCTGATCTCTCTTGTTCTCCTCTCTCTTCTTCTTCTCCCCTCCTCTTTCTCTGACCTTCCACCCCCTTCCCCCCTTTCACAATTTGTTCAGGAGCTCTTGTCCCTTTCCCATTCACCATGGGACCATGTATGTCTTTCTTATGGATCTCCTTGTTTCCTAGCTTCTCTAGAGGTGTGAGTTGTAGCAAAGGATTACAAATCCTTTGCTCTATGAATAATATCTGTACATACCATGTTTTTTTTTCTGTGACCTCATGTAGCATGGTTTCTTCTAGGTCCATCCATTTGCCAGCAAAGTTCAAGATTTCATTGTCTTTTTGTATAAATGTACCACATTTTCTCCATCCATTCTTCGGTTGAGGGGAATTTAGATTTTTTTCAGGTTTGGGCTATTACAAATAATGCTGCTATGAACATAGTTGAATAGATGTCCTTGTTATATATATCCTTGTTTTATATGTCCTTGTTGGGTAAATGCCTAAGAGTAGATGTGCTGGATCTTGAGGTGGACTGATTCTAGTTTTCAAGAGAAACTTCTATACTGATTTCTAAGATGGCCATACAAGTTTACACTCCCAACAGCAATGGAGGTGTGTTCCCCTATCTCTATATCTTATGCGGCATAAACTGTCCTTGGTATTTTAATTTTAGCCATTCTGACAGGAGTAAGATGGTATCTCAGAGTTGTTTTGATTTGCATTTCCCTAATGGCTAAGGGTGATGAGAATTTTCTTAGGTGTCTTTCAACCATTTGAGATTGCTCTATTAAGACACGGGATGGAGGGAGAGAGGAAGAGGGAATTGGGATCAATATGTAAAATAAGAAAAATAAATAAATAAGAAAAGATTTTCTGTTTAGTCCTGTACACCAATTTTTAATTGAATTATTTGCTATTTTGGTGACTAGTTTCTTGAGTTCTTTGTATATTTTGGAAATCAGCCCTGTGTCAGATATGGGGTTGGTGAAGATCTTTTCCCATTTTGGGGACTGCTATTTTGCCTTGTTGACTGTGTCTTTTGCCTCAGAGAAGCTTCTCAGTTACAGGAGGTCCCATTTATTAATTGTCGATATCAGAATCTGTGCTACTGGTGTTCTGTTCAGGACTTGGTCTTCTGTGACAATTTGTTGAAGGGTACCTCCCTCTTTCTTTTCTAAGATCAGTGTAGCTGGATTTATGTTGAAGTCTTTGACCCATTTGGACCTGAGTTTTGTACATGGAGATAGATATGGATCTATCTGCAATTTTCTACATGTCTACATCCAGTTATGCCAGCACCATTTCTTGATAATTCATTGTTTTTCTATTGTATAGTATTAAGTTCTTTATTAAAAGCCAGGAGTTCATTGATGTGTGGGATTAATATCAGGGTTTTCTATTCAATTTCATTGACCTGCTTTTGTGCCAATACCAAGCTATTTTCATTACTATAGCTCTACAGTAGAGGTCAAAGTCAGAAATGATAACCTTTGTTGTACAGGGTTGTTTTGATTATCCTGTTTTTTGTTTGTTTTTATTTATTTTTTGTTTGTTTATCCACATAAAGTTGAGCATTGTCCTTTCAAGGTCTGTGAAGAATTGTGCCAGGATTTTGATGAGGATACATTTAATATGTAGATTGCTTTTGGCAAGATTGCCATTTTTACTATGTTGATCCTACATATCCAAAAGCATGGGAGATATTTCCGTTTTCTGGTATCTTCTTTCTTTAAAGACTCAAAGTTTTATCTCATATAGGTTTTTCCTGTTTGGTCAGAGTTACAGCAGAATATTTTATGCTGTTTGTCACTTTTGTAAAAGATGGATGTTTCTCTGATTCCTTCTCAGCCCATTTATCATCTGTATATAGTAGGGCTACTAATTTTTTTTTTTTTTTGAGTTAATGTTGTTTCCTCATACTTTGTTGAAGGTGTTTATCAGCTGTGGGAGTTCCGTGGTAGAATTCTTTGGGTCACTTATGTAAACTATCATATCATCTGAAAATGGTGAAAGTTTTACTTCTTCCTTTCCAATTTGTATCCCCTTGATCTCCTTTTCTTGTCCTATAGCTCTAGCAAGGACTTCAAGAACAATATTGAAGAGATATGGAGAGAGTGCACAACCTTGGCTTGTTCCTGATTTTAGAGGAATTGCAGTGAGTATCTCTCCATTTAGTTTGGTGTTGGCTGTCGATTTTCTGTATTTTGCCTTTATTATGTTTAGATATGTTCCTGTTATCCCTGATCTCTCCAAAACCTTTATCCTGAAGCGGTGTTCAATTTTGCCAAAGACTTTTTCAGTATCTAATGAGATAATCATGTGGTTTTTCTTTTACAGTTTGTTTATGTGGTGGATTACATTGATGGATTTTGGTAAGCTGAACCATCCCTGCATTTCTGCGATGATGCATACTTGATCATGGTAAATGATTTTTCTGATGTGTTTTGGATTATATTTGCCAGGATTTTAACACCATATGCTTTATGTGAGTTTTTTTCAAACTATTTTCCATATATTCTAAATGGGATTAATTATACAGCACAATAAATAAAATACAAGATTGAAAGAAAACAGAACAATACATTCCTTTATGTTTGATAAAACTCAGCTCTATTTACCAAACAGGTCAATGGCTTTTCAAACATTCTCATCATTGTACTTCCCCTTAAAGTATACTGCTAGGTACTGACATGCTGCTGAACAAGTCAAAAATGCAATGTGTGTGAAAAGGGAAGTAGCACTTCCCTTTTCATATGGCTTCTCTTATTCTTTGTCTTTTAAAGACTCTCTTTCTCTCCCTTTATCTCAGGAGTGCCAGTGCACAAGTGTGTGAGTGAATGTGTTCAAAGAGGCCTGGAAAAGGTGTTCAAACCCGGAAATTGGAGGTACATGAGATTCTGAGCTTCCAGCTATGTGTGCAGATGATAGAACTGGGATCCTTTAAAAGAGAAGAAAGTGTCCTTAACCATTGAGCAATATCTCCAGCTAACACTTATATTTTTCTTTCTTTTTTATTATTGTTATTATTTTTCTTATTTTACATATTGATTCCAGTTCTCTCGCCCTCCCTCCCATGCCCCCTGACTCCACCTCCCATCGCATCCCTCCCCAATGCACAGGGAGGGTGATGCCTTCCAGGAGGGAGCATCAAAATCTGTCAAGTCATTTGGAGTAGGGACTAGGCCTGCCCTCCTGCCTCTAGGCTAAGGAAATATCCCTCCATGGGAAATGTGCTCCCAAAGTCCTTTTGTACACCAGGGATATATCTTGGCTCCACTGACATAGGTCCCTTAGACTGCTCAGGCCTTCTAACTGAGACCCACATCCAGGGGGTCTGAGTGTGTCCAATGCTGGTTTCCCAGTTATCATTTTGGGGGTCTATGAGCTCCCCATTGTTCAGGACAGCTGTCTCTGTGGGTTTCTCTAGCCAGGTCTTGACCCCTTTTCTTATCACTCCTCCCTTTCTGCAACTGGATTCTAGGAGTTCAGTTCAGTGTTTAGCTGTGGGTGTCCCACTTCTGTCTCTATCAACTACTAGATGAGGGCTCTATGATGGCATATAAGTTAGGATACAAGAAGGTACCTAAGAGATTCGTATGTCCCTCACAGAAGTGGAAAGGAACAAGAGCTCCTGAGCATATTGGGAGGGCAATGAGTGGAGAGGGAGCTAGGAGAAAGATAAGGAGAGGAGAACATGTGGGGCCAGGAAGATCAAATAGATGAAAGCAGATAGAGACAGAGAGAGAGAGAGAGAGATACTGTAATAGAGGGGGCCATTATAGTTTTGAAGAGAAAACTAACTCTAGAGAAATATCCAAAGATTTCCCCAATTTATAATCTGAGCAAAAGTAGAAAGGCTACATTAAATGCCCTTCCCTGATAATGAGACTGATAACTAACTTATATGTCATTATATTAATCTTTATGCATGGTTTCAATGATCAAAAGACCCACATGGTTACCATTCCTGTCCAAATGAGTAAACAAAATAAAAAGTAAATAAATAAAACACAAAACTTGTAATCTGGATGGTGCCACTCTGACACTAACAGCTTTTGTCAATCCACCAAGACAGATTCTTGACAATCATCCTTAATAAGAATGGATGTGCTTCATCACACCTTGAAATGTAAAATAGTAAATAAATAAAAATACAAAAGATAATACTTCATGTATATTTTGGGCAACAAATGCTCATAGACCATAGAGGTAACTGATGGTTACAAAGTGGGATCTACATACATCCCTGCCTAACGTAGCTTCTTTTTGGTACAGAAAACTGTATCTCTGACTCCAAATGGAGTGAAGGCAAGATACCAAGTTTAAAATTCTCTGTCAATGGCTGTTTTACTAATTATCCAGATTCTGAGGCAATCATACAGCCGTAATCATTCACCTCACGCCTGGAAACATAAGTCTTGTTCTTTTGATGAATATTTATAAGACAGTGTAAAGCAGTCTACTTTCTTTTCCCTCCAGGCAAGACAATTTGGAGTTCATCAATATGTATTACCAAGGACTTTTATAAAAGGCACTTCAAAGAAAATTCATCAGGCATTCCTTTTGTCTTGATTTCTGTTAGACTGATACTTCCTTTTGACAAGTATCAATAAATTATCCTCTGATGGCTAGAAACTTGATGTCTTATTCAGAAACTTCCTCACACAGCAAAACATGTTCATGAGTTTCAAGTGGTATTATTAAAATTCTGCATCTAATTTAAGGACGGACAGAAGATATGCAAATTAATGACAATAAAACAAGCATATATAGTCACCCTGAAGCACAACTGGTGAATTTCCTGTATTTGAGAGCTTTCTTGCTGTATACATCTTGTGGCTTTATTATTTGATATGTGGACATATTTACAGTTCCTACACAAGCAAAGCAAAGCTAAGCTGCCTTCCTTGAGATGGCAAAGGACCTTATAAAATGAAGCCAGATTAGTATAGCTAGGAAAAGCAGAGAATGACAAGCTCTCTTTCTCCATAAGGCTGATGGATTTCTCTTTTGAATATGATTGGATAGAATCACATTTCCATAAGCCAAGGGTGAACAAATGGAATTGTCTAAACTAACAACGAAAAGAAAATCATCAGTGCACTCTTTAATCGGCAGTGCAAAGGATACTAAACCTCTTTATTTGCATTCTTTCATTTAAAGGGGCTTAGTTATTTTGGTTTATTACTTTGACGAAGAGTATTTGAAATAGAGAATTCTACTGATACCTATTTCTATAAATAAACACATAAAACAGCATGCTGACTAAAGAGTCCATCGTATTTTATAGCTCCACTCACACTTTACAAAGCTGTGGTTCTAATTATAAAAGCATTTCATATTCAAGAAATGATTTTGTCATTACCTGGCATAGTGTACTATAAATATAAATGCTAAGCTAAATTTTAAGAAGACATGATGGGAGAAAAAGTGTGGCATTTCAGCATAAATATACATTTTGTAAACTGACTCTACTATTAATCACACAGTTATTCTATATAAGTTTATGTACAACAAGTGAACATACATAGCATTTTGTAAAACTATAATTCACTATACATAATGAGCCTGGAATTCACTATTTATTTTACAATAAAGCAACAAAGAAGTAAAGCTTTCATACAACTACTGAATGCAAAAGAACACATTTGTAATATAAAGATTTAATTATGTACTTAGCATGGTATTAAAGAAATATTCCTCAAACATAGATTATATTTAATATAACCTGGTTTGGTACTAATGCTGATGGTGAGACCTGAACTTCATTTTCAACTTGGGAGAACAAATATGCCATTGCAATTTTAAAATTTTTTATTAATTTGTAAGTGCTAAAAATATACAGAAAACACATCTAAATATTTATGACCATTTGGTTGCTTTATAGTTGTTTATTTGTTTGTTTTTGAGTGAGGACTTCACTATGTAGTTCCAACCTGGAACTTACTGTGTATTCTAAGGTAACTTAAAACACACAGAGATTTGCCTGCCACTGCCTCCCAAGTGTTGGAAGAAAGGACTACCAACTACACCTCAGATCTTTGTAATTTTTTTTTTTAAAATTTGACATAGACATTTTTCTTACCATTATTGGAGAGTATTGAAGCAGATGGGAATTGGGTCTATGTATTTAGATCTGTGTTTATATGCACATATATTTTATTGATTGTTTGAGAACTTTATACATCTTATTTTTTTATCACATCCACTGTCTCAAACCCTACCCTCACCCCAACTCACATATCACTGCACACCTGCCCAAACTTGTGTTCTCATTTTTTGGGGGAGGGGGTTCATGGGTACATGTTCTTGGGTACATGGATATTCACTAGACTGTGTTCAACTATCAGAGAATGTACCCTTAAGAATCTAACTCTCCCGCTTCCCTCAAGCATCAATTTTCAATAGCTATTCAGTTAGGGGTGATCACTTCTCTCTCTATTTGGGGACTTAGTATGGCTTAAAAGAGCTGCCACAGTTCTTTGCATGCTATCACAACTTCTGTGAGTCCTATGTTCAACTGCACTTTTAGGTGTGAAAATCAATGTTTTGTTGTGGTCATGCACAGCCTCTGGGTCTTTTATTACCTGTCCCATCTTCTGCTATTATGCCTGAGCTTTGGGAAGATAAGTGTGTGATATATGTGTTCCATCTATGGTTGAGAACTCTACAATTGTTTAATCCTCAAACTTTAGTCGATTGTGGTTCTCTGTGTTAATCAGCATCTACTACAACTACAACAACAACAACAAAAAGAAAGAAAGAAAGGAAGAAAGGAAGGAAAGAAGGAAGGAATAAAGAAGAAAGAAAGAAAGGAAGAAAGAAAGAAAGAAGTTCTTCTCTGTTGAGCATTGACAATCACACTGATATAAAGGAATAATAATAAAATCTCAAGGAATTTGTTTAATAGTATGTATCTTTACCAGAATAATAATAGTGGTTTGCACTGTGATACTCTGGGAAGATAGGGAAACATGGAAGTCCAACTGCTTCAATATTGTTTAACTTTGGATGATTGTACAAATGCTTCATTGTGAGATCACATAATGTTGGCTCCACGCACATGAAGCAGATCTGCATGTCCCTGAGAAGAAAGACTGTGGTGCTGATGGACAAGAACATCATGATGTTCATGGCCATCCTGAGGCATCTGGAAAAACAAACCAGCTCCAGAGAAACTGATGCCTCATTTGGGGAGCATGAGAGCTTTGTGTTCATGAAAGAGAATCTCATTGAGATTAGGGACATTCTGCTGGCCAATAAGGTGCCTGTTAGTGCCTCTGCTGGTTGTCATCCTGTGTGAGGTCACAATGCTAGCTCAGAACACTGGTCCAGGGCCTGAGACCTCTTCCATCTTGGCTTTTGTCATTACCACTAAAATCTGCAGAGGTACATTTGAAATTATGAGTGATGTGAAGCTGATAGAAACTGGAGACAAATAGGAGCCAGTGAAGGCACAGTTCTGGGCATAATGAACATCTCCTGATTCTTCTCCAGGATGCCATTCATTGGGTTATTAATAGTGACAGCATTTACAACCCAGAAGTGTTGTAAATTCCTAGAGGGTGTCCAAATGTTTCCAGTGTTTGTCTACAAACAAGTTACCTGACAGTTGCCAAAGTGCCACACTCCCTTATCAATGGGTACAAGAAGGTTCTGGCTTTTTCTTTGGAAAATGAGTCCACCTTCCCACTTGCTGAAAAGGTCAAGGCCTTCTTGACTGATCTACTTCATTTGTGGCTACACCTCCTGTGGTTATGGCACCTGCTCCTGATGTTGCTGCAGCTCGAGCCAAGGAGGAATCCAAGGAACAGTTGCAAGAATCAGATCCAGATCAGGATATGGAATTTGGTCTCTTTCACTAATCGCCTCAAAGCAACCAACTCACCTAGTTTAATTTGAGAAACATGGAATAAAGGCTTACTTGTCTTTTAAAATGTTGTTTCTTCCCAAATGCCCATGACCTTTAAAGTTTCTATTCTGGATAATAGTACTAATAAGGGTTTAATTATGTTCTATGGGTATTAAATCCAATCATATAGTGCTAGGTAGTTCCAATAGTATTCATTTATGCCACTACATTTACATTCTGCTAGCCATTCAGAGAAAAATAAAATAGATCTGCCCTGTAGCTCTATTAGTTACCTATGGCTAAGTAATGACTTCAAAATGCAATGACTTAAGAGACCATTTCCATTTTTATGGATTTGAGAACTCTGTTGGCAGGTCTGTAGTGAAGTTAGAATGAAGGCATTGGCTGGGGTGTAGTCAACCAAGGATGTGACTATGTCTGGAAAATTCCCTCCAAGCTCACATGGCTATATCACATGGCCTTGGCTACACACAGGTCCTATCCTAGAAGTCTTATTCTCTTACCATGTATACCGATCTGTGTGAAGGCCTAAGTTTCCTTATATCTTAAATGACATGACTTCTGGCTTTCCCTGAGTAGATAAACCAACACATTAAGGAGGGTAACACAATAACCTATAAATGAGTCATAGATGTCACTATCCATCACTTCTATCCTATTCTAGTAGCTAAAATTGAAGCAAATCATTGACTCTAACCTACTAACCATAAAGAAGGTTTATAATTTATACTACACATCTTTTGAAGAGGCACTTATTAAACACACTTGGACATAATTAAATATTTAGCTAAGTGTTTCCATGATATGTGAGAATATACTAAACAACTGAAAACAACATCCACATGATATTAAAATGCACAACAAATTCAATTTTCATTCATTAGTGGAATGTTTTATTCTAAATCTCAAATGAAATAGTGTTTTGCAATGCAAAAGGAAAAATGGAAAGAATGTAGTGTGTGTGTGTGTGTGTGTGTGTGTGTGTGTGTGTGTGTGTGTATGATTCCTAGTCTGTATGTGCTTCATTCACTTACTGATATATTCCTTTGCTCAGTGAAAAATATGCATATATGAGAACAAGCAAGAAGTGTTTTTTCATATTTAAAAATAGATATAAATATCCTTTAACCCTACAGAAAAAAGATAATAAGATTTAACACAAAATTAGGTATAAACTGTGGTATTATAAGAACTGTTTTAAAAATTCTTGCTGGTGTTATGCATAAAAATCACTGAAGGTAGGCTAAGATGTTAAGACTGAGTAGGAGATAGTAAAATAATTAGATGACGGACAATGAGAAGTAAATCACACCATGATCATGAAGACGAAAAATGTAAATGGATTTAAAATACACGCTTAAGAAAAATGACAGTTTCATCTCTCACTGAAAGGAGATATGCACTGATTTTTTCTTATTGTTGCTTGAGAAGAATTTGTACATCCATTTCACAGTTGCAGAAATTTCTAGAATGATGAGAGAAAACAATGTTATATCTGAACTATACCTCAGGATTGAGTTGACTCATTGCCTTTTCTGAAAATGCACTGTCGTATCAATAGCCATGTCAATGTGAGAAATAAAAGAATGTGGCCTTCTGTTTCAATCAGAACATCCATATTATTTCTATTATGTAAAAAATAAAATTCAATTTGTACATCAACTTTTTTGTAAGTACCACTGAAACTAAACCATTAGTTTTTCCTTTTGAGGCATGAGTGTTGCAATAAGAGCTACCTGGTATATATTTCTTAGAATATTAAAAGGTCCATTTGGAATACACTGAACATCAGAGAAAGAACAATATATACAGAGAAATATGCAGAAAGAAGGGGTTTGCACCTCATCATATTTACATTCTTATCTTGTTTCATTCCTATGTAGGTTTCTGACATTTGTCATATAAAGGTTTTAAATCACAATTTCTTTAAAGAAAATAATTGAAATTCACTCAATGATTGAGAATATCAAAAAGAGTAATTTATGTAAAAACTAGGGGCAATGTCTGACACTTAGTAAGCTCTAATAAATATGTATGGTTAACTTGATCCTACATATAATATTGTTAGGAATGATTTGATAAATGAAACTAAGTTGATTACAAAATTACTTTTAAGTATTTTGAAGATTTACAAGTAGCAAGATTTATAACATCAATGTTTTACTTTATTTACATAAAAAAGGAGGAGTTCCTAGAGGCCAGAGATGCTGCTAGTCTTTGTTGGGGCATAGCAACAATTGTGCCAATTGTATTTTACTCTACACAGTGATTTGCTGAAAGTGGAGGCATATAAGCAAAACACCAGAATACTTGAATGCATAGTATCATATGGGCTTCACAAAATTACTACATATCACTCTTGACTTTAATTGCCCAATCAGGCTCATAAGTATGTGAAACAGTCTTTCTATTTAAAGAATATCTGGCTGGTACTTTAGCTCAGTGGTAGAATGCTTGCCTAGCTGTGTGAGACACTAGGTTCAATTCTTAGTAGCTCAAGTATTAATAATTGTTATTAACATAAAATAATGTCTTTTTGTAATGGTTTTCAAAGACTGTATTCCTTCTATATATAACCGAAGCAAAAATATAGGTAGTTTTAAAGTTTTCAAGTTTCTTAGCAGCTGACACATCCTGGAGTACACAGTGTATTAGGTCAGAATACTCAACAGCTTCAAAAGCAGTTATATGATAACATTATCTCTAAATGTCACAGATATTAAAATAATCAAGTAAAAGCTTCTTATATTATCTAAAACTAAAACCAAAATAAACTCATCCACAAAATGAATAGCACTCATTATATATTCTTAACGAGCCATATTTTAACTTATATTTTATTAGTTTTTAATTTTAAAAATTCTATTAGTGCTCCTGACATGTTATGCTCATAGAAGGTATGCTGTATCACTTCATTCTTGGTATATATTTCTAACTAGGGTAAGGGAAATCGTTTGGGGGTCAAGCACTTACTGAATTATTATGACGACCTAGGTTCAAATATCCAGAGTCCATCTAAAGGTAAATGAGGTAGTATGTCTCTATTCCCAGTGCTTCTATAGGTAGAGAAGAGTTCAGTCCCCCAAAATTTTCCTCTGATCTCCACAGAAACACAATGTCATTCACATGCCCATGCCCATGCCCACACTCATACTAACAATAAATACAATAACACAACTAGTAAACTATTCTTTTAATTATCCATCTATTATCTTAAGTATGAACATCACTAAATAAAAATTAAAGAAACTTTACTGGAGAGAGAGGGAGAGAGAGGGGTGGGAGGGAGAGAGAGAGAGAGAGAGAACGTTTCTCTGTGTAGCTATAGGCAGCCATGATCATGGCCTCTCACTAAGCCATTCCTGTCTCCAGGGAAACCTTGATCTCATACCACAGGTTAATGAACTTTCCTTAGATGTCTGTGTAAATGGAATCCCCATGTGCTGTTTCTTATTTAACTGGCTGTGATCATGTTCCCATGCTATGTATTGGTGGTTTAGCTATATAGAAAAGCACTTTTTCCTATGTAGATGCATCATAATTTCTCTGAAAATTCACTTATTTAACTATAGCTCATTGCCTCCTGTTTTTACATGAACTGATATGAACAATTGTGTACAAGTTGTCTATGTCTATGATATATGTTTTGATTTGTCTTGGCTGAAGATCCGAGTTGTAAGTGTATGCAAGGATGTTAGAGAATATGCCAGTTTTCCCTTTACATAGAAGAAAAACAACAGCCATAAAAAAGAACACCTTGAGCACATTGTGACCATGCAACTTTGATCTTATGATTTGATGGGTGTGGGTTTCCTTTGTTTTCTTCTTCATTTATTTTCATTCTGGAGTTCATTATTTCTGTCTAACATCGGATTTAAATGACTACTTTACCTTACTTCCCTAAGGCAGATGCTGATGTCATTTACTTCATTCTTCCATATTTCTTAATACACAATTTAGCACTATAAATTCCTCCCTGTGGGTTATAGGCAAATCCTGCAAATTATGATGTGATATGAGTTTGATTTCAGCCAGTTCAAAGTTATAGGTTTCACTTTTAATTCACTCTTGGGTTCTCAGTTAATTTAGAAATATGCTATATTTTCATTCTTTTGAATTGTTCTGTTTTTATATGAATTGAGTTCATGTATATTACTCCATTTTCATCTTATTTATTATAAGCAATCTGAGGGGATTTGAGAAATGAATCAGTAATTAACATCTCTCTATGCCCCTGTGGCAGATACAAGTTCAGTTCCCAACAACAGCATCAGGTGGCTTGCAATTGCTGTAATTCTGATGGCCTCTCTTAGCCTCTATAGGCAATCACATACACATATACACACTCTCATGCATGCACACACACATACACACACACACACACACACACACAAGCATGTACACACAAATAATTAAACATTGTAAAATATCTCCTTTCATTATTTTGATGGTGTACAAAAGACAAAGAATAAATGACTTGAAAATGCAAGTAAATACACAATCTAAAATGAAATCCATACAATTTAGGAAAATAGATAAAAATAAATATTACTTGTTTTACTTTTTCTTATCTGATGTTTTTTATACTTTTAGTTATTGAATGTGTAAGATTGTTTTGCATATATGATTATATGTGCATCACTTTTGATGTGCCCAATGCAATCAAAAGAAAGTGTCAGATTCCTTGGAAACGGAGTTATGGATTGTTGCCTTGGGAACAGATCTCATCTTCTACAAGAACATCAGTGCTGTTGGCCAATGAATCCTCTTCCCAGGTTCCTAATGTAATGTAAAACCCAGAGCTTATTTAATCTCCACTACCATAGTTTTCAGACTTTCTATGTGTTTTCTTTTGTTCTTGTATCTCCTCTAATATTTTTAACAAAATGGAATATAGTTATAATAATAACTACTTAATCTAATAACTATGTAATCTGCTAATTTTGAATGTGAGTAAATTTAGACTTATTTTTACTGGTCAGTAGTTTGTCTTCAATATGGATTATCTACCTGTTTCTTTGTGTTTTTGATATACTTTATAAGTTCTCCCTGATACAATGTGTTTTGAAGTATCCTGGTTATCTTGCATTCCAATTTATATAATTGACTGTTTCCTTAATGAGTGAAATTTCTCAAGTACTTGCATAATACATAAAATATTTTGTAGAGCTATATTTTCCTTTCTAGCACTTTAATTCCTTTGCTTTTCACTTTATCACAATTCAAGGGATTCATCCACTTCAATTTCTTCTGCCTTGTGGTACAGACTCAAACCCTCTCATAGGAATGAAAAGAGAGAGCTGTTTACCTAATTTTATACCCTGACTCTTGCTTTCTCCCCTTTATTATTCCTCATGATTTATATGAAAAAAGTCACTATTTTATATAGTTTCTTTATTTCTGTTCATTTGATAGGACAAATCTTCTCTGCATTACTCTACCTTGCTCAGTAATGGCAGATTATCTACTAAGTAAAAATTCAGGAGTTTATTTTGAATCTTAATCTTGGTCTCATTTCAGTGTTCAACACAACTAACACCTGTTCTTCAACATTCTTTATTTCTTAGCATCTATGGATTTTTCTTAACTGCATTCTTTACATCGGGACCCATGAGGTAATTTCTTTATTTTTCCATGGATTCTAGACCAAGAGACTTTGAGGACGAGAAATTGAACCTATATGCTCCGCTCTGAGAAAATATAACACTATATGCTTAGGACAAATGTCTGTCTTTATATCTTGCTTGATAAGTCATATTATCTTAATTTGCACATCACTAATTCTCCCACACATGTTCCTAGTTCATGTGAAAATCTATTTATTTACTACATACTTTCTTATGCTTGAATTTTAGATGAATGAATTTGTTTTCCTTACAAAGTATCATACAAATACATTATATAAATGTGTATGTACTTAGGAAAGTATGTTACTATTCTGTACACAGAAGAATGTTAAATAGCAACAATATTTACAAGAAATACTGAGTCCCTTGACACTTCTGGTTCTTTTTTATTTTTAATTTCATTTTACATTCCAACCAAAGTTCTCCCTCCCACACCTCCTCAGGCCCCAATTTGCATATCCTCAAGCCCATTCCCATCCACTTCTTCTAACAGTCAAGGGCTCCCATAAGGAGTTGACAAAGTCTGGCATATTAAGCTGGTGAAGGACCAAGCCCCTCCATAATGCACTAAGGGCAAGAATGACTTCCCCTCATAGGGAATGGGCTCCAACAAGGTAGCTTGCTATGAGAAGGGGAATTAGAATGGGAAGCAAGGTGGTCAGTAAAGAGGAGGAGGATGAGGATGAGAACATGGAGGAATGGGATGGCTGTGCTGGGGAGGGATTAATAGGGACAGCAAGGAAAGAAACACCTTAATAAAGAGAGCCACAATGAGGTTAGGGAGACACTGGTGTTAAGGAAATTCCCAAGAATCCACAAGGATGATCTCAGCTAAGACTCTTAACAATAGTAGAGGGAGTGCCCTAACTGGCCTTTTCCTGTAATCACATTGATGAATACATCAACTATCATCATAGAGCCTTCATCTGGTAATTAATGAAACCAGACTCAGAGATCCACAACCAAGAACCAGGCAAAACTCTGGAAATCCAGTAGAAGAGAAGGAGGAGGGACTATATGAGCAAGGAAGGTTAAGATCAGGATGGAGAAATCTACAGAGATAACTGAACAAAGCTTGTGGAAACTCATAAACTACAGGCCAACAGCTGTGGAATCTCCAGGAGACTGAACTACACCCTCTGTATTTGGGGGTGAGCCTTGAGGTTTCAGATGTTCAAGCCAAGCTCAATGTCACTTTTTCTTCCTATTGCCTGACAATCCAGGTATAGAACTCTCAGTTTCTTCTCCAGCATCATGTCTGTTAGAGTGCTACCATCTCACACCGTGATGATAATGGACTAAACCTCTAAACAGTAAGTCAGCCCCAGTTAATTGTTTTCCATTATAAGAGGTGCCATGGTCATGGTGTCTCTTTACAGTAATAAAAACACAAAGTTGCCTACGGGAATCTTGGTCCTATTTAATATTAACCTATATTAACAATCACATCATTCAAGAATCTATAGATTCACATACAAATGCTGCTTATAAAATATTATGTAACAATGATTGTTGATATAGATCAATAGCGATATCTAAATAATTTATATCAGAAGTTGAATCGTTATTGTATAAGCACCAATTTTTAAATTTTTTTATTTTTTTAAATTTAATTTTACATTCCAGCCACAGTTCTCCCTCCCACTCCTCCTTCCATCTTTCCTTACCTCCTTTCAAATCCACCCCCATCCATTCCTCCTATCAGATAAGGCCTCCTATTGGGAGTCTACAAAGCATGGCACAATAAATTAAGGCAGGACCAAGCCCCTTACACCTGCATTAAGGCTGAACATGGCATCCCACCACAGGAAATGGTGAGCATCAAATTTTTAATAGCCTAGTTGTTCCAGTGATTCAGAGCTTTCATAAAAACCTTTCAGTTATCATATAGTTTATAGATTATCAGAGAACCCTTTTGAAAATTCTGATGCAGAGTGACTCAGGTATATGGAACTCAATTATTAGGATGTCATACAATTTTTTGAAAGCCAGTTTGGTCAATATAAGGATAGATTCAGACCCGAAAGAACAGTAGCCCATTTAGGGTCTTAGCATTTGAAATCATAAGCTTAATTTTATAAGTATATGTATACTTTCTTCAGAGATGTAGTATTTATTAAATTTCAAAGGTGTTTCAGACTCTAACCCATCAAGGAAGTGAAAATCTCAAGGAGTTCTTTGGTAAACATTCACTAATAGTTTTTCTTTTATATAAGTTTGTCTAAAAAACTAATTCGTAGGTCAAAATTCTTTAACTTATTATCTTATTAATTCCTTGCTGTTTTGTTGGGTGCAGATACTATTTAACATTTATGAATCATAGTATGTATTCATAATAATATTATTTTAAGTAATGTAACAGTCTTACAAAGGCACTTCAGTGAAAATTAATCCATTTCTTACTCTTTATAAATAGGAAGGAATTTAAAAGAAATCAGAAGAAAAAGAAGCAAATGTGGTAAATATGGACAATATAGACTGTAGACATGCATGAAAATATCATAGTGAAATTCTTTATTTTGTACAATTAATAAGTGAGTGTGGACAAATAATAAAACATAAGAGTAATTTCACTATGTGATAAAAATCACCCCAATCTGTTTTATTCAGTAAACTAAACATTTTCAATCATGAAATAAATTTTATAACTCCACTAGAAATGACCACCAGTGCCTAATTTTGTTTTGGAATTCATAATACATAATTATTTTGACCTATAAAGAGTTTCGAATAATTTTAACAAAATATGCTCCTTGGTCATTGTCCCAAATTTATTAAATCATAAACCTCTTTTTCTACCTGACAAGATAATTTATATTATCCAGACATTACATACAAATTTATTATAGAGTGTAAAAAGGAACAACTATCTATGGAGTTTTATATCTCCTTGATTCACTTACCCAATCATTTCATATATTATATAATAAATTAACTAAAAGTTCGGTGGATTGAAATAGTAATGAACATGTTTTCTATGACAAGGTTTCAAGGAGGTTTGTGGACTTGGCTTAGGGTAGTAAGCTACTTGGTAGTAGCTTAGGGTCTTTGATGAGGTTTCTATCAAAATATTAGCAGGACTGCAGTCAGCTAAGAATCAATTAGTGCTAGAGAATGCATCCTAATGGATTGTTCCTGTGATGAAAGGTCAGTAATGGCTTTGGAAATGAGGCTCAATTCCTGGCATGGAGGGACTACCTGCTCACATCACTGTGGAAATATCTTCATTACACCCAGCACAGCTTGTTGGAAAACAACCTATCTAAGAAAACCTCCATATCTTTGTTACTGTTCTATTGTTGTGATGTGAGCAGGTAGTCCCTCCATGCCAGGAGATCATCTAAATCTTCTCCAAGCTTTGTCCCCATTCATCCTTTTATGACTGCCCCCCCCCAATTGCAGCAGGCATTCTCTGGAAACCTGCCAGCACAGGCTGCCAGAGAAGCAATTAGGCCAGCAAATCAGGAAGGCACGCTCCCCTACTCCATGCCTCAGTCACATCCAAAGCTCTGCAGCAACTAGCTTTTATAGCATCTCCTCACACTCTGCAATCCTGGTGAAACAGCCAGATTTACTCCTTCCTGTAGACTTCCTCAGCCCTCTTATAACTTGTCCCAGGTACTCAGCATGAGGTGCCAATACTTAGAAACATATTTTACCTGTAAATCTGTGTGACCACAATTATCAGAAGAATTTTATATCAAGCAACACACAGGACACTTTCCTAAGGAACCAGAGAGGAAATAGAAACAAAGAAACAAAGCACCAACTCAATAAAGACAAACCATCTATAAGCACCTAAAGTCCAATTTCACAATCCCAAATTCTTGGATGCCAAATTAAACTACAACCAGAAACTAACAGCTGGGACAATATATTTCTACTAGAGCTCAGCAACCCTATGAGAGCAGATCCTGAGAATTGCAATATAAATGATAGACAAGACAAAGATGTTAAAATAGCCTTTAGAATATATTAAAGATAAAGAAGAAAATAATAAATCACTTAAGGAAATCTGTAAAACTCAAACAAACAGTAGAATGAAATTAATAAAAACAGATGAAGATCTGAAAGTAGAAATAGAATCAATAAAAAGAATGGAGAGAAATCTGGAAATGATAATTTTTAAGAACTCACACAGGAATGTCAGAGGCAATTCTCACCAGCAGAATACAATAGACCGAAAAGAAAAAGAATCTAGAGACAAAACAGAAGAAATGGATACTGCAATCAAAGAAATTGTTAAATCTAAAAATGCTGACACAAAGCATCCAGGAAATCTAGAATACTATGAAATTTCAAATCTAAGAATAATAGGAATTGAGGAAGAAGTAGACACGGTTCCACGGCAAAACAAAACAGAACAAAACCAACAAACAAAAAGAAAAAAACAAAAGTTTTTTCAAAAAATTATAGAAGAAAATCTCCCTTACTAGAAAAAGGAAAATGCCACTTAAGGTGCAAGAACCATATAAAATGCCAAATAGACTGGACCAGAAAAGGAAATCCCCTCTGTATATAATAGTCGAAACACTAAATGTACAGAACATAGAAAAAAATATTGAGAGTTGCATGGAGAAAAGATGTAAAGACATACTTATTAGAATAAAAATAGAGGCTTTAAAAGCCAAAATGTCTTAGACAAACATTCTATAAACTATAAGAGATAAGAGGTGCCAGACTAGACTACTATAGCTTGCAAAATATATGCTCTCAATAGATGGAGAAAGAAATTCCATGATAAAATCAAATTTAGGCAATATCCAGTTATAAAAGAAACACTTCATAGATCTTAAATGACAATTTTCAGATTCATGTAGAAATTCAAAAGTAGGACTACTATAACAGTTCTGAATAATGAACACGTTACTGAAGATGTCACAACCCTTAATTTCAAGTTATTTTATAGAGATAGAACAATAATTTGCACAAAAAATATGAATTCATCAATAAAAATGAGTTGAAGAGCTGGACACAAGTCCATAGAGATGGATACCTTATTTATTTATTTATTTATTTATTTATTTATTTATTTATTTGAAGCAAAAAATATACACTGGGGGAAAAAAAAGACAGTATCTTCAACAAATGCTGCAGGTCAACTGGATGGCTCTATGCAAAATAATCCAAATAGATCCATACTTAATACCCCTCACAAAACTCCAAATGGACCAAAGGAATGAACATAAAACGAGATACACAGAACCTGATAAAAGAGAAATTAGAGAATAGCTTTAAACTCATTGGCATGGGAAAAATCTTTCTGTAAATAACACCATTATCACAGGCATTAAGAGAAGCAATTAGAAAATTGTTCATCTCCTGTCACTGAAAAATATCTGCATGGTAAACAATGTTGTCATTTGTACAGATCATAAGCCTATAGAATGGGAAGCGATTGTTACAAACTAAACTCACATCTGACAGAAGGCTAATATACAAAATATATAAAGAACTCAAAAACCATATAACAAGAAAACAATATATTTAAAAAATGGTGGTGTATCTAAACAGAATTCTCAATAGAGAAAACTCAAAGGATTAAGAAACATTTAAAGATATATTTAACATCCTTAGTCATCAGGAATAGGCAAATCAAGCTACATTGTGTTTTAATCTTGCAACCATTAGAGAGTATAACTTCAATAAAACAAATAATAACTCATGCTAGTAAGAATGTGTAATAAGCTGTCTTACTCAGAGTTTTTAAATTGCTATGAAGAGACAACTGCAACTCTTATAAGAAAAACATGTAATTGAGGTGGCTCACTTACTGTTTCAGAGATTCAGTCCATTGTCATGATGGTGTGGATCATGGCAGCATATAGGAAGAGGTGGTCCTTGAGGAATAGATGAGAGTCCTACATCTTTCATGCAACATGAAGTCTACTGACAGTAGACTGAGAGAAACTTGAGCAAAGGAGACCTTAAAACCTTCCCCCACAGTGACACACTTCCTCCAAAAGGGCCATACCTTGTACTAGGGGCCACACCTCCCTTTGGGGGCCATTTTGCTTCAAACCACTACATACAAGAACACTTATCCATTGCTGGTGCTAACTAAATTCATAGAGCTTTTATGGAAATCAGTGTGCCCATTCTGCACGAAGATGGGAATCAAGGTACTTCAAGGCCTAGTTATACCATTCTTAGACATATACATAAAGGATATTTCATCCTACCATATAGACACCTGCTTAACCATGTTCACTGCTGCTCTTTTCATAATAGGGGGAAATTGTAACAACCTAGATATCCCTAAACAGAAGAATGGATTTTAAAAATGTGGTCCATTTACATAATGGAGTATTATTGAGCCATTTAACAAACAAAATGCACAGGTAAATGAATGTACCTAGAAAAAAATATCATACTCAGTGAGGTATCCCAGACTCCAATAAACAAACAAATATGTATTCCTTTAATATGGATATTAATTGTTAAGTCACTGATAACCAAAGTACAATACATGATCCTATACAGGTTAGATATACAGTAAGTGACAAGGGGGATAGGCAGATAGATCTAGTTAAGAAAGTAAAAGAGAATAGACAGTCATGTCAGGATGGGGGGCTGGAATAAGAGAATCAAGGGAAAGAGGAAAGGAAGAGGGGAACAAAGGAGGAGATACAAAGAAAGTTACAATTAAGGGCCAACTGAAAGGCAATATGTATCAATAAAAAGAAGCCTCATGAATACATATATGAAAATAGTCTAAATGAAATAGACAAATAATGGGAAGACAGAGCCCCAATTTACCAACTTTGATCTCTAAATGAAGCATCCAATACTAGGATAGTTTATATCAAATTGAGTTGTTCCCTAAAAGTATCCAATAGGAACCCTCAAACAACCCAGTCTGTTACCAAGGCTATAGGTTGTTTTACAGAAACTGATGGCGAGTACTTATTGCTCAGGGCAGCCAACACCTATATACCTGATTGAGGATGGAGAAGTCAAGTTGTTACCTACCTAGAGATTTTGCCCTATGT
This sequence comes from Phodopus roborovskii, assembly GCF_943737965.1. NCBI lineage: Eukaryota > Metazoa > Chordata > Mammalia > Rodentia > Cricetidae > Phodopus > Phodopus roborovskii. The sequence goes on from NW_026126436.1 coordinate 1,312,047, forward strand.
ATTCTTATGTTTGGTAAATAAAGGTATTCTGTACACTGCCAAAGAAGAAACATGAACACCAACACAGTTGCAAACCCTTGGGTTGACAATAGTGTCCTGCCGGTAAGATATTCAAGTACCAGGGTGACACAAATCTTGTGGGAGTAAGTAAAAAACATAGCTTGAATTAAGGCCTATTCCATGTGAAGAAACCTAACCTGATACTGTTTGAGGGACAAAAACCTGAGACTAGATAGCCCAAGGACCTAGAGTAAAAGCAAATACTACTGTTCTTAAAGAAATATCTTGACTCCTTATAACATTCTACTATTCTCCTATATCAGTTCCTTACTCAGCTATCATCAGAAAAGCACCTGCCTGCAGAAGATGGAAATAGAAACAGAGACATATAGTCAGTTATTATGCAGAGAGTTAGAGGCCTTGGAACACTTAACTCTAATAGGATAGGATATCTTCATCAAATTCCTCTGCTTAAAACTCAGGGAAGACTGTGGAAGAGGAGATAGAAAGAGGATAAGAGCCAGAGTTCATGGAGAGCAGCAAGAAAACAAGGTCCTATAAAGCAACAGGATCAATTTAATTATAATCTCATATGCTGTGGAATTATCCTTCTGGACACTGTGAATATACATTACTCTCATTGGTTAATAAATCTCCAACAAAAACCACTTGCAAATGAAAGTTTTATTTCTTCCAAGGGAATATCACTAAGGAAACAAGTTATTTCTAAGGGCAGACTACATGTCCAGTGGTAGATGTCCAAAAAGAAATGAATTGAATAGCATCTTTGTAACCTCGTAATCCTATAATGTCATGTCATGGCACCCTCCTGTTAATTTTATCTCATTATATTTATTTTTGTTTTTTATATCTATATTACACTCTTTGTACACTATGGATCTGGTTTTCATATATTACGGCTTCTATTTTAGTATTTTATGGGATTATTGAGTATATGAACAAGTGGATTTCCATTTTTTTTCCTTTTCTTTCTTTCTTTTTTTTTTTTTGTGTGTATTATCTTTTGGACTCTTACCTTTCTGTTTGTTTCTTTGGTTGTTTGGTTTTGTTTTTCTTTGTTTTGTTTGATTCCAGTGTGTTAGTTTTATTTTATTTTATTAATATCCTTTAGAAGACTGTTTCTTTTCTAATGACAGACAGAAGGAGATGGATCCTTATGGAAGAAAGGTGGGAGAAGTAGAAGGAGGAAGAAAGGGCAACTTACACCTAATGTATTATGTGAGAAAAATATCTACTTTCAATAAAAGGGAAAAATAAAAATACACACGTAAGACTGTCAGCTTCTTGCCATTTAATGCCTTTTCTTATGTTTCAAGAACTACTTTGTAGGGCAATAGTTTAAATCCAACCATTATTAGGGATGATCCATTTTTTTCTATTACATTTCAAGTGTTTCTTGAAGTTTCCACTCTGAAAGCATATACCTCATCATTTACTACATAATATACATCATCTCAAACATTCCTGATCACCTTTCTTCTTCTTTTTCTTTTTCTTCTTCTTCTCCTTCTCTTCCTTCTCCACCTTCTCCCCCTTCTCCTCTTTCTTCTTCTTTATTTCTCACATCTCACTTTTTCATTTTCCAAGGCAACTATTTTTATGGCTGTACTATCTCATGTCTTTGGTGACTACCTCCTTTATATCATTTAACTTTCTAACGAAAACTGAGATTGACTAGTTAGGCTGTTCTTGGAAACTTTTCACACTAACAAACAGCATTCTCCCACTCTATCCCTAATTCTAATAGACATCTTTCTCCTTCCTATGTACCTATGCAGATCATATGTTCTAATAATTACTCTGATTTTCTTTTGGCCCTGTGTTGTTGCTGCCTTTGTCTAACCTTTCTTCCTGCATACATGTAGCCATATGTCTTCAATATTTTGGAATGCAGAGGAAGAATTAAATTCATAACATGTTGTAGGGATACCATCTAGTAAGATAGCCAATTGTGATTCTTTTTAGAGGGCTAAGGGAGAAAAGGGTTTATTTCACTTTACACTTTCACATCCCAGTTTACCATTCAAGGAAGTCAAGGTGTAAGGATGGAAAAATTCAGGCTAACTCTCCCTAGACCCTGCCCCCTAGCAATGAGTAGGCAAAAGGTCACATTCTTAACTGTTTATGACAGGGCTGTTTAGGACAGCACCTGTGAGTGAGTGAACACAGGAAATGAGCCTTGTCACACCACCCAGAAGCCCTAGCAAAAGCAGATTTCCTGGGCTAAGCATGGGCTTGGATAGTTCAAATTGATTGATCCACACTGGATGCTATGAGATGATTGGTTTATGATGTGCGGGCTTTGTTGTAACCCTATACAAGCTGTCTAAACCCTGTACCCAGGATTCCCAGTCCTATACCCCATGTGGAGTATGGCTGTGGACTCCAGTGCACTGGAATATAAAAGACCTCATGCTTTTACATCAAGACCGCTTCACATGAGTGATTTTTTTTTTTGGGGGGGGCGCTTTTCCTGAATCTGGGTGTGAGGGTCCATGCCCTCTGCTGGTCTTTCAAAGGCAGCAACTGGAGGCAGGAAATTATGCATAGGCTGTGGAGGAGTGCTGTTTACTGGCTTGCTCATCATGCCTGCTTTCTTATATATCCAAGACCCCCATCCCAGAAGTAGCACCAGCTCTGGACTGGGCCTTCCAACATCAATCACTAATTTTAAAAAATGCCTCACAGGCCTGCCTATGCCCATCTTCTATTATCATTTTCTCAACTGTGCTTACTTATTCTCAGATAACATTAACTTACATCAAGTTGTAAAAACAAAAACAAAAAAACAGTATAGACTGCAAATAATAAAGACTTTTGTTAAATCTAAGACACAGAAGGAAAAAAAAACAGTTCTGGAGATTTAGGTTATTTTATTTGTTTCCTTCTTTTTTCTTTTGAATCATGGTTTCATGATGCATAGACTTGCCTTGAATAGCTTTCCTAATCCACTTTAGGATCAACCTAATCCATATTGTTGGGTGAGGAAGTCAGGGACTAAGTATTTACTGAGTATAGGGTTCTCTGCAGCCATGGGCCCCAGCAGGGTTGTTCTGTAAGCAAACATTTTCTTTTGTATCATGAAGACATTCTGTTTCAGTAATAGTTTTCTGATTTTGCTGTTTGTTTTTCAACAGTAAACTCTCCAAACAAAACTCATATACATAATCCCAGCCTTTGGAGCACAGTATTATACTTTAAAGAAGACATAGAGGGTAGGGTTATATGACTTTAATCTGGTTATGCTTCTGTCAAGTGTCATTTGATTTCATGAGACTGTAGGTATTGGCATTGCACAAGCAAGGTATTGTTCTTGGAGTGATCCATGGAGCCAGTCCTTTATGAGCATCATAGGCTCTGACTCTCTTGTTTTAAAGTTTTATGACAAGCCACACATCTTTGATTAACCAGAAGTATTCTTAGGTCTCAAAGTCATTTATGTTCATGGCTTCAGTATAATATAGCAAGAGAACAAGTCAAGGCCTGCATAGTCAAAGATTCATCAAATGAAGGCAAGTCTTCCCTCACAGTCTAAAGGAATATTTCAAGTATTCTCCCTAGGGAGAAGAAAACAAGTGACAAAAAAACAAACAACCTAAGAAAAAGCATTTGTTGTAGTTCATAGTTCTAGGATATAGTTTATTATGGTAGATAAGTCATAATATCAGGAGCTTAATGTATCTGGTCACCTTGTATCTGCAATCCAGAAGCAGAAAACAGCAGAATGCTGGTTGGTGTTCATCTTACTTTCTCATTCATATGCAGTGTAAGATTGCAGCTATAGAATCAGTGCCACCCATATTTAGGATAGGCTTTCCTACTTCCATTATCAAAATATAGAATCTTCCGCACAGACATGCCTAATGGATTATCTCCTAAGTAATTCTAGGTCCTGAAAAATTGACAATATTAAACACCACAAAGCTCAAAGACAGTTTTATTAGAGTCTTATAGGAAAAACAACAGATCAAACAAAATGTACATATTGTCATATGCTGAAAGAGTGAAATGGATGAGAGGAAGAGGAAAAAAAACTGGGCTTTTTCAAATAGATTTCAACAAAGGCAGATTCAGCAGTGAGGATCTACAAGCAGCTGTGCTATATAGGAGAGTTCAGAGATAAAGGGAGAGCACCCAGTCTTAGGAGAGGCATGCTTAATATTTTGGGGAATCCTAAGAAGAGGAAAGAAGGTAGAAACTGAAGTTACATTTTTAAACGCAGAACTCAGAATAATGTGCATTCTTAGCAAGAGTATCTTTAAATAGACAAACGAAAGAAGCTACTGGGGTCTATACATACCAGTCTCATTAAGGGCATAAGTGTTCCTTCCTTTGACCATGTTCTCAGATCCATCAACTTTCTGAAGAAAAGTCTTCTGGAAAGGGCCAGCTACAATAATTGTTAGGGCAAAGTTCTGTAAGTGGGCAAAAGTTTTTCTGTAATCTTGTTTCTGGTAGGTCAGAATGATTTGTCACCACCTGTGGTCTCCAACACAGCCCTAACACTTGCACCTTCTCATATGGAGGGGAGATTGTCGTGCCTCCTTTACTTTAGAAAGAAATAATGAATGGGAGATCAATGTATTACCAGCTCAGCAGGAGGTGGGGCCATAGGTTATGGCAAGGCAAGGGAAGGCGCAATCCCCAGCAGCTTTCCATGCCTGCTAAAGCCTATATACCTAGTTAAGAATTTTATCCCTGTTTGGCTTCAGACCAGATAAATATGTAAAAATCCATACCCATCCACTCAATTACTTATTAAGCATTCCAATTTAGAGACATTCAAATACCTTATACACTATATGGCAGCCTTTTCTCTGTTTCCTTATTTTAATCTTTGTTTTAGTTCTGCCTTATTTTATGCCAATACCAAATTTCCATTAACCCAAATTACAGAATCTAAAAGAATTTTTCATTTTTTTCCCCCATCACACCTGTCATATTCAATCAGTTGACACTTTCAAAGCTGTCTTCAGCACCTGTTTCTACATTCAGTGTAGAAATTCAACTTCTTGCCATTCCCTGCCTGGACAGTAGCAAGTATGTTTTCTTTCCATGCATTTGCTGCTGCCTCTGTAGCAGACATACTTCATGTTCATCTCTCTCTCTTTTAATTTAATTTTGGAATTGTTTTCTTTTTTACATATCAATTCCAGTTCCCTCTCCCTTCCCCTCTCCCTCCCTGTTTCCCTCCCTCCCATGCCTCACCGGTAACAACCCTCCCACCCTCCCCCACTCCACAGGGAGGGTAATGCCTTCCAGGAGGGATCAACAAAATCTGTCAAGTGATTTGCAGTAGGGTCTAGGCCCTCCCTCCTGCCTCTAGGTTAAGGGAGTATCCATCCATGGGGAATGTGCTCCCCAAATCCTATTGTGCACCAAGGATACATCTGGAAACCACTGTCAGAAGTCCCTTAGACTGCCCAGGCCTTCTAACTGAGACCCAAGTTCAGGGGGTCTGAGTCAGTCCCATGCTAGATTCCTATTTATTACATCTCTTTTCCTTTACAACTTCCTTGATTTCTCTCTGGGCTATAACAGTGTGACTAGCAGCTCTGCCTGTGATTGGTGTGATTCTCATATTATACTAATTTTTCTGTTTGTTGAAACAGGTTGTACACTAACTTAATCGAATTAATCCCATGTGTTTCACTGTTACTATAAAATTAACTGTAGTCATAATTCATCTTCTTACCAAAACACTTGCAGTTTGTCACAGAAAAAAAAAAAAGAAACCTCTTTTGTAGCTTTAAGATGATATATAAACTTTCTAGAACCCTACATTCCACACTTAATGCCTTTCTGGCAGTTATATTGACAAACTCATAATTTTCATGGCATAGCATGATCACCAAAGCCATTTATTTCAGACAGCCTTTTGCTTCATGAAGGTCTACCTTTAAGCTTCTTCCCAAGTGCATCTGCAACTATGAAATTGTCTATAATCCCTAAGCAGAGTTGTTTCTGTCTGTTGTATGTTTGATTGTTGGTTTGGGGGAATGGCAGAATATAGGCTTTATAGGACAGGTATTGTTTGCTCCCTTCCCAATATTGCCATCACTATTGTCTTTCCCATCTTTCCCTTTAATAAATCCTGACTTAGTAATCTATGTACTTCTAACATTTACCACATGTTCTACAAATACGTATGGATTAGATCAAATTGGCAAAGACCTTATGTCTAGTAAAATTTACATGCTAGGTGCCATATGCATATAATGCTGCAAAAATAGTAGTTAATGAGCCAATGGACATTGATGGGAGACGTCATTCTGTATATGTTTCTTATACTGGTTAATGAATAAAGCACTGTTGGCCAATAGGAAAGGAAGATAGGAGGGACTAGGAGACAAGGAGGAAAGAAGAAGTAGGAAGGAGGGGTCAAGATGGAGAGTCTGGAGAGAATAGAACCGCCAGCCGCCTCTCCCTGGTAAGACCACGTGGAAATACATAGAAATAGGCTAATAACTAAGACAGAGCTAGTGGATAAGAAACTAGCACCTGGCCAATAGCATTGTATCAAATACAGAGTCTCTGTGCATTATTTGGGGCTTGTGCGGTGGCGGAAGAAGACTGGCGGCGGGCAGAAAAACCCATACTCATGGCGCCCACATGGCTAATAAGAACTTACACTTAAAATTTAACAAAAGCTTAAAAAAAGGGTTTTAGAAACAAAAGAACAGAGACAAGCAAGGTTTCTTAGTAGCAGCATTTTTCTCGGTTGAACTCTGCTTTGGAAGAGACAAGCAGATATTCCCATGGCTCCTTTAAGGGAAGGTTCCTGACTCAGCATAAGTGGCAAAAAAAAAAAAAAAAAAAAAAAAAAAAAAAAACCCTGCAAGTCTTTTAAGAAACTCTGCTAACAATTCATTGGTGTGTATGAGAACTGGCAATGGCAGGGACCATATCGCCAAGCTGGCAGCATGGGGCCGGATTGCAGTGCAGACCAAGGCAGTAACCACAGCTCTCAATGCTGGTGGTAAAAAGCAGCAGGAACAACTATGACTTTCATTTCAGCAATGTTGTTGTTTACCAGATAAAAGACTACAAAAAGATAAAGATTTACAGTAAAGACAGATTCACATTAAGAAAAAGCGCTAAAGGTTTACAGTATGTTCTAAAATATATGTAGGCTTGGGAGAGAAAAGGAAAAAATGGTTTTAAATAGACAAAGAGGAACTGGATGTGGTGGCACACACCTTTAATCCTAGCACTGGGGAGACAGAGGCAAGCAGAACTCTGTGATTTTAAAGTAAACCTGGTATGCAGAGTGAATTCCAGGACAGATAAGAGTTACACAGAGAAACCCTGTCTCAAAAAATGAAAAATAAAAGTAAAAGAAACCGAGTAATAATAAAGCCATGTAAAGATGAAAAGCTCAGAGAGAATCTGGTTACTGTATGGTATTATATTGTCTTTGTATTGTTTGACTGCTGAGGAAACAACTGTTAAAACAAATGCTGCTGAATTAATTCAATTTATATATTTTAAAAATGCTTTGACTCAAAAATTTAAGTCTAAAGACAAGTTACTGGGGAAAAGGATTTCTATTTTTGTTTCCACAGAAAATAAAAAGCTGTGGATTCCTTCCAGACTAATGTGGTTTGATCAAGGCAGACCCCCTGAAACAATGTCCCTGGTGATCCAACATTCAAAACAGCTTGAACAAGGCAGACTTGCAGACTACAGCCAGGATATCTGGGTCTTCTTAGGATCCCCATGACAGCGCCCCCTATCATCAGGAAGTCGTTTGGAATGAACGACACCCAAATTCCCAAATATTGTTTATAAATGTTTGTTTTCATTTAAGTGGGCTTGGTTTTAAATGGTTAATGACAACAACCAATCTCCTTTTAAAGGTAAAAAGGGGATTATGGTATAGATATGAATACTTTGTTTTGGAATGGATTTTCATTTATTAATACAATTTAAGGTCAATTTTGTGATATGTATATTTCTCCTTTTGTTTAGGTATTGTGTTTTTATAGCTCATTTAAAAATGTAATGTATAATTTAGTACAGATTATAGATAGTTACCTATAATAGTCAAAACTTATAGTTAAGTTAGTTAGATTTTCTAGATATACAGAGATGTAATTGAGATGAATAGGCATTCTTCAAACCTTTCAAAGACCTACAGAATATGGCATTTAAAATGGTTTAGGGTTTTTCTTGACAGTGAGGCACAATTGCTCCTGGCAATACCACATGCGTCAGAAAGGAAGGTGGACATTGAAGAAACTCGTTATGGAGTTTGCCTCCAATATGGCAAGATTAACCATGTGGACAAGATACTGCTCTTGTCTGGACTGTTTGACTTTGTGCTATATGAACTGAAAATGCAGGACCCACAGAAAACTGATTGCTGATTCAAGGTGGACATTGCTACAGAGTTCCTGCTTCATGGAAGAGTCTGCCAGACAGTCTGCAGGACAGAGAAAAATGACTGACAAGCTGCCAATAAAAGAAGACAGTTTAAAGTTTCCTGCTTTGCTGAAGAGTCTGCCAGACACACTATGGCCTATGGGCTGAAGATGAAAGATTACAGCAGAACTTTGGGTGACTGAAAAGGCAAGATGTCTCTGTCATTTCTAGAGTTTATATACTATCCTTCTGTGGTCTTTGAAGAAGTTGAAGACAGATAGTTATGGTTATAGTTTTCCTTAGTTAGGATTCAATGATAAGGTACATATAGGACTTTAGACTCACAAGATAAAGTAGATGATGAAATATTTTCTTCAAATCTTACTAAATGTTAATGGACTAAATATTGTTAACTGTGATTCTTATTTGATAACTGTTGTGTTATATATTTTGCTATGTTAAGGTTAAAACCCTTCTTTTTATTTTAGACAGAAAAGAGCAGATGATGGGAGATGTCATTCTGTATATGTTTCTCATACTGGTTTAATGAATAAAGCACTGTTGGCCAATAGGAATGCAAGATAGGCGGGACTAAGAGACAAGGAGGAAGGAGGAAGTAGTAAGGGGTCAAGATGGAGAGTCGGGAGAAAGCAGTATGCCGGCCGGCTCCCCGGTAAGAGAAATACACAGATCAGTGGAAATGGGTTAATACTTAAGACAGAGCTAGCCGATAAGAAACTACTACCAGGCCAACAGATTATATCAAATACAGAGTCTCAGTGCATTATTTGTGGCTGGCGCGGCGGCGGGACCAGACCAGGTGGCCGGAGGAAAAACCGTATTTCTTACAGGACATGGAAAAGGTCAAAAGGATTGCCTCACAAAAAATTATTCCAGCTGCTAGGTCTTTCAGGTAATAGAGGAATAACTTTTTTAATACCAGTTTTCCTATACTAACCCCTCTATAGACAAGAATTTTGAAGTTGAGAGTAGCATGGGAATAAGATAGGATAAATGGATTTCTAGTTATAACAAGAAATTCCTACAGAGGTCAGCTCTGAGTATGGTCAGTATAATTGTATGTCTCAATAAATGTTGGCTACCTCCTTTGGTATATTAGAACTTAATATTCAGAGATAAAAACTTCAAATTATGCAACATTTTAGCTTTTATATTTATATTTAGCTCTAACATATACACTATTTTCCATGAATGTTTTATTTGTATTCTTGATCTCATATTGAAGTCAATGCATTGAACTATTGTGTAAACATTAAAGCTTCCAGTATCAGAACTATATTGTATGTGTTCACTAAATCCAAGAATGAAGAAAACAAAACAAAACAATAACTATAGGAAGCAAATGAATTCAAGTTGGTGTATTTGATCTGATTTCCAATCATCTATAATATTTAAATAAGAATATTTTTATTTCTATGTATTCTTTGTACAAGCTAACACATATAATATAGGCAAACTCTGTGAAACTGTGAAATGGAAGCATATTTGAATACCATCTTCTGAACAAGGGCATTTTAAAGTGCAGGTGTTTTGATAATCGTGAAAAATTAACCCCCCCACACTGATGCTCAGATTCACACTTCCCACTGTGTGGTGATCTGCACAGCCTGGTACTCACACTGAGCTCTGATGTGAAACTTGTGGGAATAGTGCTGATGCAGTCGACCTTCACAGTGTTTCTCCATCATTTCTGTGACCTGACAACCTTCCCACTTACTCTATTCTCCATAGTCTGTCAAGCTTATAATGGAAACCTTCCTTCACTTTTGGATTTCTCTTTTGAAACATGGGTCAAAAGGCATATGCTCTATTTTTGAAAGTGTATTTTACAACTATAGATAAACAAATGCTATTAAAACCAGGAGTTTTCTTTTTATGTTAGTAACATATTCTTGCAACTTGTTTTCACACTATTTCATTACAAAAGTCAGAAATATTGACTTTTGTTTCTACAGACTACATAAAGACATCCTCAAGACACTCTAGAGGCTGCCACTTCTCCCTTGCTTCTATTACTTAATGCATAGACTGAACTGAATTTTCTATGTTTAAAATATGGTATTTCTACTCACATTTTTTCTGGGTATAGTTTTTATAGTATAGAAGTTTAAACAATGTCTGGGATAATATTTGTTCTGGGATTGGTTTTGGATGTGTTTAGGGCAATTTTGTTATGCATACACACTAAGATCAGTGGGGCAAGTCAGAGGATGTACCTGATCATCAATTTCTCTGCAAGAAATATTGTAGTAATCATGAGTATCATTGAGTCGGTTATGCTGAAGACACTGTAAGAGTGTAAAATCCACTCCTATTCCTGTATTCTATGCATGTTTACTTTCCTTGTCTCTCATGTTGGAGTTACTTAGAGATTCAATGGTTGCTAAAATTATGTGTAAACACAGGAAATCTATTTCTAAGAACTTAGTGGTTCTTTGTCACACATCCTCCCCCCTTTTATATATCACAATAACATTTCAGTATATATTTCCATAAGAATATAATAAGGGTAGATGGAGAGTAGATGAAAGTTAAATTGTTCATCCTCTATCCAACATTTTATGTTAGATCTCCCTTAATATAATAAATGTTGGTATTTTAATGAGTTGAAAGTATTACCTGTATATCATATTCTTCAAAGAAAAGAATAAAATTAGTTCTAAGAAGTATTACAAAGTGAGTAGATACTGGATATTTTGCTTCTTTTTATGATATTCTGATAATTTTTGTCTCCTTTTGGTTTTAGTTTTCTGAGAGACTATCTCATGTAGTCCAGGCATTCCTTATTCTTAGACTATCCATGTAGCTAATCTCCTCTTTAGCTCAGCACACTATTGACCTCATCTCTCCAGGTACTGTGGTTACAGGAATGGACCACAATACTCAGCAGATACACTTAGTAGTTCTGGTACTAGCCATTTTCCCAGCAAGATGCTGCACTTGTTTCTATGACTGGTTACTTCTATATTTCAGTAACTGTACCAAACCTGTTCAGCTGATAACAAATCATGAAGTACATTGTTTTGTCTAAGTCAATCCATTTATCTTTTTGGTGATTGTGAGAAGAATGTATCAAGTGAAGTTCTGACAGATAAGAGATAAGATTCTGTGTGGTCACACAATGATTCACAGGGAGGGGGAATATCTTCTTTAATGAATACATACATAGAATGAATTTGCTACTTGCTTTACAGTTGTTTGTAAATTATCAGAGGTCATAGCTAAATGGGGCCATACCTGCAAATAAATGTTAACTGCTTGCTTATTTTAGAATAATTAGAAAGGTGAAAGCCTGAGTCTTCACAGAAACTGCTCATCTGAAAAGGAAAATCCCTGAAAACTCACCATGGGGCATGTTGCTCTGTGAAGGCACATACAAGCATCCTAGCATGTTTTATTATATATAGTTACTGCAATTTGGTTCCAACCTACTGATGACCATTTTGTCAAAATTATCAAAATAAGTAAGAGACATGGCTGTCAATTTCTTAACAATATCAACCGTGTTTCTTGTCACTGTAACACAATGCATAACATGAACAAAGTAGACAAGATTGATTTCAGTTCATTGTTGCAAAAGTCCAGCCTTCAGGGTAAGGAGCCATAGTCAAGTGGCTGTTCATACCATGCCAGATAGGAAGCAAACTGGAACTAGGACAGAACAAGACTAGGGCAGGACAGTCTTGAAAAATATGGCCAGAGTGACCTCAATTCCCCAACCAGCCTCCACCTTCCACAGTTTCACCACAACCCAACCAAGTGTTCAACTATGACTCCATCAGTGTATTTAACCATTCAGTACATGAGACCCTTCATAATCTGATTTCACATTTGAGACAGAGAATTGTACTTCACTAACCATTCAGTTGCTTTCAATAGAGGACAATAAAGCTGTTATATTTACTATACATTGCTACTAAGCATAAAATAGCATTGTATTCCTAAATGTAAATAACCTTAAAAGACATCATAGCTAAATGTGCTAAAACAATCTAAATCTTCAGGAAAATCAAATTTTCATTGATAAAGGGTCTTGCCTTGCTGTTTGTGTTAGGCAGTTCACTGTCACTGTGTAAGAGAGCTGAGAAAATATGCTAAAGAAGGGAAAGATTGATTTATCTCATTGTTTCAGAGGTTCCAGCTTAAAGTCACTTTCTCGGTTGTTTCCTGGGCTCTGTAGAGGCAGAAAAGCAAGGCAACAGGAGCCTGTGACAAAGGCAGCTTGCTGTTCATTTCAAGGAAGTATGAAGTAGAAAGTAAGAAAAGCATAGGTAATGAGATACCCCATCTTTGGCATGTCCTAAAACATCAGTTCTTCCACACAGACAGCTCATTGAAAGTGTTTACAACTTTTCAAATGCACTACTACCTAAGGAAAAAATTTTCCACACAGAAGCCTCTGGGAAATGTACTTCAGATCCAAATGAACATTTTTGTTGACTGATCAAGGTAGTAGTTTATTCAAGTTCACTGTGGAGCTATGGAAATTTCTTTAAACAATACAATGATGAATTTAGCTCAATCAAACCTTCACAGAAGGTCCTTCAGTAAGAAGAGATGCTGTGTGATATCCTTTTACACAGAATAAAAGTCCATGAAGAATTAAGTCAACTCTCTCAAAACATACTGTGGTCTTATCAACTAAGTTTACATAATATCCTAAATCCTTTGTGATTTTAATAAATATTATAGCACTGTCACCAGGATTAGGTTCTAATCACAAGAAATGTTTTCTAATTTAAAAAATTTAACCCATGGGTATGTCTGTATATACTCCATGTTTGTGAAGCCAGAAGAGCTCGTTAGATTTCCTGCAAGTGCAGTTACAGGTGGTTGTAAGCCACTTGATGTTGTTGCTGGGAGTTGATCTTTGTCCTCTGGAAGAGCATTAAAAACTCTTAATCACTGAGCCAACTCTTCAAACAAAAGAATTCGCTTTAAAAATCTGTGCATAAGAAACAACACTTAATTCTTCAAAGTTGTATGCTATCATGGCAATTCATTCACTTTTCCAGTCCTCTTGCTTGATGTTTCTTCTGTAATTTCTTGGTCTATCAGTCTTGAAATTTTAAAAGTTGATAGTTGGAATTACCCTCTTCCAAGCCCCTCATAATATTGATATTTTGACCCCTTCCCATGTATCACTACTGCTCTTAAAGATATTTGGAAGGAAGAATTATTTCCAGTAGATATCATTCTGCTTTGCCAAGATCATTCAAAAGAATCACTATGTAGTAAAACTTTTTCACAAAATATTTTTTCTGAAACAAAACTTTACTGTGAGAATTACTCTTTGAGCTATGAACTTCAGAATGGATGCTGTTTGGTCAGGTATAGAAACAAGATTATGTCAAGCATCTTTATCACATTCTGTGGGGTACCATGTGCATAGTCAATGAGAAGAAATATTTAGAAGAAACTCCTTTTTCTCAGCAGTATGTCTCAAGAGTAGCCTTCAAACATATCACAACACACATTGTAAATAGGTGTGTTATCATTCGAGTTTTATTGTTGTACTGAATACACAGGCAGAGAAGAGTTTGTATAATTTTTAAGGTTCTAAAGATTCTCAGAATGATAGCTGAGCACTGACTTCAACTGAAAAGTCAGCATCTATATTAGCTTTACACAGCAAGGAGCAACTTAAAAGAGCAAACCTCAACTGAGAAAATGCCCCCAACAGATTGTCTGTGCAAGTCTGTGGGGCATGTTATTACTGATGATTACTGTGCAAAAGCACAGACTTCTGTGGATAGTGCCATCCCTGTGCAAATGGTCCTTTGGTATATAAGCAAGTAATATGAGCAAGCCATAAGGAGCAAGCCAGTAATCAGTGCACCTCCATGGTAACTGCTTAACTTTCTTCCTCCAAGACCCTGCCTTGAATTATGCCCGGAGTTGCCCTTGCTATGATTTGTGATTGGAAGGTATAATCCAATAAACCTTTATCTCTCCTAATTGCTTTTGGTTATGGTATTTAAACAGAACTAGAAATTAAAATATATCACTGACTTAGGGTTTCTATTGTTGTGAAGAGACACTATGACTACAGGAACTCTTATAAAGGAAAAAATTTAATTGGGTTGGCTAATAGTTTCAGAGGTTTAGTCCATTATCATCATGGAAGGACATGGTAGCATGCAGGTAGACATGGTGCTGGAGAGGAGCTGAGAGAGGAAAAGAAGCTACATCTTGATTCACAGGTGGCAGGAAGGGATCTGAGTCACTGGGCATGTCTTCAGCATAGGAGATCTCAAACCTGTCCCCACATGCACATACTTCTTCCAACAAGGCCACACCTACTTCAAGGCCATACCTCCTAATAACACCACTTCTTATGGATTTATGAGGATCAATTATATTCAAATACCACAATCACCAACCTATCTTTTGAAGTTTTGAAGGCGAGAAGGAACTTTTTTCTCTATGGGTAATTTATATCATTCAATATAAAATCAGTTTAGTGTAGGACACCCAGCAGTCATTGGTGATAGCACTTTGGAATTGTTTCCAGTGACTAACCTGCCATCATGTGGAAGTTTAACTCTACTCATTGATTGTGGAAGATATATTAACTTCTGTCAACTTCAATCTTTTTAAATATTGTAACTTCATTAACTCAAGTTTTTCATTTCATACATTACATTTTGATCATAACCACCTCCCAACTCCTCTTAAGTCCTCTAAGATCTACTCCCTCCCAAATTCATGGCTTTGCTCTCTTGTTTTGATAGTCCTCTCATTCTACTTTGAGGTAATCATATAATATGTATTTTATACTTCATTTGCCTTACCTTGTTTGTTTTTGTGGACCGGAAGAGAATTGAGACTTGACTCCAGATCAGCATACAAAAAGGAAAGCAATAGCTGTGTTGATCTTCCACTCAGTCCACGAAAACTCTCCATTTTAGCAAAGAGGTTCTCTGTCTTTCACATAGTGATTGTGTTCACTGCAGTAACCTTGTTCCAAGATCTTTTTGAATGTAAGCATAGTTTGCCTATTTGGAACAAGAGGCTAGCTATTGGCCCAGCCTGGCTTTTCACATATCTCCTTACAGATTCACCCTTTCTGGCTCTTACAACAAAGCTGTGAAGCTTCTGTCCACTCAAATAGTAAAGTCTGTTGGAGCACTAGTGATTACACTAATTTCAATATTGTTATTTATCAGAACAGTTTGGGGAGATCCTTATCATGCCACCACCCACAATGAATAAAAATAACACACCCAGCTGTTATTTGCTATTCTTTTGTTGTTTTTGGACAAGTTTGTGGTGTCTCAACTACAAACACAGTGGTAATATCAAATATCTCCAATAATAGACCACAGTAACATATGATAACCATGAAAGAGATTTAAATGTACCTCAAATTATGAAAATCTGGCAGAATGACAGTAAATGAGTATGTTCTGTGTGAGAAATTACACTGACAGATTGCTGAAGGCATAGTTTCCACAAATTTTAATTTGTAAAAAATTAAGTAGCTGGAAAACAGGAGAAAATGAAGCCCAGTGAAAAATGCTTATACATATGAAGGAATACTACCTGAAGTTGAATTCTAACAGAGTGAGAATTTCACCACGTCACACTTGATACAAACTACAAGGATTATCTGGATATGGATAGCTTAAGAGGAATTGGGAAAGTGTGCATGCTCTGTTGTCTTCATTTGTGCAGGATTGGCGGGTTACTCCAGGGAGTTCTGCATTACTCATCAGCAAATGGTTAAGGCTTATGTAATAACCAATTACTGAGTGAAATCCCAGGCCATTAATTACATTCTAGAGAGGACATCCTCTTACTGATTGATTCTATTCTCGACTGAAATTGTTCTCACCTTTTTCCTTTTGGGATTTTATCTTGAATTATTGTTACTCCACATACAACTTTGTTGTCTCCTACAAAAATATTCCATGATATGATCATCGTTTTTAATCATATTATGATTATAGGAGCATGTGGGTTCATTTCCCAGGCCAGACAATAGTGTGTTTATTTCTCCTTGCTTAGTGTTTAACCATGGCCATTCTATAGGATACTTATTAATAGCCACTCAGAAGAACTTGGAAATTCATTCATTATGCATGGAACAAACCATTAACTAACAATTGTTCAATATAGAATTACTGGGAGAGAAAATTAAAGTTCATACAGTAATAAGTCATGCTCCCTCTTAATTTATATTTACTGGCAGAATATGGGGTACTGGAGAAGTAAAGCAGCAATAATAATGATTCTTCTTTGTAATAAGCCCTGGAGCTGACAGGTATGCAGAGATTGGAGGGGCAACATTTTTCATTACATGTCCGTAGACTCTGCGAAGCTGTCAGATGTTAATGAGCTTACCTTCTGCTCTTTGGAAAAAGGTTAATGGATACAGCACATTTCCCAATGTGACTCTGAAAAACAAAGAGTTACAAAAGGCATGTGCTAGTATTTGTTTTAATTCTTTTCAACAAATTCTATGTAAAATCCAGAAGTTGAGTACCACATCAAACTTCTCAGATATTAAAAAAGTGTTAGTGACTATGGACATAGGCTGGTGCCAGGGCAGCATCATGTAGTGTATTGAGCTATAATAGAAGAGATGAAAATAAGTTGCTGGCATTAAAATGTGATATCAAGATAGAACTTTATATACTTAGGTATCAAATATTTTACTTTAACCTTTGGTAGGACAAACTATCTACTATTTGTCCATTTTATTCTGAAATATATTATACTTTTAAAAATATTAATGTGTATGAGTGTTTTGATTGCATATATGTATGTGTACCAATTACATGCCTGGTATGTGTGGGATCCCAAGAAGGCATTGCAAACTCTTGGAATGGGGGTTTACTGTAACATGTATGCTGAAAACCAAACTATAGCCTTTACTAGAACAGTGAGTATTCAAACACCGCAACCTCTCTCCAGCCTGATGTGACACTATTTTTAAAAATTAAAAATACTATTTCTGTTATAGTCTATAGCCAACATAGAGAGTTTAAAATGATAAGAGCAGCAGCTAGATTGTTCTGGAATATTTCTTGGTAATATCCACCCTTCTGCCTAGGCAATGCCAACTGAGTCACATGCAAACTGACCATTCCCCAAAATTCTTTTGCAATACCATGGACTGCATCTGATAGCATAATTAAGTTTACGCTTGTGTGTTTTTTGATGTTGATGAAATTACAGTGCATATATTCTGTGTGATTTATTTATTTTTGGGTTTTTTGTTTCTTTTCAAATTTTTTATTATTATTATTTTTCCTTCTGGAAGTGAATTTATTCATTTTGGGGTGAATTATATTAATTATTAGAAAATATTCTTCATTTCATTATGACTACTAACATAATGGTATACATTAATGAGATTCACTTTGTTATTTTCTTTTTTATGATATTTTTATTTAAATTTGAAACAAACTTATTTTACAAAACAATCCCAATTCCCTCACCCTCCCCTCCTTCCCTGTCCCACCCCAATCCCCATCTGCTCTCTAGGGAGGGTGAGGCCTTCCATGGGAAGTCTTCAAAGTAATTTGGAGGGCCCTCCCCCCTGTGTCTATGCTGAGATAGTATCCCTCAATGTGGAATGAGCTCCCAAAATCCATTCCTATACTAGGGATAAATACTGATCCACTACCAGAGGCCCCATAGACACTCCAGCCTCCTAACTAGGACTCACATTCAGGGGATCTGGATCAGTTCTATGCTGGTTTCCCAGCTATCAGTCTGGGGTCCATGAGCTCCACCTTGTTCAGGTCATATGTTGGGTTTCTCCGGCCTAGTCTTGACCCCTTTGCTCATAACTTCTCCATTTCTGGAACTTGATTTCAGCTCAGAACACTGAGCTGTGTTCAGCTGTGGGTGTCTGCCTCTGGATGATGGCTCTAGGATGGAATATAAAGTAGTCATCAATTTAATTATCAGGGAAGGGCATTTAAGGTAGCATGTACACTATTGCTTTGTTAGTTGGGATCATCATTGTAGGTCTCTGGACATTTCCCCAGTGACAGATTTGTCTTTAAACCTATAGTGTCTCACTCTCCTTTCTTGCTTCCTCTAGTCTTTCCCTGTTTCAATCTTCCTGTTCCCTCATGCCCACCTCTCTTCTCCTCTTCTCCCCTTCTCTTTCTCCTAACTTCATCTCCTATCCCCCCTGCTCCTAATTTTCTCAGGAGATCTTGTCCCTTTCGGCTTCTGTGGGGGACCATGTATATATCTCTCAGGGTGCTCCTTGTTTCCTATCTTCTCTTGAAGTGTGGATTGTAGGCTGGTGATCTTTTGTTTTATGTCTAGAATCCATGTATGAGTGAGTACATACCATGTTTATCTTTTTTTTGACTGGGTTACCTCACTCAGGATAGATTTTTTTCACTTCCATCCATTTGCCTGTGAATTTTAAGATTCCATTTATTTTCAGCTGAGCAATACTCCATTGTGTAAATTGTGTAAATATACCACATTTTCTTTGTCCATTCTTCGGTTGAGGGGCATCTAGGTTGCTTTTTAGTTAAACCCAGCCATGCTGAACCTCCTAGAATAGAAGTGGGAGGTACCCTTGAACAAATTGGTATAGGAGACAGCTTCATGAACATAATACCTGTAGCACAGACACTGAGATTGAAAATTAATAGATGGGACCTCCTGAAACTGAGAAGCTTCTGTAAGGCAAAGGACACAGTCAACAAGGCAAAATGGCAACCCACAGAATGGGAAAAAATATTCACCAACTCCACATCTGACAGAAAGCTGATTACCAAAATATACCAAGAATTCAAGAAGTTAGTCACCAAAACAATAAATAATCCAATCAAAAAGTGGGGTACAGAGCTAAATAGAGAAGTCTCAATAGAGGAATCTAAAGTGGCTGAAAGACACTTAAGAAAGTGCTCAACATCCTTAGCCATCAGGTAGATGTACATCTCTGAGATACCATGTTACTCCTACAAAATGGCTACAATAAAAAAACAGCAAAGATGGTTTATGCTGGAGAGGTTGTGGAGAACTGGGAACTCTCCTCCACTGCTGATGAGAGTACAAACTA
This sequence comes from Phodopus roborovskii, assembly GCF_943737965.1. Lineage (NCBI taxonomy): Eukaryota > Metazoa > Chordata > Mammalia > Rodentia > Cricetidae > Phodopus > Phodopus roborovskii. Next base: position 1,331,491 of record NW_026126436.1, read on the forward strand.
GTACAGCCACTTTGGAAATCAGTATGGTGGTTCCTAAAGAAAAATGGTATCAGTCTACCACAAAATCCAGCAATTCCACTCTTACACATATAACTAAAAGATACACATTCATGGAAGTAAGAAATACGTTTAACTATGTTCATAATATATTTTCTTTCTTTCCTTGAGAATTTCAAACATATGTACAATGAAACAGGATCATATATTCATTTCTCTCCTTCACCTTCGCTCAATACTCCCCTCTCTCATGTTCACATCCTCTTTCTCCTCTTCTTTTCTTCCTTCCCCCTTCTCCCCTTTTTATGACTCTGACAAATCTCCCAAGTACCCCCTGCCTCTTTGCCAGAATTTTGGCTGGCTAAATCTTGTGTAAATACCCACAGCTTGTGTGAGTTTTTTTTAATACTATGGCTGTGATAGATTCAGAGGACACCATTTCACACATCATTCCTCTTCAGTGGTGCATTCTGTCTCTTCTCACACAACGTTCTGTGAACACTGGGGCTTGAGGAAGTAGATAACATTGGATTGAGATCTGAGTACCCAGTTTCTTGCTCTTAACACTTAGACCAGTATTGTGTCTTGACACTGAATACTGCCTACAGCTAAAAGAAGCTTATTTAACCAAGACTGAGGGCAAGTCCGGGTCCATACCAGTTTAGAGACTGCTATGAAAACATGAGCATTTAACAATGAGCAATAGCAGGTTCTACTCTAGAGCCTATGACATCACCTGGCAGAGGATGTCAAGCATCAGGTTTAATTTTTCTTCTGTAGAGCAACTCTCAAGTCCAATCTGAAAGCAGTCAGTAATGCCATAGAGTCATGCCATCATTATACCAGTGAACACATTTTGTGTCAAAGGTCACTAAGAGGTCAGCATGCAGATTCTAGAGCTGAACAAGTCTATCACTGTCTTTTTTCCCAACAGAAGCCTAGATAGTGACATCTGACACTAGGGAAGCTAGAGATCAGGGAAGAAACATCCAACTTAAATTGAAAATTAGTTTTTTTGTTTTTTTTTTTTATCTTCCAAAGCAAAATGACAGGGTATCTTTAGTAATAGGGTCTTACAAAGAAGATATAGAAAATCTACTGAAGTCAATGGCAATAAAGTACATTATTTTGAAAACTTTTGGGGACTTCCTGACTAAATGTCCAATGCCTCGAACTGAAATTTTTATTTAGAAGCTTATGTCTTCTGAAATAAAAGTTGCTCGCCCATGTTGGTTCATTCTGCCAAAACTCTTTATTTTTAATCCAAAATAACATTTTTATTGATTATTTGGGAATTATGCATAATGCACCCTAACACACTCACTTCTCCAGTCCTTCATCTCCACCATGTAGCCTTGTGTCCTTTTCCCCACAAAAAAAGTAGAAAGTAAAAGAAAATAACAATCTATTTTATGTTTCCCATATACTCACTAGAAAATGGTCAAACTCTCAATAACCAGTCCTTTAAAAATACAATAAGCCCTTCCAAACTCACTCTTGCCAAAACCCATCAATTGTGAAGGGCTACATTTCAGCAAACCTAACACAATTGTTGAGAGTTTTCTTCAATGGTTTCCTGTCTAGTCTCTCTCTCTCTCTCTCTCTCTCTCTTTCTCTCTCTCTCTCTCTCTCTCTCTCTCTCTCTCTCTCACACACACACACACACACACACATTTGGGGTGTATGTCCCCATTCTTCACTGTGAGTCTATAGGCATTGATACTGCTGTAAAAAAAAATGGCTTCCCTGTCCTTCCATGTGCTTTTTGGTGACAGCAGGGACCACAGATAAACTCTTCAGTTGTATTTTGAAGTTATACTTCTAACTAGTAGATTTTCCCAAGGCAGTCTTCATATCCTTACCTTTGGTTAACTGACTGACTCATAATTCCCTATTCTACCTCAGCCTCTTGCACCTATTCCTGTTAAATATTTTAGCCCCCAAATATTCCCCCTTTTGTTATCACATATATTTGAAAATCCTATTTTATTTTTAACTGGGTTGTGAGATAGTATAGGCTTACAAAAGCGTCTCATAACCCTTTCTTTGTGTGAGCCCTTCCCTCCCTTCTGGTGTCTCAAATATTCTGTCACCCCTCCCTGCTTAAGCTTTCCACTTTAAATACTCTATTTCTTTTGTTTTGTCTACAACCTGCTATCCAACTTCCTTTATGTATTGCCCCCACCTCAATTGTCCCTATTCTAGTTTCCTGCCTTCTACTTGGCTCTAAGCTGAACATATACAACAAAATATTTGGTGTTAGGACCACATATAAGAAGGAAAGGCTGTTTGTCTTTCTTTGCCTCAGATACTCATTCAGTGTGATGTTTTCCAACCCCATCCATTTAATTACAAATTTCATTATTTTTTTTTCCTTTACAGCTGAATATTGGTCCATTGTTTACATGTTCCATGTTTCTTCCTCATCCATTCATTTATTGATGGGCATTTAGACAGATTTCATTAGCTAAGCTGTTGGGAGGAGTATGACAGTGAGGATGGGTATGCAAACATCTCTGTAGTAGCATGGAAAGTCCTTTCAGCATATGCACTGGATTGAGAGATTAAGCTGAGACATGTAACAGTTGTATTTCTAGTTCCCAAAGGAATCGCTGCTGATTTTCATTTTGGTTGTCTTAGTTTACATACCCACCAAATATGTAAAAGATTTCTTAATCAACACCATGACATACACATTTTGTCTTTTGTCATTTCTGATGGTGATAATTCTAACCAGAATGAGGACTTTTAAGTGATATTAATCTGTATTTCCCTTGTGACTAAGGATGTTACGCACTCTATAAAGTGTGTCCTAGCCACATGTGACTTTCATTTTCAGAACTTTCACTTAAGTTTTATAACCTATTTTTCATTTGAGCTGTTTCCTAGTTGCTGAGACATATTCTTTTCAACTTTGTAGACACAACTCCACAGTACATGCTACAATATGTGAATAACGAGCAACAATTTTCTCTCATTCTGTGGACTGTTTTTTCATTTATTTCATAATTTAGTCTGTTGTACAAGTATCTTAATTTTTTGAGACATCCTTTGCCTGTATAGAAATACAATTCAGAAATATGCAGTCATGTAAGTTGAAGCATACTTCTGAGGTTTTCACCTATCTGCTTCATATTATCAAATAATATATTGAGGTCCTTGACCTGTTTGGAGTTGGCGTTCCAGCAAGGTGAAAAGGAAGGATTTAATTTCATTTTTCTGTGTGTTTAAGTGCAGTTTTTCTGGGACATTTGTGAAGATTCTGTCTTTTCTCCATGGTTGTTTGTTGTTTTATTTTACTTTTTGGCATCAATGACAAACATTAGGTAACTCTTATTTGGTAGACTTATATATGGAAACTCAATTACATTGCATTGTTCCACTATGTAGCTGTTTAGCACCAGCACCAAACACTTTTATCATTATTGCTCTAAAGTATAATTTGAAGCAAATATGATAATAGCTACTACAGTATTCTTTTTGACCAAGATTGATTTTGCTATTTAACCATAAACTTTTGCACATTTATATAAATCCTTGGATATTTTTTCTACCCATAAAGAATGACATTGGTACATTTTTTGGGGGAGGGAGGGGATCAACATGTTTTTTTCATTTAAATTTGCAACGATATTCTAGTTCCCTCATCCTCCCATCCTCTCCTGCCCCCCCCAGCCCCCTATCACTCTGCTCATGAGGGAGGGTGAGGCCTTCCATAGGATATCTTCAAAGTCTGTCATATCATTTGGAGCAGGGCCTAGGCCCTCCCCCATGTGTCGAGGCTGAGAGAGTATCCCTTTATGTGGAATGGACTGCTAAAGTCCATTCATAATCTAGGGATAAATACTGATCCACTACCAGAGGCCCAATAGACTGCTCAGCCTCCTAAATAACAACCAAGTTCAGGGGGTCTGGGTCAGTGCTATTCTGGTTTCCCAGCCATCAGACTGGGATACCTGAACTCCACCTAGTTCAGGTCACCTGTTTCTGTGGGTTTCACTACCCTGGTTTTGACATCTTTGCTCATGCCTCCTCCCTCTCTGCAACTGGATTCCAGGAGTTCAGCTCAGTGTTTAGCTGTGGGGTCAGCTTCTGCATCCACGAGGTACTGGGGGAAGGCTCTAGGACAGTATATAAAATAGTCATCAATCTTATTTTTGGGGAAGGGCATTAAAGTAGCTTCTCTACTGTTGCTTAGATTATTAGTTGGGGTCAACATTGTAGATCTCTGGACATTTCCCTAGTGCCAGATTTCTCTTCAAACTTACAATTGCTTCCTCTATTATGGTATCTCTTTTCTTGCTATCCTATATTCTTTCCCTGACTCAATTTTCTTGCTATTTCATGCCCTCTTCTTCCTTCCTCTTCCCCTCTTCTCTTTGCTTTAACTCCCTTTCTTCTCCCTCCATACCCCCAATTTACTCAGGATATTTTGTCCCTTTCACCTTCTTCAGGGGACCATGTATGTCTCTCTTAGGGTCCTCTTTATTTCCTAGCTCTTCCTGTGATGTGGATTGTAGGCTGGTAATCCTTTGCTCTATGTATAAAATCGATATACGAGTGACTACATACCAAGTTCGTCTTTTTGTGACTGGGTTACCTCATTCAAGATGATTTCTTCTAGTTCCACCCATTTGCCTGCCAATTTCAAGATTCCATTTTTGTTTGTTTGTTTTTCTGAGTAGTACTCCATTGTGTAAATGTACCACATTTTCTCCATCCATTCTTCAGTTTTGGGAAATTTAGGTTGCTTTCAAGTTCTGGCTATTACAAATAATGCTGTTAAGTATATAGTTTAGCAGAAGTCCTTGTTGTATGAATGTGTGTATTTGGGTATATGCCTAAGAGTGGAACTGCTGGATTTTGTAGTAGACTGATTCCAGTTTTCCTGAGGAACAACCATACTCATTTCCAAAATGCCTGTATAAGTTTGCATCCCCAAATCAGTGGAGGAGTGTTCCCCTTTCTCAACATCCTCTTCAGCATAAACTGACTTTGGTGTTTTGATTTTAGCCATTCTGACAGGAGTAAGACAGTATCTCAGAGTTGTTTTGATTTGCATTTCCCTGATGGCTAAGGATGTTGAGCACTTTCTTAAGTGTCTTTTGGCCATTTTAGATTCCTCTATTTAGAATTCTCTATTTAGTTCTGTACCCCACTTTTTGATTGGTTTATTTGTTGCTTTGGTGACTATGTTCTGTAGGTATTTTTTTTTTTTTTTATGTATTTTGGAATCAGTCTTCTGTCAGGTGTGGGGTTAGTGAATATCTTTTCCAATTCTGTGGTCTGCCATTTTGTCTTGTTGACAACAATAGTATTTTTATTGTATTACACTAAACCTGTAGTTTTGGGAAATTGGTTATTTTACACAAAATTAATTATTATAATCCATAAGCAAACAATATGTTTCTATTTTATACTATAATCCTCAGGTTATTCAATATTTTACAATTATCCCTGTAGAGGTATTTTTTTTTTACTTGACTACATTTAGTACATTTTAATTTAGTTTTGTTTATTTCTATGTCTATTGTGAATGATTATTTGATGAATTTATTTTTAAGTGTTTGCCATTGTTATAGAAAAAATTTTGTGTGTTAATTTTTAAGCCTGTTGCTTTGCTGGATGTATTTATCAGCTCCAAGAGTTTTTGGCAGATTTTAAGTGTCTCTTTTGTATAGAGCCACATCATGTGTGAAAGGGATACTTTTACTTCCTTTTCTCCTCTGTATCTATTTCCTTCTCTTGTCTATTGCTCTAGACTATAATGAATCGGAATTTAGACAGTGGATACACTTGTCTTGTTCTTGATCTTAATGGGGAGGCTTTGTGTTTTCTCCTTTCAGTATGTTGTTGGCTATAGATTTGTCATACACAGCCTTTATTATTTTAAACTCTTCCCCTATCCTTATTTTCTCATAATTTTTGTTTTGTTTTGTTTTTAGAGACTGGGTTTCTCTGAATTGCTTTGGAGCCTGTCCTTGTACTCACTCTGTAGACCATGCTGGCTTCGAACTCACACAGATCTGCCTGCCTATGCCTCCCCAGTGCTGGGATGAAAGGCATGTGCCACCAATGCCCAGCTCTCTCATGAGTTTTTTCATGAAAGAATTTTGTATTTTATCAAAGAATTTTCTTCACAGTCTACTTAGATTATCACATGAATTTTAATTTTTTAATCCATGTATTTGCTAAATTACACTTATCAATTTATGTATTCTGAACCACTCTTGAATCATTGGATGAAACACAGCTTCCTTATAATAAATAATCACATGGAAGTGATATTAAATTTGATTTGTGAGTACTTTTTGAGATACTTTGTATCTATAGTAACTACATTCATTAAGGAAATTAGGAAATAAGTCTGTAGTTTTTTTCTTTTCTTTTCTTTTTTCTTTTTTTTTTTTTTTTTTTTTTTTTTTTGAGGGTATCTTTATTTTTTAGTATTAGGGTAATTCTAAAGTTTATAAAGAGAACCTTGGTAGCTTTCCTTCCTTTACTAATTTATGAAACAATGTGGTAAATACTGGTATTAGTTGTCTCTTGAAGTTCTGATTAAATTCTGAAATAATTCAGGAGACTTTCATAAATGCTTCAATTTTAATATTGTTTATAAATAAAAATTATTTATTTCCTCTTGAATAACTTTATTACGTCATATGAATGTAGAAATGCATCCATTTCTTTTAAAATGGTTTCCTTTTTCAAGATTTTTTAAAGTATATATTGACAAAATTTGTAATGTAGTTGGTATCATTTGTAAGGTCTCCTCTTTATCCTTAACTTTGTTTACTTGAGGATCCTCTCTTTTTCTTTTGGTAAATTTTGTGAAAGGATTATCAATTTTATTCTTAGTACCAAAGAATTCACTAAATTTTATTGAGTCTTAAAACTTTTTTTTGTATTTAGCTCATTAATTACTATACTGGCTTTAATAAATATTCCTTATATACTTCATCTTGAATCAATTCTAGGACATATTTCATTTGTCTCTCAGTGGAGTGGAGGAGTTTATAGTGTTCCTGGATGGCCTAAATTTTAGGAAGACTATAATGTCATTTTCCTTAGTGGAACTCTGCCTAGTTCCAGCCTACTATCCATACCTGAAGCTTCTGTTGGAAATTATGGAACTTCTTTTGCAATCTTCCTGTGCTTGCTTCCCAGTACATTGGACATGGACTTTGGACTCTGCAATATAGTTAAAAACTATTGAATTGAAAGAGTTATAAGAAGAAATTGAAATAACAAATAAAACTTCTAAATTGTCTTGAATTCTTTAAAAGAAATTGCCAGTACCCCAGACCTTACAGAGGAATATGTAGTACAGTGTTTCCTTCTATTATTACTTAGGAAGAGGCAAATTAGTATAAATATTTTATAACTATGTTTTTCCCCCTTATCAGCTTTACTGGATCCTAAGATTCTCTTAGCCAAAAAATAAATAAATAAATACATAAATAAATAAATAAAAACCACAAAACCACTGTTTCTTATTTTTCTGTTCTTCTTCTCCGTCTTATTTTGTTTTTGTTTTATTATCATCATCATCATTATCATCATTAGTGTGTGTGTGTGTGTGTGTGTGTGTGTGTATGTTTGTACAGGCACAGGCACATGTGTAAGACAAAAATGGCATCAGGACGTATTCATGTTACTTATTTTAATGATATATTTTTTATTTTTCATTTATGTGTATGTGATTGTGTCTGTGTAAGTGTATGTCACTTTTATATGGCTGTTTGCCAAGAACAAAAGAGAGGCATGGATCTAATGGAGCTGAAGTTTGTGAACTTTCCAATGTGGGAGCTGAAACCAAACTCATGTCTACTGGAAAAGCATTAAGGAATCTTAACCTGCTGAACTGCCTGTCCTTCCTCTCCAAATTATAGTTTGAGAGAGGGGTTCTCACTACCTGGCTTTATGTTTACCACCATGTTTTACATGACATTGGGTAGTCCTGCTGTCTCATCAAGATCACTGGGTTTAAAGTTTCATCAAAATTTATTGGATTTGAAAGTCCTTGATTAGGCCCTAGCATGAAAAGTAATTCAGACCTCTGATATGTTAATGTTGTTTAATTTGTGTGACTGTAGAATCTTCAATGACATGATCACCCCCTCAAAAAAAAACCCAGAAAGTTATTATATATACAATGGGTAAGAAGAGAGAATTCCAAACTTTGTATTATATTCAATTTTATAAGATGCTTAAAAGTTCAATGTAGAAGCATATTTAAAACCCTGCCCTGATCTTTTTCAGTAAAAATGCATTTGTATGCAAATTATACTCTACAGTGTACACCTGAAAGTGTATTGCTCTGCACTTTTCCTAAGCTCCAGAAAAATATTTAAAGGACGTCTGAAGGATGTTTGATTTGAAAACACTTTTGAATAAGAATGTAAAATACATTTAAAAACAGTTTCCCTATCCCTGCCACTAGATTGTTATTTGGCAGAAACCTGGCTCAACACAAGGTATGCATTGTTATCACTAACCTCATTAGTGCAAACATGTCTGTGGCATCATTTGATCCACATGCCCATGGCAGCATGGGGCATATACTTTGTGAGAAGTATTCTACATGAAGTAACATGTTCTTACCAGGTCAGTCATGGGATTACTAGAGGAGAAGGGGAGGGCAGAGGACTGGAGAAATTACTCATTCACCTGAGAAATCACGAACATGTTATTGTCATCCCTGCTCTTCATGTGGATTCTGTTTTGTAAGCTACATGCAGTCAGAACTTCATTTCCTTCTGTATAGACATACGGGATTTACTTAAAATGAATAAGAAGTAGTTAAATAGTGTAGTATAACTTTTAAGTCTATCTTTCAGATCAAATATTTATCTACATCACATTCAGAGGCAAGTCTGAATAAGTATAATAGAAATGTGTGTGAACAGACTGGATTTTATTCTAATCTCCAGGGGTTCTAGAAAGCAAGGAATGCTGAAATAATTCAAGCTCTTCTGCTTCCTTAAATATAAGATGTCCACCTCTAAAGTTTGCAGAACAAATCACAGATGGAATGATGTGCTCTAATGCAGTCTGTAATGTGCATAACCATTAGTTTAAAACATATTTAACAACATTCCAGTTCATATTTCTTTTGGACTTAGTAATTTGTGCATAGGTGAAGAAACCCTATGCATAACTAGCAATAACAGCAGATTCTAATTACAGAGTCAAATCATGTTGGGGATAAAAATAAATGAATGAAAATTTAAAAGAAATGATAAATTTTATTAATATATCAATGATCTTTTGTAACGAATGACCTACATGAGGCAGCATGCTCTTACCAGCACAGCCACAAATGAAGGGGAGGGCAGAATTCATTCACCTAAGAATCTTAGTGCACTCTAACTCTAAATTAGTGTAAATAATCCTTCTTAATAACTTACTTTATAGAGATCCCCATTAAAAACATTCCAAAATTAAATATTCTTGTTTTGATTTTTATACCCATGAAAACAAATTTTTATTGTTATATTTATAAAGATGATGCTGAATGTTTTTACATTCTGACTGAAGTTTACTTCTCTCTTTCTGGCAGCCCCCCAACCTCCCATCCATACATCCCATCCACTCCTCTTCCATACTTTTTAAAATTCAAAAGCATGTTTCAAGAAAATATTAAAATTCTGTTTATAGTAAAACATTTTTACAGATTGACTACACATTTTATTCACTAATTCATGAATCATATACATTCATTATGAAATCAATCACAGCTGCATAACAGAAGTCAAATACCTCTGAAGAACAAATGATACATTTGTCTCCCTGTATCTTCCTATCCCTTCCTGTATACTTTTATCAATCTTTTTATTCCCATCTATCTGTCTATCTACCTATTTATTAGATATTTGTCTGTCAATGGTTTTATGCTTCATTTTATCTTCATTTCTCTCTTCATTTATTGTGAAATACTCTAGAGCAGTGGTTCTCAACCTGTGGATCATGACCCCTTGGAGTTGAACAACCCTTCATAGGGGTCAAATAATGTGCATTCTTGCATAACAGATATTTATAATATGATTCATTACAGTAAGAAACTTACAGTTATGAATTAATTTGTGGTTGGAGGTAACCACACATGAGGAAATTTATTTAAGTGGCCAATCATTGGGGAAGTTGGGAAACACTGCTCCAGAACATCCTAGAATTATGAGACAAATGAGTCCATGAAATAAATATTGTACTTTGTTATACATCACATTTTCTTTCTAGAACGATGGCATCATTACAATCAATAAAGTAGTTCATTTGGGATATTTATGGTAAATAATATAGTTTTAACTCTCTAATCACTCAAAATCTTTGAAATGAATATGTATATGATTCCAACAGTGATAGCTTTTGATATAATTCTGATGGTAAGCAAAAGAGAAAGAATATAATATTTTAAGCTTAATTTAAGTGAAAAGAAAAGCTTGGTATAGATAAAGTCTCACCCAATATCATTTGATTACTTCCCAGGAATTTGCCATTGCTCTGATTGTAAATGTATGAAGTATAATAAATTAAAGTCTGGTCACTAGATATGATTAATCTGACAGCCCCTCACAACTGAAATGTAGGAATTCATTCCTTCATGCTGGTAATTAGTGTTTGTCTACCTAGAATGTGTATTTATTAAAATTCAATTGCCTCAATTTCTTTTGTGTACATATGTATATGTTTGTAAATGCTAAGGGATATATGTTGAGGTTATCGTGAAATATTGGGGAGCTAGTTTCCTATTCCCAACAAGTGGGATTCAGTGGGGAATTCAACTCAGATGGTCAGGTTTGGCAACAAGGAATTTATCCACTGAGACATTTCCCAGGACCCTGAAATGCAAATTTTTTCCAAATGTATAATTTAAATATCTTTTATTGTCCAAGAGAACATTTCTAGCTACTGATAAGGCTTTATTCTGTTTTCCTTACCTTGGTTGTGATTTTTTTCTTTTTGTTATTTTTCTTTTTATGAGACAAGATTTCATTAAACCTTAGTCAACCTTGGACTCAATATGTAGTTAAGGGCAGTCCCAATTTCTACTTCTATCTCTATTTCTGCCTCTAGAATTCTAGGCAAGTGCCACTGATCTTGGACCTAAAAAGATCAATGATAATGACTAAATAAAGATGGAAAAGGGAAAAATATAAAGATTAAGAGACAGAGGCAAAGTCTTCCTTGACTGACAGAAAATAGAGTTCAGATGATCAAGCTTTCTTCAGCCATCAGTGCAAATAAGTCTGTATTTACTAGAAAAATTTAACTGTAGGTAGAACTTACCCTCATAAAAATAGGTTATTTTTGTCATAAATGAAGATCATTACAGTCAGGCACAACCGGTAAAAATATGGAGAACAAAAGACCATGAGGTACTCAACCTCAACTGACACAGCTACAACACAAGTCCTGCATGTAGGCTCAGTGAACATTACAGAACAGCGGTAGAAGTATTATAAGAGCCAGAAAACCAGAGAATCTAGTTCAAGTAGTATCCCTTAGAGATCACAGAGAACCTGAACACATTGATTTTAAAAGCCAAAGGTCCAGAGCTGCTGTTATAAACTATGTTTTCTAGATACTGGGGAAAAGTTGGAGCTATAGAATCTCAAAAATGTGGCTACATACAAGACCTGAAAATGATAATACCTGTTGACATGTGGACATATGGAAAGAGGAATTCTCACAGGGCTCTACCAGTAGACGAAGAGTTAAAGGATAATAATTACTGCAAAACAGAGAACCAATCCACTCCAAGAATAATATCTCTGATAGACAATTCAGTCCCAAGTGATCAGACCTGAACATGCACCAATGCTAAATGGACTTGCAACTTTTGAGTGTGTGTGTGTGTGTGTGTGTGTGTGTGTGTGTGTGTGTGTAAAACAATATTAACTGAAGAATAAGAGAAGTAAAAGTCACATGGGAAGGGCTGGGGGAGGAGAAAAGGAAAATCCAGTATTAATATATGAAATTCTCAAAAGATAAAAAATATTTTAAAATTAAAGCATATGAGCAATTAAAAAAAAGCACACAGCTTCTCCAGAGTAAGCAGAGTTCATGGGCTTTAAGGAAATGGCTGCTTACTTGTTTTGAGTTCTCTCTTTTCTAGTTCACTGTGCTTTGTGAAGACAACAAAAACATAACCTCCCTAACTGAGGGTACCAAAAAGTCAATGAATACAATAGCTTTTCCTATTGTAAGAAGCCATTATGTGGTCTAGATGTAATATGTGAGAGAAGAATAAACAAACAAACAAATAAATAGCATTCTCTCTCTCTCTCTCTCTCTCTCTCTCTCTCTCTCTCTCTCTCACACACACACACACACACACACACACACACACACACACACACAAATAGAAGAAGACATGGAAGCTAAATGAGCTAAAGTGAAACAAAACAATGGTCATAATCTGTTAAAAACACATTTCATATGTGTGCCAGATAGGGGGATCATCAAGTTGAGGTGATTTCTACCAAGCCTGACAATGTGAATAGAGGGACAGGACCCATTAGGGACACTTGTCCTTTGCCTTGCAAATGCCATCCAATGCAAGCAAGAACATAGGCACATACATATGCACACACAGTAAATAAATAATTGCTAAAAAAGACTGATGTTACTTATCAACTAACAATTTATATGCTTAAAATTTTATTTATGTTATCTACACTCAGATAAAATACTTTTGATTGTAAAATACTATTTTATAAAACATTAAGGAAATTCATTCTTCACTAAGTTATTTCATTTTGTGATCATGAAACAGTATATTGTGGGATTTTTTTTATGATGCAGAATCCATTACAAGTATTTCATAGGATGTAGTTACAGAACAATGAGAAAATATTTTGCTTGCTCTTAAACTTCACAGCTGACAAGAAATAAGAAACGCCGATGACATTCTCAAAAGTAATTTCAAATCACAGAAGGTTTGTACAATTCAACAGAGAAATCATAGGCACAAATAGAGATTGTAGAAGATGGAGTGAGATGAGAATGTACTTAGGAGAAACAGGTTAGCAGATAGTTCATTGGTCAAGCAGAAACTTGCCCAATACCTATGTGCATAACTGACATTTGACATTCAAGAAAAAAGAGACAGTTTGGGCTGAGCAGATCTAGACATAAACATGAAACGTTAAAGACTTTCCTGATTGCTAATATTGACACAGAGCTCCTTGGTAAATAGTGACTGTGGAACTACACAGAAACACTAATAAAGGAAGGTGGAGAGAAGGCATGAGTCTAAAGCCAGTGAGTGTTCTGATGAATGATGAAGATATTTATTACACTTGCTACTTAAATCTGTTTTAAACCTAGCATCACATGGGTGGGGAGATGCTACTCACCACCTGGAAAGAGAAGAAAGTGTTACCTTGTTACCAGCACTTTTCCTGGCAACTTGGTCCCAGAGACTCATCAGTCACAAAATAATACACTGAAAATCTATTAATTACAAAGCTGTTGGCCAATGGCTTGAGCTTATTGGTTAGCTCTGTCTTAAATATTAACCCATTTCAATCAATCTAAGAGTTTCCATGTGGTCTTATCTTACCAAAGAGAGGATCCAGACATCATACTCCTCTTGATCCTATATTTCAACTAGTCTCTACTACATCTCCCAGAATCCTCCCTGTCTTATAGTGCCACATATCTTGCCTTCCTATTTGCCAATAGTGCTTTATTCATTAACCAATAAGAGAAACATATTTACATAATGACATCTCCCATCAGTGGCACAGACCCTTAATTCCAGCACTGCAGATACAGAGATGAGAGGATCTCTGTGATTTCAAGGCCATACAGTGTGAATTCCAGGACAGGAAAAGTTACTCAGAGAACCACTATCTCAAAAAATGAAAAGATAGAAGTAAAAGAAATAGAGTGATTAAAAAAAAAGCCACCCAAAGATGAGAAATATACAGAGAGCCTGGATACTGTATGCTATTGTGTTGTCTTTGAATTGCTCAATTGCTAAGGAAGGAACAACAGCTAAAATACACTTGATTATCAATGCTTCTGAATTAATCCAATTTATATATTTTAAACATGCTTTTACTTAAAAATTTAAGTCTAAGGACAGGTTCCTGGGGAAAAGAATTTCTATTTTTCTTTCCACAGAAAATGAAAAGCTATGGATTCCTTCTACACTAACATGTTTTGATCAAGCAAGGCCCCCTGAAACAGTGTTCCAGGTGATCCAACATTCAAAATAGCTTGGACAAGGCAGCCGAACAGACTACAGCCAGGATTTATGCATCTTCTTGGGAGTCCCGTGTTATTACAGCATCTCCAACCAGCAGGGAGCAATTTGGAAAGAGCAATACCCAAATTACCAAATATTGTTTATACATGTCTGTTTTCATCCAAATGGGGTTGGTTATAAATGGCTAATGATCACAACCAGTCTCCTTTTCAAGTTAAAATGGGGATTATAGTACAGAAATGAATACTTGGTTTTGGAATGCATATTTATTGATTGATTTAAATTTAAGGTCAATTTTGTGTTATGTATATTTCTCCTCTTGTTTATGTATTGTGTTTATATATCTCATTTAAAAATGTAATGTATAATTTAGTGCAAATTATAGATAGTTACATATAATAGTCAAAACTTATAGTTAAGTTCGTTAAATTTTCTAGATATACAGATATATATTTCAATAGGACAGGTATTCTTCAAACATTACTAAGACCTACAGAATATGCCATTTACAATGGTTTAGGGTTTTTCTCGACAGTGAGGCACAACTCTCCTGGTAACACCAAGTGTGTCACAAAGGTATAAAATGGACATATGGAACACACAAGAAAGTGACTGCTTAAACAAGATGGACATTGTTACAGGGTTTCTGCATCATTGAAGAGTATGCCAGACATTCTACAGAACACTGAGAAAAGTGACTGACAAACAGCCAATACAAGTGCATTGTTTAAGATTTCTTGCTTTGCTGTGGCATCTGCCAGATACATTATGTATTTCCATTTTATTCATATGGGCACTTAATGCAGAGACCTTCCCTCATAACACTACTTTCAAGGTATCCCTTAAGTTTGGGTATGTTTAGTCCTCATTCTTGTTGAATTTTAGGAAGTCCTTAATTTCTTTCTTTATTTCTTCTTTGACCCAGGTATGGTGCAATTGTGCATTGTTCAGTTGCCATGAGTTTGTAGTGTTTCAGGAATTTGTGTTGAATTTCTTGTTGAATTCCAACTTTAAAGCATGGTTGTCTGATATACAGGGGACTATTCCAATTTTTTTTGTTTTGTTTTTGTATCTGTTGAGGTTTGTTATGTCGCCTAATATGTGGTTGGTTTCAGAGACAGTTCCATGTGGAGCGGAGAAGAAGGTATATTCTTTTATGTTTGGATAGAATGTTCTATAGATATCTGCTAAACCCAATTGAGACATAACTTCTGTTAGTTCTTCTGTTTCTTTGTTAAGTTTCTGTCTGGGAGCCCTGTCTCACAGTAAGAATGAGTATGAGTTTGTGAGGTTTTGTGTGAGCTTTGAATTTTAGTAGTGTTTCTTTTACTATTGTGGGTGCCTTTGTATTTGGGGCATAGATGTTCAGAATTAAGATTTTGTGCTCATGGATTTCTCCTGTGATGAATACAAAATGACCATCTTCATCTCTTTTCATTGATTTTGGTTTGAAGTCTAACTTGTTAGATATTAGGATAGCTACACCTGCCTGCTTCTTGGGTCCATTTGATTGGAAGATCTTTTCCCAACCCTTTACCCTGAGGTAATGTCTGTCTTTCAAGCTTAGATGTGTTTCTTGTGTGCATCAGAATAATAGATTCTGTCTTTGTATCCATTCTGTTTGCCTGTGTCTTTTTAATGGGCAAATTAGGACCATTAATGTTGAGGGAAAATAAGGACCATTGATTGTTAATGCTTGTTTGTTTTGGATTTGTTGTTGGTGATGGTATTGTGAATATATTTGCTGTGCTTTACCATTGGGTACTGGTGAAGTGGGATTATCTATTCCCTATGTCTTTGTGAGCATAGTTAACTTCCTTGGGTTGGAGTTTTTCTTCCATAACTTCCTGTAGGGCTGGATTTATAGATATGTATTGTGAAAATCTGACTTTGTCACTGAATATCTTGTTTTCTCCATCTATATTGATTAAGAGTTTTGCTGGGAATAGTAGCCTGGGCTGGATTTCATGGACTCTTAGTACTTGTACAACATCTATCCCATACCTTCTGGCCTTGAGAGTTTCCTTTGAGAAGTCAGGTGTAATTTTGATTTGTCTGCCTTTATATGTTACCTGGCCTTTTTCCTTCTGTATGTTAGGTGTTCTGATTAGTATGTGTCGAGGGGTCTTTTTTTTTCTTTGGTACAGTGTATTTGGTATTCTGTATGTTTCTTGTACTTTCATGGGCATGTCCTTCTTCAGATTGGGAAAGTTTTCTTTGATGATTTTGTTGAATATGTTTTCTGCTCCTGTGAGCTGGGTTTCTTTGCCTCCTTCTATGACTATTATTCTTAGGTTTGGCCTTTTCACTGTGTCCCACATTTCCTAGATGTTTTATGTTTAGGATTTGTTGGATTTAAGATTTTCTTTGGTTGATAAATCTATTTCCTCTCTTCCATTTCTTGTATGCTGTTGGGTATGCTTGCATCTGTATTTCCTCATTGTTTGCCCCAATTTTCTATTTCCAGCATTCCCTCTGTTTGTGTTTTCTTTATTGTCTCTATTTCATTTTTCCAGTCTTGAACTGTTTGAGTTGTTACCTTCAACTTTTTGATTGTTTTTCTTGGCTTTCCTTACTTTCTTTAAAAGATTTGTTCATTTCATGCATTTTTGGTGTTGTCTTTCCCTCTATTTCTTCCAATTTTTGTTTGTTTTTTTTCTTCTATTTATTTAAGGAATTTTCTCACATCATCTTTGAAGGCCTCTATCATTTTTGTGAAAACATTTTTAAATCATTCTCTTCTGCTTCATCTGCTTTGGGGTGTTCAGGTCTAGTTGGTGTAGATTCCCTAGATTCTGGTGGTGTCATGCTTGTCTTTCTAATGTTAGGTATTTTCTTGTATTGCCGCCTTCCCATTGCTTCTTCCAGTGGGTGCAGGTGGGGTCTCTTCTCTCTCTCTATGCTTCTTGACTGGTAGGGTTAGGTGGGTCAGGAGTTCGATGTCTGTAGGTCTGGGTGTTCCAAGCTCTCTAGAAGGTTTCTCCTCAGGCAGGGGCCTGACAATAGGGGAATCAAAGATCAGGCAGGCAGGGATTGAGGGTGGTCCAAGGTGGATAGGCAGGTCTAGTGTCTTGAGAGCAGATCCAGGAAGTTCCCTCCAGCAGAGGCCCAGCGATGGGGGTCAAAGATCAATCAGGCAGGCAGGGACTCAGGGTGGTCTAGCTTGGATAGTCTTGTGTGCCTCAAAACAGCTTTTAAAACCATATTTCATGTAGTTACTTTGACTTTTTCAACAATTCTGGGATTCAGAAAGGTGAAAGACATATCACAGTTTCACAATCTTTATAATTTTATGAATTATATATTTTATAATTTAAATTTTTATAATTAACTGCATGAAGATTATACAGTTTTAAACTTTTTCATTTTTATATTTTAATTAATTTTTCTTTAAATTAAAAACAATCTTATTTTACATACCAATCCCAGTTTCCTCTCCTTCCCATGCCCCCCACTAACTTCCCCCCCATTCACTCCTCAGAGTGGTGAAGCCTCCCATGGGGGAATCATCAAAGTCTGCCATATCATTTGTGGCAAGAACTAGGCCCTCCCTCCATTTATCTAGGCTAAGAGATTATCCCTCTATAGGGAATGAGTTTCCAAAGCCCATTTTTGTACTAGGGATAAATATTGGTTCCACTACTGGAGGTCCCATAGACTATCCAGGACCCCCAACTGACACCTACGTTCAGGGGGTCTGGGTAGATCCTATGCTTGTTCTCCAGCTATCAGGGTCCATGAGCTCCTACTTGCTCAGTTCTGCTGCTTCTGTTGGTTTCTCCAACATGGTCTTGACCCCTTTGCTTATCACACCTCCCTCTCTACAACTGGATACCAGGAGTTAGGCTCAATGCTTAGCTTTGGATCTCTGCTTCTGTTTCCATCAGCTGCAGAATGAAGGCTCTGTGATGGCACTTAATGTAGTCACCAATCTCATTATAGGGGATGGGCATTAAAAGTAGCCTCCCCACTATTGCTTAGATTCTTAACTAGGTGTCATCCTTGTGGATCCCTGGATATTTTCCTACTGCAAGATTTCTGTTAAGCCCATAATGGCTCCCTCTATTAAGGTATCACTTTCCTTTTGCTCCTTCTTTATTCTTCCCCCAACTCAACAGTCTTTATTCTTCATGTTCTCCTTCCCCATCCCATTCTCCCCTCCTCTTTCTCCTGCCTCTCCCTCCCCATGCTCCCCATTTACTAAGGAGATCTTGTCATTTTCCCCTTCTTGCAAATCAAAACAACCCTGAGATACCATCTTATACTGATCAGAATGGCTAAAATCAAAAACACCAAGGACAGTTTATGCTGGAGAGGATGTGGAGAAAGTGGGAACACTCCTCCACTGCTGGTGGAATGCAAACTTGTAAATCCACTTAGGACATCAGTATGGCAGTTTTTCAGGAAAATGCAATTCAATCTACTTCAAGATCCAGAAATTCCATTTAAGCATATACCCAAAAGATGCACATTCATACAACAAGGACATTTGCTCAACTATATTCATGACAGCATTTTTTGTAGTAGCCAGAACCTGGAAGCAACCTGGATGTCCCTCAATAGAAGAATGGATAAAGAAAATGTGGTACATTTACACAGTGGAATACTACTCAGTGGGAAAAAAAGCAATGAAATCTGGAAATTCTCAGGCAGGCAAATGGATGGAAGTAGGGGAAACCACCCTGAGTGAGGTAACCCAGACTCAGAAAGAAAAACATGGTAGGTACTCACTCATATTAGACATAGAGCAAAGGATCACCAGCCTATAATCCACAACATCATAGAAGCTAAAACAAAAGAAGGAACCTAAAAGAGAAATCCACAGTTTTATAATTAACTGTATTAAGATTACGCTATTAAGATTAAGAAAATATTTAAGCATATTATTATTAGTATAATTAGTGTATTTTATAAATAGTATAAAAATGACACTTAGCAGAATGAGTGACACTTTTTGTCCCATGATTGTGCACCAAGCTGTTCCCTAAGTAATTGCAACAATCAACTAGATTCACTATGATATAAAATACATTTTACCGCATGCTATAATTTATACTGCATAATACTATGTGTGTGTCACTGAACATGAATGGTTTAGAACATGGGAGAATCTTTGGATTCATTTAGAAAGCCTCATTTTTTTATATAGTAGTCTTGCAGACTATAGTTGATTACACTTTACATGTGTGGTCTGTCATGAAATAACTATTGCTGTTCAACAAATTGGATCACAACTGAAGGCCTTACCTTTCTCCCCCCTTCCTCCCACCCCTGTTCTCTCTTTTTTTTTCTCTCTCTTCTTTTGTTTGATTTGCTATGAATTGGGAAACCTTAAGTCACTGAGAAATTGAATTAAAAGGGCAGATTAAAATGAATGTGAATTAAATTTTAAGCATTAAATTTGTCAGTTAATGCACTCATGGAATAGTTAAGTAAATAACACTGCAACAACAAAGAAGTACATAAACTGCCTTTGTCGGATAAGCCATGAGCTGTTGCATTGTGAGTGCTGGATATGTAAAATGGGCAGAGCACAACATGTTAGCTTTCTCGGTATAGAGATTCATGAAAGTGCACAAGCATGAAACCATCCACAGGTGGAAATAATTGATAGATTAGGAAATTTAATTTAAACTGTGCTTCCCTTTTTGATGCCAAAATGTTCTGAACTACCTGATGAGATCATACTAGGAGTAGATAAGGAAGTAATGACTCAAGAGTCAATGATACAAAATAAAGCTTATTCAGAGATAAAGTCAGGTGCACACTGTATAATCAGAGCCTTACTTCATAAGAATAAACCCTCCGCTGATATATACACATTTTTCAAACTCATGTTTTAATTTTTTTATGTTCACATTTTAACTATAAGGCTTTTTGCCAAAAGTAAGTCATTGGATTGAAGGGAGATAAACATAAAGATCATAACCTCTGTATTTTCTCTCATATTACTCCCAACTGAAGACTGGCTCTTGGGGTAATGTCTATTTCTATAAGGACTTTTTTCTCAGATTTTTGCCTTGTACCTCCTTTAAAAGGCTGCTCTGGTAAAAGTGGAGCTCTCTCTGGGGCCCCTGCTGCCACTTGACACCAGGCATTCTGAAGTACTCATTGAAGGAAAATCTCCCCCTCCCTAGTACTCCTGATTTTAATACTCTCTTCTTATTATTTTGTGACTGATGAGGTCTGGGACCAGGCTGGTAGGAAAGTGCTCATAACAAAATAGTGCCTAGCCACCCTTTGTCTTGCTGTCCTGCTGCTTTGAGTGAGCATTGGACCAGAGTGTTGGTCCAATAACCCCTCCACCTCAATGGAACTTCCTGAGTCTGCTCTGAGCACACAGGACCATCTTGAGGCTGCATTCATTTGATCTTTGGACTCTATTGCCTGCCCTCTGCCAGAGGAGAAACCACCAAGAGAGCTTACATCATCCAAAGTTACTCACATCGAACCATGACCCACCTACACCCTCTGTGAGAGCAGGAGAGAGAGAGAGAGAGAGAGAGAGAGAGAGAGAGAGAGAGAGAGAGAGAGAGAGATTCCACTTGCACCCACTGGAAGAAGCAAAGGGAAGACCAAAATACAAGAAAACACCCAACAACAAAAAGACCAGTAGGACACCACCAGAATCTAGGGAGACACAACATACCCAAACTTATGGGACACTTTGAAAGCAGTGCTACTAGGAAAGTGCATTGCACTAAATGCCCATATGAAGAAAACAGAGGATAGTTTCATTAGAGAATTAATAGCACAACTGAAAGCCCTAGAACAAAAAGAAGCAAACTCACATCAGAGCAGTAGAAACCAGGAAATAATCAATTTGAGGGCTAAAATCAATAAAGTAGAAACTAGGAAAACAATGCAAAGAATCAATGAAACAAAGAGTTAGTTTTTTTGAGAAAATCAACAAAACAGACAAACCTTTATCTCAACTAACCAAAATGCAGAGGGAGAACATGTACATCAGCAAATTCAGAAATGAAAAGGGGACATAACAACAGATACTGAAGAAATCCAGACAATTTTCTGGTTATACTTTGTAAACCTGTACTCCAAATTTTTTTAAAATTCATAGGAAATGGACAAGTTTCTGGATAGCTATCACTTACCAAAATTAAATCAAGAACAGATAAGCAATTTAAATAGACCTATAACCCCTAATGAAATAAAATAAGTCAGTAACAGCCCCCCAACCAAAAAGAAAAAAATCACCCAGGGCCAGATTACTTCAATGCAGAGTCCTACACAGAAATCAGATATTTAAAAAATAACCAATACCACTACTCCTCAAATTGTTCCACGTCATAAAATCAGATGGATCGTTGGCAAACTCTTTTCATGAAGCTACAATTACCTTGGTACCCAAGTCACACAAAGGCACAACTAAGAAAGACAAATATAAACCAATATCCCTCATGAAAATTGATGCAAAAGTACTTAATAAAATACTAGCAAATCAAATCCAAGAATACATAAGAGAAATAATCCACCATGACCAAGTAGGCTTCATCCCAGGGATGCAGGGATGGTTCAATATATGTAAATCTATCAATGTGATCCACTATATAAACAAACTGAAAAAGATAAAACACATGATCATCTCACTAGATGCTGAAAAAACGTTTGACAAAATTCAAAACCTTTTCATGATAAAGGTGTCAGAGAGTTCAGGAATAACAAGAACATACCTAAAAGCAATAGATATACAGCAAACCAACAGCCAAAATCAAACTGAATGGAGAGAAGCTTAAGGTGATTCCTCTAAAATCAGGAACAAGATAAGGCTGCCCATCTTTCCACATCTCTTCTATATCATACTTGAAATTCTAGCTAGAGCAGTAACAAAAGGGAATTAAGGGAATAAAAATTGGAAAGGAAGAAGTCAAACTTTCTCCATTTGCAGATGATATGATAGTTTACATAAGAGACCTGAAAAACTCTACAGGGAAAATTCTACAGCTGGAAAATACCTTCAGCATATTAGCAGGATACAAGGTTAACTCAAAAAAAAAATGGTTAGCCCTACTATATACAGACAATAAAGGGGTCAGAAAGAAATCAGGGATGCATCACCCTTTACAATAGATGAAAACAACATAAAATATCTTGGGTAATAGTAACAAAACAAGGGAAAGACCTACATAGCAAGAATTTGCATCTTTAAAGAAAGAAATGGAAGATAACAGAAAATTGAAAGATTCCCCCATGATCTTAGATAGGTAGGATCAATCTAGTGAAAATGGCAATTTTGCCAAAAACAATCAACAGATTCAATGAAATCACCATCAAAATCCCAGCACAATTCTACACTGACCTTGAAAGAATAATACTCAACTTATATGGAAAAACAAAGACCCAGGAGAGCCAAAACAACCCTGTGAAATAAAGGAAATTCAGGAGGAATCACCATCCCCCAACTTCAAGCTCCACTATAGCTATACTCCTGAAAAAAGCTTGGTAGTGGCACAAAAATAGATGGTAGACCAAAGGAACCAATTGAAAATCCTGATCCTAAAGGACATACCTACAAAAACCTGATTTTTGACAAAACAGCTAAAATTATACAATGGAAGGAGGAAACCTTCTTCAACAAATGGTGCTGGCACACATGATGATGATGTGTAGAAGACTGCAGATAGACTCATGTCTATTGCCATGTACAGAACTTAAATCCAAATGGATCAAAGACCTCAACATAAATCCAGTCACACTGAAATTCTTAGAAGAGAAAGTGGGAGGTACCCTTGAACAAACTAGTAGAGAAGGCCACTTCCTGAGCATAACACAAGTAGCACAGACACTGAGATGGACAATTAATAAATGGGACCTTCTGAAACTGAGAAGCTTCTGTAAGGCAAAGGACATAATTGACAAGACCAAATGGCAGCCCACAGATTGGGAAAAGATCTTCACCAAACCCACATATGACAGAGGGATGAGCTGCAAAATATACAAAGAACTCAAGAAACTAGTCACCAAAACACCAAATAATCCTATTTAAAAATGGGGTACGGAGTACAGAACTGAAGAGAGAATTCTCAATATAGGAAATCAAAATGGCTGAAAGACACTTAAGAAAGTGCTCAACATCCTTAGCCATCAGGGAAATCAAATCAAAACAATTCTGAGATCTTACTCTTGTCAGAATGGCTAAAATCAGAAATGCCAATGACAAATTATGCTAGAGAGGATATGGAGAAAGGGGAACACTGCTCCATTGCTGGTGGGAGTGCAAACTTGTACAGCCATTTTGGAGATCAGTATGGCTGTTCCTTGGGAAAATGAGAATTAGTCTACCACAGGACTTGGAAATTCCACTCTTAGGCATATACCCAAATGATCCACATCCATGCAACAAAGACATCTGTTCAACTATGTTCATAGCACCATTATATGTAACAGCAAGATCCTGGAAGCAACCTAGATGTTCCTCCACTGAAGAATGGATAAGGAATATTTTGTAAATTTACACAATGGAATACTACTCAGAGGAAAAATAAAATGTAATCTTGAAATTTTGCAGGCTAATGGATGGAACTTGAGGAAACCATCCTGAGAGAGGTAACATAGTCACTAAAAGAGGAACATGGTATGTACTCACTCATATATGGATTTTAGCTATAAAGCAAAGATCACCAGTCTACAATTCACACAGTCAGAGAAACTAGGATACAAAGAGGAACATGAGAGTTCCAAAGAAGGTCCTTCACAGAAGGAGAAAGTAACAAGATCTCCTGAACATATTGGGAGTGAGGGGAGCAGTGAGTGGAGATGGAGTTAGGTGAAAGACAAGGGGAGGAGAGGAGAACATATGGGACCAGGAAGATTCAGTTGGGGGATGAATAAATGAGAGGACAAGAGCAAAAAATAGATACCATAATAGAGGGAGCCATTATGGGTTTGAAGAGAAAACTGATGCTAGAGAAATGTCCAGAGACCTACAAGGATGATCCCAATGAACAATCTGAGAGAATGTGGAGTGAATTGCTTAAATGTCCTTCCCTGATAATGAGATTTATAACTAACTTATATACCATCCTAGAAGCTTCATGTAGTAGCTGTTGGAAACAGAAGCAGATACCCACAGCTAAACACTGAGCCAAACTCCTGGAATCTAGTTCCAGAGAGGGAAGAGTGATAAGTAAATGGGTCAAGACCAGGCTTCAGAAACCCACAGATACAGCTGACCTGAACAAGGGGGAGCTCATGAACCCCTAGACTCATAGCTGGGAAACCAGCATTGGACCAACTCAGACACCCTTAACATGGGTCTCAGTGAGAATGCCTGGTCAGTCTAAGGGATCTCTGACAGTGGAATCAGGATGTATCCCTGATGCCCTAAACAACTTTGGGAGCACATTCCCAATGGAGGGATACTCCCTTATCCTAGAGACAGGAGGGAGGGCCTAGACCCTCCTCCAAGTGAGTTGACAGATTTTGATGATCCCTCCTGGAAGGCCTCACTCTGGCTATGGAGTGAATGGAGAATAGGATGGGAGGGAGTAGGAGGGCATGGAAGGGAGGGAGAGGGACCTGGGATTGATATATAAGAATATTAAAATATATTTAAATAAAAATAAAGAAAACAAAAACAAAAATAAAAATGCCTCTAACCCCAGCTCTAAGAAAGAAAAGGAAGAGGATATGTGGAACTCATGGGCTACCTAATCTTGAATAAACATAGACCTCTTCCACCCACAGATTCACTAAGAGATTCAGCATCAAAATGTAATGTGGATACAATTGAGGAAGAATTTCAAGTGTCAACATCCTGCCTGAACATGTACTCATACACATGTGTACATGCACACACATGGACATGTCACATGTATAACTCTCCTGTCAGGATAAAACTCATCTTAAATTAAGTGTGCTTCTGAGAATGGAACTTGATATGAGTTTTGCACTGAAACTCAGAAGATGCTGGTCAATTGGTAAAGAGTCAAACTACCAAGGTTATATGTATAATACATTAATTCATAGCAATTCTGAAGATTGAGGTCAATTTTATTCTGAAGCTTAAACCAAACAGAAGATTAAAATGACAGTTCCTATTTAAATAAGAATGTATTTCAGCCCTAATTTGAGAATCTTTTTTAAGACACAGCTGACAGAATACTAGCATGTTAGAAAAAAAAAATGCATCTAAAAGAAGATTTTTAAAAATTTTTAGTAAATCTCTGATACCCAAAAACAAATTTTTGCAAAATCCATGCATCAAGTATAAAAGGTAATCTCACATTGGGCATATATTATATAATGCAATGTGTTTTTTAAATTTAACTTATATTACTGTTTTATTTTATCTTTGCATTCCTGATATGGTAAAATAATGAAAGCACAGCAAAATCACCAACCCCCCCCAAAAAAGGCAAAGCCTGAAATTCAAAAACTCAAAGAATATATTTAAAACTTTATATTCTGACAAGTGAATCTAAAAATTCAACCATGACACAATAAGATGTACTTTATTTCTATACACGTTTAACTTGTGAATGTGACTCATGTCACACAAATTGATTTCCAGTTTTATTCAAGAACTGTGAATTCTAGTTTTAACTCTGTTACTAATAAGGAGACAGCACTGAGACTTGTTTTTGTGTTTCAAATGTTCCCCCTGTTAAGAGGGTTATGAGACTATACAAGTCTCCAATTCTTTCCAGTTCAAAAGCAATATCATTGAGGGACCATAAAATTCAGATTCTGATCACATAGATCTCATATTGCATGTATGCCAAAAGGTGATATCCACAGCCACCAGAGATAGCATGGAGATCTCACCAAGGTTGACCAATACTTCCACAGCTGGCTGTGTAGATCTTTTCTCAAACCCACCTTCAGGACAGCTAATGGAGAGAGAAGTAGGAGAAAATGAGAGGGAGGAGAGGAAGGCATGTGCGACCAGGAGGATTGAGCCTGGTTAGGAATGGAAAATAGGAAAGAGAGAGAGAGACAGAGACAGAGAGAGAGAACATAAAAGAGGGAGCCAATATTGGTTTGAAGATAAAGTTGAACACAAAGAAAGGTCGAGGGAACTACAAGACTGCTCCCAATTAACAATCTCAGCTTCCGTGGAAAGGCTATCATAAATACCCTTCCCGGAGAGTGAGATCAACAACTAACTTCTCCATGGAGTCCTCAACTAATGCCTGTTGAAAACAGGAGCAAACACCCATACATAAACACTGAGTCAAACTAGAACCCAGAAGCAGATGGAGAGGACAAGACCATGCGGTAGAAGTACATAGAGACAGCTTACCTGAACAAGGAGGAGCTAAGGGCCACTAGACTGATAGCTGGGAAGCCAACAGGGGTCTGACTCGGACCCCCTGAATATGGGTCTCAGCCAGAAGGTCTGAGCAGTCTAAGAGACCTCAGACAGTGGAGCCAGGATGTATCCCTGGTGCACAAAAGGACTTTGCAAACATATCCCCCATGGAGGGATAACTGCCTTATTCTAGAGATAGGAGAGAAGCCCTAGTCCCTACTTCACAGGACCTGTCAGATCTACATGACCCCAACTGGATGGCATTCCCCTACATATTGTATTGTGGTGGGGGGTTGGGAGGGGAGGGTGTTTAGAGTGCATGGGAGAGGGCAGAGAGGGTAAAAGGGGGAGAAGGAGGGAGGGCTGGAGGGGGAGGGAGGGAGGGAGGGAGAGGGAACTGGGATCGACATGTAAAATAATAAATTAAAAAAAAATGCTTTGACTCCAAAATTTAACTTGAAGAACAAGTTACTGGGGAAAAGACTATTTTTGTTTCCACAGAAAATGAAAAGATGTGGATTCCTTCCAGACTAATGTGGTTTGATCACACCAGACCGCCTGAAACAGAGTACAAGCTGATCCTACATTCCAAACAGCTGGACAAAACAGCCCTACAGACTACAGCTAGGATATCTGAATCTTCTTCGAATCCCCCAAGACAGCGCCCCTTACCAGCAGGAAGTAGTTTGGAAAGAACGACGCCCAAATTCCCAAATATTGTGTATAAATGTTTGTTTTCATTTAATTGGACTTTGTTATATAAAATTAAATAAAAAATACTCTATATGCATAAAAAAAAAATTAAAAAAAAAATCAAACCCACCTTCAGGGCTAATGGCTGACAATCTTTTGTGAAACCTTTAGAAATCTGGATAAACTCACTTAGAAATGATGTGAATTAAAACCAGCTTGGATGGATGAACTGAAGGCAGAGTACCTGGCAGAGGAAAACCCCATTGTTTCTTGCCAGATTTCTACTCAGCTTGGAATAGCATATTAAGCGTTTTGAATCTTGAAGTTTGAAAGACAATAAATGACTTGTAAAATAGTAAGTTTCTACTATCATCGTTAAAAAAAAATAATTATCGCTAAGCCTGATGTAGTAATGTCCTGTTTGTCATTCTCCTGACATTCCTTTTCAAATCTTGGTTCTTTCTTCAAAACAACTTCTACAAATAAAGTGAAATAATAAAGAATATGAATGTGAAGTCTATAGCAACACTGAATTTCTCTCTCAACTTCTATAAATACTTATTCATAACGATTCCCAGGCAATTTCAGTAATTAGTATAAATGATTTAAATTAAAGCATTTTGGCTCAATGACAATAGCTACTGCTACTATGGTTATTTATTATATGAATTGCTGCAAACCACTTCTTTTCATTCCCCACAGTAATGTTAATTTGTTCTGCTACTAGCAGAAAAAAAGCAGTTGTCCTATCAAATCAGCCACTCTTTTGGCAAAGAATTATTTTAATTACTCATGGAATATACATAGAATGCATTAGAAGCAGAATCTGTTGAGTGGCTCAGTTTAGATATTTCCCATATTTGTGCATCAATAAATATGCATGTGAATCTTCAATATCATGCAATGCATGTACTACACATATGTGTCCATACACTTACATATCAATGATGCTTGAAAGTAAATTACTGTTTCTGAGTAGTGATTTAGTACAAAGCACACCGGCATTGTCACATATACACACTGTTCTAATTGAAGGAATCACTCTCAAAAAGGTCTGAACAAATTCCATTTTGCAATGCAACATTGCAAAATATGCGAAGGATTGTCATTGTAAAATCAGTAGTGCTCAGACCCCTTCATTCAAGGTTATACTATAAAAATGTTAGAATGACTCATGAAGCATGAATATTCATTTGACACAGATACATACATACCAAGCTTTGTTTTCACATAAGTTGCTGCGGTAGCAGACATTTCTCATTAAAAGAGATCACTTGTGGTTGAAATCTGTGGCAAGCTTATCAAAGCATCCTCTGCTTTCACAAAACAGAGGGCATTTGGTCCAAAACATCACATGGGTATCACCATCGGCTCTGCACTTTTCACATAAATACCCAGGACCTGTTCTTCCTGAAGCTAATTGAGTCTGTCTCTCTCAGATATTTCTTCCACATCATGGTCACATCTGATCAGTGTGATCTTTTGTCGTGAAAGAAACTCAATGGTTTCCCAAATCCCCAGGGTATAAAGCATAGAATTATTAACATGGCAGAGCCGATCGTGGTTTTCTGCCTTGTGGTACCTCTGCCTTGTGATCTCTGCTTCAGTAATATTGACACAATTTCCAGAATGCATTATTTGTAATCTTGCCTCCATATCTGTGCACATTTCATCCTTTGCCCAAACTTTCTCCTCTTTGCCACACAGTTCATTTCCCTGAACCCACGGAATGAGCTCTCAGCCCCTCCCTTTCAGGAGTGACTATAACCTGAACTCAGTCAAAGGATCTGCCACTAGCAACCACCACCTGAGTCTTTTCTCAAGAGCTAAAGTCATGACCCTTTTGATGTCCTAAACTTTGTAATTATCCCATACTGTGTCATTACTGATGTTTACTTCTTTGACTCCCCCATAAGGTGTCTTATAAATTCATTGAAAATGAAGACTAAGCATTAATAATTACTATCTCTAGAAAAATACCTGTTAATTAATGGGTGTATAACAAATGTCTAAATGAATTTGCAATAAACAGGATTAGTTATGAGACATGAGATATGCTTATAAAGTAAGTGACAAATGAGAATCTTGTTCCAAAATGAGGGACTAATACCCTATTAACAAAAGAGTAATAGCAAAACATAAAGTCTCTCCATGTTGCTTTATAAAAAGTCATCATCTGTCTCTTCTGTGTATAACTGTTAAAATTTATATTCATCTGAAATCCTTCCTTCTAAATCATTGCAACAGGAAAAAAAAAAGTAAATAATAATTCTCAACCCTTCTTTTGTTCTCTTCAGTTCTTGGAAAACAGAATGAACTTTATTTCTGGTCTGTTGATTTCTCCCCATATAGCTCATGCACCTGTCATATCTTGATCATTTAACTGACTGTTCTAGTTATGTAATGCTAAATAACAAACAGTGTGAAATTTTGTGGTACCAAAAGTCATGATCATTTATTATTCCTGTTGCTCATTGTTCAGGCAGTTGACATAATTCATCTAGGTAGTTATCACTCACCAACATTCATGAGGTTTGGTCAGACAGTGGGGCTGGGTCTTCTGACACCATCCTCATTTATAAGTCTGGAGATATATGATGACTGTCAGCTAGAACTTCAACAGAAATTTTCAGCCAACACTTCTACCAATGGTATCTTCATATGGCTTTGGCTTCCTGACAGCATAGACATGAGGTTCCAAGGATGAGCCCAGAGATCTTCAGAAGAAGCATGGCTGTTGATCAATTGGACATAGAATGAGGACTCTCATTTCTCATGAATTTTACTTTGTACAAGGTATAGAAGGGCCACTCACGGTGGAATAAAACTGCACTCTGCACCTCTTCTAAGAGGGAAGATGTAAAAATCAAGTGTGGGAATGTTTTAGAGTCACCAAACTTACCTCCCATTAGACTGCAGCCACTAATCTTTTGCCCATTGGTATATCCTTTCTTCACCCATCTTCTCATTTAGATAAGTTTCCTTAGTATTGGGATACCTATGGTCAACATTACTCTATATGTGTATATTAATATTTGTCTGTGAGATAAGCTTGATGTAGAAATGTGTGACCATGAACTTCTATTACTATGTCTCCATGTGGCTGTGAACACACTTACACAAGCTCTGAGTACATTGGAATAGCTGTGCAGTTTCATAGGAAGAAGATACAGGTATTCCTTCAATTAATGATAAATAATAAATACATTTATTAGGTAATGAATTAATTTTTCTGAATCATAAGTGATAAATTTTTTATATAATTTTTTATTTAATTTTATATAACAAAGCCCAATGAAATGAAAACAAACATTTATACACAATATTTGGGAATTTGGGCTTCGTTCTTTCCAAACTACTTCCTGCTGGTAAGGGGCGCTATCATGGGGAATTTGAAGAAGATTCAGAAATCCTGGCTGTAGTCTGTAGGGCTGTTTTGTCCAGCTGTTTTGAATGTAGAATCAGCTAGTACTCTGTTTCAGGTGGTCTGGCGTGATCAAGCCACATTAGTCTGGAAGGAATCCACAGCTTTTCATTTTCTGTGGAAACAAAAATAGAAAACCTTTTCCCCAGTAACTTGTTCTTCAAGTTAAATTTTGGAGTCAAAGCATTTTTTTTTTTAATTTATTATTTTACATGTCGATCCCAGTTCCCTCTCCCTCCCTCCCTCCCTCCCCTCCAGCCCTCCCTCCTTCTCCCCCTTTTACCCTCTCTGCCCTCTCACATGCACTCTAAACACCCTCCCCTCCCAACCCCCCACCACAATTCCATATGTAGGGGAATGCCATCCAGTTGGGGTCATGTAGATCTGACAGGTCATGTGAAGTAGGGACTAGGGCTTCTCTCCTGTCTCTAGATTAAGGCAGTTATCCCTCCATGGGGGATATGCTTGCAAAGTCCTTTTGTGCACCAGGGATACATCCTGGCTCCACTGTCTGAGGTCTCTTAGACTGCTCAGCCCTTCTGGCTGAGACCCATATTCAGGGGGGCCTGAGTCAGTCCCATGCTGGCTTCCCAGCTATCAGTCTAGTGGCCCTTAGCTCCTCCTTATTCAGGTAAGCTGTCTCTATGTGCTTCTACCACATGGTCTTGCCCTCTCCATCTGCTTCTAGGTTCTAGTTCGGCTCAGTGTTTATGTATGGGTGTTTGCTCCTATTTACAACAGGCATTAGTTGAGGGCTCCATGAAGAAGTTAGTTGTTGATCTCACTCTCCAGGAAGGGCATTTATGATAGCCTTTCCACAGAAGCTGAGATTGTTAGTTGGGAGCAGTCTTGTAGTTCCCTCGACCTTTCTTTGTGTTCAACTTTATCTTCAAACCAATATTGGCTCCCTCTTTTATGTTCTCTCTCTCTGTCTCTGTCTCTCTCTCTCTTTTTCCTATCTTCCATTCCTAACCAGGCTCAATCCTCCTGGTCGCACTTGTTTTCCTCTCCTCCCCCTCATTTTCTCCTACTTGTCTCTCCATTTGCTGTCCTACCCCACTTTACCTGAGCTCTGGGGGACTTGTCCCTTCCCAGTTCTGTGAGGGACTTTATATGAATCTCTTAGAATACACCTTGTATCCTAGTTCCTCTGGTGGTGTGAATTATAGGCTGGTGATCCTTTGATCTAGGTGAAAAATCCATATATGAGTGAGTACATACTGTGTTCCTCTTTTTGTGACTGGGTTACCTCATTCAGGATGGTTTCTTCAAGTGCCATCCACTTGCCTGCGAAATTCAAGATACCATTACTTTTTTCTGCAGAGTAGTATTCCATTGTGTAGATGTGCCACATCTTCATTAACCATTCTTCAATTGAGGGGTATCTAGGTTGCTTCCAACAAAAGAGTGCTTCAATGAACATAGTTGAACAGATGTCTTTTTGCATGGATGTGGATCCTTTGGGTATATGCATAAGAGGGGGATTGCCAGGTCCTA
This sequence comes from Phodopus roborovskii, assembly GCF_943737965.1. Lineage (NCBI taxonomy): Eukaryota > Metazoa > Chordata > Mammalia > Rodentia > Cricetidae > Phodopus > Phodopus roborovskii. Next base: position 1,363,591 of record NW_026126436.1, read on the forward strand.
TGGTAAACTAATTCCCATTTTCCTGAGGAACCGCCATACTGCTCTCCAAAATGGCTGTATGAGTTTGCAGTCCCACCAGCAGTGGTGGAGTGTTCCCATTTCTATACATCCTCGCCAACATGAGTCATCATTGTAGTTTCTAATTGTAGCCATTCTGGCAGGAGTAAGATGGTATCTCAAAGTTGTTTTGATTTGCATTTCCCTGATAGCTAAGGGTGTGGAGCATTTTCTTAAGTGTCTTTCAGCCTTTTTGATTTCCTCCATTGAGAATTCTTTCTTCAGTTCTGTACCCCATTTTTTAATAGGGTTATTTGGTGTTTTGTTGACTAGTTTCCCGAGTTCTTTGTGTATTTTGGAGATCAGCCCTTTGTCGGATATAGGATTAGTGAAAATCTTTTCCTAGTCAGTGGGCTGCCGTTTGGTCTTGTCAACTGTGTTTTTAATTTCTCAGCTTATATGATGAAACTAGATAAATGTGATGGTTCCACGAGTCAGTTTAAATAACTAATGTAATAGAATTATATACTTAAAATGATTAAAGTGACAGAGTGTTACCATATTCATATGTATATATGAATATTATAATTTCTAAAACCCAAAATGCATGTGCGACCAAGAAGATTGAGCCTGGTTAGGAATAGAAGACAGGAGAGAGAGAGAGAGAGAGAGAGAGAGAGAGAGAGAGAGAGAGAGAGAGAGAGAGAAAGGGAGAGAGAGAGAACATAAAAGAGGGAGCCAATATTGGTTTTAAGATATAATTGAACACAAAGAAAGGTCTAGAGAACTACAAGACTGCTGCCAACTAACAATTTGAGATTACATGGAAAGGCTACCATAAATGCCCTTCCTAGAGAGTGAGATCAACAACTAACTTATCCATGGAGCCCTCAACTAATGCCTGTTGGAAACAGGAGCAAACACCCATACATAAACATTGAGTCGAAGTAGAACTCAGATGCAGTTGGAGAGGACAAGACCATGTGGCAGAAACATGTCAAGACAGCTTACCTGAATAAGGAGGAGCTAACAGGCCACCAGACTGATAACTGGGAAGCCAGCATGGGACTGACTCAGGCCCCCCTGAATATGGGTCTCAGCCAGAAGGACTGAGCAGTCTAATGGACCTAAGACAGTGGAGCCAAGATGTATCCCTGGTGCACAAAAGGACTTTGCAAGCATATCCCCCATGGAGGGATAACTGCCTTAATCTAGAGACAGGAGAGAAGCCCTAGTCCCTACTTCACATGACCTGTCAGATTTACATGATCCCAACTGGATGGCATTCCCCTATATATGGAATTGGGGTGGGGGGGATGGGAGGGGAGGGCAGTTAGAGTCCATGTGAGAGGGCAGAGAGGGTAAAAGGTCGGGAAGGAGCGGAGGAGGAAGGGAGGGAGGGAGGGAGGGAGGAAGGGATAGGGAACTGGGATCAACATGTAAAATAATGAATTAAATTAAAAAATGCTTTGACTCTAAAATTTAAGTTCAAGGACAAGTTACTGGGGAAAAGGATTTCTATTTTTGTTTCCACAGAAAATGAAAAGCTGTGGATTCCTTCCAGACTAATGTGGTTTGATCACGCCAGACTACCTGAAACAGAGTACCAGGTGATCCTACATTCAAAACAGCTGGACAAAGCAGCCTTACAGACTACAGCCAGGATTTCTGAATCTTCTTCAAATTCCCCATGATAGCGCCCCTTACCAGCAGGAAGTAGTTTGGAAAGAACGATGCCCAAATTCCCAAATATTGTCTATAAATGTTTGTTTTCATTTAAATGGACTTGGTTATATAAAATAAATAAAAAAATTAAAATAAAAAATAAATAAAATAAAACCCAAAATGCTATACACCCAACACCATTGAATTGTATGCTTAGATTGGTCAGTTGTACACTTTGAGAACCGTGCCAAAACACAGTCTTTGTAGAATATTCGGAGTATAAATAATTTATTCTTCATAAAGATTTGAACTAATATTCTGTGCAACATTGAAAGACACAAGCTACACACTGTGAAGCTATGGGTCCAAAAAATTGACATGTAAACTGGTTCTCTTGCTCCAATTAAAATACTCCTTTTAATTTTAATATTTAATTAAAATATTATATTTAGTATCTAAATATTTGTGTTTGCCTGTGGCTTTTAGAAGCTCCTTTCAATAGCGAATGGCTTCTTGAGAGTGATGCTTAGACTAAAGTCCCACAGCCAAAATACGTGAAATATCCTTAAGCCAAAAGACAAGAAACTCTAGTCAGGCAGCAGATACTTTAGGAGACAGTTCTCAAATTCCTTTCAATTTTGCATGTGCAATTCTTCTTTGTTTTATTTATAAAAACTTCCATTATTAAAGTCATTTGCTCCCATGTTAAAACACAAAAAAAAAATATAAAAGCATGTAAATATAATTTCTAGCTATGGTTTCCTTTCATTCAAACTTGGCTCTCAGACAAGTAAAAAAATAACTGTTCCCCTCTGTGAAGATTGACAGCTGTCTGGATATGCAGGTAATGTAGGGAAGTCCAGACTGTCAAATCCGAATAAGAATCTTGCTGTAATTCCACAGTTGGGACCAGCTGAACATCTCCATGATCAGTGAGTTGTGTTGGAGTTGTCTTCAGCAATGGGGCCTGACTGTCATTTTGTGGAAAGAAACCTGTAATTTTGGCAACAGTATGTGTTGGTTGGGATTCCCATGAGGTCCCTTTTGGAAAATTGACAATCAATTGACTGTACCCAAACATGGTACAGGAACCCTTGTTCAGTGATAAGATATGATCAGTTGACTTTCAGATTCTTGCATTATTTGGTGATTACATTTAGATAGACTTCATATACATAAATATTTTAGGAGATTTATACTGTATTAGGTTTTAATGATATTCCTCAAACATTCCTTAAGTTTAGCTGTCTCTCCCCATATTTGCTCCACCTACCTCCTCTCCACTCTCATTCTCATTTAATCCTTCCATTCCAAAACCTCCATCCATCCATCAATATCTATTATTCTTTAGTAATGAGAACTATCTTTTTCCTATAGTCATTTGCTCTAATCTACCCCTTTAGTATGATGGATTGTAGCTTAGGTATCATTGACTTATCAGCTAATATTCACATATAAGTGAAGACATGCCACATTTGTCTTTCTGAGACTGTGATACCTCAAACATGACCCTTTTTTCCAGTTTGATCCTTCAAATTTCATACCTGTTTTTAACATATGAATAATATTCTATTGTGCAAAGGTACCACATTTTTTTTATTTATTCATTATTCTACCAAGGGTCATCTGGTACAATATCTGGCTACTCTGAAGAAAGAAAGAATGAATGTGGTTGAACAAATGTTTCTGTGGTGGGATGAAGCATCTTTTAGAAATATGAACAAGTGTAGTATAGATGGATCTTGAGATAACTCAATTACCATCTTCCTGGGATCCATCACATTGATTCCATGGTGACTATGTGGATTTGCAACCCACCAATATTGTATGATTATGCTTCTTACTCACCATTATCCTGACTTTTACTGACTGTGGTTTTACTGTGGTTTCTTGGCATCTAGGATACATTCTATTGTAGAATCATCTTCCACACTGTCCTACCCTTTCCCAATTATGACGCTACTTAGACATCACTTCTGATTACAACTATAATTCTATACAAGTGTCTCCATGGTCTCACAGCCCTTAATCTCCAGGTGCATTTTCCCATGAACTCTCATTAGCCTTTTCCTAAGTGAAGTGGTCTGAGCTGTAGGGTTGTTTTGACTTCTTGCTGAATAACTTGCAATTGCTCTTTTTAAGATCAATTTTTATTAAAACAGTTGTGCTTGATTGCCTTACTTTCAGGGACATAGTTGGGTCATGTCACTTAGAGAAATCAATCTGGAAATTATCTGGAATCCTCCTCCCTAGAGATTGGCTCTCATAGTAGCTGAAGGTTCTAGGTAATCTACCAAGGCAGAAAAGCTAATAATCGTATCTATATGCAGTGTTTAGATTCTCCAAGAAAAGATTTTTAAGGCAGACTTTGCTTTAACTCTGATATCATCTCTGTTTTTCTGTTTTGTTTTGTTTTGTTTTGTTTTGTTTTAGTGGTCTTGTATCCACACTCCTTGATTGACAAGTTGAATAATATTGGATTGCATAATTGAATCTAGGATATTGGTGAGCATGACTAACAAGAAGTTTCTGCTCAAATATGTATAATTTCTGTAAATGTATAAAATCCTTGGTCTACTTCCATGTTGCTGTAGTCATTAAATATAAGTGAGTTAATATTTGCAAATAAAATTTTACAAAGACTCATATCATTTCAAATATTTAACATGTTCATTGCCTCCCTGCCTTAGGAACTTCTAAAAATAAAAAGTCAACATTAAACAAAGGCCACAATATTCCATGGAATTATCTAATCCTGTTTTATCTAAATCTAGACAACATTCCTACATATTGCAAAAGTAGTTTGCAATGACATGACACTGAGAGAGGAGTAATATTCAATCCACAAATGGGCTTGAATTACCATGATGTGAATTGAAATCCTGTATCTTAATTTTCAAAGTCAATTCTGAAAGAATAAGTTTGCCATTAAATGTTTTCTGTGATTTTCACTCCTAGTTTTTGTTGCTGTTGTTTTTTATTAATATATGTTATTATATAATTAATATATATTTATATAATTATATATTATACGTATATAATATATATTAGTAATATATATTATACATATATATTAGAATTTCATAGATGAGTACTGTATTTATATTACTCTCCTTCTCCTTCCTATCCAAATCCTTTAATGCACTTCTACTCTTCCTCAAAGTCATGGATTCTTTTCTTCCTGAATCTTATACATCTGAACATTGAACTCTCAGCTCCTTCTAGACTACTGTATCTGTACTACTATGTACAACCATGCTTCCTGCTGTGCTTATAATGGACTAAGCCTCTGAATCTGTAAGCAAATGTCAATGAAATGTTTTCTTATAAATTCAATGCTTTGGTCATAGTTTCTCTTCACAGCAGTAGAACATTGACCAAGACAAAGCAGAATTATATTTTGTATATGTACCACATTTTCATTATCTATTCATCTGGTGAAGGACTTTAGATTGCTTCCATTTCCTAGCTTGGGAAAAGAACAGCCATAACATTGCTGAGCAAATATTTGTTGAAGCTGGATGCTGAATCCTTTGAACATATGCCATAGAGTGGTATATTTTTAGTTTTTTGAGGATTCTCCATACTGGTTTTCTGAGGGACTGCATCAGTTTGCAATGGCATCAACAGTGAATGAGGGATCCTCTCTTTTCACATCTTCATGAGCTTTTGCTGTCAGTTGTTTTGTTCATGTTACCCATTCTTATTGATGTCAGGCCACCTCCAATATTGTTTTAATCTTTTACCTGATCACTAAAGACAATAAATACTTTTTGTGATATTTCTTAGTCATTTGTACTTCTTTTATTTTTGAGAAATATCTTTATTTACTTAGCCCTTTTTATTTAATGGCTGTTTTGTTTTCTTGACTCTTTTTTGAGTTCTTTGTATATGTGTTCTGGATATTAATCTTCTGTCAGATGTATAGCTGGTAAATATTCTTCCCCACTCTGTGGGTTTTCTCTTCTTTGGCTGATTGCTTCCTTAGATGTAGAGAAGCTGTATAGTTTTATAGGCTCCCATATGATAATTATTGATCTTAATTTCTGGGCACATGAAATCCTATACAGAATCCTTTCTTACCTGCACCATGTAGGGTACTGTCTATGGTCTTTCTAGTAATTCAATGTTCATGTTTCCCTAGTCTTTACATTACTCCCAGTGTTCCTTCTAGTCACTTTCCTGCTTTCTATAGGGGAAGGTTTCTGTGCTCCTCCAGTGTAGCCCTCATTGGCTTATTAAAGACAATGATCCCCATAGTCACTGTGCACAGGATGTGTTTTGGGATTTCAGCTTGTGAATTTAATGGAGTTTACGTGTTGCCTACTGATGTAAGCAAGGATATTTCTTAATCTATTCCACAGAATTACTGCCCGAGAAGAGATCACTCTTTGTTTTTCTTAATTCTACTGAAGAATCCAGGGCTTTTCATTATGGAACTTAGACAAAATGGCAGCAGGAAAGCAATGTGCAGTTCATTCAAAGGCAGCCAACAGTGCTCAGCTTCAAGGACGGTGCAGCTTCCGGAGTCCGTGAGTCAGGCAGCTCTGCTGATTGCTTTCCTGAGGCCACAAGCCTTCCTGGCAGCGTGACAAGAAGAAGCACAATGAATCCAAACCCAAGACATTCTTGCTTCAGAACTCCCTGTGCAGCATCGGGGGATGAACAATAAGAACACTGCAGTTTGCTCTTCCCTGGTGAAGTCTGTGATCCATTCTAGAAAATGCATATCTCTAGCTGGTAAGTAGGAAAATTACAAATGATGACAGTGATTTCAGTTAGCAATATAGCTTATGAAAGTTCTAATGTGCACAATTAAAAATACTTAGCTCTTTGTTTATTTTGTCAGTTCAACCTGCAAGATAGTCAAGTGATATCAAAAGAGGGATCTCTGTCACCTTTAAATCATATCTTACTTTCAATAAATTATAATTTAGCACACAGAAACTATTGAATCTTAGCCTGAAAAAAAATCTATGCTGCTATATTTTAAGTTTTCTAAATTTGTCTTAGGGCAAAGTTTCATTTATTTTCAACTTCTTTAAATGAACTTAGGGCAAATCTTGCTGCACTGCTCTACTGAATATAGATACCACTCCAAAAAGAGTTCCTGCACTATGTCAATTAATTTTATTTTCATGAAAATCAATGCAATAAAATAATTGAGCTTTCTATAGCTAAATTCCACAAGGGCTTTCTATCTGTGGAGCATTAACATAGCTTAGACTAAAAATTTCAATTGCTTTTTTTCTTAATAAATTGAAGGTTTTGTAGAATATGCTGTGCAAGTTGTAAAATACCTAGCTTATATGGGAACTTATACTTAAAACTAATATCGGGCAAGATAAAACCAAGGACAATAATATGAAAAACATGGTGGGAGAAATTAAGAGATAAAAGAATATTAAATTATGAAATATGCTCTCTGGTCTCTTGAACATTCATTTATCATTTAAATACTCAGTTATAATATTTTTCTTCATTCATTCCACTGCTCAATATTGAACTGAGAGTAAGCAATCCCTGAGCTGTATCTGTAGCCCCCTTTCACTTTTTACTTTGAGAAGGTCTCACTAAATTGTCCATGCTGGACTTGATTTACTCTGTCACCCAAGGAAGGCTTGTATTAGCATTGTCCTGCCTCAGCCTCCTGAGTAACAGTGAATATATGCCTCATCACCCAACCTGCATAGCTGTTAAGGTGTTTTATGGATCTATCATATTATGTCTTTAGAGGTAGAATTTCTCTACAATCATGAAAGCACTCTTTGAGTACTTTTGGATATCATTTTGCAGACCTCAGTGTAAGGACCTAGTACCTAAGGGTATTCTGCATTAATAAACATTGTAAAGATAGATAAGCATCCCCAGGAGAATTTTATCCATCCATTTGGCCAGAGTTCATATCCTCCAAGCTTCCATCTTAGTTTATATTTCCTATAGTGATGTATGCCTTGTAGTTAATCCTCAATAATATTTTAACTGTTCATCACTTACCACACTAAAAATATTACTAATGTGCAATCATCTTGCCTCATTCTTGGATCTTAAAGAACAAAGACTTTTTAAAAAGCTATTTACAGGAGGGTTTGTAATGTGATTCCACGTGGTAGGAGATGTGCAAAAAAGAAGAAAGAGCCAGTCAAGGACTTGTTGCATCCCCTCAGCACTCAGGTCACTGGTGTGCTTCTCTGGACTCTCTGAGAAATTTCCTAAGATGTACCTGTGAATCTTATAGGACACATGGCCTTCTGTTGCTTAAAAGACCATCAAGCACCAGAATCCTCATACTTACAGCTTGGATGTGGGCAAACATGAGTTATTTGGCTCCATGTAGTCTCTCTCAAAATATTTATCATGTCCTATGCATCAGTTTTGTAGACTTCATAAGACAGAAGGAAAAAAAAACTGTTGCCAATCATGCAAAGATATCCTCTCAGGTTGAATTAGAAAACTTTGACTGAGCCCTGTATACAACTAATCACTACTCTGATAGATGGAAATAAAGGTGATGTGTAGGGCATACACTGCAAGTTTTAAATGGCCAAATTTATTTCTTCCTTTCATCCAAAACTTAATTTACCTTAAAAATATCCACTGCAAAATGATGACAATTCCTTAGCATTCATGACAACATAATTAAACCATTTATGCAGAAATATGATGCACATATTCAAAGCTAACTTTGTCTAAAGGCATACGGTTAGTATCAAAGGACTCACTGGCTTCTATAATTAGTACCATATGATGGAAAGTCTTGTGTCCTAAAGTATGAACATTGTGAATCATCAAAGATAAAAACTCCTTTATTTTCTACATCTCACATTCTACAGACTTTAGCTTTAACATTCTGTTTAAAATAAGAAAATATCATCAGCATTTAAAACAATTTTATTCTCATGAAATTTGTTTTACATATAATGAAGGATTTTCCCCTTAGGAATAAGATAATAGGTGGAAGGATTGGGGAGGGAGAAAGGAGGGAAGGATGGAGAGTAGATGGGACAATCAGACAGACAGAGAAACAGAGACAGAGATAGTATTTTCTTACTTTGGAAGTTTCCTTGAAATAAAGAAAATATGCACAATATGAACTAGCACTGTGGAACACTTTACAGTCCATTCACTTTCTTTTGTAAAATAATAGTGGGACTGAAATGAATACTTTTAGAAGATATTTCACTTCTTGGCATTTAAAATCAATATTCTTCTTACTGTCATGAATAGTGTTTCAAGAAATCTTGACAGCTATTTTTATTCATAGCGTTTGTGGGTCTTCTGGAGGTAAAGATGGAATAGCTTACTCTCATTATTAAGAGTGCAGTAGACCCTAGTTAAAGGTTATGATTCTACATGTCACTACCATGTGGCAAATAAGAATTCTCATCCAATATCTCGTTACCTCATTTGTCAAGATTTCTGTATTTCAAGTGTACATATACTTAAGGCAAGCCAGCTCCATACTAAGCCCATAAAATGTTCAATTTATTAAGGAAGTGGCTAAATTAATAGAATACTGATATTTCAACTACACTAACCAACTAATATCATATTTTTAAAATTTACCCAAAGATAATTTAATTTCCAAGTTGGTCTTTGATTTGTGCTAGCTTTAGTAGTCCAATAACAGAAAATAAACACATATTTCATGAGCCCATCCCAGGCAGAGAGACTTCAATTCCCTAAACTTCACTGTGAACACAAAAATGAAAATGCATTGGCAGAATGTTCAGTGTGGCAGTTAAAATAAAAAGATATTTTTAAGTAAGAGCTTTGAAATTGTTCTCATGTCTTTATGCTTGCAATTTTAGCCTGGGTTGATCAAGAGTAAAAGAAAAACAAGGTCATACTTTTAGAAAATTTAAATCTATCTCAATCTTGAAATGACAAGCTTTTCCAGCCAAATGACTAAAGCGCTCAGAGGAGAAGTGCACAGTGGGTCCCTTGATGCCTCAGATATACTGCAGGCTTCTTACTAATACAGCCAAGTACTACTGACTTGTGTACCTTGAGAAATACTTGAGGTGTCCATGCCATTTTCAGTTATTCCAAATTACATTGTCTGCCACTTAAAAATGTGGGAGTTAGCGCCCTATTTAACATCAGATGTGATGAGAAATGCTTCACAGGCAAAGTAGCATGCATTATAATAGTTATTCTCCAAACCACATCATTTATTGAGAATAGTCCATGTCCCCTGACAAAAATAAAACAGCAGATATGTTCACCCTTCCACAAGTGCCATTTCAACCTCTGGAGGTTTCAGGTTCTCTAAGAATTTATATGTATTTCACAGCATCAAAATTCCAACCAATAACAAACTGATTTTACCAAGGTCTCAATCAATATTCTTTTCATTTTCATCAATTGACATAATATCTCAACTATGTATATTTTTCATAAAAGTACACAACGTGCCAAACAGCAAAGAGATCAAAGTCTTCTTATGAAGACTCTACTATGTACCCTAACTTGGGACAGAATGTTCAAACAGAAGGAATTGTTACCTATATAACTGAGGGAATTACAATTATTTTACTTTAATATCTGATTTGAACACATTAAAATTTTATGATAAATTTAATCTTATACTACTCCAACTACTACATTTCTATAGAATAAATGTTTAGAATAGAAAAATCTAGAATAAACAAAATTGTAGTTCATGGTCTACAGGGTTGTAAAATCATACAGCTACTACAGTAATCAGTGTACTGAATCCTCAGGAAGCTGGGGATTTATCTATACCTCAAGACCCAGCTATTCCACTCTTAGGCATGTACCAAAAGAACACTTCATCCCACCACAAAGAAAAACACTTATTTGCTCAACTGTGTTCATTAGTGATCTATTCATAATACCCAGATGTTGGAAAGAATGAATAACAAAATGTAGTACATTTTCAAAATGGAGTATTATTCAGATGTTAAAAAAAGATATTATGAAACCCAAAAGAAAATGGTTCAAACTAGAAAAAAAATCATCCTGTATGAGAAATCCCAGACTCAGAAAGACAAATATGTATGTATTCATTACTAATATGTGGATGTCAGCTGTTAATCAACAATATCCAAGCTACCATCCATAAAAGTACAGAAGGTAGCTATAGAATACAGGACTATAAGGAACAGATGGTCAAGGGAAACAGAATAGATAGTTATGAGTGTATGGGTATGAGGCTGAAAAAGGAGGATAAAGTGGGGAACTGGAGGGGAGCAGGAATTTTAGGAGGGAATATGGGGAGAGACAGCTAAAAGTAAGGGGTACTTGAGAGATAATATAGAACTTAATACAGTAGAAACTGCATATATGTATATGAAGCCAATTTAAATTAAATCACCAAATAATGAGGTAGACAGAGTCCCAAGTGACCAATACTTGTCACCAAATGAGTCTTCCAGTACAAGGGACAGATTACATCTAACTGGATTGTTGGCCCAAAGGGAACCCTGAGGAATCCCTAAGCAACCCAGGCTGTTGCTAAGATTAAAGATTGCTTTATACAAAATAACAGAAATTCATATTGCTGAAGACAACACCTACACAACTCAATGACTATGGAGCTGTTGACCTGGTGCCAACATAGAGCCTGTACCCCTACCCACATCCCAGAGTCTCTGGTACAGAAATGCACTCTACACTCTACAAAAGAGGAACATAAACATCAAAGCAAACCCAAATCTGTTATGTACAATGGTGTACTGCCTGAAAGATATTTTAAGGCAATGGTGGTGAAACACTATTGTGGGAGTAATCAAAAAGTAACTGATTTGATTTAAGGCCTACATTGTGTGATGGAACCCATTACCAATACTGCTTAGATGATCAAGAATCTAAGACTAGATAGAATAGGCACTGGGATAAAATGAAATAATACAGTTTTAAAAGAAAAACAAAAGAAATGTAATGATAAGTGACTCCTAATGGCATTCTGCTATACTCATTGAGAGTCAGTGCCTTGCTCAGCCATCATCAGAGAAGTCTCCTTCTGCAGCAGATGGGAACAAATACAGAGACCACAGCCAGACATTATACAGAGAATAAGAGACCTTGGAACACTAAGCCCTAAAAATTGAATATCTCCATAAAATCCTTCTCCTCAGAGGTCACAGAACAGCCACAGAAGATAGAAAGAGTGTAAGAGCTAGGGGGAATGGAAGACACCAAAAAAAAAAAAAAAAAAAAAAAAAAAAACAGGGCCTTCTATCAACATGAGCAATGCTCACATCAACTCAGAGAGACTGAAGCAGCATGCAGAGTCTACATGGGTCTGCACTAGGTCCTCTGCAATTACATCATGGCTTCCACTTTAGTATTTGGATGGTCTTCCTGAGTGTCTGAATGAGTAGGTCACTGATTAAGGAGTTCCTTCTCTTGGGCTCATTTCCTTTTGTTCATTTGTCTTGTCCAGCATTGAAGTGATAGTTTTTGTTTTATCTCATTATATTATTTTGTTATATTTTAAAATATGAATGGATGGATGTGTGAGTGGATGGATGGGTGAATGGATGAATGAAAACTTGGCCAGTGGAATAAAAATAAACAATTAAACTCTCATTTATATCTGATGCGATAAAAAAGAATTGTCTCCAATAAAGTGATACTGGGTATATTAACTACTCCAGGGCAGATCTCATGTTCAGGAGTAGTTAATGGTCCCTTTTCCAATAGACTTCACAGTATTTTAGTTTGTGCTTTTATTTGGTTATAGTGTAGTGTTTGTTTTCATTGGTGGTGGTGGTTTGTTTTTTGCTTTTATTTTTGTTTCTTATGTGGTGTTTTAATTTGTTTCCTTGGTTGGGAGGATTGCTATTTTATTGGTTTTTTTGTTTATTTCAGAAAGAACTTAAAGTTGGGTGGGTGGGAGAAAAGGTCTGAAAGTCCTTTGTGGGGCAGGAATATGATCAAAATATATTTAAATATATAATTTTAAGTAATAAAATATAATAAAAACAAAAAATAAGTAGATTGTTTCTTAACTTCTCAAAAATTGATAGTAATCTCAACACTTTAGAAGCAGAAGCAAGAAGGATCTAAAGTAAGGGCATCCTCTGCTACACAAAAGCTTGAAGCTGGTCTGGGCTACATGAGACCCTATCTTTATAATAGTGGCAATAATTTTTCCTAGGAAAATATTGCAATTTGTTATAATCTGGAAGGTGGTGAGATTCCATAAACTTGTAACTCACTCGTAGATATTTTTTAAAGGTTAGAACTGTGATAGAATGTATCTGTCATCTTAGCATTTCATCTTCTGTAGCTGCTGATTGCATGTAAACACTTTACTAGGAAATTTGACTTGGCTGTACAGCTACAAGGTCTAGAGATGAAAAGTTCTTTTCTTCTTCAAACACAAGACATAGCCTGTAAACTGTGTGCACCATGACTTCAGAGAAAGGAGACATCTACATATCTCCAGAGGAAATTTCACGCCACTGAAGTTGCAAGACTATCAGACAAGCCAAAGTCACTACTATGTCCCCAGATAATCAGCTCTAATTCCTAACAGTGTGTCCTGGGTACCTTTGCCTAAAGGTTGAGGCAGGTGATGCATGATCAGTCCTATGAATATGTTTCTCTAAATATTGGTCATCTAGACAAGACAAGTTAATTTTCTTTTTCCTCTTTTTTCTTTCTTTCTTTCTTTCTTTCTTTCTTCTATTCTTCCATTCTTTCTTTCTCTCTTCTTCTCTCTCTCTCTCTCTCTCTCTCTCTCTCTGTCTCTCTCTCTCTTTCTTTATGTTGTTGCTATTAATCAGGATAGTCTAAATGAATGCAGCTTTAGAAACAAGGGAACAGAAGAAAAGACTTAATTTGATTCATGTTTTTGTCTTGTTTTGTTTTGTTCTTTTTTCATTAACAAAGGGTCTATGAAGAGTGTTAAGAAGCAAGTGCTCTTACCAAGACCAAAGTGCAAGGTTGAATGTTTCTAAACAATGGGAACCCTGAGTTAAGTTTCTAGAAAAAGGACAATACCTAGACTTAGGCCACATTGTGCCTCAGGCAGTCACCCAGCAACAGCAACAACCTCATAGGTCACTCTTTACCACTTGATATCCCATCTCAGAACACTTCTATCTGTGCATTCACACATAATAAAATATTTCACACAGTAACAGAAATTTGGTTTTGATTAAAGTAGAAAATTCTAAAGAAAACAGAAATATATTTTCCTTGCTAAACATCAATAATAAAAATGCCTAACAATGAAACATTGAAAATCACATATACTAGATGTCTAAATAGAAAAATCCAAACAAAACTACCTTAGAGTTTCTACTGTGATTAAAGAACACCATGACCATGGCAACTCTTATGAAGGAAAATATTTCATTGGAACTGGCTTACAGTTCAGAAATTTGGTTCATTATCATCATGCTGGGAAGCATGGTGGAGTGCAGGCAAACATGCTGGAGAGGGGCTGAAAGTTCTACTTCTGGATCTTTTGGCAGCATGAAAGGTGAGTCACAGAGTATGGTTTGAACTTTTGAAACTCTTCCTCTAATAAGACCACATCTACTCCAACAAGGTACAACTCCAATAATGCCATGGCCTATGACTCTATAAAGGACATTTTTCATTTAATCCACCACACAAACCAATGAGTAAAAGAATATAACAAATATTATACTGTTAATATTATATGGCTGATAGCAGAGCTTTTATCCTCAAAGAAAACTGTAGTTTATTAGAATTTTATTTTAAAAATGCACAGTTGGAAGACCAGACAAGACCTAAGAGAAGATAATGATTACCATTCTACTTTCACACAAATTTTGTTTATGCAAGATAACTCAGAATCAGTATGTGAAACATTGTTTTACTGCAAATTATGACATTTACTGACCATATAATGTATGGGTATAAAGAATAGATCTTGAGATTAATAATGATCATATGTAAGAACTTTGATGGATATACATACATACATTAATATATATGCATATATACATATAATGTATAGATAATACTTAGCATACTATAATGTATATAACTAGTTTTGTGTGCTCCTTTATTTTTCATTACAGATCCTCTATGAAAGAAGCATTATATTATAACCCAATTGAATAAATGAAGAAAAATAGAGACTAGTAAAATGATTTTCTTTCTGCAGTTCATAATGGACTGACTCAGGGTCTAAATAAAATAATTGTTGGTTTGTTAATAGGTCATGAATAGATACTGAATCAGTGTAATTCTGAGATTAATTCTTCCAGGCCTAGGAAACTATACAACTTTAGAATGGAGAAAGAAACAACACTAACTAACCAGGAGTATGATCTAATAAGAGGGAATAATTGTAGAGTATAACCATGACCAAACTGTCAAATACATGAACATCACCTTTGAAATATCATGGAATATTTGAGTAGTTAGTTATGAGGTATATAATGTGAAACAGTATCTCTTTCATTTCACCTAAACCTCCATTAAATGCTGATACACATATAGAAGTTTATACAAGTGTCAGTTACTGCAGAATTGTGTTCTAATACAAACATCAGAAATAATATGTGATGAAAGTAAGCTAGAAAGTAACCCAATTCATTTAATATATACCATCTACACAAGACGAAAACTTGAAGCCAGAAATTGGGTCATTTGTCCTAAAAAATCATCCCACACTTCTGTTCCAAGACACACATGGCCTTCACTTAACATAAAATGCAGTTTCAGAAGACAGAATGTATCTATCCCCCTGTGTTTGCCTTTATTCTAAACCCAAATAAGGGCATTCAAAAGATGCTTGAGATGCTTGCTTCTGGTTTTGAAAATAGAACCCAGCAGATATGCCAGTGCCAAAGCCTTCTAACTCACTCTGAGATCTAAACTCCTATGAATAAAAAAGGAAAAAGCTGTGTCTTATGTATCATTTAAAACAAATATAAAAAACTATTTTCCACCTATAGAGAGTTCACCAGTTCCAAGAGGGATCAAGAGTCTTTGCACTCAGCAAATTACATATATTATAAATCATTTGGTTATAAGTCATTAGAGTTTTGGAAAACAGAATCCTCATGAATGTTCATGGTAAATTTAGTTTTCACTGATGGCACAGAAGGGCAGCATAAACACAATATTTAATGTTGCCTCTTTGAATTAAAATAGCAAAATATAAAATTATTTCAAATCAGTTAGTTCAAATATTAACAAGAGACACTAAACACAGAAATGTTCATGTGATAGAAATAACTCAAATTTAGAAAAAATTGTAAGTATGTGGAAGAAAAGACATTCCTAAAAACAAAGCTACTAACAAACTGAACAAAAAAGGAAATAAAGAAGGAAAAACAAAAAAGTAAGTAATATTTCTTCAACATTTAATATAACAATTTGTTTTAAAGTTGTCACACTACCTTTGTAGGAAAGTGCCCTACAGATGTCTGACACTCAAGGGAACAACTGGAAAGAGAGTTTAAATAGCTTTCAATCTAAATCATAAAGCTAACAAACTCAAAAAAAAAAAAAAAACAAAAAACAAAACAAAAAAAAAAAAATCAGCCTCTAAACCAAAGCTTACCAGTCATATATTATTTCAGGATTTTGTACTGAAATAAACTTAGAATTCCCAGAAACACCATACTTTCCAATGTGAAATATAAATATATAGATATACTCACATATATAATATGAAACTTTAATAAGAAATAGGAAATAAAAAATCCATTAATCTTTTTTAAGTACTTAAGGTTGATAATAATAAAATAATAATTAATAATAATAAAAATTAGAAAAAATATGTAGAATCTAAAAGTAAAAAGAAAACAAAACAAAACAAATGAAAACCAAAGTACTAGAATAGAATATGTGAGTGTTTTGAATGATGACACCATGAGAAACATGGAATTAGATAGCTGGTTGGAGCCCCTGCCAAAAATCCTGTTCCTTTTCCTCCTCTCCTCCTCCTCCTTCTCCATGCTACTATTTCCACTCCCCCTCTCTCTTGCTTGGGTTCCACAATCTTGTGGATTAGTGCAAAGTCCTTCCCTGATGCCCACCAGCCTCCCAAGTCTCTGTCTAGGATCTGAGTTTTTAATCATGCTTTCTAATAAACCCACATTGTAATAGATATGTCATTACCTCTCCCCTAGAATCTATAAAATCTCCCTGTCTTAATTAGGGGCACATGAGTTGTCTGACCTTGATCAGTGAATAATCCCTCGCAACACCCCCCCTCCAGTTTCTTTGCTTGATAAAACCTGTTGCTATAATTTTTCAATTAGAGTTGAATAGTTCTACCTATGTTGGTAGAAAAACTTATTAGAGGAGGGTGTCTATTAATGTGTATTTCATAATAAATTAAATTCACAGCTGGTGTTGACATATACTTCTATGAAATAGATTCTCTTGGAGGGCTTCATATGAAAGACTCATCTCAAAATATTGTCTGACCACAAAGAATCAGCAGAGTTCCCTCGGGGATTGGTTGGGAGAGGAATGCCTTTACAACTGCCAGCTTCTTTGGCTGGGGCTTCAGACGCAAGCACGGAATATGAGACACTGTGAGCCAATGAGTCTTGCTGTATTTGCTTTTGACTGACCTAGAAAGATGCCATTGTCAGAATTTTTATCTTTTTTTTTTTTCTCACAATTTCTCCAGATTATTTCAAATGTATTAGAGCTAAACTTTCAGATTTGTCAAAGTTTCTCCTGTCTTGTAGAGATCGTGAATATACTTGGTCTCAGAAAAGCAGATAAAGCTCCATGCAAGTCCTGAAGGAATTTCCATTTAAACTCACCTATCAAACAGTATACCTTTTATGTCCAATTCCTCCATAACGGCCTCTCTTCCTCTACATCCATGTGATGGCTGAGATAATTACAAACAAGGTTCTTAGAGGCTCACATGAGCTCATCATCCTCATTTTGTCTCAATGTTGAAGAGCCTCTTCTCAAGGAGGATTGAATAGTTATGTTACTCAGTTTACCAGCTTCCATGACTCTAAGACAGACTCCACCCTTCCCCATTGTCACACAACTACTTAGCCACTATGCAATATAGGTTTTCCCCTTCTTATTTAAAAGATTTTCCTGATTCAAGTAACTCAGATGCAGAATTTCTCATAATTATCTTACTTTCCTACATGAAGCCACTATTAATGCCCTTGTCTCCGTGCTAAATCTGAATTACAGCCAGCCTCTAGGAGTATCTTCTATAACTTTAGTCTTTCTCTATTCCTTGGCATTTCTCAACTTTTTTGATGAGTTCTAATTTCTGGATTCTTTGAAGGACACTTTCATATAGATCTAATTACAATTTCTTTACTTTAAGTCCTTATTGATGTAGGAAATGGAAAGCTAACACCCAAATTTCTCTCTTCCTTTTCTCTCCTTTTCCTGCCAAACTGGACTACAGTGCAAGGATAGCATCTGTAGTCTTTTGCTCTTCACATGGACAAGGTATTTTTGCTGAGACAGCTCAATTCAGTTGCACATCCATTGTCTGCAGTAAAGATTATTTACCTGCTGCCCCAGCCTGATTACAAATCTGTCGCATACATGCTACTTCCATAGATTATTATACATTAAGATTGTTTTGGGAAAAGCCTATGCTCATAACAAAATCAATTAATCTGTAAGGATTCAGGCATACACTGGCCTGACCTTGTCACCTGGCATAATGCATTCAGGCAGTACTCTGGCCAGCCTAGGGTTCCATGAGTACTAGTCTGCAGGCAAATGTAAAGGACCCCTTTAAAAGACACACCTCTGATCATGTATGTGTTCTTTGGTCTTTGCTTTCTTTCTGAGTCTTCTCTCTTTTTTCCTCTTCTTTTCTGTTCCGAGTGTCTCTATGCCTCTTTTCTCTTCCCCCTCACTCCCCTTTCTAAATAGACTTCTCTATCAAGCTCTGTCTGCCTGGCATGTTATTCCGTCCACCTCAGTCACCCTTGCCAGCTATGGAACCCACTATGGTCTCCCATGTGGTCCCTTGCCTTGGTACCCCCTTGGAGGACAACCCACCCTTTCTCCAGCTTTATCTTATCATTAAAACAAAGGAACAACATTTGGTGCCTGGAAGGCTTTCTCTATAATCTCTCCCACAGCCTGCTGGCTGGTGGCTGGAAAAGCTTGGGGATCCTGATTCGAAACCAACAGCCCATTTTATTTACCCATTTGCTGTTTACAATTTGGTCTCTGGTACATTTCCCACAGGTGACTTAAAGTACTACTCTCGATGATTGGTACATCTAACTTACAGCCTTAAGCCCTCATCTGACTTTTGTCTACACACCTAGGTGGTTATCACATTTGGACTACTGGGTCCTTCCTATCAGGCATATTTGCCCCTGGCAATATTTTGGGGTTGAGGAGCTTTCCATTTCTGCTTATCAGGCATCCCACCCTTGACTTAAGCTGTTGGGCTGACTAGCTTCCAAGAGCAATTTGCCAATTTTTGCTTCACCCTTGGGAAATAAACAAACCAAGGAAATAAGCCCATCCACTCCACAGTGATTTTATAGGACCATTCCAATTGTTGCCAGAGGACAGGTAAATGAAAGGAGTTACCGTATATACAAACTTTCTACCTCTCTGCTATACAATCTTATTCCTTAAACTTATCTGTTTCCCTCCTCTTCCCAGCATGCTAAAACTCTCTTGCCTGCCACAGCTGCAGCCTGATTCAGAGCAGGAACCTCCCTCCACCCAAGAATGTCCTGTTCTGCTAGCCATCTTATGCTCCTGTTTGTTCTATCTCTGCTGCCCTTCTACCATGCTTCTTCTCTGTATAGATGCCAGCGGCTATATCTCAAAACTTCCTAACTTTCATAAAAGTTGGAACTTATTTATGGTGGCCGCCATCTTGGCCATGTGGCCTAGCCACAGGACCACCCACCACCTTATGCTCCTGTTCAAATGTCTCACTCTCCTGTTTGTCCTATCTCTGCTGCCCTTGTACTATGTCTCTTTTCTGTGCAGAAGCTAGCAGCTCACAGTGAGCTGGCTCTGTTCAGGATGCTCTGAAAATTTTTCATTTTTCCCCATGAATGAGGTTTTTGTGTTTTGTACCCTAGCACCGCTCGTACTGTATGGTACATTCTTTTCTCTGACTTACAGTGGTCTTTTATGTTGTGCCCCTTGGACTCTGGTATCCTGTTAGTTTCACACATCTTTCTGCCTCACTGGTGTAGAAAGAAGCCAACAAAGTTATGTCTCAAAACTTTCTAACTTCTGCCAGCAGTTAAGAACATGTTTATGGTAGCCACCATCTTGGCCACATGGCTTAGCCTCACTCCACGTGGTTTTCCCCTCTGCTGCACCAGCCATTTGGGCAGAGGGACAGTCTAGCCTCTTCCACAAAAAAAAAAAAAAAAAAAAAAAAAAAAAAACCTGTAATTCATTTACTTTTTTGCATTTTATTCTTTGTCTCTAATTTCTTTTTTCATTGGCGCTGTTGTACATGGCTTGTTTACAGAATGGCATGCCTCCCCCAGAGCAAACCTTGCCTGTTCCACCTGCAGCAGATCTCCTTTCTTGCCACTGGCAGCTTTAAGACTACTCTGCATCTTTAAATGTCCTGTCGGTTTGATACAATGTACAAATCAGAGATCACACTCTGGTTTTTTCTTCTTATTTTTACCCAGCCCTGTTTGATATATCTGTGTATATCTGTCCATATGATTTAAATTTAACTTTATATGTAAATGTAAGCTAACTCTGTATACAACTTAAATTCAACTGTGCTGTCTCAAATATTTCTAAATTGTTATTTTTCTTTAAATGATGGTTAACATTTAAGATTATAAAGGTCTATTTCAAATTAACAAAATATTTATACCACCCAATCCTTCCTGTAAGCAGTTTATAAAGGTTAAGTTTCTATTACAAAAGGGAATTTTCTCTAATTCTTTGTCCTTTATAGGTGTAAATCTAACCTACTAAGTTAAAAGTCAGTTACAGTCAGGCTGGAGGGTTCTGAATAAAACATCTCTCTACAGCCTCTCAGCTTGGATCTGGTTTTCCAGACAGATTAATTAATTACAGGGATAAAGCCTTACCTAGCCGCCTATGTGCTGAAGGCAAGTAACTAAAGACAGAATTTGTCTACTGAGATATACTAAACAGATAGACAGCTCTCAAAAACTCAGAGATCTAGAGAATGTGGCATTTAAAATGTTTTATTAAAAAAGATTTTATAACATAGAGACTGGCACCACCCATTTTCTCCAAGAAGAATGGAATTGAAGAAACGTCACCCACAAAAGTGGCAACGCTAGCCACTGAGAAATCCTGCCTCTCATCTCAACTGCTACAAAGGACTCTAAGGGCCTTGGACAAGAGAGCAACAGAATCAACTTTCTCATCATTGCTTGGGCCAAAGTTAGGTCAGTCTTCCAAAAACTCCTAATACAAAGGTCTTATGCTATCAGCAGAAGGCAGATGTCCTTAAAGCCTCTGACCTCAACAACTATTGAGGACCTAGGGGTGGCTGTCCATGCTGCCAGCTAGTAGATCTCTGTTACTCTCTAATCATTAATTCGGATAAAATGTTATCCTTCTCAAGAACTCTGATGCTTTTGATGACTGGTAGCTTTCCCAGCTTAAAGCAGCAGCCAAGGCTCCAACTATTACAAAACTGATTTCAGGAAAGGGTGTTTTAAGGTTTATCTATGTGAAGATAGGATAGTGTAAGGTGTATGAAGGTTTAAGAATGTATGTTATGGAGGTCTGAGAATGGGAAGGTCTAACAAGTTGGATAAATGCAAGTTGTGAAGGGCTAAGGATAGAAAGGTCTGAGATGATTAAGTAAGGTATGTGAATTCAAGTTATAAAGGTCTGAGAAGAAATAGTCTTAAGTGATGACAGAAAAGTAATTTGAGACATTCAAATGAATGAAATGTTCCAGATTTCTCTCTCTCATTATGCTCCTCTTCACAGTCTTAACATTAGTCAATAAAGTTTTAATGAGCTACTAATCCAATTGTGACAGAGTGCTAAACATCATACTATACCATTATATGATCATAACTATAACTACAAGCTCAAAATTAAGGTGCTTTACATTGTGCTAAAGTTATCTGTCAGTTTTAAAGGTGTCAATTCTTTCATCCATGTCATTTCTGACATGAGTATGCTGCCAATATGCTTAATATTTATGTTTTCACAAACTTAGAGAATTCTTGTAAGTTCCAGGGAGTTGAATTGGACTGACCCAAACAGGTCAGATTCACTCCCAATAAATATTATTCAACCTTTCCCTGGTCCAGGAACTTCCTTCCCTCACCTCGGGAACCCCTCCCTCATCTCATAATTTCCCTCTCAAGTACCAGGACCTAAGAACAAAAAAAATTAACTTAACCTTGTTCTCTGCTCTGCCAACATCTTGCCAAGTTTCAAAGAGACTACAGAGTTCCACACAGCCAGGACTGTGATTAAACAACCAGCTACCCCAGGACATGGCAGTACCCTGACTTTCTCAGTTCCCCCAAAGGTGATCAATGCCCCCCCCCCCAGGTCAGCAGGAAGTAGTCTTCAGAACTCAACATCTTTATTCCCTAACTGGCCATGCCTAACTCCTCACCTTTGAAATAAGTGAAGGTGAGAATGGAAGGATTCAGACATTACGCTGGCCTGCCCCTGTCACCTGGCAGAATGCACTCGGTCAGTACTCTGGCCAACCCAGGGTTCCATGAGTACAGGTATAAAGAACCCCTTTAAAAGACAGACTCCACCCACTTATGCTCTCTTTGCTCTTTGCTCTTTGTTCTTTGCTCTCTTTCTGGCTTTCTTCTCTCTCTTTCTCTTCTTTTCTGCTCCAGGTGTCTCTATGTCTCATCCTTTTCCTCCCCCCCATGCTCCTTTCTCACTCTGAGGTGTTATTTCTTTTACCTCTACCTCAGGCACCTTTGCCAGCTATGGAACCTAATATGGTCTCTCACATGGCCCCTTACCTTGAGACCCCCAAGCAGGACACACACCCCCTTTCTCCAACTTTATCTTATCATTTAAACAAAGGAACAACACCATCTACCTTATACCACATATAAGAAGACAGCTGCCCCACCTCCCAAGGATGTGCCATTCTCAGACTGCTCAAACTTGATTACAAGTCTTAAAATATTATAGGGCACACAATAGCCACCATAGCAAGGAGAAAACCAACCCATGAAATGAAATTATAGTAGGATTGTTTCTACCAAACTACCTTCACTCAGGTAGTCTTTGCAGCATGCTTTACCACCAATCAGAGAAGTCATGCAACTACACATCACTAATTATTATTTGGTTCTATCATTCTCTATTGTTTTGCTTGAATTCTGCTGGTAGACTCGAACAAATACCATCTTTTGATTCCATATATGATATGAGTGACAGATTCAAGAAACAGTTTGGTGAGCCAGTTAGTTAACAGGATAATAACTGAAGTATAGACAAAGTGATAGTTAAATGGGTATTGGTCATCCTAGCATACCTGTACCCCTAAAAACCTACCACAGTTTAGCCAATGGCTCACAAAACCTGTGCCTTGAAATACCCTTATGCACTTGGAGGTAGATCCACCTAAAGTCTCCTATCTTCCAGCAGGTTCTCACTTCATATAGAGCTTTGAAGGGGGGCCTTGTGAGTTTTGTCATTTTTTTGAGCTTCTTTAGTCTTAAAACTTTTGTTAACTTTGTATCTCATGACCCTGACTGCTTTCAAGAGAAGTGAATGTTTCAATTCAGAATACATAGACACATACCACTCTTAGGTATAAATTAACTCAGGCAAACACTGTTTTATACTAATAGAAAGTACTGTGTGTGTGTGTGTGTGTGTGTGTGTGTGTGTGTGTGTTAATTAAAATTGTATAAATTGTATTTATAGTTCCAGTAAACCAGGAATAACCCAAATATCTATTAAAAACATAACTAAAAATCAAGGTATTTTCATTAAATAGTATCTTCCAAAATACTAGTTACTGCAGCATACAACACAATAGATACAGCCTACAAATATTATATGAAACTACAGAAAAACAAAACCACAAATGTATATATATATATATATATATATATATATATATATATTGCATTATTGCAATAGTTTAACATTGAAACAAGTAAAGCCAAATGATATGGACAGATATAAAATATCATGATCAAGAAATAGGAAACAACTGGGAATCTCACTATTCTCTGTCTTGATAAGATTCATTGTTAGCTAGGTGTTTAGGAAGAGTTTTCCTGTCCTGCAGCTACTCTCAAATAAACACACTGATGATTATATTAATTACAAACTCTTGGCCAATAGCTCAGGCATATTATTAACTAGCTCTTTCATTTTAAGTTAACCTATATGCCTTATTTACACCCTGGCACAGTTATTAATATGGCATGCTCATCTCCTGTTCCCTCTGCATCTGGGTGGCAACTCCAGATTCTGCACTTCTTCCTCCGAGAATTCTCCTAGTCTGGCTCTTTTGCCTAACCTCATTCTATTCAGCTATTTGTCAATTAACTTCTTTATTAAACCTATCACAGCAACATATATTCACATAGTGTGAAGGAATATTACACAGCATATGTGAGCCTACATTGAAAAAAAATCTACAAAGTTCTAAATTTATTACTTATGCATTGTTTAAAATATACTTTAAAATAATATGCTTGACTTTTTCACCTTCTGTGTTCTGTGATTTTTCACTGTTGCTGTCATTAGGAGTCATACCCACATATGAGCCAAAGAGAAGTTTGCTGAATTGCAGAAATCAAAGTTTACTATCCTCGTGTACTAAGCATGATCACTGAAAAGATGATAAAGAAAATAAGCAGCTCAGAACAGCTCCAAAATGCTTCCTTAAGCCTGGCTACTATCAATGATATGGGGAAATAGAGCAAATGTCTATGATCATAAAAGGTGAACAACTTAATCCAAAGTAAGACCATGGTAGTTTAACACCCACATCTGCAAACTGGATTTGTGTGGATTAGCAATCCTATATGGACCCAGTGGAACTACAGAAACAAAACAGAGTTTGGCATCAGTTTTGATTGTCAGTGTTTGGGACCCCGTTCATGTATTGAAGTGATAAATCAATGCTGAATCTCAATAGACACCAGATTTAGAGCAGCTCTTTCCTGGGAAGATGAACAGTGCAGGATGGGTATAAAGTACTCCTCTTGAGTTAATGCACTGTCTTAGTTAGGGTGTCTATGGTTGTTAAGAGACACAATGGTCATGCTACTCTTATAAAAGAAAACACTTAGTTTTGGCTGGCTTCAGAGGTTTAGTCTATTATCATTATTGGGGGAAGAATGTCACTGTACATGCTGACATGGTGCTGAGAGTTCTCTATCTAGATTTGTAGGCAGCAAGAAAATAGAGTGAGCTGCTGGGCCTGGCTTGAGCTTTTGAAACCTCAGAGCCCACCCAGCCACCCCTGCCCAGTGATACACTTCTCTCAGAAGCTGTCTTTGTGGGCCTGCAATGGAAACCAGCCAAGCTATCCCCTGGTCCATTCCTGAGTCAGGGAGTGTGGTTGAACTATATAGAATTAACAGATGGAAACATAGGATAGTTGTCAGGAGAGCAGATTCGGTCCATACTGAATGCCCCATTTATTTCATACCTCCAAATTTAAGTAATCAATCAAAGGAGGGCTCAATCACAGAGGACTCCTATTATGTATAAAAAGCAACATCTATCACTTCCCCTAATCCTGAAGGCACTCCATAACTACATGTACTCTTGGCCTTTAGAATGAGTATAAAGCTGTCTGGGCCCAGGCCTATTGTTATTTAGATAAGAGCCATTCACCACCAAGGCCCAGGCATTCTGTAGCTGGAAAACTAAATGTCTTAAGGACAATAGACATGCTCTGAGCTCTCTAAACACGTGGCAAGATGGAATGGATTCCATATATGGTCCCAACACACCTCCTCCAACAAGGCCATACCTCTTAATAGTGCCACTCTCTAATGAGCCTGTGGGGGCCAATTACATTCAAACCACCGCAAGCACCATATCACATGATGGTTTGTATCTGTCCTCTGAATCACACCTTATTCTTCTGTGAATACCTTATATTTTCAAAGGAAAGATTGTCAAAAAATACACCAGCATTTTCTTTATAATTATATATTATATCATTCACATTTTTAAACAAAGTAACTAATTGTGTGGTTTGCTAATATTATTTCAACAATAAGCAGCAGTAACTCTAACTAATATATAATAATATTATGATATTATGGAGTAATAGTAACTGGAGAAGAAACACAATAACTCCTCAAGTATTCATATCCTTCTTTTTGACACATAACTCCAAGAATATCTACTGAATTGTGCAGTCCACATTCAGAGGCAATATATTTGAGATGTTTATATGCATGCTAGGATGCAGGTTTGAATGTCTGTGCATCCTGTGCTTAATTTAGTAGTTGAATGTTACTGAGAAATACCAGGCAGGATTGGTCTCTAAGCCAGAGCAATAAGTTTGTACCTCATTGGACTTATATTTTTACAGAGTTAGAGTTGACACATCTGGCATTGTATTTTTGTTGTGTGGCTATGTACCTGCTTACATACATATTAAAGACACTTTTCACTGAAGGATTACTATGGTTTTCATTTTAAAAGACTGGTTTAATTTAGTTGCTCTTTTTCAAGACGGCACTTCTTTTTAATATTTTATAATTTTAAAGTTTATTTCCTCAGTTTATAGCTTGACCTTTTAAGTATTCCTGAGGAGCTATCCCTTGTTTTCTTAGCATCACAAAACCTGTATGTGTGTAATCCCAGAGGCATTTTGATGAGTGCTGCATAAGTCGAGGTCCATTTAGCAAACATGATCCCATGCACTGTCAGCATATGTGTACTCTCTATAATTAAAACGCAATAACAAGAAATGCATGGTAAATGAGTTTTAAACCTCTACTGACATAAGAAATAACGTTTCCCTTCCAGGGTCAATTGAAACACATTCCTCACTTATTTTGCTCTTTGTCTTCCCATAGATCTATAAAATACTGAGAAAGGAAATTCCCTATCTCATTACAGAGCAACATTATAATAAATTAATTCCATTGCTCAGGCTAAGTACTTTTAAATATTACTGTTTCTGAGGCAAGCCTCTTTTCATTTACTATACTAGGGACACTTACAGCCTTCTTATTTAAAACATAGCCATAATATTATCATGCACAAGCCAATCGTGGATAAACCAATCTCAGCATGAAAATTCTGGAATTAGTATTTGTACACAATAAGAAGAATTTAAGAAATGCTATGATGCTATCCCAGCATTGAGAGAATTGATGCACTGTGTCACATCACCACAAACCCTGAAGATGAACATAGAAAAACTCAGTCCAAATATTTGGTCACACACACACACACACACACACACACACAAAAAAAAAAATAGAGCCTAGATATTTTTTTGATTAAGAATGGCATTTGTTCAGCTAAAGCATTTGGATATAGGTAGATTTTCTTCTCTCCTATTGATGTTGACATGGCATTTACAAGTATTTCCTCTTCTACAAACATTTATTGCTGCTAAGTCAGTCCATGATCTAGAGTAACCTCAACACAGAATTCATTTATTCCACACTCCTTTTCTGGTATAACTAAAACTCACTTTCCTTACACAAATAAAATTTTCTATGTTTTTGAAACTATTTTTTGCCTTTTAAAATTATAATAGTTTTAGTATTTATACATGTACATAATATATTTTTTCAAATCCATCCCTTATCTCTTCCTTCTAACTCCCCTACCAGTTTTCCTTCCCAATTTCATGTGATCTCTTAAGAAAAAAAAAAAAAATAATCTTTGAGTCCATTTATTTTCTGCCTCTAGGTGCATGGGTATTTGACCCTCTACTGGAGCATGGTTAACTTCTCAGGACCCTCATCACTAAAGAAATCAACAAAAATTCCATCAATTCCAATAGCTCCTTAGATATGGATTAGACTTCATTAGCCCCTTCCCCATTCATAGTGGGATTTTTTACTGTCTTGATCCTGTAAAAATCTTGTGCATTCAGGTCCCAAGCTGTAAATGCAAGTCTGCAACCATACTGCCAAGTCCAGCAAATACTGTTTTGTGTTGTTAATCTCTACTGCCTCTAACTTTACAGTCTTTCCACCCACTCTCTTACAATGATTCTCTGGCCTTGGCAAGAGTGATGGGCTATATATGTTCCATTTAGAGCTGAGCCCTTAGTCATATATTATTCCCAGTCCTCTCAATATTGTGGGTCTCTGTATTAATCACCATCTATTGCAAAGTGAAGCTTCTCTGATGAATGTTGAGAGTTGCAATAATTGATGGTTATAACGATAACAAATTAGGGGCTGGAAAGATTGCTCAGAGGTTAAGAACACTGACTTCTCCTCCAGAGGATCTGGGTTCAATTCCCAGTACCACATGATAGCTAACAACTGTCTATAACTCCAAGATTTGACAGCCTCACACAGACATACATGTAGATAAAACACTATTGCAAATGAAATAACTTTTATAAAGACAAAAATTTAGGAGGAAGTTTATTACTATGTCCACCCAGCAGAATAATAATATTAGGTCACCCAGAAGGTCTAGTACCTAGCCAGCTATGAGTTTGGGACCAGTTCATTGTATCAGGAATGGGTTTCACCTTATGGAGCAATCTTTAAATTCATTCATAGATCAGTTGGTTGTTTCTAATACATTCTTGACATGATTACATCTATAGGTATATCTTACTAGACAGGTTGTTAATATAGTCTGCAGGGTTCACATCTTTTTGATAACTTTTCTCTCTCATCACTATACATAACACCTCCTGGAACTGCGATAACTAGCCAACAGAGATAAATCTTCCAGGCCAGTACCAGCTTTGGTTTCTTTGTGTCCATTTGATGTCTTCAGCAATAGGACCTTATAATCAAGTTCTAGAAGACAACTAAAACCACTAGCAATATCATATAATGTTTGAAGAGTCTATGCCTCATTGACTAACAGATAGAAAAGAGGCATCCCATACTGATACTAGGCTTTTGATTTGGTAGTCTCTGATGTCAGGAAGAGGCCTTGTCTTTCAGTAATATGGTAACTCAACTTAAACTTTTCATATGTAAATATGTCCATATCTTAGAAACCTGCTGCTGTAGTAGATTTCCATATTGAAATTTATTTTTTTTATATTTTATTTTGTTATTCATTTTCACACCAACCAGTTACACTTTCCTCCTCTCCTACCTCCCACCTTCTCCCAACCCACCACATTCCACCTCTCAGAAAGGGTAAGGCATCCTATGGAGAGTCAACAAAGCCTGGCATTGGCACATTCAGTTGACAAAGGACCACCTCCCCCATCAAGACTGAGCAGTTGAGCAAGCCATTCCACCACAGGGAAAGAACTCCAAAGTGCCAACTCATGCACTAAGGATAGAACCTGGTGTCACTGCCAAGGGTTCCACAAATAGACCAAGCTACAAAACTATCACCCATAAGCACAGGGTCTGATTTGGTCCCATGCAGGCTCCCCAGCTGTTGGTTTACCCCATAGAGACCCATTTCCTTGGTATAAAAGGTATGGCTGTCAAGGAAAGGAAGAAAGAAAGAAAGAAAGAAAGAAAGAAAGAAAGAAAGAAAGAAGGAAAGAAGAAAAGAAGAAAAGAAAGATTGATATACTAAGTAAATGTTATAAATGGGGCTTTTAAATAATGAACTTAAGGAGAAAGTTAAAGATAAACTTGTATTTCTTAGTTTTTCATGTCAGTTTTATATAGTGATAAATTTTAAGGATCTTGGTCATTTTAAAACATCTATTAAGACCATAATGTGTCATGAAAAATGGTCTTGGTGAATTTATTGGTCACCTCATATGTAGGAGGACCTGAATTCTAATCATAATAACTCATGTAAAGCCAAATAGGGTAGTTCATGTACGTAATCCTAGTGCTTCCTCAACAAGACAAGAGGATTCCTGGAAGCTGGTGAATCAGCTAATCTGGGAAAATAAAAGAAAGTATCTCAAACAACTTGGGAAATAGAAACACACATCCTTTGTTGTCTTTTGACTTCCACATATATACTGTTGCATGCATATACCTTCATTCATGTGCCTCAAGTACATATCACACATGCACATGAAATAAGAAGCAAAAATAATGCAATAGTGGTTGAAGAATCATATCAAAGGATAAAAATATTTGCAAATTTACAATAGAATAAATTACTAATAACAATGTAATCATTCCACTCTCTTGCTAATCTCTTCCTAGACATAATTCTCTGTTTTTGTTTGTGTGGAGTATTCTGAAACTAATTTCTTTAGTTAAAAATTTAAGAAGAAAACAGTAAGTTTGCTGCAGTTAATACATAGATATTATACTATAATCTCCTATACATTCTTATTCAATTGTTTTTATTTTATTTTATGATCATATAGTACAGAAGTTGACTAATTTATGTAAGGACTGCACTAACTAATACTACCTACCATTTATAGAATTTCCCCTATGTTCAAAGCACAATTTTATGACTGACAAGATTAGACAGGATAATAATAAGCCAAGAGACACAGAGTCTAGTGAATTTTCCTGTACCTTAGTATTCTGAGGTAGTTTCTGTGGAATCAGAGAGGGTGTAATTAAATAGGAGGGTAGATAACCCCTTCTCAGGGGACACAATTCCAGGAAAGGAGAATTTGGTGCAAATGAAGTTTACAAAGTTAAGTTGATGTGAACTACATTCATTGCCTGTGTTAGTATTCATAACATAGTTCATACTCTTTCTTATGATTTGGTATGAATTAAATTTCCAAATAAATACACTTTGAAATAAATACCATAGAATTTCCAGATATGAAAGCCAAGCTTTATTTTCCATAAATGAACACAAAGTTAAAAATAGAATTTGTGAAGGAAGCTAGAAGCCTGCTGCCCACTGAGCTCTGCAGGCCTTCCTAGCAAAAGCTGCCCAGGAAGACAACAGCAAATACTGCAAGGGACATGCGGCTCACACACTCAGCTAAGCTGTGGGACTAGCAAAGGCCACAAATGGAACATAACACTTGCTGGACCCCCTTCCCTGAGCCCTAAGGAATGACCTGGAAATAAATTACAGCATTCCCTCCCATTACAAGCCACAACCTCAAGAACTGAAGACCAAGGCTCTACTTTTTCCTCTGCCCAAGCACCACAGGGAACCTACTAGAGACAGAAATCTTGAAGAACTTAGTGAAGCAGCTCCAGAAAAACTCACTTCATAAGTATTGTTTCTACTTCTTCTTTTCTAGTATTTAGTTCAAATTTTGCATGTTATTTTCCAGGATAGTTTTGCTTTTGTTCTCACAACACCCAAGAAGGTTTTAGAACTGACACTTATGTTTCTCCATCGACCAAAAAAAAAAAAAAAAAAAAAAAAAAAAAATTACAAATTGATCAGGAAGCAGAACATGAGACCTGAAAGTGTGAAAATGAAAGAAGAAAAAGAACAAAGTACTGTTAAACTTACAGGCACTGGTAAGGACTCTCTAGAAAGAATTACTCAGGAAAGGGGCCAGTAACATGATATCTCATGGAATAATAAGCTTTTGTAAAGGAAAGTAAACAATCAATGGTGTGAAAAGATAGCCAACAGAATGGAAGAAAATTATTGCCACCAAATCATTGACAGATTACTATCTAGAATATGTAAGGGTATCAAGAAATTAAACATAAAAATACAAAGTAAAATAAACCTAATCAACACTGTGAGTGGGCTGTGTACATGGACACAGGGTCCACAGAAGAAGAAATGTAAATGAAATGAATAATAAGCATTGTAAAGTGTTGATCACCTTAGGTATCATCAAAAAAAAAAATGGCAACAAATGCTCAGATATGGAGAACATTTATCCTCTGTTGGTGACAGAGGTACACCCACTCCAGAAACCAATGTTGAGCTTTCTCAAAAACCATAACCCTTAGTTTTGCCACTTGTGGGCAAAGGACTCCATATTATAATACTTTAGGAATACTTGTACAGCTTTGATCATTGTTGCTATGTTAATTATGAAATAGAATCAGCCATGATGAATATATAATGAAAATATGGCACATGGGTGCAACAGAATTTTATTCAGCTATGAAGGAAAATGTAAGTTTAAGGAAAATTAATGAAACCGGAAAAGACTATATTAAGTTAGACAACACAGGCACAGATAGATATAAGTGTATATATCTCACTTTCATATGTGGATCCTATCTTCAAATGTTTACATTTGTATGCTTATCTTGAAGTATCTACAAAGGTCATGAAGCCAAAAAAGGGACAATGATATCAAAAGGGAAGAGAGATCCTAGTGAGGGAATGTACTGTAGAATATATGCAATATAAAAAAGGTAGGTGTGATATTGGCTGATGGGAGACACCATTATGTATATATGTTTCTATCGCGGTTAAATAAGGATCAGGATAAACAAATATGCCAAATGGATGTTTATTCAGGGAGGAATAACTTAAAACCTAGACAGATGAACACCAGGAAATTCAACCCGATGCTCTCCTGTCCGAGTCATGCCAGCAAGAGAGCTTTTCCCAGCTCTCTCTCCGACCTCCTTCCCCAGCTCACTTCTGCCCATGGCTCCACCCCCAAATGGGCGTGGTCAGTGCCACAGAAGGACTAGCTCACTACATGTTTCTCATACTGGTTAATGAATAAAGCACTGTTGGCCAATAGGAAAGGAGATAGGAGGGACTAGGAGACAAGGAGGAAAGAGGAAGTAGTAAAGAGGAGTCAAGATGGAGAGTGTGGAGAGAACAGAACTGCTATTCCTTAGCTCTCGGTAAGACCACGTGGAAATACATAGAAATGAGTTAATACTTAAGACATAGCTAGCCGATAAGAAACAAGTAACTGGCCACAGCATAATATCAGATACAGAGTCTCTGTGCACTATTTGGGGCTGGCCAGACAGCGGGACCAGACCAGGCAGCAGGAGGAAAAAACGTACTCTTTACAATTGGCTTTTAAATGTTTAAGTAGAAGAAGAGGGGAGAACAAGAAGTACAGCTGGGCCAGGCAGTGGTGGTACATGCTTTTATTCCCAGCATTTGGGAGACATAGGCAGATCTCTGTGAATTTGAGGCCAGCTGGGTCTACAGAGTTAGTAGCAGGATAGGCTCAAAAGCTACACAGAGAAACCCCGTCTCTGAAAACCAAACCAAACAAACAAAACAACAACAAAAAAAAAGAGGTACAGCGGGGTTAATCAAAAACTAAAACTGCACCAAAGCCTTATAAAAACCCACCACATTGGGGGCTAATTAAAAATAGAAGTTTAAAAAGAAGAAATTTTAAATATAAGGTTTTCTGCATTCATATATTAGATAAAATTAGAATTTATGGATAATTAAGTGCAATAGTTGAAAGACCTTCACACTCTGACTCAGGAAAAGCTCACCCCAAATCACTCAAGAGAAGCGGTCTTGATGCAAACAGCATGAGGACTTTTTATTCCAAGTGCACTGGGGTCCACAGTCATATGCCACTCAGAGGTAGAGGACTGAGGATGCCAAGTGCAGGAATGAAACAGCTTTTATAGGGTTTACAACAAAGCCCACACATGGGTCACTGGGGCGGGGGTTTTACAAGTCAGAGAAGCGGTTAGTTAGCTCATTTCCAGTTATCTTACTAGGCCAGGATCACATACTCAAGGGCCTGTCTGTTGTAAGCAGCAAGGAGTGTGACCTTTCGCTATTTACTGGCAGAGGATAGAGTCTGGAATTTGAGGTTTTTAGGGCTTCTTAGATAGTATTTCTAAACTACTAGATTCCTGGGGTCGTTGGAGAGTTAGGCTGTATTTTCCATCCTTTCATAGTCAATACTGGGCATGGGTTCTCTCCATGTGAATTACAGGTTAGATAGACACAAGAAGCTCCCCCCCTCAACTACAGAGGTCATTAATAGTGCTCTTGGTTTTCCACCATAAGAAGATGGTACAACAACATTGCTGACCAAGCAACACATGTTAATTATAGGTGATAGAGAATACATTCTCAAATTGAGTGTGGTACTTCCTACTTTGTGGTCAACAGTCACATGTCAGAAATTTCTGTGTAGGCCACTGGAAGAAAAAAGGCACTCCTTTACATGCTATAATACTAACTCATCAGGCAAGATATCCTTACTGGTGCAATAGTGGCATATGGAGTAGCCAACAGCTTTCTATAGTGTTTTTAGCTTGCTCCACAGAAAAGAATTTCATGCCTTCTAATGTAATTTTGATCAGATCTCCATGGCTTTGGGAATCCATGGGCCTTAGAAACAATGTACTATTGTATTGTCAAACTGCCTTCAAAATATTTATGTCATAATCATACATTTTTGTTGCAGTCAACCTTGGTTCATGGATTCTTCTTTTTCTCAGATGATAGTGGTTAATGCAAAGACTCATAAGCAATCAAAGCATGTACTATATATGCTCAATAATAAAAAGGGTAGCTATATATTACGCTTCCTATGTGGCTTAGGGAACATCATTTAAGAGAGTATAGAAAGTGATAAATTATTCATGATTTATTAAAGCTTGATTGAGGATTCAGAAAAGCAAAGTCAGCCACAAGCCTTAAAAGCCAGCACACACTTTTAATCCCAGGAGCCAGAAGCTAAGAGGTGGTGGTACACACCTTTCATCCTAGGATGGATCTCTGAGAGTCCAGGGCCACCCAGATCTACACAAGAGTGAATCAGTATAAAAGAAAATTATAGGTAGGTCACACCTTTAATACCAACATTCAGGAAGTATGTAAGACATACGCATGGTCTCAGTAGAAGCCTTCATTCTCCAGTCATACTGAGGAGAGATTATAGTCTGAGGCTTGATGAGAGCTTGTGGAGACAGGGTCAGCCCTTTCAGCCTGATATTCAGCTTAAAGTTTGAACCCCAATGTCAATCACTGAGTCCTTTTATTTTTCATGTAATGAGAAAGAATGTAAGAGCCAGAGGATTTGTGGAATACGGTAAAATGTTTTCCCTGTACATGATGTAGCAGCTATACTTGTGAACTCATAATACCCTGGATACCTGCAGAAGACCTGCACATACAAGTTCAAATCAGTCAAAGTTCCAGATTGGATGGCAAAAGGGCTCTTGAGACTTCACCACTATCTGAAGAAGTACTGGCAGTTGACTGTAGAAAAGTCATTCCTCCTTGGAGGTAAGCTCATTAGTAAGTAGCTTATGCAGATGACTCTGCACCCATAACATATAAACATCACAAGTTGAATACTGTGAGCTATTGGAAAGCTCAAAGAAATAACATGAAGAGAAATGTGTTTAGTGACGTCTGCAGATAGTAGAGCTGTGAAGGTTATGAATATGATAAGAATAATTTATATACATGCATGAAAACCTAATTAACAAACAAGATATTTTTTAAATTTCATATATTCAAAATAAGAGAATTGTCATAGTTTAGAGTTCACTGATAGCTACCAAAGACTTTGTGTCAATTCTGTATTTTCTATCTAAAGGCAATGTATTTATTATAAATAAATGGAACAAATTAGACTTATCTGAAGAAAAAGGAAAAAAGATCATGGTACATAATGGATTGAGGTCTCCAACTTTAATATAATCTCATTGATAAATGTATGATAAGTGAGAATTTCATGATGATTACCATTACTACATGAAGAAAGATGTCAGAAAATATCCATTTTCTCCCCGTCTCCTCTCTGCAAAGTCATAGCAATAAAATGGCCATTGGCAATGCAGGAAGAGATAGCTTCCCAGAGTTTAACATTCTTGTACCTTGCTTGAATTTGGGCTTAAGCCTACAGAGCTTAAAAAAAAAAAAAAGTGTTTACTCTCCCTCTCTATGGTGTTTTGTTGTAGCAGCTCAAGTCAATTAAAGCAGTGATGAAAATAAAATTGAAACTTTTATTGAAGCTTTTTCCATCATCAAATCATAATATTTAAAGGTGTGTAGGTACACACTTGCAAGTTCTAGTGTGAGATAAGGGGCATGTGTCCTAAAGTTTCTGAATCTCAATGAAGAAGCCTATAACAATCAGGTATGGGGATGTGAGAGAGAAGAGACTTGAGGTGACATTTTGTTTATGCTTTAACAAATAAAGCTTGCCTGAAGATAAGAGTCGGGAGGGGTTGAGGGGGGATTGCCTGAAGATCAGAGTGTGGTTGGGGCTAGCCACTGCTTAGCCATAGAGACAAGGAAGTAGTGGCCACATACCCTTAATCCCAGCACTTGTGAGGCAGAGGCAAAAGGATCTCTGAGAGTTCAAGGCCACCCTGGGCTATATGAGAATGATCCAGTCTAAAAGAGAAATAGAGCTCCTACTTTTGATTCCAGCATCTGGGATCACATGCCTGTAATCCCAGCAGTAGGTAGTTGGAGACAGGATTGATATGTCTGGGTGGAGAGAGGAATATAAGGCACGAGGAGACAGAAGCTTGTTGCATCCAGTCTGAGGTTTCATAGAGACAGCATTCAGTTTGTAGATTCCCAGAGACAGGATGGCACATTTGTGTTGAGGATTTGATAGAGGTAACAAGTCTCTCTAGTAGCTGGTGTCTTTACTTTTCTGCTCTTTCACTATATACCTCGATATCAGACACTGAATTTTTATTATTAAGACTACTTAGAACTCATGCTGGGAAGAGAAAATATATTCTAATATGCAACAAGAAGTCCAATTTAATATATGTATGGTTTCAAATAGCTTAAGAAATATGTTCACCATCTTAGACTTTCTGTGGATCAGGAGTACAAGCATATCATAACTGTGCAATCTACTTCAGAGTGTTACTAGGTAGAAGGCATCACTAGATTTACACTCATATGTGGAGACAAAAGGACAATTCTATCCATGTTTATCTAGGTTGTTATCAGAATGTATCTCCTTGTGCTCAAAAGATTGAGATACCAGTTTCTTGTTGGCCATCAACTCAACACTTCTCTGAGTTTCTGGGGGTGACTCAAGTTTCACAAATCTATTACTATTCCTGGAAGCAACATTACTGATTTTTTTTTGTCTCTTTCACCATTCAATAAGCAAACAATATTTAGAATAATTGCTCAAGTATATTTCTTTTTTATTTTTAGAACAATCTTATTTTACATACCAATCCCACTTCCCTCTCTCCCATACTCCTCCCACTCCCTCCAACATCTCCCAATTCCAACCCCCATATCCACTCCTCAGAGAGGGTGAGGCTTCCCATTGGGAATCATCAAAGTCTGTCACATCATTTGAGGTTGGACAAAAGCCCTCCCCTGTGGATCCAGGCTGAGCAAGGTACTCTCAATAGGGAATGCCTCCAAAAAGCCCATTTGTGCACTAGGAATAAATACTAGTTCTACTGCCAGTGGCCCCATAAAGTGCCCAAGCCCCTCAACCATCACCCACATTGGGAGTGCCTAGTTTTGTCTTATGCTGGTTCCCCAGCTGTCAGTCAGAATCAATGAGCCCCCACCTCCTAGAATCAGCTCTTTCTGTTTGTTTGCCCATATTATCACTCCTCCTTCTCTACAACTGAACACCAGGAGTTGGCCCAGTGCTTAGCAGTGGTTCTCTGAATCTGCTTCTATCAGTTCCTGGATGAAGGCTCCATCATGGCAGTTAAGGTAATCCTCAGTCTGATTTCAGGAGAAGGGTAGTTAAGGTACCCTCTCCACTATTGCTTAGATTATTAGTTCTTGGGTATTTACCTAATGTCAGGTTTCTCTTTAACCCCATAATAGCTCCTTCTATAAAAGTATATCTTTGCTTTCCCTCTCTGTCTTCCCCCAACTCAAACTTCCTGATCCCTCATATTCTCCTCCTCCTTCAGATATATTTCTAAATATCAAGAATATTTAGAAAAAAGCCATATGTTTTTGCATGACGTAAACATATAATCATGGGAGGAAATATATTAAATCAATGAAGCTGACTTCAGTAAAAGATCAAAGCTTATGAAATATAGACCTTATAATCTAGGTATATAAAATTAATTTATATACCTATGAATTTAAATAAATACAGCCATCACCTGCTTATACTTTCTGTTGGAGAAGAAAATGGCAAGGGCTACAATTTAAGAGACAGTCATACACGAAATGGTCATGATGAAGGCTGACCTACCTTTGGGAACAAGGGAGAAAAACTGATCCTAAGGAATTGGAAGATGAATAAAAAAAAGAAAGAAAGGAATTAAAAGTAACTTTAAAGCAACCAACTTCTATTTTTTGACTTAAAGAACACTTATGTAACAACAATTTTA
Organism: Phodopus roborovskii; assembly: GCF_943737965.1. Lineage (NCBI taxonomy): Eukaryota > Metazoa > Chordata > Mammalia > Rodentia > Cricetidae > Phodopus > Phodopus roborovskii. Next base: position 1,401,441 of record NW_026126436.1, read on the forward strand.
GCTGTGGCTAGGAAAGTGGCACCCATCAATCCTGGGGAAAAAAAATGTAACTTAGAAATGAGAGAAGGTACTAAGTCATTTTAAATCTAGTATTCAGGGAAGACATGCTAATAATCATAATATAGTAAAAGTATCAGAATAAGTAAGAAAAGTAGAAAGTGGGTAGATAAAATGGGTTTGGGATTATGTTCCTCAAAGAGAAAAGAGGAAAATTACATGATATTGAAGATCTTTAATTTCCTTTGTAATAAAATAGGTTCATAGACTGTAGACAAAGAGAGATTGGTGATCAGAAGCTAAGTAATCTCAGCTCACAAATGTGAACAGGAATTTATTAAATCATGACATTTATCTGCATACTACTTTGATAACATAGATCTATTTTTAATCCTGAATAATTTAAAAAATTACTCTACATTAAATATTTAACCTATTCAAAATTGCCCTGTCCTAAATATATCAATTAAATGCATATATTACATTGAAGATCACTTTTATTAAACCAAATTAAATATTGAACTAAATTTAATAATTAAACTGGATTTCATATTAGACCAATTTAACATATAGTATTAAAAGTTCAGTTTGTACAAGAATGAAAGGGTAGCAGAAATAAATATTGGGTAGGTTAAAAAAGAAAATGACTATGAATTTAGTTAACAAATAATTCAGCATTAAAATTTTAGTGCAATATTTGTATATCTCGCCTATATATGCATATGTGTGTTCATACTTTACTGGTGCAAGAAAAAATTTAAAATGTTACAAAGGTAGACATAATTTTAGAAGCATCTTGATATTCAGAACTTCGCAGATTTGTCTGGCACTCCTGTACCTTATATTTTCCCTCATAAAATGCATTCAAGTAGAACCAAAAAGCTTAAGTCACCTCTTAGAAATCCCAGTGAGACTACTTCAGTCATAATAAAAGATGACTTGAGACACTGTCTGAGCAGGTGACTAGCCTCATTTACTCTCCAAGTTTATTAATTCAAAGATAAAAATATTTATTAAATTCAACTGTGCTGAGCCTCAGTAGAGACACTGAGGATATAAATGAGTAAGACACAGACATCCTTGCTCTTGTGATCATCCATTTTAATGTACGGGTGGTAGGAAGAAAGATAAACACCTAATGTATCATTTGATTAAATGTATCATTTGATGAAGAGGGTCGGGAAGACAAATGAAGAGGACAAGAAGAGTAGATGAAGATAAGGAAAGGGCAGACTTCTCTGGATAGGGCAAGGGAGAAGGCCAAACAGAAATACACTATCTCATACAAAATCCTAAAGGAAGAATCATTCGCACTAGGGATGCAGAGAAAACATAACTTCTAAGTACCAATTTCATGCCCTCTGATTATCAGACTGCTGGCCAGCTGTCCCCAAGGAGAATACTAAACTTAACCTTTAAGCAAGTTTGGGGATCATGGCATTGCAAAGATCTTTAATTTGAAAATGACACGCAAATATTTAGAGACATGTTTACATACAAACACACACTAATGATATCCCAAGTATATCGTCTTTACATAAAACCTATATCAAATGAGACTCTATTCAATGTTATAAAAGATTTAAATTTACTTTTGTTTAAGGTAAACTAGATTCTATAGCCTATACACCTTCTAAAAAGAAGCAGTCTGATGTTCTGCCTCTGTAAGGAGAAAACATCAAACATGCCTGAAATGTCTTTGATGTTTGCACAGCTCACAGGACCTCAAAGTCCTTGTTTTGAATCTTTTTTTCTCACTAAATGACATTGTCTGCAGAAGAAAAAAGTTGACCTTATACTGAGAGCAATGTATTAGCTGAAAGTATGTTTGGAACTTAAAATATAAACTAAAAAATTCACACTAATTTCAGTAAATCTGCTGAATTTGTTTTTTTAGATCTATGATGTTATAGCTTCTGGTGAGTCTGCTTCATTATTTGGTGATGATTTTATAATTTCTCTTTCTGAAAGCATCATGGTTTATAAAATGAGTGAGGTTAACAATTCATTTATAAAAGGAAGAAATTTGAGAGGCTCTGTGTTATACACATATTCTGTTTTCTAATTCATTGTCACAGCTCTGCAGGCACATCCTGTCTGGTGGAATACAGAAACAGTGCCAGTCAAATCCTGTCCATCAGGAGCTGCTCTGAGATCTGCTTCCCCTGGAGACACCTCCTGCTCTCTGATGTGGCATTTTAGCTGATAAATCACGGTTGTAATGTCTAGTTGGATTTTTGTTTTCTTGTCTCTAACTGCAATAGTGAAAACCTAAAGGCATCCCAGTCAAATAAAAACCACTTATTTTGTTAATTTATTGCTATTACCATACAGTCCTTTCTGACCTCCGTGGAAAATATTGTTTGAGCTACATGTGCCATGTGATTAACAAATATCTTTATGCTATTGGCATCACCAAATAATGAAGACTCAGCTGTAGGAAAATGTATATGACCTCCAGATCTTCAGTCCTGAGTGCTTCCACCTGAGATGAATTTAGTCACAATTCATTAAACAGGATTTGCCTTGGTGGTAGTTGTGTTTGTTGTTGTTTTTCCTTATGCCTTGTGTTCACTGCTACAATCAATGAAATGTTTCTAATGCAAACATGAAAATAAAGTTACACTTTGATTAAACTGAACTTAAGTGGAAAACATCACTGATTTGTTTTATTGTTATTAGTACTTTATAAATTTAAAACAATTTTAAAATTTAAATATATCTTGATTTAATTCTTCCCCTTCCCCAAGTGCTTCCAGATCATCTCTCCTTCCCTTCTGACCAAATTTAAGTTCTTTTACAAAAAACAAACAAACAAACAAACAAAAAACAAAAACCCAATACAAAAACCCAAGCTCCTTCTACTATGTAGAATTGGAGCTAATGGAACGGCCCTCTAGTTCATGTGTCACCGTGTTAGATAGTTCTTCATATGTCAGCTCTGGCTGTCTCTGCTGTGAATGTCAATCTCAGATGTATCATCAGCTCCAATCTAGTACTGAAGCCCTGGGGTAGTCTTGGAGAGTTGCTGTTCTTCAGTCTGTTGCAAGCTTAAAGAAGTTGCTTATAACTAGGAGGAATGTTATAACAAAAGGATACATGAAATTTTCAGAAAGAGTGAAGGCAAACATGCAAAATGTTCAGTTTCCTTCTTCCATGTCCTTTTGTCTGAGTGACCACCAGAAGGTGCCACATACTTTTAAGGTGGTCAATTTGCTGCAAATTATTTGATCATGAAATACCCTCATAAAAGTGCACAGCAACTGGCAGTTTAGTTGATTCTAGATTCAGTCAAATTGACAACCAAACCAAGAGATACATTGATATAATGTTTATTATAGTAATTTGTTAGAATCATTAAATTTTATTATTCATTATCCTAACCTCTTACTGTACAAAATCCACAGTAATTAAACTTAAATAATTTATGTGAAGGGGAAAAAACAGTGCAAATAAGGGTAAATGCTTTCCATGATTTAAGGCATCCACTAGGTACCTAGAATGTAATCCCAATTAGTAAGAAGAAACTATGGTATGTACATTAGAGTGGCAAGAAACACACAGAGGTGTCCAAATCTGGAAATGGTAGAATCTGAGATGCCCATATTCATGATGATGCAGTGGCTGTTGCATAAAGAAAGTTGGTTTGTTATCATATCACATTGTATTACATATTGGAAGGATAATTCACTGAAGAAACAAACTCACACACACACACACACACACATACACACATACACACACACACATACACACACACACTCACACAAGGAATCAGTCTACCACAGGACCCAGCAGTTCCACTCTTGGACATATACCAAATGATCTATATCTGTGCAACAAATACATCTGTTCAACTATGTTCATTACAGCATTATTTGTAATAGCAAGACGCTGGAAGAAACCTAGATGCCCCTCAACTGAAGAGTGGATAAAGAAGATGTGGCACATTTACACAATAGAATACTACTCAGAGGAAAAAAAAATAATGGAATCTTGAAATTTGTAGGAACATGGATGGAACTTGAAGAAACCATCCTGTGTGAGGTAATCCAGTCACAAAAAAGAGGAACATGGTATGCACACACTCCTACATGAATTTTAGACATAAAGCAACAGATCACCAGCCTACACACTGCCAGAGAAGCTAGGATACAGGGAGGAACCCCCTCACAGAAGGGGAAAAAAAACCAAGATCTCCTAATCATATTGGGAGGGGGGAACAGTGAGTGGAGAATGAGTTAGAAGAAAGAGAAGGTGGGGGGTGTTGGAGAACATGTGGGACCAGGAAGTTTGAGTAGGAGGACTAATAGACAAAAGTTAAAAAAACAGAGAGAGAGAGAAATAGAGGGAGGCATTATAGTTTTGAAGAGAAAACTGACTCTAGAGAAATGTCCAGAGACCTACAAGGATGACCCAGACTAACAATCTCAGCAACATTGTAGAGGCTACCTTAAATGCCCTTCCCTGATAATGAGATTGATAACTAACTTATATGCCATCCTAGAACCTTCATGTAGTAGCTGTTGGAAACGGAAGCAGACACCCACAGCTAAACACTGAGCTGAACTCAAATCCAGTTGCAAAGAGGGAGGAGTGATAAGAAAAGGGATCAAGACCAGGCTTCAGAAATGCACAGAGACAGCTGACCTGAACAAGGAGGATCCCCAGACTGATAGCTGGGAAACCAGCATTGATCCGACTCAGGCCCCCTGAACATGGGTCTCAGTTAGAAGGCCTGGGCAGTTTTAGTGACTTCTGACAGTGAAACCAGGATGTTCCTAGACCCTACTCCTAATGACTTGACAGATTTTAATGATCCCTCCTAGAAGGAAGGCATCACCCTCTCTGTAGAGTTGGTGGGAAATGGGACAGGAGGGGAAGTCAGGGGGCATGGGAGGGAGGGAGGAAGAGGGAACTGGGATCAATATGTAAAATAAGACAAAATAATAAATAAGAACTAAAAAAAGGATCTTTATAAATATCAACCATTGGTGTAGACTGTAAAGATTTATCGTGAAATTAAAATTTGATATCAAAAGTCATGCATCTACAGAAGAAAGGGTCCACAGTAGACCCTGTGAGTATTCCGTTAAAAAACGAGCTGACATAGACTAGACTAGACAATAGACATCACTGGCAGAACCAAGAAGAGGTTGATTACAAAATGTGATGAGCACATTTTCACAGAAGCGTGAAGGACTGAGCTGAGTCTTAGTTGTTTCCAATAAAGCTGAAGGTCCATGTTCTCTCTCTCAAGCCCTTCTGTAGGCAAAATGCTAAATATCTCGTTATGCCATATTATTTGCAATGCCACCTTTATTTCTTCTTTCGGGTGCTAATGATTTAAAGGGAGTAAAACACCCTGAGCCAAGGAAAATGGGGAAATGTATGCACATTGTGGAATTATTCTTACTGATTGCAGAACATCTGGGTCATTTCTAATGTTACACAATTATACTGGGTCTAACAGCAGATTTTCCTTCTCAAGTTAAAAAAAAATTTAAAAAGTAGGGGTCTGCAAGGACTCACAGCATATTTCACATGAGTATTAGAAAACCAGTTTCCCATTAGCAGGATAGTCCTACTAGACCAGTTCATTAACCACTGATGCTTTGTTCCTTCGCAGAATGCTCTGCAGCCCTGATGAGCTTGGCTTTGAGTGTCTCCCCAGAGGAGGGAGGACTAGGTGATGGGAACACAGCAGGATAAGCCCATGCCTTCGAAGAAGAGTGTACAGTTGCTAATAAAGTGTTTGGATTTTCCTTTTCTTCTTTTCAGGTGTGGAAAGCCCTGGGGACCCTGGTGTGCTGTGCTGCCTGAATATTTTGATCTCAGTCTAAATCTATGTAGTTTTCCAGCATCTAAAAATAGGTCTTCAAGAGAATGCATTGCTTGATATGTATTCAGAGAATGTAGAAAGCAAAGACACACACACACACACACACACACACACACACACACACACACACACAGAGAGAGAGAGAGAGAGAGAGAGAGAGAGAGAGAGAGAGAGAGAGAGAGAGATTTTATTTAAAACAATGGAAGTTTGTTGTAATTGAATTTCAGGGAACTTAAACCCAAAAGACTATTGTAGAATCTAAAGCCATCACATAAAACTTCAGTGATGCAACATTGCCTCTAGGTCATAGACAGCATCTCAGATGTAGTCTTTTCTACAACATATGCACTGCAAAGGAGGCCCCACCTATCAGACAGCACTTTTCTTTTGGGCCATTCTTAAGTATTTCTTGTGTAACTAGTGTTTTTCAATCTGTCATATAGGGTACATAATACAAGTATATTACTTTTCATAAAAAATATTTTAATCTTGAAACTTCTGTTTAAACTAAAATTCCAGTTCTCTTGGAATTTTGTGAATTACATGGCTTTTTTATCTTCTGGAGTCTTCGTTGTGTTCAGTTGTGGTTTTCAGGAATGGTCTCTATGCTGCAAATACAATATTCTCTGAGGAGAAGTGAGAGCTGTACCTATCTCTGGATATATGGTGAAGTTTTAGAATGCACTTAGCAAGTGTGCTTGTTTAGTGGTGGTAGTATGGCCTCTTCTAAGATCCATGACCTTACTAGCCCCTGGTAGTTGGATATATTTCTAATACCAGGCATGATTTCAGACCATAGAAATCCCAGGCTCAGCAGATACATTCACAACACAACTCCTGCACAAAAGACTCCAGGAGCATTGCAAAAGAAGATTTGGAAAAGTTGTATGAGAAAGAATATCAAAATGTATGTTGTGAGACTGTGTCTCCTATAAATGGCCGATTAAACAAAACCTGAATACTGGTATATCAAGCTAGAATGTAATAGACATGCTAACTTGAAAGGTTAAAAATATGACAGTCTCATTCCTAGACAAAGAATGGCAAGTAACCAATAACTTTTGAGAAAGAGAGAACTGACTTATTCCAAGGTTGAACCCAATAATCCAGTAAAAAAATCATAAGCCATGAAATCATGTGCACACAATAAAAGTGAACTTAATAGGTTTTGTGTGTGTGTGTGTGTGTGTGTGTGTGTGTGTGAACCCAGAAAAGTACAATAACTAATTTATTAAAGGGTGCAATGAAAAGACAAACTCTCAAATAAGAGCAAAGCATAGGCCAGCACTGATCCCTCACCTGTCCACTGCTTAGTCTCTGATCAAGCTAAGAGGGGACCAGAGCAAAAGAGCTAGACTAATTCACCTCCAGTTTATCAGGGCAGACAAGATCCCTCCCTAGAGCTTGCTGCCCCAAGGCTATTGGTGGAATGAGTTTCTACTGTGTGTGTGTGTGTGTGTGTGTGTGTGTGTGTGTGTGTGTGTGTGTGTAAAACAATAATAACCAAATAAAAATAACCCCCCTCTTTTTACTGGGGATCAGTGGGTCATGGGAGGGAGAGAAGGGAGACAGAGAAGTAATATAATACATTTTAATTTAAAAAATGCTTTTTAAATCCTAGAAATCCTACAGTCTTTAAGCTAGTGTGTTTCCTAACAGTAAAATTACAAGAGGCTTAAAACAACAAAAATTAGACCAAAAGAAATTACAATACATATGTATTCTGATGGTCCCCAGAATATAATATTAAATTAATCATTCTATATACATTATTATAGTAGTAAAAGTCCTTTTGAAAAGAAAATTCCCTTTAAATGTGTTAGACTTACACTCAATAATTTTCATAGAAGTTCAAAATTATTCTTGCTAGTTTTCTAACCAACAGCCTCTGACAGTAGCCTCCTGCTAACACAGAAGGTCTCAACCACCAAGGCAAAACAAAAATAGATGTTGTTTTACAAATACAGTCTTTTTGCAGAAAATGGAAACAAACACATACCCGCAAACTGGTATGAGAGGGGGACTTGGGAGCACTGAATCCTAAATGGAATGTATTCATCAAACCCATCTCAGGGTTTAAGGACATATGTAGAAAAGGAGTCAGAAAGCGTGTAAGAGCAAGAAGTGATGCAATACTCCAAGAAAAAAATGTCTGCCAAACACATAAACTCACAGATATGTTGACAGCATGCACACTGCTCAACCAGGTTCAGCTCAGATGGGAGAGGACATGGACACATGATCCCATTCCTAACTAAGATGCTATCTACAAATGATATTCACTGGCAAAGAAAAAAATTAGTCTACTTCAATAGAATCTCACGGGATATACTAATCACATTCCAGAGTAGGTTCAATGATCAGAAGAAGATAGCCATTATAAAACCAACTAAATGGTATTTTGGAAGACTTCTTGTCTCATACTGTTATGTTTGAGCTTTTGTTTTGTTTTTTGTTTTTTGTTTTTTTGTCTTATTGATCTCTTGATTTTACATTTTGCATTCCAATTTTGTTGGTTTTGTGGTTTCATGTGTCTGTTTTCCTTGTTATTGTTATTGCCATTTTTGAAAAAGAGAGAAAATGCATGGAATTGAGGAGAATCTGGAAGAAGTTGGAGGAGGAAGCACAATCAAAATACATTATATGAAAATTTTTTAATACAAAATCAAAATTTTTGCCTTAAAATTTTAAAAATTAAAAATTAAGTACAGTCTTCTCATTGCTTTATATACTGATAGGTATAAGAGGTAAGATGAATAATATTATTTTTGCTCAATGACACATTTACACAGTGAAAAGTTTACTGTGTCCAAAACTGTACTAAATAATAAAGACTCACCATAGTAAATTTTTAGCAATTATAGAACAATAAAACTGATTGCCTGTTTCAACCTTTGTTCATTTCCCCATGAAAACCCTCTAGGTCAACTCCTTTCATATTACCAATTTTTCAGCCTCCTTTATTTCTATCACAAGTTCCTACTTGTTTCAATTATTGCCATTACTCCTCATTTACCCCACACTGCTCTGTTTTGCTATAGCTTCCTTCTAATTTCCACTGAGTCATTTGAGAAACTCTGTGAACTAGTTTCTCTAATGCTAAAGCAGACAAACATATCTTTAAAGACCAACACTATGAATGGAAAAGGGGGCCAATTTCTCAAGAAATTCATGCTCCGATTGAAGATACAAGGTTTAATTTTCACTTGGTTCTGAAAATAGGATAAATGAACCTAGAATAAAAGTATTTAATGCAGAGTGGTGGTGATTCTGCTAAAAATTTTATAAATATACAAATTTTGTGAAAATGACTTATGTGGATTCACTGCACGGTTGATATGAATGTGTTCATATTCTTATGCTCTGCCTAGCAGTCTTTCTGTGTATGAAGATATCACCCCAACAATTGCCATCTCCAGATGATCCTAAGACAATAGGCTGCAGTTTTGTTGCCAGTTATTTTCAGCATCACAAAGATCATAAAAGCCTTTACTGTGCATATTTCTAGAGTATCATCTTTGCTTGTGCATTTCCTGCTCTTGCCAATGTTAAACAATGCCATTGTTAGAGAAGAAGCATCTTCTATAGGAAAGTTTGTTCCTGTTGATCTGTGATCCACCTGCTTCAATGGCAAGATGAATGTGAAGGAGAATGAAACTTCATTTTAAAAATTCATGTTGCTGTATTATTTTGTTTCACTCAAAGAAATCGTAAAAGTTAAGCATAGTTATCAACTCATCATATGCAACCATTTATGTCCCTACAACAAACTCTTTAACTAGGTAAGTATGTATGGATCCAAATAAGCAGTTCAGTTCACCCTGAATTCTGTGACAGCATGGACCAGTTAGAAAGCACGCAGTTTACCTTTTAGCCAGATGGTGGACATGATTTTATTTGTGATAAAGTCATGTAAATCTTACTCAGAAAATATTAAGAAAAAAACAAGCAAACAAAAAAAATTAAAGTAAGTGTTATGCATAGTACTTCTTGCAATATGTACATTAGCCAGCTGGGCATATCCATATGTGTCCAGTTTGGTTTCTCTATGTCCTACAACCAACATATGTAGTGTCTTCAGCAACAGGATAATACAATGTAGTTATGACAGGCAACCAGGAGTAATAAAAAATAGCCTACTTTTTTTTCATATCTTTAATAGCAGATTACTAATACACAAGGGATACCCTGGGCCTGACATTGAGATTTTCATTTCATATCTTTCTCCTGTGGGGAACATTATCTTCCTGTGCAAGGAGTTTCTTTTAAAAATATATTTGCAACTTTAAAGCTATTTGAAATGTCAAGTAAACATTTTTGATTTACATGGAAATTCATTCATAAATATGAGTATATTTATTTAAATATTTAATATTATGTTTGAATATCAAATCTACTAATCAAAAACTTACTTAATGATCTTGAGTAATACACTGTTGTTGAATGAAATATTCTTAGTTTGTTCATTGTAAGGAAATTAAAATAATATAAATTGTAGTTTCATGGGGAAAATTAATTGATGTAGGATTACTTAGAAATAGGTTTTCAAAAGACTGAATATGGGTTAGAGACAGCTGGATAATATACTACAAAGTTAACCTTTAGCACATTTCTTTCATTTCTAATGTTCTACTTTCTCCAAAAATCAAACCATATATTAGACAGAGTACCTTGATATAGTTTATATGTAGTAACATGCTTATTTAATTTTTTTTCCAATCATGGAAGACCATGATATCCTCAGCTTTTAACTAATTTGGCAAAATTTATTATGTCTGAATTGTAAGACTATATTACTTCTTGGGCACCCTGTATATGCCAGCGTTCTATGATGCATTAGACAGAGTCCTGAAAAGATTGCTTAATCGGAGAAATGATACCAGAGAAAGGGGCAGATAGAGGACCTACCTGGGTCATGCTGAGACCTCCACATGTATTTTCCTAAATTGTTACTGAACCTAGGCTGTGGGGATGGTGTGGCAGGGACTATTCCTCCCGCTCCTTCCTTCATACCACAGATGACACCCTCAGCTGGTTTAATGAACTTGTTTACATGGAGCTCAACTACACAAACTATCTTAGGATATAATCCTTTATAACCAATTGGGAAATCCCTACAAATGTCATTAAACTATGTATAATGATATGCATACATATGTTTTCAGGTCTAACTATTTGGTATTGGATTACTAACTGGCATACTCTTCCCCAAGGAAGACCATTCTTCCAACTCCCAGCTTTTCTTAGTTGTCTCTGGTTGTTTCTGTAGGGTTGAAGCTTCCTGAACTTCACAAAATCCACCTAATGTTCCTCCTATCAATCCATGCTAGGATATTTATTGTTTTTTGTAATTGTTCAGCTCATTTTGAAGCAGTCATATTGGAGAGACTTTATGGTTGTAGCATATACATTGGAGAAAAAAACCTCACAGCAAACTACCAGTTCCTCTGGCTCTTACAATCTTTCTGTATCCTCTTTCACAATTATCTCAAAGCTTTAGGTTCATGAGGTTTTTTTTGTACAGGTATCAATTAGATCTTGGCTCCTCAGCTCTGCATTTTGATCATTTGCTGTTTTCTATAATGGTCTTTGTCTGTTGCAAAGAGAAGGTTCCCTGATGAAGGCTAAAAACTACACTTATTAGTGTAGATAGGTATTGTGCTAGTTTAGTATAGCAGAAGTTGTAGGCTTCCTTCAAGATCCATAACATCATTATCCATGGATAGTCATTAATTTTCCTGTATAGACATGATCTCCCTTAAATCCAAATAGAGAGTTGTTGGTTATCACCAAGGAATATATCATACTATGCTGGTCATTGTTGTGGTTCATAAGTGTCATAGATGGCTAGAACTGCTTCTTGCTTCCCTTCTTTGGAAGCTTGCACAGCACCTTTCTGTTACCATGAAAGCTAGCCCTCAAGAAGAGGGCTTTCTGGACAGTTCTGTTTGTCCTTCAATTAATGAATAGATAACAAAAATATGGTTTATATACACTGAGACATTCTATTCTGCAGTAAAGAAAAATGAAATCATAAATTTTCCAGGTAATTGGGTGGAGATAGAAAAGATCATATTGAATGAGGTATCCCAGACAAAGAAAGACAAACATTGCATGCATTTCTTATCTGAGGTTCTGAGCTCCAAATCCTCAGATGTCAGTAAATATCCTGTAGTAAAGTCATAAGCTAGGACAGTAAAATGAGACTACTGCTGAGATAGGATATGGAGCAGCAATAACAGGATACAAATGATCCTATAAGGAAATGGGAAGACTATGGGGAGCTCTAACTAGGAAAGGGGGATGGAGATAAATATGGAAGAAAGAAGTTAGGTAAGACAAAAGCACAGATGCTTGAAAAAATCATAAGGAATTATACTATAACTATCTACCTAAAAACATTTAAGTATTATACAAATATACATATAGTTAAAATCAAATTTTCCAGTCTCGGCTGACAATGCTCTACCTCAAGAGCCAAAAATATTTTAACAAAATCATAACACCATGCATGAGAAAAAAATCCTTTCAGTTGTTACCTGGGTCATCTATGGCTCCCAAAATATTACAAGACACTATTTTTACTCGTAAGTTCCTCCTAGAAGTGGAAGGTAATTCTCCACTGCTGAACACACCATGTGCTGTTTTTACTTCAGACAAAAGCCATTTGGGTTTACACACATGATCACTTTTTTCAGCTATCATGAAAAACAAGAAATTAAGCAAAACCTGTGATGGCGATGCTCCTACTATCCAAAACACAATAGAGATGTTGGAAACTCACTTCTGGCATATGCCATACATGTTTGTTTCTTCTACACACTTTACTTGTAAGCTTTCTGTTCATGACAGGCAAAGTAATCTTGTGGATTCAGTCCATCAACAGTCTACCCATACTGCCCAAACTACATATTCAATACTTAGGAACTAAATATATCATGCGTTTAATCTCTCCTATTATATTAAGTATTGAGTTACACCAGTGTAGGTTTAGAATAATTGAGTATATATACTCACCACAATGTACTTCTAATTAATGAAGCTCAGCTGTACTATCTCATAATTGCCAACAAAATGATACATATACTGAAATAGAGAAGGGAGACTTGGGATCCATAGTTCTTTTGGTACAAATGGGCAATTTCTTAGATAGTTAGACACTGGATTAATTATTGAATAGTCGTGGAAAAATGAAATTTTGACTAAACAAACATGTATTTCAGAAGCCACATGTGCACTACCTAGAAATTTCATTGACTCATTTCCACAACAGATTAATTTGAGAGAAAAAAATTGTCAGAGTATTCTAGCATCAAGAAAACAAATCAGCAACAGCAAAAAAAAAAAAAAAAAAAAAAAAATAACCCTCAAATACTCGCAGATAAAACCTTGTCCTGGCCTGACATGCAAATTAAGCAGAGGTTGAGAAGCAGATCCCAAGATCTGTAATCGGTCATGGTCTGTTTAGAATTGCATCTGTGTTTTGATGGCAAATCAGAGAGACAGAAGTTATAGTTATTGCAAGCATGACTTTTCTAATAACCTTTGCTCTGCCCTAGGATTCCTGACTTCTATGGTAGTGGCATTTTACAGAGAGAGATCATTTAATAAATAGTGTTTTGCAGTCAATTAAGATTAAAGTCAACTTCCCCTTCACACTCCCTAGTAATATGCTTCTGTATCCAAAAGATAAGGACTTGAGAAATGGCTCACTGGGATAGGCCAATGGGCCTGGAGTCCAGGATTCTGTCTCCAACAGTGATAGCAAAGGGCTATATAGAGGCTTGCATGGCTACCCTCCATGACATTAGCCTGAAGAAGCAGGAGATGTATATTAAGAACACCTGATGACCTTCAATAATCTGCTGTGGATCTGACATCTAAGGATTTATCAAGTTTGTTGTAAAACCTATACATTTATTTGGCCTCCAGTGCTGTAATATAAGGCAGCCTTGAACTGTAAGTCAAATACCCTTTATATCAGCCTTCTCTACTTGAACTTGAGAAATTCTTTTTACTTCCTAATACCCCAATGTGTTTATTTGTAAGGAAGCAACAATAGCTGTCCTACCTTTAAATTCCAGTCTATAACCGTTATTCTAAATAGCAAGCCAAATAGGTACTGTGAAAACGTTAATGTTCTTGATAGAAAATGTCAAAACATAATGTAATTTAAACTTTCTAATCAGCTTACAGAACACTGAAGATCGTTCCCAGAGGCTAGCTACTAATGACTTTAGAGAGATTATTAATATCTAAAATTTCATGTTCTCACTCAGCTACCCTACATGAAAATGAAACTACTAAACGAGAGTAGATACCAGATGCAGTCTTAGCAAAGACAGCAGGTAACTGTTCTCCTAAGGAGAAACACTCTTTATCCCTGCCTTTAGAACTGTCAGAATTCTGTCAAATGTTAATGTATCCATAAAGCACTTATTGTAACTATTACTTACATTGATTTAGAAAGTAAAATGTACTGCTGACTTTATAAAGAGAACTTAGAGCAGTTCTTAAGATTAACAAACTGGGGGCAAGAGATACATATAGACTGGGGATTAGGAGTATTTGCTGTTCTCTAGTACCAGAGTTCTATGCCTGGCACCTAACTTGGGTGGCTCATAACCACACTCAACTCCAATTTAAAGGGATATGACATAAGCTTATGGACTCCATGAATAGTCACAAATGTGGCATACAGTCATACACACACATGCACACACACACACACACACACACACACACACACACACACACACATCTTTAAGGATAATTTAAAAACTTAAGAGATACTTTGCCTCAAGGCAAATTTGGATCAGAATGGCAACCTGTTATTTAAACAAGACTGATTTTTTATGCATTAGAGCAAAGAATTACAATTTTAAAAACTATCAAGTTATAAACAAGTCAATTTGTGAAAAAAGAACTCAAGAATTAGAACCATCCCTCAGAGTTGTTATTGAATCAATTACTTACCAAAGGTTTCACAATCTCTCAAGCCATTAAACCTGTCTTCAAAAATTGAAATGTACTGACCAGCCACAGGGTCCTGTGCCTTCCTGGAGCACTTTCCAATCTGTATCTTTCCTCCAGTATTCACATATTGCCATTTCCAACATGCACTGACCTTTCCATAGCAAGGCTTTCTTTAGTAAATTTATAATTTTGCTAATGCAGATATCAGTGGCATGTTGTAAGGTGTGAGGGAGAGGTCTGTAACTTTAGTCACACCACTCACATGACTGCAGTGAAGTTCTAAATATGATGTAGCATTTTAGCCAGTGCTCCCAGGTACACTACACTAGTAAATGTGACAAGAGACAATGGGGCTTTGGGACTCAAAACACATCCAAGGAGTCCTGTACTAACCAGAATTCTCTAAAGAAACATTATAATTCATTCATAAGTAAATTTAATAATGCATACATATATGTGTGTGTAATTTTACTAGGCTTGCTTAAAGAAATGGTTAAAGTAACTGAGCAACGGCTATCTCATTCTGGAAATATTTGCTTAGTCCATGACCTTAGATGTCTCAGCCATCCCAATTTGGCAATAAAGGTGTTGGGGGTTTCTTGGAAAAGCTTCCTTTTTCCATGGCCATTTATCTAGGCTGCCATTGAAAGTGTAATCTTCTAAAGTAAGAATAACAATTTTCTAAAAGATGAGGCCCCCTATCTTGCAAAGGCTAGTATAGAATTAACCTAGATTTTCCTTGCACCTCCTCTTTTACCAACGTTATGATTCACAAAAGTCAAGTACAATATTCTGCCCCAGATGATGTTGTTTGCAACTCCACTGTGCTAATAATCTTCCTGCACGTCTTTTCTTGAAATAAACATGAGATAAATACTGGGTCTTCAGTATCTTCACTGTTCTCATTTCTACCCTATCCAGACATTCTGTGTGGTTAGTCAACACAGTAAATGTGAAAGGATGAGAATCTGAACATGACAGCTTTATCAGAGCCTGTCTTCATTAGCTGAAGTGCATTTACTTTCGTCATTTTGGTTTCTTCATTCATTTTAAGAACAAGGCACAAGAATGATCTTATTTGTTTTTAATTGCTCTGTCCAGTCTTTCAAATATCTATAATTATTTTACATTTGACTCAAACATATTAACAGGCATATGTTTATAATAGAGAAATCACTTCAGCTGGTGAAGCCCTAAGCAAAGATCACAATAACTTGATCATTTGTAATCATTGTCACTTGGATGTTTTCTCTGTACAGCTTAATTATGACTCAGCTCAGTGCTGTCATATCCTTCCAATGAAAAGGAGAAAGTTACACTGGCCAGAAAATAGCACAAGTTTCATTATTCATGTTCATCTCTCCTGCCCAATTCTAGACTCCATGGTAGTGCTTATCTTCATCATCAAAACTAGAATGAAACTGAACTCACTTGGGAATTCATATTATTTACTCATTGATAACTATTACCATAACATTAAAATTTTACCCTAAAATGCCCTCTGGTAAATTAGAAATGCTGATAAAAATAAGTACAAAAATAAGACAGGCATTTTTGCCTTCTTCTCCCTAGAAGCTCTTGACAGGTGGTCACCTTGAAATTTGGCGCAATAGTACAGCTGACTTTGAAAAAACGTGACTTGATACAGAAGTTAATCAAGAGCTCATGGGACCCACCTCTGCATTTTTCCAAGAAATCTTGTCTACATTTTAACTGTGTTCACACAAATCATAAATGACATGTAAAGCACTTTCTCTCTTCAAGCAATATAGATCAGGCAGAACATTGTAATTGGCACAGATTTACAAATAATTATCTTACATAAAATGATAAAATATGAAAAATATATCATGTATTAATTCTTTGTATATGAACATAATGCTTTTATTATTGTTATAGAAATAGACAGAAAGATATTTCAATTACATGGTCTTACCTGCTATGGAAAAGTTAAAGGTTGAGAGCTACCTTTTGACTAGAGGTCACAAACATATGAGTATAGCTCTATTCTAATCTACCCCAACATAGGTCTGTCTATTTCATAAGCAAAAAATCTTGAAGTGTTTATTTGACAATAGTATAGAATTAAGTCCTCCATTGTCATGGACTTATCTAGGAAATGTATGATTGAGAACATATATATGTCATATATGTTAGTCTTCTTCCAACTGTCCCCTATTCTCTTGTCAGATCACCAGGATTCATTATATTAAACTTGAAAGACTCTGCTCTATTCTGCTCAATTTGGACATGGGCTGTTGGTCAAAGATCTTGAGTTCATACATCAGCTTATTCTTGGAAGTTAGGAAATGTAGCTCTGTTCCTGTACTTCAGAATGCCCAAGGCATACTGAAAAACCTCATACTTAGGATGTAATATGATACCACATTGAAAAATCTTTTATAATATTAAAAACCACAATCCATCCAGTTCTATTCTGGATGCATTTTTGTTAACCCAAAATACACAATCCTAAGAAGAAATGAGAAATTAGAGTGTTAGTGTCTGAAGATTTTCTCATGAACAACTGCCCTCTGAAAGAGCCTAGGTGCTTCTACAAACTCAGTATTGAATATCTAATGTCTCCATGGGCATTCAAAATAAACTCAGAGCCAATCAGCAGACCATGTTAGAAAGGCTATAATATAAACTGTTAACATGAGTCCATTTTCTGTTCTTTTCTTGGTGGTGGTTAATCTTCATTGTTAACTTGACTATATTTAGAACCATCCAGATGACATATCACCTGAAGGCTCACCATTGTATATTTCTGCAAAGTTGTTTCAAGACATGTTTTATTGAGGCAAAAAGGCCAAATATGAATGTGAGTGGTCTGAATAAAAACAAGTTATATTTAAATTTAATATTTAGTGATTTCTGGAGAAGACATATTTTCTCCATTGATGTAGCCTATGTGCATATAAACAGTTCCTTACCACATTTCTAATGAAAATTGTTGGACTGTTTTTCAAAGACATAAGTAGTAAATGATTTAATGAGATAATAAAAAGGTACTATGTACTCTACCAAAGTACAAAAGTAATCATCAATATTATCCAGCTATTCATCATGTGATCTAAAACAGCATCATGCCTGCAAGAAATACTGGAATACTGCAATAGTATAAGAAATACTGCAATAGTACCACAGATGCTATGAGAGTAACCAACCACTTCTTTTTGGAACTGAACCAAATCAATTAATTTAAACCCATATCTGACACTGCTAAAGAGTTCAAACTCCTGAAAATAGATAGGGCATGACACCTAAAAGAAAACGCACTACTATTATTCTGCTTTGTGAACACAGAAATAAAATGGCATACTACTAAATATGGTTGTAAATCTTATTGACATATTGCTAAACCCATAGATCAATGAATCTCTCAGCCATCATCAGAGAAACTTCTTGTGGTAGATAGGACTTAACACAGAAACCCTCACGTGGACAATTTATAGAGGTGAGAAACCTTGGAGTATCCAACCTTAAATTGGATGTCTTTATCAACCATCTCAATTCAAATTTCAGGGATCTATGCAGTAGAGGAGACAGGATTATCCTAAGAGCTAGAGTTGGTGGTTGAGTCTGACTCTTATGGAAACAGTGTCTTCTCTTCACAAAGGACATGGCCCTCACATCAAATCACAGACTGACAGTACACACAAGGCTCACTCAAGTTCAGGCCAGACAAAAATCCCAGCACAGAGAACTAGAAGTAGGGACAAAATCTTTACCCTAACCAAGAACTTCTGGCAGGTAATACTTGATGATAAAGGAAAAAAAAAAAAAAACAGTTTTCTTCCATGGAATGTCTCTGGTGTACAAACAATAGTCCAGGCAGGCCCTATGCCCATAATTGGCCAACACAAAAACATATTTATGTTTTCTGTGTGCTTGCTGGTCTTTGGGGGATATTATATTTTGTCCTTTTGATACTTTGTTTTTTATTTTCATTTATTTATTCATTGATTTTGAGACAGAGAAAGAGGAAGTTGGTTGGGTAGATAACCTATTAGGAGGAGTGAAAAGAATATTATAAAAGTGTATCATATGAAAAAAATGTTAACCCAAAAATCTAAAGGCAGTTTTTTTTCATACAACAGACACCATTACAGAGAGCCCCTACTGATAAAAATATATAGAACAGTTATTGTGGTGTCTCCAGTCCCAGTTGATGCATCTACTGGGTAAAAACCAATACATGGAACATAGAGGAAGAGGGGATGGAAGGATGCATGATGTTTCACCTCCAAATGAAGAGCTATAGGCAATTAAAATTTATAAAAGAGAATTAATTACTTTTTTGTCCAATATAAACTCCCTAAGTGGTTACAAAATCTCACCTGGTCAATCCTATAATGTATACATACAGGCAAGTTTAAATACATGTCATTTATGTATTTACACATACAAACAACCTGCTATCGGTTCCAATTTTAAGTTACCTAAAGAACCTGGAAACTGCTTTTTAAGTTGAGATACTATATGTCATACAAGATATAGTACAATTAAATGAGTATTTATTAAAATGGGAAAGGTGGAATTGAGTAGAAAGAAAGGTTGGCACCATTGTTTATATCTTTACTTCCTGACTTTGATGCAATGTGTGCAACCACATGCATCCTCTACAAGTCTCCTTGCCAATACAGACAGTATCCCCTTTTAAATGCTGAGGTAAATTAAATTATTCTCTTCTCTTAATTTGCTTTTGTTGGGTACTTTGTCATAGCAATGAAAAAAATCATTAGTGCAGCACTACTTCATCAATTGGGACAAAGAAATGCACTAATGAATGACAAAATAACAAACATATATATGTTGGAAATTATATAAGTTATATATAATTTAAAACAGAAAAAGACTATCTTATTATTAGTCATTTCTATTGACATGTTTACATGCACCTGTAGGTGAGAAAACCTGAGTTACATTCTCACAAACATGTACAATTTTCCCATTATAGATGTATCCAATACAAAGATTTCCTATAGAGCAGATATCTTTGTCTATATATGTGTGTATGTATGTATCCATGTACATGCATATCTATCTCTCAGCACCTTTTAAAAATGTATTTGATAGGAAATATGCCTTCATACTCCTAAGGATAGCAAATATAGGAAATTTCCTATCATCTCCAAACTTGTTTCATTAATCTTAGACAAGAAAAGGGATGTGGTTTAACTAAAATTTAGTCATCAAAGCTATCAAACTATTAAAATAAAAGAATTCTAGAATTGTTTTTAAGTTAAATTATTCTTCCTCTTACTGAACATGTAACAAAGAATGAGTGGGAAGAGGTTTTGCTTCTTGTTCTCTGTCATCCTTCCATGCCTTACCCATCCTTTGTTCTGATCTTCCCACCTAGGATGCTTGTTATATCCTGCCAGACACCTGTGGAAGGAGGAACAGAATGAAACAAATCTGAAGTATTATTCAGTACAGAGAAAAGACTAGTTTGAAACCCTCAGGCATTAGAAACAACAGTTAATAGAAATATGTTGACTTCATTTTCCCCAGATCTGCTATGGATTTAGAGTTAATGCAAGTTTGCTAGGATTTCTGAACAAATTTATCTAACATTACTTGGCTGCAATTATGACATTATTGTTTGTTCTGTTAGTTCTGTAGACTTTTCTTGAGATGAGATTTCTTTGTTCTTAAGAAAAACAGAAAGGACTAAAGAAATGCCACTTTGTTGAAGAGTGTGTGGGTATGTGTGCAGGTGTGTGTACATGTTGGTTGACAGCACACCTTTATTAACAGTTTAAACAAGCACTGAAGGCGCCAAACAAACTTAGCAAAATAGTAGCATTTACTGTCACTGAAATAGAAGGCACTAGATAGCAAAAACAACCCTGACATAGCCTCATGAGCAAGTAAATTGCCCATCTACTGTAGTGACCACCTTTTGGAAGATAGGCATTCTTCTCTCTGGGGAATTATGATAAAGCCTTCTTTCCATATTTAAAGTATTGGAAGTCACAGCACAGATCCTAGCAGAGAAGTCCTCTTCAGGTGATTGGATCCCTATAGTCACACTCCTTTCTTACCATAGTGTCTGACTCTGTGTAAGAATTCCCAAAACACCTTTACTAGTCAAATAGTCCTTCCAATTTTTGTCATCGATCTATGCAGGGTAGGAAATTAATAAAATATGACTCACCTCCAATGTTCAAGCCTGCCTCTCAAGGTCAAACTGATTCTTCTTGTTTTGCAACGCCCTGTATATAAAATACAGGTATTCATCAGATGTTGCTCTGCTCAGGTAAACTATCTCTTTGTGCAGATCCCAAAGCTTAGACACAGGGCATTCTAGGGACTCAGAGTTTATCTCCTGGTAGAGGAGTAAGGGCAGCCAGCAGAGAACAGGTTTGCACTACAGTTTGGAGAGCTTGAGCAGCTCTGACAGGATGGGTTTACTGTCTACTGCACTGGTCCCCATCAAGGTTGATAGCTGAACTTCTGACTCCTAAGTCAACCCACAAAAGATCAAATCACTTAACTCAGAACAAAAAGTAAGCAAAGAGCTCCTGTGGAGTCATTATTAATTTTATCATCCATCTGTCCTAATTTAGCAATAGCTCTACCTAAGTGGGCAGAGGAAATTGCCAATGCTCTTATGTCCTGCTGTGGTGAGGTAAACATCAGTGAGCCAAAGGCAAATAACACAAAATTCCAAATCCCAATACCAGCAGAAAGCAGTGTAATAGCTGTTTTCTGAGCCAATCAAAAAACAGAAGACTACCACGTAGTAGTAGCACATGCCCTTATTCCCCCGACTTGAGTGGTAGAAGCAGACAGATCTCTGTGAGCCTGAGACCAACATATTCTACAGATCAAGTTACAGGACAGTCAGGGCTACAAAAAGAGAAACCCTGTCTCAAAAAACAAAGGAAGACTGAGAACTAGCGACTGAATTTAATGATAGCAACATCAGAGGAGACCTTATTTTATTATTTTTATAACTAAAAAAGTATCTCCTTAGACAAGACTCTAAGAGAAGAGACAAAATTGAAAGAAAACATAGAAATATCTTTTGTAGAAATGGGGGTGGGTGGAGAATAATGTGAAGAGCTTTGCCACAGACCTGAGTTTACTTGGAAATTGTTTCCAGTTCCAAGCAGAGGGGTTGGTAGCAGGTGGGAGGCAGTCCATTCCTACAGAATAGAGTGGCTTATTTATTTCTACTAAAAACAGAAGAAAAGACAAGAATTTGCTTCAGGTAGTTATTTGTTAAAAATAACTTAGTAAAAGATGTGAGCAATTCTAAACACACACACACACACACACACACACACAATTAGCATGGGTTTTATATTAAAGAAACAGCCAGATACTAAACATTTAGTGGAAAGAAAGGAATGACTTTATTTGATACAAGAAAATATAGTGAGCACCTACATGTTCATGGGAGAGATATCTGCTCAGAGTTGCAGAAAAGCACAGTGCTTATCTTAGTGTATTAACGGGATACTTTTTTTTCTAGGTTTTTTGTTTGTTTGGTTGGTTTGGTTTGGTTTTGATAGAATACCTGGCAGAAGCAACTAAAGCAGGCCTTAGATTGTCTTGGCTTTCAGGATATAGTGGAGTTAGGTATGGGAGATATTGCAAATATGGTAGGAAGAGAATGAGGCAGCAGATGCCTAGCATCCACAGCCAGGAGACAGAGCACTCAAGCCAGCACACAGGGATATAACCCACTAGGTTGATCTACAGTGACTCATTTCCTCCTGTGAAGCCTTACTCAGGGTCACCTACAAGAATTAGATATTCCAGCACTTGATTCATTTCACATTCAAATCTTAAACGTATAATAAAGACCAGACTGGCTTTTGTGTTGATTTTATTATGATTTTTTTATATTTATTTTATTTAGCCAAGTCCATTTAAATGAAAACAAACATTTATAGACAATATTTGGGAATTTGGGCGTCTTTCTTTCCAAACTATTTCCTGCTGGTAAGGGGCGCTGTCATGGGGGATTCTAAGAAGATGCAGAAATCCTGGCTGTAGTCTGTAAGGCTGCTTTGTTCAGCTGTTTTGAATGTAGAATCACCTGGTACTCTGTTTCAGGCGGTCTGGCTTGATCAAACCACATTAGTCTAGAAGGAATTCACAGCTTTTCATTTTCTGTGGAAACAAAAATAGAAATCCTTTCCCCCAGTAACTTGTCCTTGAACTTAAATTTTGGAGTCAAAGCATTTGTTCACAGCAGCACTATTTCTAATAGCAAGAACCTGGAAGCAACCTAGATGCCCCTCAATTGAAGAATGGTTAATGAAGATGTGGCACATATTCACAATGGAATACTACTCTGCAGAAAAAAAAAAATAATGGTATCTTGAAATTCACAGGCAAGTGGATGGCACTTGCCTGAATGTCACATCCTGAAAGAGGTAACCCAGTCACAAAAAGAGGAACACAGTATGTACTCACTCATATATGGATTTTAGACATAGAGCAAAGGATCACCAGCCTATAATTCACACCACCAGAGGAACTAGGATACAAGATGTGTTCTAAAAGATTCATATAAAGTCCCTCACAGAACCGGGAAGGGACAAGTCCCCCAGAGCACAGAGGAAGTGAGGGGGGCAGTGAATGGAGAGAGAAGTAGGGGAAAATGAGGAGGAGGAAAGGAAAACATGTGCGACCAGGAAGATTGAGCCCAATTAGGAACAGAAGACAGAAGAGAGAGAGAGAGAGAGAGAGAGAGAGAGAGAGAGAGAGAGAGAGAGAGAACATAAAAGAGGGAGCCAATATTGGTTTGAAGATAAAATTGAACACAAAGAAAGGTCTAGAGAACTACAAGACTGCTGCCAACTAACAATTTGAGCTTCCTTGGAAAGGCTACCATAAATGCCCTTCCCGGATAGTGAGATCAACAACTAACTTATGCATGGAGCCCTCAACTAATGCCTGTTGGAAACAGGATCAAACACCCATACATAAACACTTAGTCGAAGTAGAACCCAGATGCAGATGGAGAGGACAAGGCCAGGCCGCAGAAACAAATAGAGACAGCTTACGTGAACAAGGAGGAGCTAACAGGCCACCAGATTGATAACTGGGAAGCCAGCATGGGACTGACTCAGGCCCCCCTGAATATGGGTCTCAGCCAGAAGGATTGAGCAGTCTAAGGGACCTCAGACAATGGAGCCAGGATGTATCCCTGGTGCACAAAAGGTCCTTGCAAACACATATTCCATGGAGGGATAACTGCCTTAATCTAGAGACAGGAGAGAAGCCCTAGTCCCTACTTCACAGGGACCTGTCAGATCTACATGACCCCAACTGGATGGCATTCCCCTACATATGGAATTGGGGTGGGGGATGGGAGAGGAGGGTGGTTAGAGTGCATGTGAGAGGGCAGAGAGGGTAAAATGGGGGGAAGGAGGGAGGGAAGGAGAGGGAATTGGGATCAACATGTAAAATAATATATTTAAAAAAATGCTTTGACTTCAAGACTTTATTATGATTTTAAATTCTCTAAAGTCAATGAATATTTTTGTTATCTAGACCATAAAAGAAGTGCCATACATATGAACATATGAATGATGGAAGGGATGTTTTGTTTTGATATATATATATATATAGAGAGAGAGAGAGAGAGAGAGAATTATAGATAGAGACAGAGATAGGGATAGAGACAGAGACAGAGATAGAGATAGCGATAGATAGATATACTTCCAGCTGGGTTGGGGTGGCACTAGGAAGAAATTTTTTCTTAAAGTACCAATATAAACTGAGAACTGTACCTAAATCACACCTATACCCAGTGGCTTTAGTATAAGGGAGACTTCTCACTGAGACAGCTACATAAGGGCCTTGTTCCAGGATCTTGCAGGAAACAAGTACAGCTGTGAGGGATTTTTCTTCACTAAATAATTTGAAGTAGGGAGATCTACCTTTAATCTGGGCCTTCTGGTGGCAGCCAACATAAAGGACATGGAAGAAGGAAGCTTGCTCTTTTTCTGCTTGCTCTCACTCTTCCTGATAATCCCCTTACCTCGCAGGCATTTGAGCCTATGTCTTCAGGCCTTTGCATGTACTGAAGATCACCTGAGACAACCAACTACATTCTTGGACTTTAGTTTGGTAGCCAGCCATTGTTGTACTAGCTGGAGCACTGCCTGTAAGCCATCCTAATATACAGCTACCTTCCTTCCTTTCTTCTTTCCTTCCTTCCTTCATTCATTCATTCCTTCCTTCCCCTGCCCACTCTCTGTATACTATCAATTGTGTTCCTCTAGAGAATCCTGGTTAATACAGTCTGAAAGCATTAAAGGACTCAAAAATCCCATCTTAAAATACAGCCACAAAATAACAGCAACAAATCAGCAGGTTTTCCAGGTAAGTTGCACAGATCCTCAGTATGTCCTGTTCCTGAGAAAGATATCCCCATAAAAACTTGACAGCACATTATAGGAGAATGTAAGCAAACTTAAATTTCAAAGTAGAAGCAAAAAATCTTATAATAAAATTACTAAGCTATATTTATCAATTATTTTTAAAACCACAGTAAGACTATGTTTATCAAACAAGGGGAAGACAGGTTAAGGACATGAAACATATTCACCAAACTAATAAAGGAGAGAAATATAAAGCTTGTAATTATCTCAACATTTTGATAAATGTTCATCATCCATTTAAATTAAAAGCAATAGCAAACTAGGAATATGAAGGAACATTTTTTAATCTGAAGAGGTCATGGAAGCCTGTAGCAACTCTCATTTTTAATGCTTTTGTCTGGAATGAAAAGTAAATACAAAGATACGTGTAATTCTAGATGGTATCACAGAACAATTGAATTCGGTTTTACCATTTCTTCTTTGATTTACTTCTTCTCTTAAAGGCCTTAGACATAGTTTGCAGATTTTAGATATTTTTAAAAAATGCCATTGCAGAGTTTGAATAGAATTACACTGGATAAATAGACTTATTTCATAATTGTTGTATTTATAATAAAATTTATTCTGCCTAAATAGGAGTAGAATTTATCTCCTCTTTGCAATCTTCTGTTAGATACAAGAATAACATTATCTTTCAAAAATTTTAACAGCATTTACTAAATTTATTTGCATGTGCTTAGTTTTATTTATTGCTGTTATAAATGGCACACTTATGAAGATTCTATTTTTAATGTCCTGTGGCTGTGTACAGAAAAACATTGATTATTACAATGATATGTTTCAACCAAGCTTCTAAATTTTATTAATTCAAAAAATTGGCCATAAATTTTCTTAAGAAGTTCTGTGTAGACAATCATAATATTTGTGTAAAAAGGAGGTCTTGTTTTTTCATTGAGCTATTGGTCTGGCTGAGAAAACTGAAGAGCCACACAGGTACTTTGACTTTGAAAGTGTGGTCCCTGTCCAGGCACATTGATCTAGGCACTTGGAGGGGTGTGCTTTCATCAACATATTAATACATTGGTAGTGTCAACATTTGCATAGCTTGTTGATAGGTGGGGACAGTAGAAGGTGAGCTTTGTTGGACTCTTTATGTCCCTGGAGTTATTTGATGTAAACATATGACATGCCCTAGCCACACTTCTCCCCTGCCTGCCCCTTGTCTAGCCATCATGAAATATTTCGTACAGTAAGCCCTTCCATCAAGAAGCCCTGCCTTACCACAACAGATATCACATAGGCAGTCAAACATGAACTGAAACTGTTGAAACAGCCAAAATATACCCTTCTTTCCTTAGGTGATTTTTGCCAGGAATCTTGTTATAATTATGAAGTTCAGCAACCAGCACTTAAGCTATCATGTTTCCAAGTCTTACAGTGTTAATCTGCTACTGGATAAGGAGTCTTCTTTCTGACAAATGACACCTGAGCTTCCTGTAAGTACTATCAGTGGGAAACAAAAACTACCCATCAAAATGGAAGATAAACACGTGTTACATTAACTTCTTCAGACTGTGGAGATGGGTCACTGCTTGAGAGGACACAATCATGGTAGCTACTAACTATCTGTAACTTCACTCAAAGGAGATCCAATTCCCTCTTCAGGCCTCTGTTATTAATGCATACACAAAGAGCACACACATGCAGACAAAGACCCATACACATGAACGTAACTAATAATTCATTTCTTTGGCCCACACAGAAATTGAAAAAGATTACAGTGAAGAAAAGCTCTTTCTGAAAATGATGAGTCAGCTGGTAGCTAGTGAAAGAGCAAATACAACATCCCTGTCTTCAATGCAGGTGTTTACAGTGTCTGCAAAATTACATTCATTCCAGAAATGACAATGGAACAATGGAATGGGTGCAATGATACTGTTAAGTGATCATAAGATGCTGGGTACAAATGGTAGCTGTGTTAACAGCCATTGTTCCTCAACAGTAAAAACAGGTGATACTGTTCTATGTGGCTTGTACCTGAGCCTGCCTGTTGAGATAACCCGCAATCTGATTAATTCAACCAAACTTCTGATAAGAACTTAGGATATGTTGAGCCATCCCTTCATCTCTGCATCACTATTTGGTCATGGTGAATGATTTTTTGTTTTTAATATATTCTTGGATTCGATTTGCCAGTATTTTATTGAGTATTTTTGCATCAGTGTTTATGAGGGATATTGGTCTATAGTTCTCTTTCTTATTAGTGTCTTTGTGTTGTTTGGTTACCAAGGTAATTGTAGCCTCACAAAAAGAATTTGGCAATGCCCCCTCTGTTTATAACATGTGGAACAATTTGAGGAATATTAGTATTAGCTCCTCTTTGAATTTCTGGTAGAATTCTGCATTGAAACCATCTGGCCCTGAGCTTGTTTTAGTTGGGATACTTTTAGAGGGACATATATAAAACCCCCAAGAAAGGGAAAGGGACAAGATCTCCTGAGTAAATTAGGAGAATGTGGGGGTAGGAGAAAGAAGAGGGGAGAACAGGAGGGAGGAGGAGAACATGAGGGATCAGGAAAGTCAAGTTGGGGGAAGAACAGATAAAGACAGCAAGGAAAGAGATACCTTAATAGAGGGAGCTATTGTGGATTTAATACGACACCTAGCCCTAGGGAAATCTTCAGAGATCCGCAAGGATGACCCCCAACTAATAATCTAAGCAATAGTAGAGAGACTATCTTAAATGTCCTTCCCCTATACTGAGATTTATGATTACCTTAATTTCCATCCTAGAGCTTTCATCCTGTAGTTGATAGAAGAAGTAATAAAGATTCCCAGTTAAGCACTGAGCTCAAATCCTGGAATCCAGTTGTAGAGAGGGGTCAACACCATGCTAGGGAAACCCATAAGAAACAGTTGGGCTGAGCAAGTGGGAGCTCATGGGTGTCAGTTGGGGTCCTGGACAGTGTTTGGGGCCTCTACCAGTATTTATCCCTAGTTCACAGATGGGCTTTGGGAACCCATTCCCCATGGAGAGATACTCTCTCAGCCTAGATACAGGGAGAGGGCCTAGATCCTGCTCCAAATAATGTGACAGACTTTGATGATCTCCCATGGGAGGCCTCACCCTCCCTGAGGAGTAGATGGGCTTGAGGTGGGATATTAGTGGGAGGAATGGGAGAATGGAATGGAGAAGGTACTGAGATTGGTATGTAAAATAATATTTTTAATATAAATTTAAAAAAAAGAACCTTGGATAAGATAATGGATAGACTTTTAAGGAACTGCTTTATAACATCATATATAGTTGAAGACAATTATGTAGTATTTTATAAAAATTACCTTTACTTTTAAAGTTGGTAATATCTCTGTAAAATGACAAATATTTTTTCAACTTTATAATTTTATGCATCTTGGTTTCCTGATGTCCAATACTAAACATTCCTCAAAGAACTCAGAATGTCTTTATGGTAGTATTTTTGTTTTAAAGTTGTTTGAATTATGCATGGCCAGATTTAGTTTACCCTTTACATACTTTTCCTGGAAGAGCATTATAATTAGCCAATAAGTTTTTCAAAGGGAAAGTTGGGGGATATTTGTTAATGAAAATGGTTGCATTCAAATTTTCACTTTCTTTCTGACTGTATTTAAAATGTCATATAATTTTTTTTAAAAATCAATCTAGCTTTTCTAATTTACTCCAAGAAAGCTGTTTAAAATATTTTTATGATTTTATAAATATTGTATGTATAATTTGCTGGTCATTAATATCAAAGGTTGGCCTATTTTGACTGCTTTCAAAGAAACCTGTACTCTTCCTCTTTTAAAGAATTATTATTTACTTATTTGCATGTTTGTATATGGATATATCTATACCTATGAAAATGTGTATCAGATATCCTCCTCTTTCACTCTCCACCAATTCCTTTGAGTCAGGGTTGATCTCTCTCTCTCTCTCTCTCTCTCTCTCTCTCTCTCTCTCTCTCTTTCTCTCTCTGAACCGTCTTTGCTATACTAGAAACCAAGAAGCTCCAATGATCCTATTGTCTCCACCCTCATCATAGATAGGGTTAAATGTGTGTGCTGATACACAGCTTGTTAGGTGGGTGCTGGGATCCAAAAGCTGGTTCCTGTGATAACCAACAAAAACTATTTATTACTGAGCCATCTCTGCAGGCCCCCATTCTTTTAGGTGACCATCTTTAGTCATTGATTATCTCCCTTCTCTTGACCAGCACCGTTCCTACTTTCATGTCTTTTTGCAAATGTTGTTGTCAGCTTTTTTTCTTTCATTAGAGTGGGTATAAAGTGTTGATTTTGGATTGCAGGTTTACACTCTGCCATTGAGGGGAGCCAGGGCTGGAGTTCAAAGCAAGGACCCGGAGACAGGAAACTAAGCAGAGAGCAGAGAGGAATACTACCCATTGACCTGTTTACAGTTCCAGCTACCTTTCTTACATAGCCTAGGCCCATTGATTAAAGGTTGCTAACTAGAGAGTAGACATACTACCACTGCTTTACCTTTGGAAGTAGTGCTTCTTCCTTCCCTAACAACCCTTAAGTAGGCATAGATCTTCATGGTGTGGGGACGCTTCATGAGTCTCTTCCCAATCCTTGACAAGATGTGGGTGGACCCAGTACTATGCTGGTCTTGTGCAGAAAATCATAGCTGCTATGAGTTCAAGAGTGCAACCACCACATCATGTCAGGAAGCACAAAACAGTCACATCATCTCTAGAAGACAACATTCCCCATCAGTCTACTCTATTTTCCTCTTGTTACATTCCTTCCACCTCTTCTCATGATTCTCTGAACAGTTTGGGGATGACATGGATGTTCCACTTTGGCTGAGTGTTCAACAGTCACTTTTAATACTCTGACAAGCTATTTCAGGTCTACCTATTCACTGCAAAAGGAAGCTTTGATGAAAACTGAGGAAAGCACTACATCATAATGATAGAGGCAATTACTTAGTAACTTTTCATCAAGTCTCATTGTCTGTGACTCCTGCATGCAACACTATCAGTATTTCAGGGAACGTGTACTCACTGATGAAATTCTTGCACATCTTTTATGTTGGTAACCAATTTCTTTATGATTGAAATTAAGGCCTGGTCCAGAGAAGGGAATTTACATCTACTATTATAAAGCCAATTAAAAGCCATTGACTGAGGAGTGAATATACACCTATTTCAAGTTCCTAATTTTAGGCTTTCACTTGAAAAACATTCAGATTTTGTGGTGGAGTGTTTCCTTGCTTTCACAGGTTTTAGTTTTAAATTACCAGTAGGTAAGGATTGTTTATCTTAGGTGAAATTTCTAAAGTTTACATCACTGCAACCCTTTATGTAACAACAATTTCAAAACTTAGACTTGACATAATATTATCACTAATGTACAATGAAGATACAAGTTAAGGCATGAGTTTCTCAAAGACATGATTAATATTTAAAACATGACAGAAAAAAGACTTGGATCATTTTGGGAGCCACAGTTCTTCCATAGATAACCGATGAAGATTCTGACTTCTTCTGCCCTATCTTTCAAAGCCCAGGAAACAGCAAAGTCTCTTTCCTGTTCTTGACTGTTCCTTTAAAGACTCCAAAGTGACTTGAAATTCATGTGATGATGGAGTGTCTTTACATAACCAATCAATGAAAGGAAAACAGCAACAGAAGAAAGAGGGAGAATAAAGAAGGAGAGGAAGAAAAATCTTTAAATGATACTGGAAGCAGTTAATGTAACCTGGATATAATGAGCCAACATTTTAGAGGAAAATGAAATGCATTGTGGTAGCCTCACAGTGAATGGCCTTCAAGATATATGTCACTCTGAGGTAGAATAGGTGAGGTCTTAATAAGCCACTGTTAGAAGATCTGAAAGTGTGACTAACCATTAGGTAAGGAAGTAAACATAAAATTGGGTGTTACCAAACTTTCCCAAACTCAAAAATTCATTATGTGCAAGAAAAGACATTCATGCAAAAGGGAGACAGACCTTTATATCACATTTTCTTTTGACATCGGATATTTGATGATTTCTATACTCAGAACATTTCTGAAAACAGGAAAACAGAAAGCAACAGACTAGCACCAAGCAGAGCTTTTTGGCATACCTGTGGGAGTGAAAAAAAAATTAAATCTTGATTTCCAGATGCATCAAAGAACATCAAAAAAGAGTGACCACAATATGTTACCAGGCTTCTGGTGAGATCTCTGAAGTGGAGAGATCACTTAACCTCACAGTGGTCACTATATGAGCTTTTTGTTGTTGTTTGGTTTGGTTTGGTTTGGTTTTCCGGTTCAAGAAATCATACAATTTATCTCGAAAAGAACATAATATCATCCATACCCTCTTATGTTGAGCATTAAACCACCCATTTAATGTGTGCACTAAAAGGCAGAAACCAAATGAAAACTTTAAATTATCTACAGCTTATGATACAGAAAATGAGAAAAAATGAAGGTTTTCTTCTTTTTTTTTTTTTCAAGGAAACTAAAATGGATTTGAGGGAATCTAATAGTGGAATCTAATTAACTAAAACTTTAGATGAAAAGTTGAATATAATGTGGGAGAGGTCTGTTTTAAGAGGTCATTGGGGAAGATCCTGGCCAAAGCTTCTTTGCAGTGAAGGTGGGGAAATCCGTACAAGGCCCTGCAATAGTTGTAGGATCCAGGACAAATCTGTTTGGTATCAAAAATTCTTGAATAGGGAGGTCAGAGGGTGCTTACTGGGCTAGATCCCCAGAGGAAGACCCATGGGAAGTCTGGATACCTAGAGCTATAAGAGCTATAAGAGACTTATGAGTAGTTGCAGGTAGAACAAATCCAGCAGGAACTTGTACTTTGGCTGCAATGCTGGCCAGGGTGATCAAATTAGGTCATAACACCATGTGTGTGACCCTATGGAAGCCTAATGGTTGGCTGCTGGGCAGGTACAGCTGGCCAGATTAGGCCAGGGCATGGCTTGTCCTATCCAAGGTAGATCTGGCAAGTTGCAGAAAGAGACAAAAATGAGGTTGTGAGGGATCCTTATCAGGGAAGACCCTGGAAAAGGACTAGGAAGTCTGAGTATGACAGAAGCAGGACACAGGGAATTACTGGTTGACAGAGACATGGGAGGTTCTGAAAGAAACCCAGAAACTGGATGCAATACAGGTAGAGGTGGTCTTCCCAGAACACATACAAGTAACATAATAAAGACAGAACAATTTACAATTAGAGAATATATGTACATGCATACATACATACATAGTGTGTGTGCGTGTGTGTGTGTGTGTTTGTGTGTGCAATAATAATGAAAAATTGCAGTGAATTTGAAGGGAAGCTGGGAGGGGTATATGTGAGGATTGGAGGGAAGAAACGGAAGGAAGGAATAAGATTATAGTATAATCTCAAAAACAAAAAATAATTGAAGAAACACAGGTGTGCGTGCATGTATACACACACACACACACACACACACACACACACACACACACACACCCCTACCTCAGTGGAATGAGTTAACATAAACTATCACAAAAGACAAGATTATGTCACTGGAAGGGAGGTAACCACCGAATCCTGCAAGTGGAGCTGTTGATGCCATTTGATGCTTGAATAAGAGTGTAGGTTTTTGACTTTTTGACTTTTTGAAACATTTATACATTTTGTTCATTTGTTTGTTTGTTTGGTGATGACCCACCGAGACAAACTACCCAGAACAGAACAGTAGATGTGGTGGAGAGCAAAGGGAAATGGCAGTGTCCATTCTGCTCTCAGGTCCATTGCAGCAGTGCCAAGTGCCACATCTTACCTGCTCTGCTTTGTGCAACTCCTGCCCCCCCCCAAACACTGATAGCTTACAAGCCTTGGGGGAGCTCCAGTAGGCTGCAGTGACTGGTTAAAACAGGTCTAGTTGAATAGCACAAGGCATAGGTTTACGGGACTTTATTGCAAGCAGGTTGGCTCTTACACACTTGGCCTCCAGCCAGGATATTGGCCCTGTTGCCCAGTATGGACAGTGTACACCTGAAACATCTCTGGATGACTACTGACTCCACAAATGTGCCTGTAAGCTATACTTGCCTTCCTCAGAAAGAGACAATGCTCAATAAAATAAATAAAAAAAAATCAGCATTATAAGTTTTATGTTGTTTCATCATATTACTTAAAGGCAATTAGAAAATCAAACTAGCAAATTATTATTGATAATTGTCAAATAAGAGATATCTAAGAATAAATGTAGTTCCCAAGTAAACTCTCTCTGTAAGCAAAGGCCAAAGGATGATGACAGAAAATAAAAATACCTAAGGAAGCCTATATAATGAGTTTAATTTCAAAGACTTCATGTTTTAAAATAAATTTAATTCAAAGAAAAAATTTTCCAAATATAAAATTATAAAAAATTAATATAATAAGAGATTCATGAAACAGTACACAATTGCTCTGTATCCCTTCAGGAGAAGACCAATTAAATCAATTTATATATTTACCAACATGTATAAATATCACACACTTGAAGATAGGCATATTTATATATGTATATATATATTGAAATTAAGGAAAAATAATTTATAATAATTGAGAAACATACTTTTTGATAGCATAAATACTACCAATAAAACATGAGAAACTTCTCTTGGATATTGGTAATAGTTAATAACTAAATATAACTAAATATGGATCATGGACATTAGTAGAAAGATGCAATCTCTACAAATACCATTTATCTCCTTGGTCTTACCTAGCTCATGTTATCTTAGTAACAACTAAATACAGAAGTGTGAATGAAGAATTTCTAGTCAATTATTTCCCTAAAATTCTTGTCTATCTCTTTATTATGTTCCTGGAACCACACTCTAACTTTATTTTTTAAACTTAGAAATTGCCCTTAATTTTTTACTAAGTCATACAGAATTGAATATGTACATACATACGCACAGTCATACACATATATATTCAATTATATTATGTATTTATATATTCACTGTGTACAAATATGTATATATGTGTAATGTGTATGTATATACACATACATGTACACACATACACACATATATACATATATATGTATATATACATATATATATTCACACAGCAAAACATATATATAGTAGTCTAGTTTTCTGAACAACATTCATTCCTTGGGGAAACATAAATTGATTTGCTCTCTCTCACATGTGCTTTGCCAGATGCATCAAAACCCATAGAAATTTTCATCACATTTACTATTTACATTGCCTTTCACAATTTACGGATGAAAAATTATTTGTTATTTGTCTAGGCATGCACATTGTCAAAATAAAAAAGTTATGGCTGGTTTCAATATCACTAAAAAAAATGCAAATCCTGGGCACAGCAGAACTGTCCAGCAATTGGTTGCATAGATTTTGGTGTGTGCTTAAGTTGAAGGCCTAGACCCACACTAGCATGACAATGTGGATCTATATTTGTTGTCATTATTTTTTATAATACATCATTAGGAAAGATGTTATAGAAGCCATGCATCGTGTGTTTGATTTTATTTTAAAAGACAAAAGTAAATATTAGTGAAATATGGATACAATTGAAACAATGATAGGAATGGTTACTGTGCACCTGGGAAATGTGGGATTTGCTATAAAATAATTTTAGGATATTATTCACATAACTTTTAGGTGAATAATATCCTAAAATAATTTTTTACCAAAGGGATAAGGGCTAACATCTTGATTTATTTTCAGAGAAATATCTAAGATAGGAGTTATACTAATGCAATAATATAAGCTCTGTTTTTAAGTGGCCACATGTACTATGTTAATGTTTTGCTTGTCAGTCTCCTATAAGAAAAGTTGACTTCTACCCAAGCTTGTCAAAAAGCAAATATGTGTAAGTAGCAAACTGTTTCACAGTCCAGTGTGCTATGTTTGAACAAGTGAATGCTTATGCTGTGAGTATTTAGTTTACATTTTAAACAAAGAACTATGTTGCATGTTTCTGATGTTTTCAACTTTCCCACCTGCTCAAAAATCTACATATTGAACATTAACTAATGACATGGAAAAATGTATGTAATCAATCTCTGTTCAATTTTTGTCCTGGATGTGTGTCAGTGAGGAATTTGGTTTCCTGTAAGAATAGGGCATACACAGTAGGGGCTAAAGTCAATGTAATCTTTGGATTTTATGATCCAAGTTATCTGATTATATTCCACTAATAGTTTGTAAACACAGATCTACTTCTAATTCCCATCAATATCTCCCACAATTAATGAAAACTTTTATTTTGTTTTAACAAAGGGGATCTAGAATGGCCTAGAACTTTCTAGGTAATAAGAGCTGTCCTCTATTTTGAAGTGTAAAACTGTTTTAAAACAAGAGCTATCAGCATTTTGTGGTTTAAAATCTCATGTTTTTATTTTTTCTTTGATGACATAGTTCCTTAAAGTTGACAGTGAAGTGTATACTTTCACTTATTGAAAGAAAAGGTAGAGCAACTGAAGATTAATAGTAGCCAACCTGTGACTCCTTTATCAGAGGCAGTGACATTTTGGTTGAAGATGCTCTGATTGCAACTGTTTAAATATTTTTTTCTAATCTCTCTCCTTCCCCTACCCCCTGGATATTCTCTGCTGAACATGAAATGATTTCAAGGAAAATATGATGGTTTCAAACGCAGAACAGAACTGTTAAAAGACAGAATTCTAGGCTCACTGCTGTAGCTACAGTCACTTGGTATGTGACCTCATCTATATCATTAAATTTGTATCTATAAGACTTACTCTTATTTTATCAAAACATGATGAATACTTAAGACAATTAAAGTATTTGGAAATTAAAGTTGCTGCATAACTCATGATGTGGTGTTTTGGAATAATTATTGCAGCATTTCCTCTTAGCAATGACAGTTAATAAATCATTTGGCTCAATGGTAAGAAAAGCTACTAATTATGCTAAGGGAACATTGTCCTGATAGAATT
The DNA here is from genome assembly GCF_943737965.1 of Phodopus roborovskii. Classification (NCBI taxonomy): domain Eukaryota; kingdom Metazoa; phylum Chordata; class Mammalia; order Rodentia; family Cricetidae; genus Phodopus; species Phodopus roborovskii. The sequence continues at coordinate 1,437,553 of NW_026126436.1, forward strand.
CTGTGTTTTGTTCCTGGTAACTCATTTAACATGGTCTCTTTTTCTTGCCATGCAGTGCTTTGCCAGCATTTTCTTTAATCTTATCAGACCTGTTTGATGTAATTGAGTAGTCACTTTACAAGAATGTCATTTTTCTTGCATCTCCTCAATAAAGTAATATAATTAAGATTATGCTAAGCAGAAAAGATTGCTAGAATACCAGACAAGAATGATGGTCTAAGAAATCCCCAAATTAGGATTGTTGCAGTCAATATAAATAACTGACATTTAGGTGACCTAATTAAATCAAATTACATCTCTGTGGGGGGAAGCTATGATTTTAAACATGGGATGGTCTTAAGAATTAATAAGCAAAATATATCTGAGATAGCAGTGTTTATTATTTTCCAAAAATAAAAATCATGAAGAATTTTGCTATTGACAAAATAGTATTCATTAAATGAAACAACCACGGGGTTTTGAAATACATGAGTAATAGATTGCGGCTGTTAATAAACTATAACAACATAGCAGTCACATGCTGTTGATGGCTCTTAGAAGTCTTTGTTCCTCCTGGGTCACAGAATCATCTCTGCAAGAGGGAGAGCTCATGGGTCTTTAATGAGGTAAAATAAGCTTGATGTGTGCAGAACATCTTCATCAGTTCCTGAAACATGGTCAAAACTTCATAAACTTCTACCTCACACTCTTCCATTACTTTGTACACCCAAGTACCAAGATAATAAAAACAAGAAGGCTAGAGGCATTGTGCAAAATAAAACTTTAAATTTATCTTGCCAGCAGTTCACATAATTTACTTATGCAATTCCATGAGGAAACAAATATTTTGCACATGAAAATTGCTTTTCTTATTCCAACAGCTTTTCATCTCCCCTTCTTATGAAATAGTAAGTTTCTATAAAAAATTTCTCAAGAGTTCAGAAATGTGCTTTCACTTGGAAACGTATTTATTATGCTCTAATAAATTTGGATTGTATTCATTATGTCAAACATCTTTCAGAAAGAACAAGGATAAGATATGGTGACCATTGAGGGGAGCTGAAGAATTTAGTACCTTGAATACAATGGCTACTTACATTAGTGGAAAACCATCTAAAATAGACCTTGAGGTGAATAATTTTAAGGTTCAAACAAGAACAGGCTTGCCAAACTTTGTTGCACCTACATTAAAACCCTATTTCAGATGCCCAAACTGAAAGACCCTATACATCATGTAAAACATAGGAAACGTTTTGTTAAAATCATTGTCTAGTGAAGCCTTGTGAGTTGAGTATTCCTAAATGTTTATTTTCTTAATGAGAATAGAGATGAGATTATTAATGAACATGTATTAGAATCAACTGTTCCATTGGGAAATGTAAGATGCTCAACATATTTTCCTACAGCATGGTGGAAAAGAGTAGTAATTATAAAATTCCACCATCTAAGTTCAAAAACAGTGCCCATCAACTAAGCTCAAAGCTATTCATAATATATTAGCTATAAGTAAATATTAATAATGATTATCAACTTGATAGACTCTAGAATCTTCTAGAAGACAAATTGCATGCCTGTGAGGGAGCTTCTATATTTGGTTAATTGAAGTGAGGAGACCCCCTTACTTATGGTTGGTACCATTCCATGGACTGGGGTCTCAGAACACAGAGGAGCAAGTAACCTGAGCACAAGCATTCATCACTCTCTGCTTCCCAACTGTAGATTCAATGTGACCAACTACCTAAGTTTCTTGTTGACATTCCTCTCTTTTCATGGTAGTCTATACCAGGAACTGTGAAGCAAAAGAACCCTTTCTGCCTTAGGTTGCAGGCATCTTGTCATGTAATGAAGAAAACTAACTAATATACTGAGCTATTAATTTAGACTCTTGCTTTTCCCACCCACAAAATGTAAAATGTAGTTGCATTTACTGCAAGTTTGTTGTAGAAATTAATGAGAAAACATACATGAACTATTGACAATATATCCTCATGGGACATGTTCAAAAAGCATCACAGACATTGTCATGAACATATGTATTTTCTGGCAGTATTCAGTATATGTGAATTCAATCTAATAATGCTATATGACATAACTCTCCAATATTCCAGTTAACCATTAATTTAAAAAAATTCATATGAAAATGCTGTTCTTACTTAAAACAACCTACATTAAATATTTATTGACATAAGAGGGAGAGATTAACAATCCATAGTGGGTAATTAACAAACACAGTAGCCTCAGGTTATGGACTACAGTTTTATATAAGTTTCTTTGTACAGAGTGTGGTTATAAACTACAGTTTTATATATTTTTTTCATGCAAGAATATAGTTAATTAACATCATGTAGTCTTAACAAAATGCATTGAAACTACTTGGGATGATAATATATGTAGGTTTGGTTTTCAGAATAGCAAGCAGCTATATAATTTATCCAATGTCTATGGTTGACTAACTAACCCCCACCAATCCTTCTTTACTGTCAAAAATAGTAATTGCTACTATTTATTTAGCAAATACTAAATGATAATTATCATATTCGTGTGTGTGTGTGTGTGTGTGTGTGTGTGTTTTCACATGTATGTGTCAGGGAGCATACATTTGTATGCATGTAAAGGTCAAAGGTAACGTCAGATAGTATCTACTTCATTTTTTCTTTGTCCTATTTTTGAGGCAGGGTCTCTCACTGAAATTAGAGCTCACCTACTCAGCTGGATTTGTTTGACAGCAAGCTCCAGAAATCTTCCTATCTGTGATGCTCTAGCACTGGCTTTACAAGGCATACTGGCAAATCTGTTTTGTATGTGTATCCTAGGTAACCAACCATCAGACTTAATTGTGGCTTGGAAAGTATTTTGTCCACTGAGCCAACTCCAAGCTGAACATTATTTCATTATTTTTAAAAGTGATTCTATAGATTTTATTTATTTTATTACTTTTTGCATAAAAGCATTTTGCCTAAATGTATGTATGCATGTCACTTGCATGTCTTGTCTCTGTGGAGGGCACAAGAAGGGGCAAATGCCCTGGAACTAATTTGAAGTACTGAGTTAATGATTGCTGAAAGCTACCGTGTGGGTACAGGGAACCAAATCATGATATTCAGCAAGAATAGAACAGGAAGTGTTAGTTTATCATCATCATTGCATTTTAGTTTTTCTTATCTAAAATTATTTTAAAATATAAATACATTTTGATCACATTCCAGACCCTCCTCTTTCCTACCCATCCACCTTTGTTATAAAAAGCAAAAATAAAAAAAGAAACCCAATACAACAACAAAGTACTTCCAAAGCAAGAAAACAAAATAAAAATATGTACATAAAAAATGAAATATAAAACTGCAACCAAATAAAACACACAAAAAAGAAAACATGTGGTGTCCAATAATATGTTGGTCAGCTTTTTCTGAACATGAAGCCTGCCCTGGAAGTTGATATATCTAGTACCATTCTATTGGAGTTGATTTCCCTCTACCAAAAGGTGTAAGTGATAATTAAGTTGTTACCCTTTACCCTGGTGGCTTTTTTTTTTAAATATAATGATATAAAATACAATAAGACAAAACAAAGTTATCACTTTTGAGCTGAACAGGATAAACTCACATGAAGAAAAGAAGCCAAAAGTAGGCACAAAAGTCAGAGACCCATTTGTTTGCTTACTCAGGGGCATTTGAGGTATAGAATGGAACCATACTATAGTAACTTTCTAAAATATGTACATATATGAAGGCAATCTAAACAAAATCCCCAAATAATTGGGGAAGAGGAATCCCAAGTGTCCATCTCTTGTCACCCAAAGGGGTCCTGCAGGAATCCCCAAACAGCCCCAGACTGTTGCCAAGACTATAGATTGCTCTCCATAAACTGATAGCAATGTCCCATTGCTGAAGAAAACAACTATACTGAACATGGAAATGTCAAGCTGGTGACTACATAAAATCTTTTCTCTCATGTTCCAGCATCATTGGTATAGGAAAGTATTCAGCACATCATAAAATTGTAACATAACCACCAACCCAGACACAAACACTTTTTCTCCAATGGTGTTCTGACTATAAAATATGCTAGGATAAAGACTGTGAGAGTAACCAACCAATAACTGGTTTGACTTAAGGCCCACTCCATGAGATGGAACTCATACCCAACACTGCTTGGGTGACCAAGAAACTGAGACAAGATATAGCCCAGGAGCCTAGGAGAAAATCAAATAAGATTAGTTTAAACAGACATAGAAAAATACATGGTGATAAAATTACTCCTGAAGACATCCTGCTGTACTCACGGACCAGTGCCTTGCTCAGCCATCATCAGAGAAGCATCTTTCTACAACAAATGGGAGCAAATACAGAGATCCCCCAGCCATTGTGCAGAGAGTGAGAGACCTCAGCATTAAATGGTATATCTCCATCAAACACCTCTTCTCAGAGCCCAGAAGAGGAGGAGGAAGTGACTAAGAGCCATGGGGGATGGAAGACACAAAAAAGAATGACCCTCTTAGTCAACTAAGCAAAGCTCACAGAAACTGAAGCCGTAAACACAGGGCTTGTATGGGTCTGCGTCAGATCATCTGTGTATATGTTATAGCTTCCAGTTTAGTGTTTTTAAGACAAGTAAGCATTTTTAAATGACAAACCATCTCTCAAACACTATTTTTCTTTTATTAGTATTACTTCATTGTTTTCATTTCCATTTCCTTCTAGACTTTCAAGTAGAAATCCTATATGGTGGCATATTCTTGTAATTCCAGGACTCTGTGGATCTAGGAGAGAGACACTAAGACCATGCTGGATTATTCTTTTCTCACTTTCATTCCCTCTTCTTCCTTTCCAAGATTCAAATATTTATTTCACCATTCCTCCCTTGTATACTTTCCTTTTAGCTTGCTTAATTTGTTTTTTTAAAAAAAGTAATGACTTTATAGTTTTCATTTCTATAATGCCCATTGCCTTCCCACCCACTACCTTACAAGTTCCCCTTCTACACAGAGAGGAGGCCATGTCATAGACATTCTTTACTAGGTGGTATCACCAAGTCTTCTTTCCTGCTAGGAGTCCCACATTCTACAGCTCTTCAAAGAATGTCTTCATACTTTTCTACAGATATGATATAAAATGGAATTAAATAAAAAGTCAATGTTCACATCTACATTTTCTCTAACTTTTTGTGAAGGTACAGTTGACAATGACACCAAATAAAACTAAAATTTTACCTAATGCTATGAACATTCAGGATAAATCCTTACTTCAACCACATATAACATAAATCTTTAATGTTGGTTCTAGAGTCCAAATTAATTCAATTGTGAAAAGTCACTTTGCCTAAGCACCTTTGTCAGTTTTGGTGCTCTGAACACAACAAAGTTCTCCCCAGAATAAAATCTACATAAACTCAAGAAAGGTTCTGGCATGTGGGATAAGACAGGAAATAAGTAGATTGGTAAATGGATGTAGTCTTTCAGATGAAGCCTCTGTTGTGGAGAAGAAAGAAAATAGGTCCATTGGAAGTTCCCTGGTAGCAGGTGAAGGGAGCAACCAGGCCTTTAAGACTCTGCCTGTTTGGTGTTTTGTGAAAGAGACCAAGCCTTTTCAGAAGGGAGTATCATCAACCTCTGGAGGTCACTTGGTATAGAAGAGACAAAGAAAGAGTATCAGTGGTACTGCTAGCAATGGTTTATCACTACACTGGAAGAGATAATGCACTTTAACCAGAATAGTAAGAGCTAATTCTTCTGATTGATGATGTCACATAAAAAGCCATTACATATTGGGAATTTTGGTGATTTCCAATTCCATTTGGGAACAAGACAGATTGTGTTTTCTGTACTCAAAAATTTGGACACACATTTTTCTACTTCTTAATATACTGGGCTTCAGATGAAATGTGAAGGCTAAAGAATGGTAACTAAATACTTGATGGGAGATGCCATTATGTATATATGTTTCTCATACTGGTTAATAATAAAGCCCTGTTGTCCAATAGGAAAGGAAGATGGGAGGGACTAGGAGACAAGGAGGAAGAGGAAGTAGTAAGGAGGAGACAAGATGGAGAGATGGAGAGAGCAGTACGCAGCAGCTGGCTCCGGGTAAGAAGACCACGTGGAAATACATAGATTAACACAAATGGGTTAATACTTAAGACAGAGCTAGCCGATAAGAAAGTAGTAACTGGCCAACAGTATAATATCAAATACAGCGTCTCTGTGCGTTATTTGGGGCTGGCGTGGCGGCGGGACAACACAAGACCAGGCAGCGGGCCGAAAAACTGTACTTCTTACAAATGGCGCCCACGTGGCTAAAAACTTACACTTAAAATTTAACAAAAGCTTAAAAAAGGGTTTTAGAAACAAAAGAACAGAGACAAACAAGGTTTCTTGGTAGCATCATTTTTCTCGGTTAAACTTTGCTTTGCGAGAGACAAACAGATATTCGCGCTTCTCCTTTAAGGGAAGATTCCTGACTCAGCATAAGTGGCAAAAAACTGCACGGCTTTTAAGAAACTCTGCTAACAATTCATTGGTGTGTACGAGAGCATGCAATGGCAGTGACCACATCTCCAATCTGGCAGCATGGGGCTGGATGGCAGTGCAGACCAAGGCAGTAAGCACAGCTCTCACTGCTGGAGGTAAAATAGCTGCCTCCATGTTTGATAAACTGCCACAGAAACAACTATAAATTTCATTTTAGTAATGTTGTTGTTTACCAGATAAAAGACTTGTGGCCAGACAAAGATAAAGATTTACAGTAATGCCAGATTCATATATAAAAAAAAAAAAAAAAAAAAAAAAAAAAACAAACCTCTAAAGGTTTACAATGTGTTTTAAAATATATGTAGACATGAAAAAAAAAATGGTTTTAAACAGACAGAGAGGAGGTGGGTGTGGTGGCACAGGCCTTTAATCCCAGCACTCAAGAGACAGAGGCAAGCAGATCTCTATGATTTGCAAAGTAAACCTGGTATGCATAGTAAATTCCAGGACAGATAAGAGTTACACACAGTGAAACCCTGTGTCAAAAAATAAAAAAATAAAAGTAATATAAACAGAGTAATAATAAAGCCACATAAAGATTAAAAAGCTCAGAGAGAATCTGGTTACTGTATGCTATTGTGTTGTCTCTGCATTGTTTGCTGAGAAAATAACAACAACTAATAAAACAAATACTGCTGGATTAATTCAATTTATATATTTTAAAAATGCTTTGACTCCAACATTTAAGTTCAAGGACAAGTTACTGGGGAAAAGGATTTCTATTTTTGTTTCCACGGAAAATAAAAAGCTGTGGATTCCTTCCAGACTAATGTGGTTTGATCAAGCCAGACCCCCTGAAACAGAGTTCCTGATGATCCAACATTCAAAACAACTTAGACAAAACAGCCTCGCAGACTACAACCAAGATTTCTGCAACTTCTTAGGATCCCCATGACAGCGCCCCCTATCAGCAGGAAGTAGTTTGGAAAGAACTACGCCCAAATTCCCAAATATTGTTTATAAATGTTTGTTTTCATTTAAATGGACTTGGTTATAAATGGTTAAGGACCACAACCAATATCTTTTTAAAGGTAAAAAGGGAATTATGGTATAGATATGCATAGTTTGTTTTAGAATGGATTTTCATTTATTGATACAATTTAAGGTCAATTTTGTGATGTGTATATTCCTCATTTTGTTTAGGTATTGTGTTTATATAGCTCATTTAAAATGTAATGTATAATTTAGTACAGATTTTAGATAGTTACTTATAGTAGTCAAAACTTATAGCTAGGTGAGTTAGGTTTTCTAGATACGCAGAGATGTATTTGAGATAGATAGGGATTCTTCAAACCTTTCAAAGACCTACAGAATATGGCATTTAAAATGGTTTAGGGTTTTTGTGACAGTGAGACATAATTGCTCTTGGCAACACCACCTGAATCAAAAAGAAAGATGAAGATGGACATTGAAGAAACTCGTTATGGAGTTTGCCTCCAATATGGCAAGACTAGCCATTTGGACAAGATACTGCTCTTGTCTGGACTGTTTGACTTTGTGCTATATAAACAGGACATGCAGGACCCACAGAAAAGTAATTGCTGATTCAAGATGGACATTGCTATAGAGTTCCTGCTTCATGGAAGAGTCTGCCAGACATTCTGCAGGACCCAGAAAAAAGTGACAGACAAACTGCCAATACAAGAAGACAGATTAAAGTCTCCTGCTTTGCTGAAGAGTCTGCCAGACACACTATGGCCTATGGGCTGAAGATGGAAGATTACAAAAGAACTTCGGGTGACCAGGCAGTAAGTTTTCTCTGTCATTTCTAGAGTATATATACTATCCTTCTGTGGTCTTTCATGGAGTTGAAGACAGATAGTTATGGTTATGGTTTTCCTTAGTTAAGCTTAAAGATAAATTACATATAGGAATTTAAACTCACAAAGATAAAATAGATGATGGAAAATTTTCTTCAAATCTTGCTAAATGTTAATGGACTAAATAGTGTTAACTGTGATTCTTATTTGATAACTGTTATGTGATATATTTTGCTATGTTAAGGTTAAAACCCTTCTTTTTATTTTAGACAGAAAAGAGGAGATGATGGGAGATGTCATTCTGTATATGTTTCTCATACTGGTTACTGAATAAATCACTGTTGGCCAATAGGAAAGGAAGATAGGAGGGACTAGGAGACAGGGAGGAAATAGGAAGTAGTAAGGACGGGTCAAGATGGAGAGTCTGGAGAGAGCTGGATGCCAGCCGCCACCCGGTAAGAGAAGGCCATGTGAAAATACATAGATCAACAGAAATGGGTTAATAATTAAGACAGAGCTAGCCGATTAGAAACTAGCACCTGGCCAACAGTATAATATCAAATACAGAGTCTCAGTGTGTTATTTGGGGCTGGCGCAGCAGCAGAACAAGACCAGTGGCGGCAGGCGGAAAAACCATACTCGTTACAAATACTTCTGTCATATAGCTGGCTTACAAAGTCATCTTCAGTAGTAGTGGCTATCCAACATGTATATCACTTTTTCTTGTATCTCTGAGCAAGAATGCTGTTAGAACAGTTTAAAAAGTAGCCCCAAACAATGCATTCTCTTAGCAGTTTTTCACTTACTCATCCATCAATTTGTTTTTCACCTACAAATCCCCACTTGCTGTATTCAGACTTGAGTACATCCTTGCTTTTCTCACCAGTACTGTAGCAGTATTTAGTAAAGTCTCCCTTACTATACTAACATCCATCAAGGTATATTTTTCTTTATAAGATGTAAACTCTAAATGTCTGTCATTGAGGAAGTTATTATGAGCTCATCTTAACCCTAGAGCAGGCTGACTCGACTCTGACTCTCCTTCCTGATATGTAAGAAGCACATTGTTTTATAAAAATATGCAAAATACAGGCTACTACTACTATGACATTTTTTGAAAATAAAAAAATTGTCACAGGAAATGCAAAGATGAATTCAGGAACAAAGTGAGTCTATTAAAAAAGGCATTTTCTCTGATTATTTCTTCACCTAAAACTTAAACTGAAATCTGGAGTGCATCTTTTAGATAAAAAGGTTGTTCTTTCCCTTCTCGATTCAACATAGTGCAGAATTAAAATGTTAACATCTTGATGCATCATCTGATTAAGGCATTACTAGGTGAGTTCTTCTCTACTTGACATTAGATGGGACTTTCTATTTTCTCTGAATCTGTTCAGAGATGATTTGTGAATAGAATTATTTTTACAATCAATTCCTGTACACATTGATGAATTAACCCTCCCCCTTTTACATCACTCACAAGCATATACCCAAAAAATACATATCAGTACATAGAGAGTATGAGGATCTATTTGTCACAGTTGCAGTAGTTTCAATTTATTTAAAAAGATTATGTCAAACCCTCCTTTAAATGCATGGGGATTAATCGACAATCTCTAAGAAAACATGAAATACAAAACAAATTCTTTTTAAGGTGCAATTCATTCAAACAGAGGATTTGAAATCTGATCAAGAGTCATTGTCAAACATTTAATGCTTGAATGGCATTAATTAGCTGAATATTGAGCTGAGAGCAAAGGGGACTCATCTACTGAATGTGTCCATAGGATTTTCCTATCAAGAGGAACCATAGAAAAAAATATCTGGAACAGCATCCTCTTCATATTTACATCTCAGTTCCTACTAGCATCTTCCTGAGAAAAACTTTATGCAAATACAAGCCTTCCAGCTTAACTGTGAAGTGATCATAAAGTGAGTCCACTTTTCCTATGGCCAAGAGCCTTTACAAAGCTCATGAACCATGAAAGTGTTTAAAAGACTCTGACTGTAAATCAACAACCAAGAATAAGTATTTCAAATACCCTGTAATCACCATTCCAGGGCTCTTTATATTCTTAGCTAACACTGGCATTTAACAAATGCTAATTCATGTTTCCCAAGTACTCACTCATCTTTCGTGGATTTGTCTATTTTTCATCATTTTCCCCCTTGTTTAGGTAATATAAGATCATAGTATTGTACTCTAAATGTCATTTCTTCCTTCTGAAATAAAATTATGAGTTATCTGGAAGGCCAGTCTAGTAGCTTTAACAATAAAATTTTCCTCACCATTAAAAACTAAAATCACTCCAAATTCATTTTGGTCTCTCCAATTTAGGCTCCAATATTCTTGTATATGAAGCTTTGGTGGGAATAGCCATGTCTTTGCTTTACATTTCACATATTCACAGAGAGTGACTTTTATTTCTGTTTTCCTATTATGCAACAACCCCTCCTCTCCGTGTGTGTACATACTGGTTTATACAGTTAGTGATAGTCCTTTCACCATGGAATTTGTGCTATGGCATTTACTAAAGATAAGCTTTCCTGATTCATGTTAGAGTTCTAAGATAATAGATATATGACAGTTATGTGGAAATGATTTACAATAATAAATGCTACATGAAAACATAGGTTTTGAGTTGAAAGTAAAATATTTCTGACACAGGATGTTGGTAACAACAGAAAGCATAGACCTGTCCAGGCATGGGTTGTACTGACAAGAGACCCACAACAGTGCTGTGTTTCTTGAGAGCAAATAATAGTTTTCCTTTTCTCAACATAAAAGCTGTGGGAAAAAATGACATAGTGAGAAATTAATGTACAGTAAAATCAAGTATTTTATATGTAAGGCAGCCATGTCCTATGATGGAAGGAGTAGAATATGAGTTTCGTAGATTAGTGAAATGAAGCCAGTGACCAAACTAAATGGATGGATTGTTACACGCAACTTCCCACCAGCCTGATCCCAGAGTTGTATCAGTCCCAAAATAACACACATAGACTCTATTAATTATAAATCTGTTGGCCAATAGCTAGAGTTTCTTATTGGCTACCTCTGTCTTAGCTATTAATTCATTTCTGTCAATCTAAGCATTCCCACGTGGTCTTACCAGAGAGAGAAAGGGCCCAGTCCTCTTCTCTCACATCCTATACCTCCCAGAATCCTCCTTGTCTCCTTGTACCACATATCTTGCCTTCATATTTGCTAACAGTGCTTTATTCATTAACACTAAGAGAAACATATTTACAGAATGGCATCTCCTATCATCTCCTCTTTTCTGTCTAAAATAAAAAAGAATGGTTTTTACTTTAAATTAGGAAAATATATGACAAAGGTTATCAAATAAGAACTACAGTTAATAATATTTATTCCATTTAACATTATCAGGAATTAAATAAATATTCTATCATCTATCCTATCTTTGTGAGTCTAAAGTCTTAGATGTAACTTATCTTTAATCCTAACTACAAAAACTATAACCATAACTGTCTGTCTTCAACTCCATCAAAGACCACAGAAGGACAATATATACACTCTAGAATTGACAGAGGCAACTCGCCTGGTCAGTCACCCATTGTGCTTCTGCAGTGTTCCATTTTCAGCCCATAGGCCACAATGTATCTGGCAGACTTCTATGCAAAGAAGGAAACTTTAAACTGTCCACCTGTATTGGCAGTTTGTCAGTCATTTTTCTCAATGTCCTGTACAACATCTGACAGACTCTTCCATGAAACAGAAACCCCATAACAATGTCCATCTTGTTTTAGCAGTCACTTTCTTGTGGGTCCTGAATGTCCATTTTATACAGCAAAAAGTCAAATACTCCAGGCAAGAGCAGTTTCTTGCCAAATGGCTAGTATTACCATATTATGAGTGAACTCCGTAATGACTTTCTTCAATGTCCATTTTCTTTTGTGACACACTTGGTGTTACCAGGAGCAGTTATGCCTCACTGTCAAGAAAAACCCTAAACCATTTTAAATGCCATATTCTATAGGTCTTTGAAAAGTTTGAAGAATGCCTATCCTAATGAAATATATATCTGTATATCTAGAAAACTAACTTAACTATAAGTTTTGACTATTATAGGTAACTATCTATAATTTGTACTAAATTATACATTACATTTTTAAATGAGCTATATAAACACAATACTTAAACAGGAGAAATATACATATCACAAAAATGACCTTAAATTTAAGTCAATAAGTGAAAATCTATTCCAAAACAAGGTATTCATTTCTATGCCAAAATCCCTTTTACCTTTAAAAACAGACTGGTTGTGATCATTAGCCAATTATAACCAACCCCATTTAATTGAAAACAATCATTTAAAAACAATATTTGGGAATTTGGGTGTCGTTCTTTCCAAACAGCTTCAACACTGTAATACCATGGGAATCATAAGAAGACACAAAAATCCTGGCTGTAGTGTGCAAGGCTGCCTTGTCCTAGCTGTTTAGAATGTTGGATTACCTGGGACACTGTTTCAGGGGGCCTTGCTTGATCAAACCATGTTAGTGTAGAAGGAATCTGTAGCTTTTCATTTTCTGTGGAAACAAAACTAGAAATTCTTTTCCATAGTAACCTGCCCTTAGACTTAAATTTTGAAGTTTAAGCATGTTTAAAATATAAAATTGAACTAATTCAGCAGCACTTATAATCAAGTGTACTTTAGCAATTGTTGTTCTTTCAATTCAAACACAGCACCATAGCATATAGTATCCAGATTCTCTGTGTGTTTTTCATCTTTAGGTGACTTATTTATTAACCTATTTCTTTTACTTCAATATTTTTTATTTTTTGAGACAGGGTTTCTGCGTGTACTTTGGATGCCCTGGAATTTACTCTGTACAGCAGGTTGGCCTTGAAATCACAGAGATCTGTTCACCTTTGCTTCCCAAGTGCTAGAATTAAAGTCATGTGCCACCACACCCAGCCACTCTCTTTCTCTTTGTTTTTTTTTAATTTTATTTTAAACCACTTTATAATGATTCTTTCTCTCCCAAGCCTACGTATATGTTAAAGCACACTGTAGACCTTTAGAAGTTTTTCTTTATCCTAATTTGTCTACACTGTAAATCTTTATCTTTTTCTGACCATGAGTCTTTTATCTGCTAAACAACAACATTGCTAAAATTAAAGCACTGGCTGTTTATGCATCTGGCTTTCCAAGATGGTGGGGGTACATTTACTGCCAGCACTGAGAGCTGTGCTCACTGCCTTAGTCTATGCAGCCATCAAGTAGTATGTTGCCAACTTGGAAAATGTGGTCACTGCCATTGCCAGCTCTTGTACACACCATTAAGCTGTTAGCAGGGCCCATTTAAAGAGCCCTTGGGATTTTGCCACTTAAGCTGAGTCAGGAAACCTCCCCTTAAAGGAGCAGCACTAGTCTCTGCTTGTCTCTAGCAAAACAGAGCCCACCAGAGAAAATGCTCCTACCAAGAAGCCTTGCCTGTCTCTGTTGCTTTGTTTTTAAAATCACTTTTAAGCTTTTGTTATGTTTTAAGTGGAAGTTATTAGTACCTATGTTGCAGGCACTATTTTGTTATAAGCAGTTTTCTGCCCTCCTGGTCCACAAATGCATCAGCCCCAAATAACATGCAGAAACAGTGTATTAATTATGAAACCATTGACCAATGGCTAGAGCTTCTTATTGTCTAGCTCTGTCTTAGCTATTAACTCACTTCGATCAAACTAATTGTTTCCACATGGCCTTACTGGAGAGTCCGGACCTCCTTTCTCATGTCCTACACATTGACTCTTCTCTACTACATTTCCCAGAATCCTCCGTGTCTCCTAGGATTGCCTATCCAATAAGGGGAATATAAGAAGAATAGAAGTGTCCTGGTTAGGTTTCAATCACTCTGACAACTACCTTGACTGAAGCAACATGGGGTTTAAGGGTTTATTTCATCTTAAATTTTACAGTCCGTCATCAGGAGAAGCCAAGGTAAGAACTAAAGCAGGGAAGATACCTCGAGTCTAGAGCTGAAATAGAAACCAGAGAGAAATGGTGTTTTGCTGAGTTGGTGTCCAGGCTCACTCAGCTTGACTTCTTATACAACCCAGAACTCCCTGTCAAAGAATAGCACTACCTACATGGACCTGGGTCCTCCTACATCAAACATTAATCAGGAAATTACCCAGCAAATGTGCCTATGGACCAATCTGATGTATGCATTTTCTCAATTCAAGTTCCCGCTTCCTGCCCTGTGCCCTGACAAAACCTAACAAGAATAGCCACACAGCAAATAAGTTTGAGAGAACAGCCTAGATGATATGCAGTACAAGGGGAGAAGGAGTGAAGTTCTGAAATGTAGACCTTGATGGAAACAGAAGGTAAAATTTAGAAAGGCAAGGAAATGGTAAGTAAGCATTTTGATGAGGTTATTGAAGAGGGTATGGAAACATTTCCACCTTAGAACCAAGATTCCAGTTTGATTAAACACAGAGATCAAAGCCCTACAAATCAAATTAAAACTATGTACAGACTGACAAACTTTTCACTGTGAAACTATTGAATATATTCTTAGAAATTATGGGATTGAGAAATCTATCACCTGAGGAAAAATTCATACTGATAGTTGGATATATAAGAACAAAATGTAGCAGAATATTTGAAACTAAGAAGAGAGAATTAGGTGTTGTTAAGACATCAGTTGAAGCTTTCAGAGTAAATGAGACTGTCTAGGACAAGCAGAGAGACTAAGAAGCATTTAGAAGGTAAACTGTCAGCAAATACCATGTGAACTCTCAGACATTAACTTAGTTCAACCTTTTATTTCACAAATTCTGGCTGCTTCTTATGTACATTTGCTTCTCTCTAGGTTTGGTGTATTTCTTCTTTCTTTTTTGAATGAGAGACTGGAGTTCTGGGTACCAAAGCTGAACTATTAGAGAAAGCAAACCGTGTCAATATGAATTCCCTTCAAAATTTTGGATGTGACCATACATTATCCACCTCTTTTTCTACTTTAATCTGAAGGAGAAAGCAGTCCCAACATTGCAGAGATATTCATTTTGAATTGACCAACCTTTTGAGACTATTTTATTAGGAGAAAACCACAGAATGAAAATACATGAATAAACTGCCATGTACAGTTTTGGAGTATTAATTAATAATTTATTTACTCCTCTATTGTCACATGCATTCAATAAATGCATATGGAGAGCTCTTTTATGTGAAGAATATAGTAGAGAAATGGATAAGACCTAATGTTAATCCTGGAGGCTTTTAAACTCTAAAAGAATGGCATTAGATTGTGCTCTAAATATCTCAAATTAAAATGGAAAGACATCTGCAGACTTTGAGAACAAAAAGCTATTCCATCAATAACTTGTCTCTGTTTACTTTTATCTTAAAATGCAGCACTTGTGGGTATAACACATTCAATGTGTATGAAGACTTTGCTGCCTAAATAAGACTACTGCCAAATATTGGCTGGGTGCTTGGATAGGATGGTTTTCAGACTTTTTGTCATTCCAGTCAAATAAAGTCTTAATGAAGTCCCCCTAAACATAGAAGTTCAACCCAAGCAGTAAAGTAGGAATATCTCCCTTCATTTAAATGAAAATTATTTTCTTATGTTACTGTTTTGAAAAAATAATTCACAAAAATAGCAATATATGTATATATACATAGATGGTTGGTCAAAGTTTAATTCTTTAATTCATGAATACTCTTCCTGTATTCTAGATTAGCCATTCAAAACCCCACCATTTAAAAAGAACATTCTTTTTTCTTTCCATCGTCCAGTACCTCTTAAAATTAAATCAGCTTTTAGTCTCAGGATATTTAATTTTTGGTTCACTTTCTATTCTTTAATATACATGTTATATATTTGCTATTCAAATCGAGGGTACAGTGAATTCTTAATAAATGCTTTTTCCCACAATGGTCATATTTAAAATAATAATCAAAGTCTTTAAAATGAATGCATAGTTATTTACAAGACATTTAATCTCTTTTCAATTTTCCATCATTTTTATCTTTATGCCTTACTCTTTCAAATCTTCATGAAGTGTTTTACCTGGAGATAAAACAATCTGAATTTGAGTTTGTCAGTTGCTTTCCTCCATAGTCATCAATGTGTCAGGTTAACAATGAGTCAAACAGCTCATAGTTTTTAGATTAACAATACTGAGAATATGTTAATTTTCAATTATTAATACATGAACTGACCTGTGGTTTTTAACATATGGTTATTGAAATGCTTTATTTGAAATAAAAGTAGAAGAATAAATCAAGTAAAATAATTCTGTAAATATTAGATACTTGCATTCACAGTGAAGTTGTTCTCTTTTTGCCAAGGCATTATTAAAGCAAATATGAAACATTAAAGACACAACTCAAACATTTACAATAATGCAAACACAAATAAGAAAACAAACTGTAAAGAGAAGCAAAATGTTCAACCGCCTTTGTTGAGAACATCTATCTGAGCTGTGAGAGTTCGGTATCAGGCAGAGTGGAGAGAGTTCTCTAAACAAAGATGAAGTGCCAGCCCATAAACCAATTCCATTTTCATGTCTTTTTGTTGCTGTAGTAAATTCTGTCCCTGTAAAGAAGATGATTCATTGCAATTGTGGAACCATTTTCATGTGAACAATCAACACAGATGATTTGCTATGAATAATACTGTTGAAATTGATTTTGGTTCAAATATTAGCAAGATATATTTGCCATATCTTGCTTAGGCTTTAAAGGAATTGGACTATACTGTTGATTGTCCTGCTTTTCTAAAATTCTCTTAAGACTAGAGACTATTTGAACATGCCCTGCTTTATCAGTCAATACAATATCCATCCTTCCTCCTTTGTACAAAATACGGAGAATTTTCTAAATGAAACTATCTTTCAATATATTGTATTCAATGAAATTGGTCACTTAAGAAAGGGACATTTTACTATCTAAAGCTCGTAATTAGACATTCAGGGCATATTTATATCTGAAGTTTTGTAGAAGAACACCTACCTCTCAAACATGAGTTTCAAAACAATATAATGTGATACCTAACATCAGAAAGTATAGCCTTTACTTACCACTTCACTGCTGTGTAGTTGCATGTGCTATGAAAAGCTAAATACATTCTAAATTATTCTCATTTGATCAAATGGGACTAGTCAGATGGTTCTCCAAGTTCAACCAACATAAACAAAACAAAACAAAACAAAATTTGTATAGTTTCCTTTCTAAATAAATGTATTCTCCTTCAGCCCCAGAATATCTCAAGAGAATTTACCCAAATGTGCCTGCTGCTTTGGTACACACACACACACACACACACACACCATTGTTGTGTACATTTAACAATCACTTCATATCTAAAATGCTCTGACATTTTCTCAAACTAGAGCTTGAGAACCTCAGCTTGTGTTTAAAATTAGTTCTTGGGAGACAATTTCCAGTGGAAGGTTGCTGTTTCTTCTGTCTGCTGCATTCATAATGTAGGCTGACAAGAAAAAAAAAACAGAAGAAGAAGAAGAACCATCAAAGGGAAAAATATTAGCAGGGAAGGTAGAAAGGCCATGCAAACGAGAGCTCAATTACAGGAGAGCTGTCTCCAGGAGCCCAGAGTCATGCTCTTTAACATTCTAAGTGATTGGTTTGTGCAGTGAACCAAACCTGAACAGTTCCAATGTTTGAAAATGCAATGACTTAAATAGAAATACTAATATACCCTTCAAGGTCATGGAATAGTTTCTTGGCCTTCAGAAACATATAACATCTGTGAGAACATGTAAGTCAATCTGATGACCCTTTATAACCTTAAGATGCATTTTACTCTTTTTTTTTTTAAATGTATTAAAATATGTTAATATCAGCTTTGGAATCAAATTGATTCATTTTCAAAATCTGCTTTTTATAAACTTCCCTTTCATTTGCAGAATGACCAAGAAGTTGTTCTAAATTACCATATTTTCTAACTGAATACAATTAAAGAATTGAAGTACAAAAGAGTCATCAAAACAAGAGTCTATGAAAGAAATGTAAGAATAGATATCAATTGCTAATAGTAATCTAAAATTTAACTTAAACTCATCCATAAAATTGTATAATTGTTAAGAATTAGGTTTTAATCCTCAGGAACATACTCTAGAAATTCACTAAGTTGTTTCTAACTATTTTAGTAGAAAAAGAAAGAATTTTTTTGTTTTCATTTTTTTCTTGCTTTCTCTTTTTGAGAACTGTACTTAAATAAGAAACAAGCTTGTTTTACATATCAATCCCAGTTCCCAAACCCTCCTGTCCTTCCCTGTTTCCCCCACCATCCCCTTTCTGCTTCCCAGTGAGGGGTAAGGCCTTCCATGGGGAGTCTTCAAAGTTTGTCATATCATTTGGAGCAGGGCCTATGTCCTCCCCCCATGTGTCTAGGCTGAGAGAGTATCCCAGTATGTGGAATGGGCTCCCAAAGTCCATTCCAATACTAGAGATAAAATACTGATCCACTTCCAGAGGCCCCATAAACTGCCTAGTCCTTCCAATTAATACCACATTCAGGGAATCTGTGTTGATCTTATGCTGGTTTCCCAGCTATCAGACTAGAATCCATGAGTTCCCCATTGTTCAGGTCAGCAGTTTTGGTGGGTTTCTCCAGCCTGGTCTTGACTCCTTTGTTCATCATTCCTCCCTGTCTCAAACTGGCTTAGTGTTTACTGTGGGTGTCTCCTGCTTTAATCAGCTACTAGATGAAGGCTCTAGAATGGCATATAAGATAGTCAACAATCTCATTATTGGGGAAGGGCATTTAAGGTAACCTCTTTACTATTGCTTAGATTGTTATTAGCAGTCATCCTTGTAGATCGCTGGAAATTTTCCTACTGCCATATTTCTCTTAAACCCTATAATAGCTTCCTCTATTATGGTATCTCTTTTCTTGCTATCCTCTATTCTTTCATTTACTCAATCTTTCTGCCCCATCATGCCCACCTCTCCCCTTCCCTTCCTCCTAACTCCCTCTCCCCACCCTCATGCTCTCAATTTCTTAGATCTTGCCTCTTTCCCTGACTCCAAGGGATCATGTATGTCTCTCTGAGTGTCATTCTTGTTGCCTAGCTTTTCTGGCAGTGAGGATTGTAGGTTAGAAATCCTTTGCTCTATGTCTAAAAGCAATATATTAGTGAGTACATACCGTGTTTGTCTTTTTGTGACTGAATTAACTCATTCAGGATGGTTTCCTCTAGTCAATCAATTTGCCACCCAATTTAAAGAATCCATTGGTTTTTTTTTTTTCCCCATTGAGTAGTATTCCATTGTATAAATGTACCACATTTTCTCCATCCATTCTTCAGTTGATGGGCATTTAGGTTGCTTCCAGATTCTGGCTATTACAAATAATGCTGCTATGAACATAACTGATGCCCTTGTTGTAAGCATGTTCATCTTTTGGGTATATGCCAAAGAGTAGAATTACTGGATCTTGAGGTAGACTGATTCCACTTCCCTGAGGAACCCTCCATACTGATTTCCAAAGTAGTTGTACCAGTTTGCACTCCCACCAACAGTGTAGGAATGTACCCCTTCCTCCACATTCTCTCAAGCATAAAATGTCTTTGGTGTTTTTGATTTTAGCCATTCTGACAGGAGTAAGAAGGTATCTCAGATGGTTGTTTTGATCTGCATTTCCCTGATGGCTAAGGATGTTGAGTACTTTCTTAAGTGTCTTTCAGGCATGTTGGATTTCTCTACTGAGAATCCTCTATCTAATTCTGTACCCCACTTTTTAATTGAATTATTTGGTGTTTTGTTAACTAGCTTCTTCAGTTCTTTGTATATTTTGGAGATCAGCAGATGTGGCATTGGAGATCTTTTCCATTCTGTGGGTAGCCGTTTTGTCTTCTTGACTTTGTCCTTTGCCTTACAGAAGCTTTTCAATTTCAGGAGATCCCATTTATTAATTATTTATCTCAGTATCTGTGCTACTTGTGTTATGTTCAGGAAGCAGTCTCCTAGACCAATTCATTCAAGAATACCTCCCACTTTCTCTTCTAAGTATTTCAGTATGGCTGGGTTTATAATGAGGTCTTTTATGCATGGTGAGGTTTTGTGCATGGTGATAGATAAGAATCTATCCAGAGTCTTTTACAGGTTAGCATCCAATTGTTCCAGCACCATTTGTTGAAGATTTTTTTTTCTATTTAATTTTAAGTTCTTTGTCAAAAATCAGGTGTTCATAGTTGTGTGGGTTAATAATAGGGTTTTAAATTTGATCCCATCTTCCTGTCTATTTTTGCGCCAGTACCAAGCTGTTTTCAAGATTATAGCTCTATAGGAGAACTTGAAGTTAGGGATTGTGATGCCTCCAGAAGGTCCTTTATTATACAAGGGTTGTTTTGGCTGTTTTGGGATTTTGTTATCCCATATGAAGTTGAGCATTGTTCTTTCAAGGTCTGTAAAGAATTGATGGGGATTGCATTGAATCTGTAGATTAATTTTGACAAGATTGACAATTTTAATATATTGATCCTGCCTGTCCAAGAGCATGGGAGATCTTTCCATTTTCGCATATCTTTTTTAATTTCTTTCTTAAAAGACTCAAAGTTCTTATTATAAACATCTTTCACTTAGCATTACCCTAAGATATTTTATTTGTGGCTATTTGTTTGTGGCTATTGTAAAAAATGATGTTTCTCTGATTTCATTCTATAGGGCTACTAATTTTTTTTGAGTTAATCTTGTATCCTGACACTTTGCAGAAGGTAATCATCAGCCATGGGAGTTCCCTGGTAGAAGTTTTCGTGTCACTTATGTAATCTATCATATCATCTGCAAATAGTGATAGTTTGATTTCTTCCTTTCCAATATGTATCGCCTTGATCTCCTTTAGCTGTCTTATTGCTCTAGCTACAATTTCAAGTACAATATTGAATAGATATGGAAAGAGTGGACAGCCTTGTCTTGCTCCTGAGTTTAGAGAAATTGCATTGAGTTTCTCTCCATGTTGTTTGGTTTACTGTATATTGCTTTTATTATCATGTTTAGGTATGTTCCTGTTATCCCCAATCTCTCCAATATCATAGTTATGAAAGGGTGTTGGATTTTGTCAAAGGCTTTTTAAGCAAGTTGTGAAATGATCATGTGGGCTTGTTTTGTTTTGTTTTTCAGTTTGTTTATGTGTTGGAGTACATTTATAGATTTTCATATGTTGAACCATCACTGCATCCCTGGGATGAGCCTATTTGATCATGGTGGATAATTTCTCTGATATATTCTTGGATTCAATTTGCCAGTATTTTATTGAGTAGTTTTGTATCAATGTTCATGAGGGATATTGATCTATAGTTCTCTTTCTTAGTTGTGTCTTTGTGTGGCTTGTTTACTAAAGTAATTTTAGCCTCTTAAAATGAGGCTGGCAATGAACCTTCTGCTTCTATTGTATGGAACATTTTGAGGAGTATTGATGTTAGCAGTTCTTTGAATTTCTCGCAGAATTCTGAACTGAAACCATCAGGCCCTGGGATTATTTTGGTTGGGAGACTTTTGATGACTGCGTCTATTTCATTAGGGGTTATAGGTCTATTTAAATTGCTTATTTATTCTTGATTTAATGTTGGTAAGTGATATCTAAGCAGAAAATTGTTCATTTTCTTTGAATTTTTGAATTTTGTGGAGTACAGGTTTTCATAGTATGACCCGAAGAGTCTCTGGATTTCCTCGGTGTCCATTGTTATGTCCTCCTTTTTCCTTCTGATCTTGTTAATTTGCATATTCTCTCTCTGTCTTTTGGTTCCTTTAGATAAAGGTTTGTTTATCTTGTTGATTTTTTCGAAGAACCAAATCTTAGTTACATTGATTCTTTGTCTTGTTTACCTAGTATCTAGTTTATTGATTTGAACCCTCAAATTTTTTTTTTTTTTTTGGTTGTTGTAGAGCTTTCAGTTGTATTTTTAATTCTCCAGCTTCTTCATGTGGGCACTTAGTGCTATGAACTTTCCTTTTAGTACTGCTTTCAAAGTGTTCCATAAGTTTGGGTATATTGGTACTTCATTCTCGTTGAATTCTAGTAAATTTTTAATACCCTTTTATTTCTTCCTTGACCCAGGAAAGGTGGAATTGTGCATTGTTCAATTTCCATGAGTTTGTAGAGTTTCTGCAATTTGTGTTGTTGCTGAATTCTAACTTTATAGCATGGTGATCTGATAAGATACAGGAGGCTATTCTAAGTTTTTGGACCTCTTTCGGTTACTATATTGCCAAGTATGTGGTCTATTTTAGAGAAGGTTCCTTGTGGTGCTGAGAATGTTTATTCTTTTGTGTTTGGATGGAATGTTCTATAAATGTCTGTTAAACCCAATTGGGTCATAACTTCTCTTTGTTCCTTTTTTTTTTTTTTCCTTAAGCTTCTGTCTGGTGGATCTGTCTAGTGTGCAGAGTGGGGTGTTGAAATCACACACATATAAGTGTACAAGATTTTATGTGAGCTTTGAGTTTTACTAATGTTTCTTTAACAAATGTGGGTGCCTTTGTATTTGTGGCATAGATGTTCAGAATTGAGACTTCATCTTGATGGATTTCTCCTATGATTAATAAGAACTGACCTTCTTCATCTCTTTTGATTGATTTTAGTTTAATGTGTAATTTATTAGATATTAGAATTGCTACACCTGCTTGTTTCTTGGGTCCATTTGATTGGAAAATCTTTTTCCAACCCTTAACTTTGAGGCAACTTCTGTCTTTGAAGATGAAGTGTGTTTCTTGTATGTAGTAGAAGGATGGATTCTGTCTTTGTAGCCATTCTGTTAGCCTGTGTCTTTTTATAGGCAAGTGAAGACCATTAACATTGAGGGATATTAGTGACCATTGATTGTTAATTCTTATTTGTTTTGGATTTTGTGGTGGTGGTGATATATGTGTGGATTTCCCCCCATTTTCCTTTTGACTGTTGGTAAATTGGGATTATCCATTGCTTATGGTTTTTGTGGGTGTAGTTGACTTCCTTGGGTTAGAGTTTTCCTTCCAGAACTTTTTGTATGGCTGGATTAGTTAATATGTATTGTTTAAATCTGCTTTTGTCATGGAATATCTTGATTTCTCCATCTATGGTGATTGAAAGCTTTGCTGAATATAGTAGTATGGGCTGGTACCCATGGTCTCTTAGTGTTGGTAGAGTATCTATGTAAGACCACATGGCCTTCATAGTTTCCATGGAGAAATCATGTGTAATTCTGATAGGTTTGTCTGTATATGTTACTTGGCCTTTTTCCTTCGCTGCTCTTAATATTCTTTCTTTATTGTTTATGTTTGGTGTTTTGATTATTAAGTGTCAAGGGGACTTCTTTTGTTATCCACTCTATTTGTTGTTCTGCAAGCTTCTTATATTTTTATTGGCATGTCATTCTTTAGGTTGGGAAAGTTTTCTTCTATGATTTTGTTGGATATATTTTCTGTACATTTGAACTGGGTTTCTTCTTCTTCTTTTACACCTATTATTCTTAGGTTTGGCCTTTTCACATTATCTCATATTCCCTGGATATTTTGTGGTAGGGATTTGTTGGATTTAAGATTTTCTTTGGTCGATGAATCGATTTCTTTTAGTGTATCATCAATGCTGGAGATTCTCTCTTCCATCTCTTGTATTGTGTTGATTATGCTTGCAACTGTTGTTCCTAATCATTTACTCAGATTTTCTATTTCCAACATTCCCTTGGTTTATGTTTTCTCTATTGTCTCTACTTTAGTTTTCAGGTCATGGACTGTTTGAATTGTTTCTTTCATATGTTTGATTTTTTTTCTTGGATTTCCTTAAGAGATTTGTTGATTTCTTGCAATTTTTTTTTTGGGGGGGGATGGGGTTTCTTCCATTTCTTTAAAGGATTTTTTCATTTCCTCTTTTATTGTTTCTATCTTCTTCATGACTTTTTTGGGGGGTTGTTCTCTCCTGCTACATCTGTGTTGGGATATTCAAGTCTTGCTCGTGTGGAGTCCTTAGACTCTGGGGGTGTAATATTGATCTTTCTGTTGTTGACTGTGTTCTTATATTGTCGTCTACCAATCCATTCTTCTAGTGCATACAGGTAGGGTCTCTTCCTCTCCTGGTGAGTAAGCCACCAAGGTTCTCTTCCAGTGGCTGCAAGGCACCTCTGATGGAGGTGAACTAAGGTGCTGGTAGACTGCAGATTGGCTCATCCACGGGGACAGGTTACCCCATGAACAGCCCCAAGTGCTCAGGAAGCTCTGAGGAGGGCTTTGGAAGGCAGGCTCCTTCTGTGAGTGGAGGCAGAAGCAGGACGCTGGCAGACTCTGGACAGGCTAGTCCAGTGGATGGCTCCCCCATGTGCTCTCAGGCCCCAGTCCTCAGGAGGCTTCAAGCAGGGCCCAGGAAGGCAGGCCAGAAACAGGCCTAAGTTTATCTCCTACAGTGGGTGGAGGCAGACCAGGTTGCTGGCAGTCTTTGGGCAGGCTAGTCTAACTCTACTCTGTTTTGTTTATTTTGTTTTGGTTTTTGTTTTATCCCCAATCTACAAGGAATTACATCATCTAGCCTTCCTCTTTAACCTTGGAGGGTTGTTTGTTGAATTTCATTTGTATGACAGGCCACAAGAAATGTGGTCAGTACTGTTTCTAACTCACAAACCCCATAACAGGTCATTAATATACTCAAAAAAATAAATAAGAAATAAAATATTAGAATTAGTCCAATTCAATGGATTGATAAATTATGTTTATGCATACCGTTTATGATCAATATTCTCTTTAACAAAGCAAGAAATTGTACAACTTTTTGCATTCCTAGTAACATGTCTTCAAGTATAATTTTATGTATGTAACAATATCAATACATGATAAATAGAATATATATGCTAATGTGAATTAATAGCTGTCATCATCATGTTATGAGTAAGTTGGAAACTCACATGAATATAAAGGAAAGCCATTCCACATAAGCAAGCCAAAGAAATAAAGCAAAGATAGATATACATTAGTTAGATAACCATGGTTTCTCTGTATAAAATAACACAGTATTAAAAAGCTTAATGAATAAATAATGACATAAGCTAAATTACAGTCTACCAGTAGTCAGAATGAGGGTTCTGGTATTCTTATGAATGATATAAGTTTTGTTTATGAGTATAATTTCTAAATAAAAAACAACTTGAGCCAGCAAGATTATAGTTCATGGAAAGGTGTTTGCTGTAGAAGCCTAACCCTCTAAGTTCAATGTCTAGAACAAGCAGGGTTGCAGAAGAGAGAATTAACTCCATAAAAATTTTTCCTCTGATATCCACACACATGCCATGGAACATGTATTCCTGTACTCACTTACAAAATAATAATGATTTTAAATTTAAATTCTGGTTTAAGTCTGCATTAGTTAATAACTGGATATGTGTCTAGGATAAGATACTTAAACTTAAACTGGGTTTAATGCACTTGAAATTTTTTTAATTTTATTATTAACATTATTAAATATATTTACTGACTTGTAGAGCTTTTGAAAACATTAAACTCTTATAGATTAAGAATAATGCAATAGAGGTTAGAATATAATTCTGTGATGGAGTCCCCAGTACCACAAAACCAAAAGCAAAGAAAGAGGGGGATGGGGGAAAAGGAGCAAAGGACAGAGAGGTAACACATTGCTGAAACATCTGGACCTCACACAAATGTATCCTTAATGATAAGCCATTTCCAGTTGTTCATAGCTGATGTCCCATCAATAACAGAGGCAAAGACGCCAGAAGATTAAAAAAACCTTCTGAAGAGAAAATAAACATTTCAAATGTAGACATTCTTTTTTATCACTTTTTAAATTTTAAAACAATCTTTTCTCATTTTGCACACCAATCCCAGTTCCCACTCCTTTCCCTCCTCCTGCTACTCCCTCCTGCCCCCCACCCAACCTGATCCACTATACTTTGAAACAGGATCAAGGCCTTTCTCCCCCTATGTCTAGACTGAACAAACTATCTTTCCAAAGAGAATGGGCTCCCAAAAGCCAATTCAAACTCTAGAGATAAATCGTGGTCTCTGTGCCAGTAGCCCCACAGACTACCCAAGGCACACAGCTGTCACCCACAAACAAGAAGACCTAGTTTAGTCTTAGACAGGTTCTCCCACTGTCAGTCCAGAATTAGGGAGTTCCCACTAGCTAAGGTCAGCTGTCTTTGTGAATATCACCAAAATGGTCTTAACCCTTTTGCTCATATCACTCCTCCCAATCTTTGCCTGGATATCTGCCTAGTACTTAGCTGTAGATATATGTATCTGCTTCATCAGTTACTTGATGGACGTTCTATGATCATTCAGGTAGCTATCAATCTGATTATGGGGGAGGCCAGTTCAGGCACCCTCTCCACTAATGCTTAGGGTCTTAACTGGAGTCATCCTTGTGGATTCCTGGGAATTTCCTTAGTACCAGGAATCTCACTAGCCTATAATGACTCCCTCAATCAAGATATTCAACCCCAGAGAAGCTAGGTAACAAGAAGAACCCTAAGAGAAACATATATGGATCCCCCTCAGATAAGATCTGAGAAAATTGGAAACTTGGGGTGAGGGGAGGAGGAGAAGGGAGAATGAAAGGGAAGGGAGAGGAAAGAAAGGGAAAGGGGGGAAGGGGAGAGGGGAGGAGAACACGGGGGAACTGAATGGTCAAGATGGGGATAGTATGGACAGGGAGAACAAGGAAACAAACATACTTGTAATGAGTATGGTTTTTCCTGCCTGCCGCCTGGTCTTGTCCCTCCGCCGCGCCAGCCCCAAATAACACACTGAGACTCTGTATTAGATATAATTCTGTTGACCTGGTTACTTGTTTCTTATCGGCTAGCTCTGCCTTAATTATTAACCCATTTCTGCTGATCTATGTATTTCTCTTACCGGGGAGCCGGCCAGCATACTGCTTTCTCCCAACTCTCCATCTTGGCTCCTCCTTACTACTTCCTATTTCCTCCTTGTCTCCTAGTCCCTCCTATCTTCCTTTCCTATTGGCCAACAGTGCTTTATTATTAACCAGTATAAGAAACAATATATACAGAATGACATCTCCCATCACATACTCATAAAACTAACACTTTCTGTGGAGTTTTCAGTCTGCATTACCCTTTCAAAAGAGATTGCATCCCTTTGTATGGGATGGGTATATTTTTCCTTGTTGCCTTTGAAACTGAGTCTCCTGTATCCTGTTCTTGCATCAAATTGTCTATGTAGCTGAGGATTACTTCAGCCTAGGATCCTTAGACATGTGCTACCATATCTGGTTTATGTGGAGCTACAAGATAGACCCAGAGCTTGGTACATGCTATCAGCACTCTGTCATCTGAGCTGGTGCTTGGGACCCTGAAGTTATTTTTATTGGTGACTAGCAACTGTTTTGTTACCTTATTAATTATTCCTCAAACCACCTACACTCAATGAAGGGACAAAATGATTTTTTTAATTTGGTTTTCTACTAATTTGAACATTGTCAACTTGTGAGCTTTGGCTTGGGCACATAGAAGCAGCAAGTATAACACTGTGACCTTACTAGATTTGAATCCAATTAACCGACAGCATATATTTCTTAAGCTTTTAATTGAAATCTTAGAAACATGATATACCTCTTAACTGTAGCATCATCCTTCAGTGTAAACTACATTTCCTTTTGCTAGAAAACTGTGTGCTGAAAGAGCACTCTACTACTAGATAGCACTTATTGACAGACAAGCATACACAGCCTGTTCCCATCAATGGCATGATAAATAGAATCTCCAGCTATGCTAATACATGTACTTTGCAGCACTAATCATTGTTCCCGATGTACCAAAGTTATTAGGACTGTTGTCTTTCTTTTTATTAAACATCCTTAAACTTGCATATCCAATGCCTCTAAAAAATAAAGTAAATAAAACAAAAGGCCATCACAGGACAGATCCCACGATTCTGTATCCATTGAATAGGCACCCTTGCTGCTTGTTTTCCTTTCAGTGTTTACAAGGAACTGTTAGTACACTATGTTCCATGCCTGTTTGTTCTTCTACATAAGAACTTTGTTCTCTATATTGCCTAACTACACTGATCATACATAAATTTTATCTCTGGGTAGGATTATCTTTGGCAGCATTCTAAAGGAAATAAAATCTCATGTTTTTAAAGATAACAAAAGCACTCCTAACCTCCCTCTCTTCTTCTGTTTGGGTCCTGCTTTCTTTTAAGGAAAACATTTTAGGTCATTAGTTGTAATTCTGTCTTCTCTTTTCCATACTCTTCTGCCTGTTTTTCTTCTAGAGGCCATTTCAATCAGGGTTTTGTCAACTTTCCAAAGAATGCTTTGTTTTGTTTTTTATTACAGGCAATAATTTAAAAGAAGTCCTATATTGCCAGTGCATTGGCCATTTTCATTTTTCCATTTACTTTCTTGACTAGCAGCTATTGGTTCCTTGTTTTCAAAGTCTTTTTGAGCTCTGCTTCTCTCTGTAAGCTGATCTCTAAGTTCTTACTCTTAGCTTCCCATGGAAGATGTTGGTTCTCCAAGCGTTTTCATGCTGGGTACCACAGGTTCAACCCTCAGCTAGCCACTCCTCAGTCTCTAAGCAATCTAATCTAGTCCCATTCTTTTAAAGCCTCATTTTATGTTATGTCTTTTTTATATGGAAGAAGCCTGGTCAGCTTTTACTCTTGAATTAGTATTCAGATTGTCATCTGAACAAGTCATTTAGGTGCCCCATAAACACCTGTGATTTGACACATGTGAAACCAGATGTATTGCCTTATATGTCCCCATTTCCTGTCTTGGCCACAACAGCATTGCTCTTCAGTTACTGCATCCAAGATGATAGAGTCATTCTAACACTTTCCGCCTGCCACCGGTCTGGTCCCACTGCCGGGCCAGCCCCAATTAATACACCTAGACTTTGTATTTGATATAATGCTGTTGGCCAGGTACTAGTTTCTTATCGGCTAGCTCTGTCTTAAGTATTAACCTGTTTCTGTTAAATATAAGTACTTCCATGTGCTCTAATCTTACCGGGGAATGGGGCAAGACTCTCGTCTCCCCCAGTCTCTCCATCTTGACCCTCCTTACTACTTCCTCTTTCCTCCTTGTCTCCTAGTCCCGCCTATTTTCCTTTCCTCTTGGCCAACAGTGCTTTATTCATTAGCCAGTATGAGAAACATATATACACAATGACTTCTCCCATCACTTTCCATCTTTTCTATGTCACTCAAGCAAGATACCAGAAACTATTCTGGGCTTTATCTCAAATACAAGTTCAAATACAACAACATATATACTATATTGCTTAGAGAACAACAAAAAGAAGTAAACCTACATATATTTAGCAATATCATATTTAAAAGCAATTTTGATTTAAAGTTGAATCTGTGGATATAGAATTTTTTAATGCAGCAAGGTAATGAAGAATACCTTTCCATAAAGCTATAATACAAATCACATGTATTTTTCAAATTTTCTTTTTATTTATTTATTTATTTATTTATTTATTTATTTATTTATTTTACATGTCTATCCTAGTTTTCTCTCCCTCCCTTCCTCCCTCCCTCCTTCCTCTTACCCTCTCTGCCCCCTCACTTGCACCCTGACCACCCTCCTCTCCCATCCCCCCACCCCAATTCCACATGTAGGGCAATGCCATCCAGGTGGGATCATGTAAATCTGTCAAGTCATTTGAAGTAGGGACTAGGACTTCTCTCAGTATCCCTCCATGGGGGATGTGTCTGCAAGGTTCCTTTGTGCACCAGGAATACATCCTGGTTCCACTGTCCGAGGTCCCTTAGACTGCTCAGTCCTTCTAGCTGAGACCCATATTCAGGGGGGCCTGAGTCAGTCCCATGCTGGATTCTTAGCTATCAGTCTGGGGACCCATAAGCTCATCCTTGTTCATGTCAGCTGTCTCTATGTGTTTCTGCAGCCTGGTCTTGTCCTCTCCCTCTGCATCTGGATTCTAGTTCAACTCAGTGTTTAGGTATGGGTGTTTGCTTCTGTTTCCAATAGATATTAGATGAGGGCTACATGAATAAGTTAGTTGTTGATCTCACTATCCGAGAAGGGCATTTATGGTAGCCTTTCCATGGTTGCTCAAATTGTTAGTTGACAACAGTCTTGTAGGTCTCTAGACCTTTCTTTAGGTTCAGTTTTCTCTTCAAACCAGTAATGGCTCCCTCTTTTATGTTCTAATAGCCATATTAAAAAAAAAAAAAAACCTAAAATGATGAAGAATGGTGTGAAATTAGTATTACTAACATTTTTATTTAACCCAATAAGTCCAAAATGTTATCATCTCAACATGCAACCAATCTCAGTATGAAAGAGACATCCCATTTCTCATTTGTTTTGTCAATTATTTTTAAAATCCATTGAATATATTTACATCATCTCAAATTTGATGTGTTCAATAAGCACATGTCCTAAGTGGTTATCTTTTAGCTAACAGAAACCTAACCCAATCATAGTACTCCATAAGTCTTAGTCCTCATTACTTTAAACCACCCACTCTATTATAAATAGACCTAGGGAAACTGAAGGAAGTCACAAGCCATAACTAAAGCACTTGTCTTCCTCAATCTCTTGGCCTCAGACAAGTTTTGTCACCTTTGCCCCTGAAGGTTTTAGTGTTTACTTCTCCAGATTTATCTCAATATTCTTAGATGCTTTATTGTTCTGCTACTTTTCTTTGTTGAACTGCCTTAACTTATTTAAGTAAATATCCTGGACCACTAACACAAGGGCTGTGGACAAATAAACACTAAACATAATACAAAATATCCAATTCAATTTACATTTTTCTCTGTTTATAAAAGCAATATATTTACTTAGACTTGTTTGTTATACAAAGCAGCACTACCCTGTCTTCAGTCCTTTTTTTTTTTTTTTTTTTTTTTTTTTTTTTTTCATTTTCAGGCAAATTCTGAGGATCAAATCACTGTTGCAGGTCTCTCTGGTTAGAATCTAAGGGTGTCCCCTACTCCTGGGTACTTGGTTCTTTTCCTAAAGACAAAACCCCAACACGCCTTCACCCCACCCGGCTTCCTCCTTTACATGTCAGACTAATAACACTCTTCTTTAAAGCGATCTAAAATCTGCTGCACACTCACACAAGTTGTACCAATCTTTATTGCACTTGCCAGGATTGTAAAAGTGTGATCATTTGAATAATTATCCTTCACATTACAGCACAATGCTGAAGCCCTGGCACAAAGCATAACTATCAAAACCTATTAGAATCTCAAAAATATTTAGTATAAAGGGTAAAAATATTTGTTTTCTAAATTAAATTTAAAAGTTTAGAACTAAAAACATATTGTTAACATCAAGTAATATTGACCTTTGAGTTTCACATGGTAGTCCCAGTACTGACATCACAGAATTCTATCCAACTTTCTCTCCTTTCTGTCAGTCTGCCAGTCTCTCTCTCTCTGTCTCTCTCTGTCTCTCTCTCTCTCACACACACACACACCTACCTGACCTCTTGTTTGCATCAGAAAAGTTTATTAACTTTCAAGTAAGTAAAGTAAAGGGGAGAATGCCTCAGGGCAGACTCTTAGGGCATCCTGAGAAAACTGAGCAGATGGCCAAGGTGAGAGTCAAGTTGCATCATTAAGCAGCATTCTGTACCTTACACTCACTTTTTATAAAAATGACTTAGCCAGATAAGATCTCCACAGAACCTTGTTTTATAAACTATAAAATGCACCTTTTTTACTACATTTCAACCTCACTGAAATGGAGATGCTTCCTGAAGCCAATGAATTTCATTTCTTTCCAAACCTAGATGTGAGAGACAAACACAAAAGAAAAACCTTCTTCTCTTCATATTTCAGGGAAGGGTCAACAACACACCCTAATGTTAATGCATTTCCATTTCAGTGAAATAACCACAAGCCCTTATTAATTTTCATTATTTCTTTTATTACTCAATTTCTAATACTTAAATCATTGTATATCAAACTATAAATTATTAGAGAATAGATTTTTGTGTGAATATTACTGACCCGATTCCTTTGAATTATTTTGTAGGCCAAAATAGCCTGAATACTTAGGCTCATAATTGATATGGAAACATTTACAGTATGCTAGACATGATGGGATTTTTTTTCAAGAGTCCCTATTACTTGTAAAAATGAAAAGAAATGATTACTTAAGCTTTGGAGCTTGAGATCAGCCTGGAAAGTATAATGTATTTGATATGTAAAGATACAATTATTAATATGTATAATGTCTCAATGCACATATGTGTGCAACTGTACACACACACACACACACACACACACATACAAACACACATATGTCAGTGTCCTTCAAACCTAACTCACTAAAATGTACACATTCAACTAAAGACACTCTTGCTAGGCAGAGAAAATGTTCTTCAGATAAGGTGCTTCATTTCCCTGCTCAGCATGACAGAATACACATTATCAAAGGCTATAAATAAATGCTCTGCCACTTTTATATTCTTTCACAAAATGCTGGATCTTTATTCTTATAAATCAGACATCGTGCATCTGAATAACTTGATATATCCTGATAAATGCTGTATTTACTGAGCCTGCCCCTCCCTCAGAATGGCTCTGTCGTTTCCTATTCATTATTTTATGGTTCAGCGTTCTATGCACAGTCTACTTCAATTAATTTTACCAGAAAATCTTCTAGGGAAAAAAAAAGTAAAACAAGAAGAATCTGCATACACACATTCAAACCCAAATACAAACACCATACATAAAGCCAACATCTGGACAGATCCATATATACCACCCCCACAGCCACAGAGACTTTCTTCAATGAGATTTTTATTGTTTTGTCTTTAATAGTTAATGTTTTCCCATTATCTCCATCAATCCAACTTCTTGCCTTTAAAAACATCATTCCTATTATCTTCCACTTTTTCTTGCTTGGCTTGTTTTTTAAACATTGACTTCATGTCATAGCTTCATTTACAAGTGGCTTTTGCTAGTTTCTGTTCTGCATCCACTACTATTGAAGCAGTGGTGTTTGTACTTAATGCCAACCGGAGGCACTGTGAGCTGTCTTGATGGTGCACCAGGGAGAACAGCTGATGGATTACAAATCTCCACATTTCGCCAACAGAAATGAATTTGAATCCATCAATTTTATTCCCTTATGCAAAATTTAGGAAGTTCAGTTTATGCATATCTGTCAAAATATTACATTAAAAACCTAGATGAACAAGTTAAATTAATTTAATTTTGTAGTTTGCCTTGATAGGGTGAGTATAGTTCTGTGCACAAAGCAGAAAGTACATGGGAAATTGAATCTCATCCAGGAAGGAACCAGGGAAACAAGGTCTGTCTCAGTTAAACAGTCAGAGTTAGAAACCAGTAATGAGGGGAGGGAGGTGCCTAGACCTCCCTTGTAACCCATGCCTGTCTTTTACTTAACACCTATCTAATGTTTCTGAAAGAAAGTAGCCACAGCAGTGAATAAAATTAAGATGGAAAAAGCCACTGTGCTTGCAATGCAGAGCAGATCAGTCAGGGTGACCAAAATGAAAGCAAAAAGGGAACAATGACCCTGCTGTGTGGTTATATAGCACCTTTCATGGAAACAATGTGAGAATTCTCTATTTTTTCAGGCCAGCTCCCTAGAGGGCTTTGAAAGCAATTCAGGAGGGAAATAAAAGGATTGCAGAACAGATTTCAGGCTTGAATGATAAAATGGACATTCTGCAAGACAGATTTTACTGAATTGATAACCACTGGATGATTGAGGCTGTCACACATAAATAAATTGAAAAGCAGTAAAATCAAAAGAAAGCACAAAATTCTGCAAGGATGTATGAGTACAAAGAAAAGCCGATGACCTTGAAGGAAAGTCAAAGAACCAGCCTCTGTGTTCAGGGACTGTTAAGATCCAACCCTGAAGCCTGGGGTTCCTTACAGCCTAGTTCAGTACAAGCCCAACACACATATGTCTCTGTGTCTAACACTGCTTCTGCCCCTTGAAGGGGGGGAAGAATCATCAATCATGGAGTTGGTAAGGAGTGGTTACACTGAAATCTAGTCTGTTTGTATTTTGTTTTCTTTCTTTTTTTAATGTTACCTTTTCATTCATGAAAGGACAGGTAAAGAAAAGGATAGATGTAGTGTCCGGTATGCAGATCTCATGATTCTGGCTGTAGTTTTACCCAGGTGGCATTTGTGTGGGACATGAAGTCCTGATCTATGAGGTGTTGCAGAAAAATAATGGATAGGCATTAATTTGGATAGCTCTGTGGGTTACAACCTAGAACAGAGGAGACATGCCTTTTTTCTAGTCCCTAAATTTACTATTATTAAAACCTATTCATCTAACCCTCTCCCCTTAACCACCCAGAAACAGTAGTCTGCTGTGTCAGGAAGTCAAATGGTTAAGAAAACAGGAATAGTTGGTGTTACTACAAGTGAAAGAAGTGATTGATCCTGCCTTTGGCCTGTGCACTAGCCATCTTCTCACTGAAAAGGCTATCAGCTTCTTTCATGTGCCCAAAGAAATGCTTCCTGGACAGATTTTCATTCCACATAGGATGGGATGGGATGGGATGGGATGGCAAGTCTCCTTGCATTTCTCACATGTCACACCTATGCCTGTTCTCTGATGGTGTACACATCTGTAAGAAGGAAATAAATTCATATTTAAGCATCTTAATTATTTTTAGGAAATTAGCCTCTTCCACTATTCTGTGAATCAATAAGTCACTGGATCAAAAGTGACTCATTAATTTCATAGACAGTAATAATATACTCAGAAAGGCATATACTGTTTATTTTCTTAGGTAGAGCCAAAACAATTTTCTAAAAGAAACTCCTATTCAAGCCTATCTTATATAAAGCAATATTGTATTAATATTAGAGGTTTTTTTTATCTCTAGCCTCCTTAGAGATGCATCTTGACAATGCATGGCACTGAACTCTGGAATAAAATAGCTATGTTCATGTGAATAAGGATACACAGACATTGTTCTGCAATTAAAATGCACTGTTGCTCAAGGATAAAGAAATTGTGACCATGGAAAACACAATTTTAGGATTAATTATAGAAAAAAAATATGACTCTGAAAAATGAAGCACACTATAGCAAAAGACAAGGGTCACATGTTCAAATAAATTATTTTTATATAATATGTCAGTTACCTTGGCTCCTCTACTCTACATCTATTAGTAAAATGGAGAAAACATTATCTACTAAGCTAAGTGGAATGTGAGAATGAATGTTAATATAGTATACTCAACTAGAAATATTACATAAATTATACTTAAAATTATCAAGAAGTAAGTAGTACAATGTAAAAGGAAGACTAAACAATTTTAAGGAAAACAATTATCTTCAAGTTGTTGGGGGGTTCAAGAGTCAACAAAATCAATATAGGCTGATTCTACTGCTTTTCATTGTCTGCCAGAACATGAATTAAGGCCCCATTGCTGAAGACACCGCATTCCTTGTTCACAAGATTTGAAGAAATCAAGCTGCCACCGACCTAAAAACTTCCCTGTGAGGGACAGCTCTCATAGTGTTACAAGATATTATGTCAACTGCTAAGGGAGAAAAATTGTCAAGAGTACAATTCTGTTATCTACCTATAAAACTTGAGAACTACAACAATGACCAGACTGAAAAAACATCCTCAGTGGTACAATAGTGGGACTCATATATTGAATGTGAAAAATATTAATCTAATTGAACCTCAGTTGGAGGGAACTCATGTTTAATACTGCAAACCTAACCATGGCTAGAGACATCATAGGCCCTAGAGGATCACCAACTTCTACACTATTGTTAAGTTAATAATGGCTCCAACTGATTTCTGAATACCTCTCTTTGCTTTAGGTAAAACTTCTATCACTCATTAAAGAAGCTTCCTTTGTAGCAGAATATTATAGAGATCTCTACTAGTCAAAATGCAAGAACAAGTGATGATAGCATTGCTCAATCCCAAATAAGTCATGTGAGACACAGCCCTTAAACCAAAGTCTCAAGAAACACACCAGAAGAGAAAGTGGAGCAATTTTAAGAATCTGGGGACCAGGACAACAAAGTATCAAGGATGTTGCTCCCATAAGCTCTGAAAATTTTAATTGCTTTTACAAGATCAGCAAAGACCCTATCAGTCAATGGATAGCGAAAAATTTCCACAATGCCCCACTCCTAGATCTACAGATAGTCAATGACTTCTGAGGAAGGGAGAACAAGTGAATAAGTTTTCTTCAGAGATGAGCTCCAATCCTAAGTAGTCAGCCTTAAACATGTGTACATCACACAAACTGGACTCAGCAGGAGAATATATATATATATATATATATATATATATATATATATATATATATTCTAGTAAGTTTTATATATATATATATATATACATATATCACATATATTGTTTATATTACATACATACACAGGATTATAGGAAAATATCACAAATTTGAGAGGGGGTGGCAGACACAAGAGGGACAGAAAGAGGAATAGACATAATTCAAAAATAAAAGAAAATTTACAACCAGATAACTCAGAAAACAATCCCACAATTATTCCTAAAGTATTTGTAGTGATCACAGAAAGTGGATTTCTGTCACTTATTAATCACTCTTTTCTTTCCTGTTTGCTTGTTCACCTTCCTCCAACACTGATAAAGCTCTTGTCATGTTGAATGCATGAGCTGGCAGCTGGTGTCCAAGGAACAGAACACTTTATCCAGTTACCATGCTCTCCCCGGAAGGCAAGACCCTCACTAACAGAGCTTCCATTCCCCTGCTTCGAAAAGCTTCTATTTTGTTGACTTCTCTGCCAAGATTTCCCTATTACTTCTCTTTCACTGCATTTTCATTGTCCTGGCCCCATGTTGTGCCATGCCAAACACTGATGCCAAAAGCAAGAGGTCCAGTGGAAAAGAATTCATGCCCAAAGAGCCTCAGAGCCCCTCTACTGAGAATCTCCTGACAGCCTGGCCAGGGTGAAATGAAATTTCACTAGCAGCTGCAGCAGCAGTTCACGGCCCTGTGAGAATGTGACATCTCACTCTTTCATTCAAAGTGCTTCCTGCTCTGTGCTTATTTCACTTTGCTGCCTCCGGGACTCAGATGCGTTCATCGAATTGATGCACACCCCTGGGAAATTTATTTGTCCTCTGATATCATCCATGCTAATGCTCCCCTCCATTAGCTCAGATAATCAAGAGTTGACTATACATAGAACTGTGGGGGATTACAAAAGCACTTATAATCTAATGAGAGAGTAGAAAAGACAGAAGGGTTTTTATAAAAGGGAGAGCTACAAACATATACATAAACCAGCCTTTACTGCTTTAGCTAAGCATGAGAATTAAAGGAGACATGCTAGGAAAAGACTAGACCAAATACCACTAAACCTAGAAAGATGGTTAAGTGTCAATATGTGATGGTAAGCAAAATGTTATTAAAATAAGCCAGGGTATGCAACAAAGCTTTCTGTGGGAGCGAAGTCAGGTACAGGCCTCTCATGCT
This sequence comes from Phodopus roborovskii, assembly GCF_943737965.1. Classification (NCBI taxonomy): domain Eukaryota; kingdom Metazoa; phylum Chordata; class Mammalia; order Rodentia; family Cricetidae; genus Phodopus; species Phodopus roborovskii. The sequence goes on from NW_026126436.1 coordinate 1,475,235, forward strand.
AGTTGACTCTGATTTCTCTGATACTAATCGTAAAATGACTGTAATTCATCTTGGGCCCACATAAAAATAAAGTCACAAGGTAGTACCAGCTGCCAATATTAGCAGTAGCCCATCCATAATACATTATGGGCAATGGCATAGCTTGTATTTATCCTTCAAAGAGTCATATGCCTGAAGCTTGTTTGCCAGTGTGGAAGGGTAAGGTAGGCCAGCACATTCAAGCAGTGGGGACTTCTTGAAAGTTATTTAGGTTACTGAAGCTACTGCTTGTGGAAGGGACTAAGGTGATTATGATAGTGGCCAAGTTAGTTTTCAAGAGGAGGTCATGGGAAAAAGTAAGAACAGCCACTTCCAAGTCTCTGGGCTCCTGTTTCCTAATCTCTAGCATGATGCCAGCACAGAGCTTCCCAAATAGGTCTAAATTATACTCTTTTAAAATAAACGCCTGACTCAAGTGTTATGTAGAAGCAGTGAAAACTAGGCAAATGGGAGCATTAAATATTGAACATTGATATATCAGGCAAATTCATACATAATTACACAGACTCAACTCATACTGGCATCATGGATCCCTAGAAATGTCACATTACTTAATGAGTTGGGACATCCTTCTGTACTCTGGAAATATATGTCGTTTTCATTGCTTGATGATTAAAGCTGTTTTGGCCTATGGTGATTCAGAATAGAGCCAGGTGGGAAATCCAAACAAAGATGTGGAGAGAATGAAGGTGGAGTCAAAGAGATGCCATGTGGCTGCCAGAGAGGCAAGGTGTGAGGTAACACACATTGTAAACTAAGGAATATTAGGATTGGGTTTATTTATAGTCAGAACTAGCCAGTAAGAAGCCTAAGACATCAGCCAAACAATTTTAACTAATTTTAAGCCTCAGAATGTTTATTTAATAAGTGGCTGCAGGGACCAGTGGGCAGGAGAGAACCCAGTCCAGTGGGACCAGGTGCGACAGAAAACATAAAGATACATCCTCATTTTCCTGGATACTAAGACTGTTCAGTTCTTCTTTTTTCCTGGTTTATATAAAGTCATAGCCAGTGGCAATGCAATGAAAATGATTTAGTTAATTTTCTAGTATATTAAATTTCCTATTTTGTAGAAAATAGAAGAATAAGGTATTAGAGATTTTAGGTATAAAATAAATGAAGTAATAGTAGCCACTACAACAGTGGTGTTTTGTTGTGGAATAACTTTTTTGTATACTGTGAAGAATTGTTTTATGAAAAGCTAAATGGTCAATAAGTAGGCAGGATTTGGGGGCAGAGAGGATGGTCGGGGAAGAAGAAAGGCAGAGACACAGAGAGTCAACAATAGGACAGATGGGAAGTAGCATAGGCTTTACAAAGTAAAGGTAATTGACCCATGTAAAATAATGCAGATTAAAATGTATGGGCTCTAAGAGATTCATATAAAGTCCCTCACAGAACTGGGAAGGGAAAGTCCCCCAGAGCACAGGGGAAGTAGGGTGGGGGGGTGATGGGAGATGTCATTATGTATATATGTTTCTCATACTGGTTAATGAATAAAGCAATGTTGGCCAATAGGAAAGCAAGATAGGAGGGGCTAGGAGACAAGGAGGAAGTAGGAAGGAGTAAGAAGGAGCCAAGATGGAGATCCGATAAGAAACAAATAACGGGTCAACAGAATTATATCAAATACAGAGTCTCTGTGTATTATTTGGGGCTGGCGTGGAGGCGGGACAAGACCAGAGGCAGCAGGAGGAAAAGCCCGTACTCCTTACAGGGGGGGCAACGGATGGAGAGAGAAGGAGGAGGAAAGGAAAATACATGCGACCAGGAAGATTGAGCCCGATTAGGAATAGAAGACAGGAGAGAGAGAGAGAGACAGAGAGACAGAGAGAGAGAGAGAGAGAGAGAGAGAGAGAGAGAGAGAGAGAGAGAGAGAGAGAGAACATAAAAGAGGTAGCCAATATTGGTTTGAAGATAAAATTGAACACAAAGAAAGGTCTAGAGAACTACAAGACTGCTGCGAAATAACAATTTGAGCTTCCGTGGAAAGGCTACCATAAATGCCCTTCCCGGAGAGTGAGACCAACAACTAACTTATGCATGGAGCCCTCAACTAATGTTTGTTGGAAACAGGAGCAAAGACCCATACATAAACACTGAGTCGAAGTAGAACCCAGATGCAGATGGAGAGGACAAGACCAGGTGGCAAAGACACATAGAGACAGCTTACCTGAACAAGAAGGAGCTAACAGGCCACCAGACTGCCTTAATCTAGAGATAGGAGAGAAGCCCTAGTCCCTACTTCACATGACCTGTCAGATCTACATGACCCCAACTGGATGGCATTCCCCTACATATGGAATTGGGGTGGGGGATGGGAGAGGAGGGTGGTTAGAGTGCATGTGAGAGGGCAGAGAGGGTAAAAGGGAGGAAAGGAGGGAGAGAGGAAGGGAGGGAGGGAGGGAGGCAGGGAGGGGGAGAGGGAGGAAGAGGGAACTGGGATTGACATGTAAAATAATAAATTAAATCAAAAAATGCTTTGACTCCAAAATTTAAGTTCAAGGACAAGTTACTGGGGGAAAGGATTTCTATTTTTGTTTCCACAGAAAATGAAAAGCTGTGGATTCCTTCCAGACTAATGTGGTTTGATCAAGCCAGACTGCCTGAAACAGAGTACCAGGTGATTCTACATTCAAAACAGCTGGACCAAGCAGCCTTACAGACTACTGCCAGGATTTCTGCATCTTCTTAGAATACCCCATGACAGCGCCCCTTACCATCAGGTAGTAGTTTGGAAAGAACGACACCCAAATTCCCACATATTTTCTATAAATGTTTGTTTTCATTTAAATGGACATGGTTATATAAAATTAAAATAAAAACTTTAAAAGAATGTATGGGTTCATTTAAGTTGTAAGAGGTAGCTAGCAACAACCCTAAGTTATGGACGAAGCTTTCCTAGTTATTTGAGAGCTGGCAGGCAAGACAGATATCTACCTACATGGCTTGTTGTTGCTTTTTTTTTTTTTTTTTTTTTTTTTTTTTTGGTAAGGTTTGGAATTCATATATGGCCCAGATTCTAGATAACGAATGGAAATATAAAATAAATGCTATCTTTCTCCTTTTCCTTCATATCTATGAGATGTTCTACATTCATAGACAGAGTTGTATGGAATCCCTCTATGGCAATTTATTAAGCAGGATGAAAATATTCAGTCAAAGCAGAAAGGACTGATCTTGGATGAAATATGCCTGAATAATAATCAAAGTCAGGAACATTGGGTGTTCTAACTGAAGAAGCACCCATTGGGCACCTCCATTGTAGTCTAAATAGGAAGATAAAGAAGAGAGTAAATTTCTCACAGACATGACCCTACAGTCACATTTCTTCCATAGTGGTTAGAAAAATCCAATAATCCAATCTCATGCAGCAAAGGTGGAATCAATCTAAAGTTTTCACAGGGGACTCATTACACCTTCACACACACAAATATACATTCTTAATTAAAATAGAGGAGACTTGTGTTATCATCTATGAGGCATTTGATGAGATGGGAAGACCTGGAAAGTAAGAGTCCACTCTCAGAAATTATTTGTTAAGATGATAGAGTCTCTCTTGTGAATGCTAGTCTGAGTCTAAAATGTCAGAGTAGATGAAGAATTATAGAAGACAGAATCAGTAGGGGTGGGGGAATGCTAAATGATGTGGATTACAGGTTGCTGAGCTTGCTAGAGATGTAATTACTCTCTCTTCACAAACTCCACCCTAGCAGTATGCTGCACACTATTGTCAGCTTCACCAGTGGGGACCATCATCTAAGAGTGTTCTGAACTGTTTGCAGTCATCAAAAGAAAACAGTGCTCAGGGCTACAGCTGCCTCTGAGTCTATAAGAATGTGTCCACCAAAGGAAGGCTGAGGACAAACACTTAAGCAATTACTTTGGTGATAAGAGGAGAAAAGCCAGTGACATCTTTGGCCAGGGAGTATAAATGCATATACACACACACTTCAAAAGCCTCAACAGCAGAAAGGAAACCATTGTTGATGCTAGGAGGAAAATGTTAGATGCTCTCAAATGCACCAGGAATATTGTTTCCCTGGGATCTTCTTAAGGCTCCATTGCTGCATTTAAAAGCTGCTAAGATGGAGCTACAAAGTAATTAGTAGCATTTGTATGTGTGCTTATGATATTTTGTGTTAGTTTTTTTCTTCTGTGTTTCTTGAATTTACAATTAAGTTAATTTTATTTTTTATTCTGACATTCTATTATGGATGTAAGATTTCATTATAACTTTAATTTGTTTTTCTCTAATGGCTAATGATGCTGATCTCTTTGCATGTAGTTTCTTTACTAAGATTCTTGCTTACGACTTTGCCCCCTCACTCAAATGGATTGTCTGTTTAGTCTTGAGATTTTTGACTCTTCATGAAATATTCTACATACAATATTTCTGTCTAATATCTGCTTTGAAAAAGGTTTCCTTCCAGTCTGCACTCTATCATTCCTCCTTTAATTCTAACATTTCTCAAGAAAAACTTTTCACCCTTTTATTTGTTTGTTGCTTTCCGTAAAAAAAAAAAAAAAAAAAAAAAAAAAAATGTGTTTTATGTCATCTAAGAATTCCTTGTGTAGTAGTCCTAAATTCCAAACATGTTTTATTAGTTTACATTTAACCTGTATCATAACATTTGAAGTGACATACAGTTTTTTCCATTCTTCCAATTCTCAGTTTACATATTAATACAGGTCATATTTAAGATACCAAATGATATGTTATGGTTCACACATAATATACTTTGTTTTGTATTTATTACCTCCACTTATTTTGTGCTTTTTTGTGTCCATTTCTTATGTCTTCTTTCCTTTCCAGTGGATCAGACTACTATTTTCTCAGGATTCAGTTTTAATTTATTTATAGGAATATTCCTATGGTAACTTCCCCTATCTATGCAGGAATGTGACTAATGTCACTTGAGATGCCGTCTCACAGAAGCCTGCCTAGTCCTCTGACTATTACTACCTTTCCGCCATTTCTTTCACCATGTCTTTAGAGCCTTGGGTGTAGGAGATGAAAGGAAACTTTCAGGTGTGGACATTCCAAAGTCATTTTGTCTCTGTACTTTAACCTGCGGCAATAGTCTCTGCTGCAAAATGAAGTTGTTTTAAATGAGGAATGAGAGTGGTACCTTTTCTCGGTGTCTTAGATATGATGTCTTTTGCTGTGAAGCAGCACCATGACCATGGCAACTATTAAAAAGGAAAACATTTAATTGGGGCTAGCTTTAAATTTTCAGAGATTTAGTCCATTATTATCATGATGGGAAGCATGGTGCTGCAAAGGCAGCATGGTGCTTGAGAAGGAGCTGACAGTTCTACATCTGGATTGGCAGACAGCAGGAAGAGAATGTCACACTCGTCCTCGTTTAAGCATATGAGACCTCAAAGCCTGACCCTACTGAACACACACATTCCTCCAACAAAAACACACCTACTCCAACAAGGCCACAGCTCTTAATAGTGTCACTCCCTTTGAGCTTATGGGGTTGTTTTTATTCAAACTCCCACAGTGAGTATAATAATAAATATTTAGAAGGTAGTTAGATTTATTTAAAGAGACAGGTTCGGTTCTCTTGTAGGGTCCATGGCCTCTCAAACAATAGATATTTTTGGATAGTTTTATATCATCAAGCATAAATTCCTCCCAACTATATGAGCCTTGTATCCAATCATAAATGTCCATTATACCTAAGATATCTGTGCCACTGCACATATTTAAGAAAAAAATATGTGCCTGTGTCAGTATACACACATGTATGCAGGTACTCATAGAGGTTAAATTAGGGGTCAAGTATCCTGAAGCTAGAGTTACAGATGGTTGTGAGCCACACAGAATTCAAGAACTAAACTCAGGTTCTCTTTAAGAGCATCAAGTGTACTTAACTGATGAGCGATCTCTGCAGCCTCACTGAAGGAGATATCAATCTGAGTTTGTCATTATTGTTGTGCACAAGCTTTACTACTGGTTAAGACTACTAATAACTTTTCTCAATTAGGAGCATGCACATTCATCTTCCAGTAGTATGATAGCCTCCAGGAAGGAGCCTTTGAGGTCAGTATAAGTTTGGTTTTTGAGGCATGTTGGTATCTTCAGAAAAAGGTTCTTACCATTAAGTTCTGGCAAGCAACTAAGAGCAATGATGATAGCCAATATTGTTTTGAAGGGTCTCTTGGATCAAAAAACAGCAAATAGAACAGAGATGACTCTTGTCTGACACTGGGTTTTTTGTTTGTCTCCTAAGGCAAACATACTCCTATATTCAGTAAGTCAAGCTAAGCTTTGCAATATCTATAACTTAGTCATATATGTACATTTTAATATATAAACATAATTTAATCATATAGAGTTTTGTGTGTGTGTGTGTGTGTGTGTGTGTGTGTGTGTGTGTGTGTGTGTTATATTTTTAAATGTAGTTCATAAGAATGATACCTCTCCCTGTGGCTTTTCCACTACCCTTTGTGGTAGACATCTACCCTCCTTTTCTAACTCTGATATCCCTCATCCTCCATGACAGTTAAGTCTTCCTGACATTTCCCTAATGGTATCTTTCTATCTTTCTACTTTCTTGGCTACTACATTTACTTTAGCTTATTCACTGAAACTTAAATATTCAGAGCTAGGATCCACATATTATAGAGAACATGTACAATTTTTTTTCTGGGTCTGGGCTATCTCATGCACCACAATAATTTCTTATTATTTCCATTTACCTGCAAATTCCATTATTTCATTCCTATTTGTCGCTGAAAACTATCCCATTCTGAATATAAACCACATTTTCAACAGCTACTCATCATTTGATCATCCAGGCTAATCCCATTTTCAAACTGTTGTGAATAGAGCAGCAACTAACCTGAAAGTAGCAGGATGTAGAGTAGGTTGATTGAATGTCCATGGAGTATTTCTGCACTGATTTTTCAGAGCAGCTGGACCACTTCAAATTCACATCAACAGTGAGTAAGTTTCCCCTTTATATACAGAGTGGAAGAAAATCTTTATCACACACATAAACACACACACACACACACGATTTATATGGAGTGTGTGTTTTCATACATATATGTATATGTATATATGTATATGTTTCTATCATCAAGTATATTAAAAATATTCCTTATATTCTTTCTTCTTTTGAAAGTTCTATGTTCATATATAAACATATATATATATATATATATATATATATATATATGAATTGATATCCAGAATATACAAGAAAATTAAATACAAAATATCAGGAAAACAAAAATATGATAAACATGAGTTTTAGATATGAAAAGTGTTTTATCCTGGTCAAAATGACTGGTTAAGAGTACTTCTTACTATTGCAAGAGCCCTAGATTCAGTTTCTAGTACCCACATGGTGGCTTACAAGTATTTATAACCCCAGTTCCAGGCATGAGGCCTGCCATGGAGTGTGGGCTTCCTGTTCACTCAATTGTTTCTTTCACTCTAACGAAACTTTTTAGTTCCATGTCACCCCATTTGTAAGTTGTTGATTTTAATTCCTGAGCAAGTGAAGTTCCTGTGCAAAAGGATTTCCTGTGCCTTTGTTGTAGGGATGGTTTTGACTCACAGATTTGCTGGCTACACTAAATTATCCTTCTGCTTCTAGCCTGTTGTGAGGTAGCATATAACAAGAAGACATGGAGAACAAAGTCACTGATGTCATGGCCAGGACAGGAAAAGGAAGAGAGCAAAGACTAGAATCCTACAGTCCCTTGCAAAGGAGATCTTACAGTGACCAGAACACATTCAAGCAGGCTGCACAACTCAAGGCTCCCCACCACCTCCCACTAGTTTCACTGTGGGGACAAACTCCTTTACTACATGGGTCTTGTGGGGACATTTATGATTCAAACTGGATAAATGCTTTTTTAATAACTATTTCTTGGCTGAGGCTTTCTGATGTTTTATTTGTTTCAGGAGAATATATGATAGTTTTAGGAAGTAATTTTGTCATAAAGCCTGAAAATTCTAGCTGGGTAATTTTAACATGTGTGTCACTTTACATTGTCATCTGTTCGCTGTCTTTTCTCATTCACTTTGTGATTAACCTAATTCTTAGCACAAGTTGTGATTTTTCGTTATTGTTTCATATATATTTTCACATTAAATTATGATGTACAAGAGCCTATGTAGTCTAAATCTTCTTTATTTTTATTTTTATGGCTAGGATTTTACTTTTGAAGTGTAGCAAGAGACCCAGGAAATTATTTGCTCAATGTTTCTTGCCAACACCATTGAGACAACAAAAAGGTACTCAAGACTGCCTTACTGTAAGAAAGTGTCTGATTAGATATATTTCTGGTTTTGTGAAATGAGAAAATGATAATATGCTTGTACATTTTAATGTAAATAAAATGCATGGTTTAATATTTTAGTTTTTTTCCTTTTTTATTTAAATTTGAAACAAAGTTGTTTTACATGTCAATCCTAGCTCCTTCACCCTCCCATCCTCCCCTATCACCCCCACCAAAACCCAGTCCATCCCCTTTCTGCTCCCCAAGGAGAGTGAGGCCTTCCATGGGGAGTCTTCAAAGTCTGTCATATCCTTTGGAGCAGGGTCTAGGCCCTCCCCCATGTGTTTAGGCTGAGAAAGTATCCCTCTATGTGGGATGGGCTCCCAAAGTTCATTCATATACTGCAGATAAATAGTGATGCATTACTAGAGGCTTCATAGACTGCCCAGTCCTAAATGACACCCATATGATTTAATTTTTATCAGCATTAGCCAACTCTTCTCAGCTCTGAAATTTAACTAGTTGTCTGACCCAGCATAGTAACTATAGCTGAGTGAGGCTCTGTGTTAGGAAAGATGCAGTGGCCACCAGTGTGAATCATCTCCACACTCATACATTCTGGCCATCTATTTGTATTGAGGATCAGACCACTCTCTTTACCATGTTAACATCCTGTGTATTAAGGAAGCAAGCTCAGCTTGTCACTTGAGACAAGTGCTGCTGTTTTAATCTGCCTTTTCACAGCTTAATAAAGACATGGAAATATGGGATGCCTTTTTAACTCTAGCAATACTTTCTATCATGCATAATTATAGACTTTTCAATCATCAAAAAGGTGCTGATGTTCCCACAAAGTGTAAAACTCTACTGGTATCTTAGTTTAGTAAATAAATTTTGGGCTCTTTTAGAAATGTGATTATGAAGTAGTTGATGCTAAACCCAATTCAATATTCATTTGCCCCCAAGGCTTTATGGGCCTTCCCTGGTTAGAGCAAGGAATTCATGATACCTCAGATGCTTATAATGGGTAAAGCACCTACTTCTTGTGCAGGATAACTTGAGTTAAGATCCTCAACACCCACACCAAAATCCAGGCATGGAAGCACACATCAGTAACCCCAATGCTGGAGGATAAAGACAGACAGATCCCAGGAACTTTCTGAGCTATCTGTCTAGCATCTAACTCTAGGTTTAGTGAAAGATATTATATCAAATCATAAGATGGAAAGCAATAGAGAAAGACAACCCAATATCAACCTCTGGTCTCCACACTTGCCTAAATGGGTAAGCACACACACACACTGTTGTTCAAGTCCAGTATGAGACTACATGTGGTGTTTCCTTGAACATTATAGGACATTATTCTTTCTCTGACCTCTTACATGATCATTTCCAATCCACCAGAATAATCACCATTGTCATTATTTAAAATCAACTGATGACAAGTTTAAATACATCATTATGCCTTGTGAGCATCTTTGTCTTTAACATTTAGTATAAATTAATACAGATGTGTCCTGATGCTACTCCTCCATATACAGGTGAAAAGAATCATAAACAGCATGCATTCTCATGCACTGACCCAAAACACTGCCTCAAGACCACTGCAGTGTCACTTGGAAACCCCTTTATAAAACACTACTTGCAATGTTATAGAATTTTTTTAGAAATGTGAAGATGAACTATTTTCTAATTCTACTTATGACACACAGGGAGCAAGATATTAACAAAAGAAGGGAAAGGTTTATTAAGAAATAGGCATAGATAGACATGCATCATGAAGGGAGTGTAAACACAAAATTTGTGCTAGCATATTAGCTATTTTTCTATTGTGACAAATTACCTAAGAAAAGTAAGAGGAATTTACCTTGGTTCACTGTTTCACTTTGTCACAGCAGGGGAGGAATAATTCTATTAGTGGTGACAGAGTACTTAAGGAATGCTTGTGTACAGGACAATGGGCTGGAAACAAAAAGTTCAGGGCCAGATGCAGAGGCAGGTATAATTTTCAATGCCCTACACCTAGGGACTTATTTCAAACAGCCAATCCTTCTAGAGGCTCCTGAACATTCAAAATAGTGCTACAAGTCAGAGACTGAACGTGAAAAACATAATCCTATAGAGGACACTTCCAACTCAAGCCATGACTATTCTGACTCCAAAGGGACCATGGAACTCTTATAATGGGAAACTCATAATCACAAAAAATGCAAATCATTCAAATATTTCAGTCTTTTCTGAGATCTAAGATGAGAAAGAAAGGGAGGGAGGGAGAGAAGAAAGGAGAGAGGGAAGAAGGGAGGGAGGAAAGGAGGAAAGGAAGGAAGGAAGGAAGGAAGGAAGGAAGGAAGGAAGGAAGGAAAAGGCTCAGCTGTAAGCCTTTGTAAAATTACATACTTCCAACATACGAGGGCACAGAGTAAGTATCCTTCTACAAAAGGAAGAATGGGGGAACATATGGAAAGACTGAAGCAAAACAGTCCTGGATCTTAAGAGCAAATTCCATTGCATAGCATGAACTACCACAGGATACACTAGCTGTGCTTCTGTTGTATTGCCATTTGTAGCATATGTGGGATCACACTGGAGCCACAAAGAGTCCCCCTCAGGACCGGCAATTTTCTGTGGCAGAAGTTCTATGTTCATTGTATCCCCAGATCAAGGGTCTATATTGAAACTTGGGCTTCACCATTAAAACTTCATGAGTGGCCTGCCCAGATGTCTCTTTGCAGGGAATCTGACCTTGCAGGTTTTATCTAACCTTTCAAAGATTGTACATGATCTCCACAACTTGAATTCAGCATGTGTGCAGAATTTGGAATATAAATGATATTAAAACTTCTGCCCACTGATGATGTAGCTGTATGACCCTGGAGCACAGCTACAGTGTAGGCTTTATGTGCCTATTTCCTAAACTTGGGAAAATTGTCCCCCTCAGTATAGATTTTCTATTGAGATAACCTTTAAACTTTCTAAGAACCGGAGACTTCCGTTTGTGTTTTCAAATGGGCCTGCTGAATTCATTGAGGGTAGAATCAGTCTCTTCAGGAAACATTCTTATTGGGCTATTGTCCAGTACAAAGTATAGAGTTCTCTGCATGACTCTTTGTTCTTGTTTGTTTCACCTACACTTCTAACTGCAATTATGCTTATTTCTTCATCCATCTCCATACCTTTCAGCTCTGCTTTTTGCTGTTTATTTTTTAATTGCAAATATGACTAAAATAAGCAAGTAATTAACTATACCTCAGCCTGAATACTGTCTTCTCTTGAAATTTCTTTTATCAAATAAACTAGCCCATTGGTTTTGGTGCATCTTCATTTCTTGAAAATGAAGAAACAAAGGACAAAACTAAAACTATCCAATGCATGAGCATATAAACCTACATAGTCAAGATGTTATGCTAAAAATGAAGGAACAGAACATACAGCAATAGAACAGAAGAGAGTCCAAAAATATTATCACAAAGCTATAATCTATTGAGTTTTTAAAAGAAAATATATAGTTATGACCTTTTAAATATGGAAGTGGGAAAAATATCCCAAAGTACTCAGAGCAATTGATTGGATTTAACCTACAGCATATCAGCTTAAAATGGACCAGATAACATGATGTAAGACAGAAAAAAAAAGCTGAAGGAAAATAAAGTATAAAGTCGATATGATTTCAGAATAAGTCATGAGGTTTTACACAATTCTTTGTTGGGGCAGGTAACAAATCAGAATCAGAAGAGGAAACAAAATGGGCTCAAGGCCATCACCATTACAAAGGAATAAACATGTAAGGGTGACACAGAAGAAAGGACTCCTCTGTGTTATGTGTGAGTATTTCAGAGTAGACTGTGACTGGTCTACATAGCAAAGGCAAAATCTCTGTATGGAAATATCTTTTTGTATTTGTTGGAAATTTTTCTTGGAGGAATAAGTATAAAAATAATTCTGACAATAAATTTAGTGTCTGCTAGACTAAAGAGAAGTATGTGAACAAGAGATAACTTGTTAAGTGTTTCAGCTATTAAGGAAAAAATTATAATTTCCAGATACAGGGAACCAAAATGAAGTTGTGATTCAGCAGAGTCAAAACTGCCAGAAAATTTCGACATTTTCTAATAGATACATAGATAGATAGATAGATAGATACTATATGTGGCTGAATTACACACACACACACACACACACACACACACACAGAGTCTTCCATGCACTAGAATTCCCTACAGGCAATGGCATGCTAGTAGCAGTAGCACCTAGGTTTGACTTATAAGTATTTCTTTGTGGTAAGTTAATACAACTAGTAATAACAATAACAACAGTTTGATAGGATAGGGACAAGAAAATGTGTGGTCTTGAGCATCTTATATAGTGAATAAAATATTACAAAAAAGATGAAAGAACCTAAGATATTTTAATATTAAAATTAAAATGTCATAGTAAATCTTGATAATCAACATGACTATATCTGATATCAACAAACACATAAGCTGTGTATACCTGGGAGAGATTCTTGATTACAGCATTTGAAGTAGGAAGACCCAAATGAAATGTGGGTAGCATCTTTCAGTGACATCACAGATAAAATGAGGTTCCAGGAAAATACTTGACTCTTGCTTAATTGTCATCTCATCTTATTTTCCTTGCAAGTTCATCTATCCTGTCCCTATCACTGATTTGCCTCCTTGAGACACCAGAATTAGTTCCATCAGGTTTCCAATATAAAGTATAACCAGTGGCTCTCCAGGAATCTTCATCATCATGTTGAGAAGAGAGGCCTACAGCCTCGTGGACTGAGCAGTTACCTGGTTCTCGGCCTCTTTATTATGAGCAGAGTCATTGCTGGTCTGCCGAGACTGTATCAAGTCATCCAAACTAATGAGTTCCCTTTTAGTGCATATTTACTCTATCAGCTCTGTTTATCTATGGGGCCTGACTAGTACAGATAGTTGGATTGCCAAATAGACAATGAAACAAACAGCTGGCATTAAACATAACATAAATGTCTATCCACAAATAAAGGAAGCAGAGGAGGCAAGTCTTCTTTGTACAATATTTTTAAGAAGTAAATATAAAAGGATAAGGGGAGAAAAATATGCTGTCACAAGACCCTTGAATGGTGACATAAATAAGACCCTTAAATAAATGGCAAAAGTCATGTACTAACATGAAATATTTTTTCAGTCTCAAATAATGTCTATGAAAATATTTATTAATTAAAAAGGGAAAAGCAGTAACAGGTTTGGAAGCACAGAAGACCTTAACCCAAGATTAAATAGACTCAGATTAGACAATGTTAAAAGCACTTCATCTGGGAGGGAGAATTGTTCCCAAAGCACATCCTTAATCACATGTAAAGAAAAGATCCAATAAACAGTGTCAGAAGTGGCAAAAACATGATCAGCTTGTGATCAACACTACACTACTAAAGCTCCCATAGCCAAGAAAGACCAAAGATCTATTGTTGACAAACTAAAAAAGTGTGGTGCTTTAAATGAGAAATAGACCCATATTCTCTGGCATTTGAATACCTGACCCCCAGAAGGTGGAGCTGTTCAAGGAGGTTTAGGAGGTGCAGCCTTGCTAAGGGAAGCTTGAAGTTGGAGGAGTGCACTAAGAACTTGAAGCCTGACCCTACTCATGTTTTTCTCTCTCCTGTTTTGTGTCTTCTATTGAAAATGTGTTATCTTATTTTCCTACTTTAGTTGTCAGGCCTACTGCTTGCCGCCATATGTCCCTGCCATGGTGGACTCTTATCCCTCTGCAACCACAGACAAAATAAACTCTTCTCTAAGTTGTCTTGGTGGGCATTTTTTCACAGCAACAGAAATGTACCAAATGCAAATACCACATCTGGTGATACAAACTCAAATAGAGCCACTGATTACTTGTGCTTTGGGAGTATACTTAACTCATTGGGAAGCTGAGTGTCATATATATGAAAAGCCCCCTCATTCCTTAACTCTTCTGTATGTGCTTCATGACACTAACAACAAAATACTGTCCTATATCACATTAACTGGACACCATATTCCTTGACCATGAGGTGGTAATGTTTCCCTGTGCCTTTGAACGTATTTTTGAAGAAGCTGTCATTTATGGTGAAAAGTAATCATATTAAAGAGCTCAAATATTTTTAAATCTTAAAATAAGAAAAGTATTATTCTTTTATGTAGGCCATTTAATCTTCCCTCTTTATGATTATATTAATCCAGTAAAAATCAAGTTAGGCCTGGGAGGAAATTCTGAATCATCCAATATTCTGTGCTATTCACAGGAGCATGTGGAAGCAGAAACTTAGTTCCCATTTCTGGTATCAGAACTACTGACCTTTGCAGCTCCATTTTACTGATGAAAACTACTCCCCATCATCAAGTCTACAACATTTTTTTTGGTCATCATATGTTTACAACCCAAGCAATACATTTTGTGTGCTATTTTAAGGGCTTTAGTTGATTTTTTTATTGAAAATAGTAAAATGTGTAATTAATTTTGAGCTTAGTAATTGAAGAACAAGAGAAATGTTCCATGTAGTTCTCTTGAGTGGTTCTCAGACGATTTTGAGAGCTAGAGACTTCATCCTGTTAGAATCATTTGGAACAGATGAAGTGAATTTTAGCTGAAGTAATTATCTTCCAGGGCTTTACTCACTTAGCACTGGATACAAAACCAAGCTTTGTCATTAGAGTGCAGACTGCCTTTGTCTGGTCATCCATTTAAGGGATAATAGCCAGCCTAGCAGGTGATTGAGAGGAGAGGCAAGAGAAATCAGACCAGAGACAAACACCAGGAAAATTTGAAGCTTGGGTTTTGTAAATGTTGGAGATTAAATCAGGTGGTGAGAAAGGAACTGAGAAAACAAGAATCAATTAAAAACAAAAACACACAAACAAACAAAAAACACTGCGTTCATCTCTTCCTTGCTAGAAGTTTCAGGTCCATGGGCCTTGATGAGTTCTGTACACAGTAAGGTTTACCAAAGCAAAAAGAAAACAACCATCATGTATTAATTCACCTTGAAACATTTTCAGGACCCACATATCTCAAACACTGATTTAAAGGCCTTTAATCCTTTGCAGTCACCAAGATGCCTCAGTCACAAAGAAGTGAGAACTGGAAAGCCCTGCCTATTGGAGCTGTTGGGTAACCTGCACCTGAAAAACAATACTCACAAAAAATATTTTTTTCATAGGCTCTGTGTTTGATCATCTAAATCATGCTGACTACCACGGTCTTGGAAAAGGGTCAGAGAATATATAATTCAAGGAGAAAACATAGAACCAGAAAACTCCCATGGTACCCTAAAATAACTGCTACAAATTGCAATGATCAAAATGTTGGTTTAGTTATAGCAAATAATTTTTACTCTGACTGTCTAATTTCCAAAGATGCTTCAGTTTTCAGATGAGGGCAGGGAGTCATTTGCAACAAAACAGCAATCTTTTCTTTCTGCAGACAATTTAGTAAAGAAGCTCTTAGACATTAGGATCCAGATGGGTACCACACATAAGATACAGAAGATACTACAAGCATGTTTGCCTTTGTGCTGTCTACTAAATATTTCAGAACAATCCTTTGGAAATGTAATCTATTATTTCACCCAATTGACTTTCAGAGTTTGTTAAAACTTGCAAGTGATTTTCCTTATTTTTTCCATTTTCCACATTATAAGACTCAGCAGTTTCTTGCAGCTTGCCACCTACCATGGAACTATTTTCCCCATTCTCACTCCTCTCCATAAACAACAACAAACATTTCCCCAACATTGGAAAAATCTCATGCTGCCAACTGAGGGAGTTGGGTGTTGTTTTTCCATTTCTAGGAATGTTCACTAAATAGTCTTTTCTCTTCATGTGAATATTTTCGCTATGAATATTAAAATTTCCTTCTTGCTCTTAGTAATAAAAAACATTTCTTTTGTTTAAACCATATTTAAAGTTTTGCATGAAAAGTACATAGATTGAACTAGAAAAATATCAACTAGAGTGAGGTAACCCAGACACAGAAAGGCCAAACAGCAAATATGGTATATATTCACTTATAAGAGGATATTAGCAGTTAAGAAAGATAAACAAAACTACATAGACATAACAAAACATAGACTCAGTGAGGTTTGGTAAAGATGAGGGGCAGGGGTTGGGGACACATGGATCTCTCTGGGAAGGAGAAATAGAACAGATATACAGGTAGGGGTGTGAATGATAGTGTTGGGGGGATCAGGTGGAGGGTGGGATGGGATGAAAATAAAGAATGGGAGAGGCAGCAGGAATTAGGGGGCATTTAGGGGTGGTGTGGAAATCTAGCACAGTGGAAACTTCCTAGAATCTATGAAGGTGATCATAATGAGGACTCCTAGTAATGGCAGATACAATCTCAAAAGGCCACCTCTTGTAACCAAGCAAGGTTTCCAGTGGAAAAAACTGGATTGCATTCCATTGAGTTGTTGGCTAAGGAGGTCCTGTGAAAAATCTCAAAACAATCAAGCTCAATCCTAAGACAAAAGTTGCTCTCAGAAAACTAACAATGAAGTCCCAATGCCAAAAATATCAACCACACAACTCATTGAACAAAGAGAAGTCAAGCTGGTGCTTATTGGAGACCTCACTCCTACATTCTTTTCTCTTTGGTGTGCAGGCTACCAAAAAAAGCAATATGAACACCAACTGTGTTAGAATTTTTTATAAAGAGACACCTTGCCCATGACAGACTGTATAAAGGAAAACTTTTAATTGAGATGCTGGTTTAAAGTTCAGTATTTCAGCCCATTATTTTCATGGCACGGAGCGTGGCAGTGTGCAGATAGACATGACACTGGCTACATCTTGATCAGAAGGCAACAGGAAAGGGGACTATGATACTGAGTGGTATCATGAGCATAGGAGACCTCAGAGTCCTCCCCCACAGTGATGCACTTCCTCCGACGAGGCCAAACCCTTTCCAACAAAGCCATACATCTTACTAGTGCCACTGCTAATGAGCTTATGGGAGCCAATTTCATTCAAACTACCACACTCCACTCCCTGCCCCCAAAAGCTTCTAACAATTTCAAGAAAAATACATTTAGTTCAACTTCAAAAGTCTCCATAGTCTATCTCTCTCTCAACAATTGTTAAAAGTCCAAAGTTCAAAGGCTGTTCTGAGATTCATGTAATCTCTTATCTGTAAGCCCCTATAAAGTTAAAATAAAAAAGCAGATCACATACTTCCAACAAATCATGCCACAAAATTTACATTACCATTTCAAAACACAGGGAAGGGAGCATAGTGAGGAAATACGGGACAAAAGCAAGACCAAAAACCAGTGGGGCAAACTCCAAACTCTGTATCTACATATCTGATGTCAAAATGATCTTCAGATCTCCAACTACTTTCAGCTTTGTTGACTGCAACACATTTCTTTCTCTTTGCCCTGTTAGTGGCTCTCCTCAGTGGGTATCCCAAGACTCTGGCATCTCTAGGACCATGGGTTCTCCAAGGCAATCATGACTTCAAATTCACAGTTATAGGAAATGGCCTCCCTAGGTCTCTATTTAGGGACACTCCTGTTATATGCTTGGCCTCAGTGGATTTTCTTTGTCTCCAGGGCAAATTCCATAGTCCCTTTCTTCTATTCTTAACTCTGGAACCATTTGGCTGAAATTTTCAAGTTCTGCTGCTTGCTGGGGCTGCAATATAGCCACCTTGTTCAATGACATCTTCACTAGCTTTCTTGTCTTCACTGCCTAAAGAAGGCTGTCCTGAAACTGGATCTCTAAATCAGGCTAGTAGCCTCCAAAGCAGAAATCTGTCAGCCTCTGACTTCCAAGTGCTGGAATTAAAGGCATGCACCACCACACCCAGCTCCAAGATTTTCTTTAGCTTCTTTTCACAATTTGGAAACTTAGCTGGGTGGGATCTTGTCCTGAGGTCACCACTCCCCTTGTTCCATATCTTAATTCATTAATCTCCTTGAGCACGGGATTTAGCTCCATTCTACTTCCCGCTACCCCTTTTCTCAGTACGTACATTTTGTATTTTCATTTCCCCAGCTTGTTCCTTTTCATTATAAATTTTCATTCGAGTTACCAGTAATAACCACACAACTGAGTCTACACTGGACTGTTCTGAGATTTCTTCTGCCTAAGGAATTGATCCAAAAATCTCTTCACTTTTGTCTCAGACAGACTCTTTGGACAAGGGCAAAAAAACAGTCACATTCTTCACCAAAATATTACAAAAGTAATCTCTAGGCAATGTGTTAAAATTCTTCACCTCTGCAACCACTTGAGCCAGGCTCTGAAAGTTCAAATAACTCTTACCACCACTGTCATCCATGCTTCTAATGTATGGCCCATTAAATAGTGCTTAAGGAATTTCCCAGCTTTCTAAACCCAAGGTACAAAAAATACAAATCCCTCCATACAAAAACACGGCCAGGCCTATCATAGCAATAACCCAATCCCTGGTATCAATTTCTGTTTAGCGTTTCTATTTGCTGTGAAGAGCTACCATGGCCAGAGGAACAAGTCATACAAAAGAAGATATTTGAGGTTCTGGCTTAAAGTTCAGAGGTTCAGTTTATTATCATGGCAAGGAACATGGTGACATGCAGGCAGACATGTGCTTGCTACATCTTGATCAGAAGGCAATAAGAAAGTGACACTGAGCAGTATCTTTCTCATAGATTTCACAGCCTGCCACCACAGTGGCACACTTCCTCAAACAAGGCCATACCTACTTCAAAAAAACCACACTTCCTAATAATACCACTCCTTATGAGCTTATAGATGCTAATTACAATCTAAACACCACACCAACCCAGCTTCAAAACCTTTGACCTACAATCTTTCCTGCCTGAAAAAATATGCCAGAGCAATGATGGCATAAAACTTGTGGGAATAGCCAATCAATGTCTGATTTGATTTAAGGCCCACTTCACAAGAAGGAACCTATAGCTGGCACTGCTTATGTAAACAAAAGCCAGAGACAAGGTAGCTGAGAGACCTAGAGATCTAGGTTTACCCAGAGATATAGAAAAAAATATGACTAGCCTAAAAAATTAATAAAATGATTCCTAAAATTTATGCTACAGTTCTAGATCACTGCTTTATCCAGTCATCATCAGAGAAGCTTCCCCAGCAATAGATGGAAACAGATGCAGAGACAACAGCCAGACATTATGCACACAGAGGGAGTCTAAATTAGAGTTTTCCATTAATTCCTCCTCTCAGAACTCATGAATTCCTTTGGAAGAGGAGTTGGAAAGACCGTAAGAGTCAGAGGAGATGGGGAACATCAAGAGAATAGGCCCTTTGAATCAACTAAGGCAGATGCATACATGCTCACAGAGACTAAAGCAACAAGCTCAGGGCCTTCATGGATATTTACCAGATTCTCTATGTAAATATTATAGCTATTAATTTTGTATTTTTATGGGACTCTCAACTACCAGAGTAAGTGGGTCTTCAACTTTCTCCTCCTCTTAAGACTCTTTTCCTCCTGTTGAGTTGCCATGTTCAACTTTGATATGATAGATTTTGCTTCATCTTATTTTGTCATGTTTGTTTGTTGCCTCTTAGAAGTCTGTGCTTTTCTAATGAGAGACAGATGGGATGAATCTGGAGGGGAGTAGAGGAGGAACTGTAAGGAGTATAGGAAGGAAAACCCATAATCGGGATGTACTGTATGAGAAAAGAATCTATTTTCAATAAAAGATAAACAGATTTTGCCTAAAATGAATAAATTGTAGCCTTCTATGATGAGCAATTTCATTCTATCAGCTCATGCCTTCATTTGGTGCTTCTCTGGGAAACCACCATCATATAAAATTCAAGCCAGCAAATGTTAGATCTTGTGTCAGAGGAGTGTGGGGATATGTGTCTGGTATGATTTGTCTTCATTAAGGAATACACAGGGAATCAATATAGCTTGTCATGGAAAGCACAAATATTTATATATAAACTTATGAACTTTATGGTCATTGTTTGGAAGAAAGACAATCCATGAAATAAAGTCATACCCATCTTCCTATTGACCACTCATAATCATTGGATACCTGTTTTATAAATGAAGAAACCCAGCAATTTTATTTAAGAGTAGCTAGAGCCATATTCACAGTGAAGCAGCAGAAGCAGTGTGAAATACAGTGGGCAGCTTTGCCTCTAGAGCACACAGACAGGACAGCTTTCCCCCTCCCATTCATAGGCCCATTCTTCAAATCCACTGTTTTGAGTATGCTACTTTCATTCCAACTCCTTAAAAGAATCTATGCTTCTCTTAGGTGACTCTCCAAAACACAGTCTAGTGCACTTTGAAGCTGTGGAAAGTAGTCTCTCTTTAGTCATCTGGCTTTTACTAACTGAAATGAGATCCCAGAAGAAAAGTATGCTATACTCCAGAAGTTTCCTTTTTGGACATAACTTACAGTGGGTTGTTAAAATATGATTAAAATAAATGCAATTGGGAGAAAATAAAGTGTTCCAAGAAACAGGATATTCCCTGTAAGATAGACTCGTCTAAGAACCTTTGAGCTCAGAATAAGAATGATGGATTTTCAAATTATTTGCCCATCTAGGACACTTGGGTGAAAAACCGTACTATGTTAAAAGAGGCAAAAACTTGTTAGCTAAATTTGTCATTCTATGTTGTTGCTTTGTATCCACCATCTGGCTTTTTCCCCCTTTGTTTTCTACTTTGAATTAAACAGGAGGGGGTGTGTTTTAAATGTGACCAAGCTTTACAGACTGCCTCTGATTGTACTGTTTTTGTTTTTACAGAGTTTTCCTTATTTAATGGTGAGCAGATATAACCAATTTTGAATAGAGAGTAAAGGATTTAGTCACCTTTAAAGTTTGATCTAAAAAAAACCTCCCTTTTTATATGGTGGATAAAGATTACATTTAATAAGTTTTCCCTTAGGTGTCAATTATTTTAAGTCCAGATTTCACTTATTTCTATAAGAATGTAGTGGTTATTTAGACCACGAATACCTTTCTACAGATCAAAGGCCTTTAGAAGCCTGGTGTATGAAGTGGAAGTTCTTTTACAATGGTTTTGAGAAGCTCTTTTCAAATCAAAGGCAGCAGAGCCCACTACTGGCATAATTGTAGAGACTTTTCTCTACTCAAGTAATTGGATGTTGCTTGGAGCTAAACTTCTTACATGATAAAAGCAAAGACTCAGAACATAAATAATATAAATTTTAGATAGCTTTCTAAACCTAGAGGTTTAATGCAATAGATTATTGTGGTTAGACTCAAGGTCAACACTTGGATCCTCTAGCACATGATGGCATACTGAAGTCACACTTTTGAAAATCTGTCTTTCCCCTAGTCAACTATGGGCCAGCTGGCAGTAGGTTTGCCATGAAAGGAAAGGACAATGGAAGGAAGCACTAAACAATGGTTCAGAAGATACATGGCTATCTGTTAACCACATTCACCATGTTTTAAAAATAGTGATCAGTAAAAATTTAATCAAAAACATTAATTGCTTGTTATCATTCAACTGAGAAAAGTGGCAGATTGGGTGCTTTACCTTTGTCTTTGAACACAACTGCATTAGCTTTTTGTTGTAGATGTCAAAGTTATCATAACCTGGGTACTTAAAGCAGCATGGATTATTTACCTACTTGTAGCCCCAGAGGCTCCAAGTGTCAGCTCCTGTTGCTGAACTGAGATCAAGGTGTTGGTAGGAGTATGCTAACATATGAGGCATTGGGAGAGAATCTATTCTTTGCTGACTTCACTTTCTGGTGAGTTGTTAGCACAGTTAGCTTCTGGATACATCTTTACACCCCCATACACTCTCTATTTTTGTGGACACATTGCCTTCTTCTGTTACCCTCTGTCTACAAAATTTCTCCCACTCTCATCTTATGAGGATATATATAATTGCATTTTCAGCTACATAAACCATAATACCTTCTCCATTTTAAAATCACAATCATATCTGAAGAAAACCCTATAGCCTTCAAGGTGACACATGTTTAAAATGACCATAGGAAAAAATTAACAATCTAAATTTCATAATGATGAGTTGATACTCATTACATTTATTACTTGAAAGCCACCCATGAAGACATAATCAAGAATTATCAGATATTGATGAAATAAACTGCCAATAATTCTTTTGCAGGTTGACACTTTCCTTTTCCAGTGTTCACTGGGAAGGAAAACTGAAGGAAATAAACTCAAAAGAAAAAATAATGAACAAGAAAACATTAAAAATAAGGTTTGTAAAATAAATAAATACAAAATAGCAAACATAGAAATTCGGCACAGTGAAATTGTCCAAACTGTGTAAATCAAACTTGGAGTAATTGATGGCTGTTTCACATGCCTCAAACTTACAGTACAAAACTTTTCATCACAAAATATTTTTAAACATTGCTCATATTTTATGAGGTGACTATCACTTAGATTTTTCAAACAACAAAATTAATACATGAAGTATTCTTAAATAAATAAAAGCAGAATTGCAATTATGAAGAAATAATTATCAAAAATGATATTTAAAAGTTTTTTAAAATAACACAATTTAAAAATAAAACAGTTACAAACTTAAATGTTGGGGAAGGGCATGAACAGGTTTATAACTAGGGTATGTAGGCAACAGTGGTTAGCAAGGAAGCAAAGACACTGTGTCTCAAATACTTCCTGAACATCTTAGAATATTTTTCACTAGCTAATTTAATCCTTACATGAACTATCACTTTTGTGTGTATGTATTTGCTTAAATTATGGGATTTCTAGATAGCAGAAAGAATTGAAGCTTCAGTAATCTGTCTGCAAAGGCTACTGTTCTCCACTATAAAACCATACTGCCTTGATTGTTAGATGAAGGAGAATGTCAGACAATCTGAACAAACCAACCAAATAAAAGAACAAAAGAAGGAAAATGTAGTGATGGGGAGAACAAGACACAGCACAGTGACTTAAATATACCTACAGAAAGTGTAGGGGGGGGGGAAAACTCAGTGATACTGAAAGTGAGCACTAACAATGATGTAAGAAAAACAAGTCAGGTAAAAGGAAACATATGTGATTCATGCAACAAGAATCAAGAGCACTACTTCCTGGTGCTTATAAAAACTCCTTAACATGATAAAAATCCTTGTCATAAATAAGAAAAAATGGATATGATTTTCTAGTTATTCAATGCTTCTAGACTAAACCTGCAATTCTTTGTATGTGAAAAAAGAGACAGAGGAGGAAGGAGAATGTAGAAAGATTAGGTAGGAGGAGGAAAAGAAGAGGGAGGAAAGGGAGAGAAGGGTGAGGATAGTGAGCAGAAGGGAGAAAAGAATGAGGCTGGAGAGAAAAAGGAGGAGGAAGGAAGAAAAAAGAAAAGGAGGAGGACAAAAGAAGAGAGAAGAGAGAGGAAGGGAGGAAGACAGGGATGAAAGAAGAGAAAGGAGGAGAAATGAAGGAGAAGAAAGAGTAGGGAGGAGAGGGGGGAAGATGAGAGGACAAAGAAACAGAGAAGGGGGAGGGAGAGAGGAGTGTTACAAGCATTTTCCAGCAACCCTGGTCCCACAGCTACAACAGTCCCAAAATAATACACAGAGACAGTGCATTGATTACAAAACTGTTGGCCAGTTACTAGCATTTCTTATTGACTAGCTCTGCCTTAAATATTAACCCATTTCTATCAATCTAAATGTTTCCATGTGTTCTTTTCTTACCGGAGAGAAGGTTCAGACCTATTACTCATCTTGATCCTTCATTTCAACTCCTCTCTAATACATCTCCCAGAATCCTCTTTCTCTCCTAGTCCTGCCTATCTGACCTTCCTATGTGTCAACAGTGCTTTATTCATTAACCAATAAGAGAAACCTATTTACAGAATGGCATCTTCCATCATTACCCACTATCTAGGTAAGAAGCTCTTAAATCCAAGTTGTGAGTTTCCCTTTTTAATCAAGAATCTTCATATAGCTATTGAATTTCTTAACAAATTTCAAAACTTAGAGATAGATGAAATATAGAAAGTCCAGAGGGGAAAAAAAAACAGTCACTGTCACTGAGTACAATAGCTAGATATATTTTTCTCTAAAATAAAATCTACCTTAACTACACAAAGAAAAAAATTAAGTTGATAACTGAAAGGCTTGAGACCATGCTCTGTAAGAAACAGTTGACACAGTTCCCCAAACTGAAGTGAAAATGCTCTAAACAGCCATACAAACATACGTAAAATATTTCTTTACCTGGCATGTGTAAATATAGATTTCTACAAGTTAGCATTACTGAGTAGTCAGAATTTATGTTCAATTTTAATATAAAATTTAAATTATTAAACTTTTTATATAATTATGATATAAAGAGAAACAAAAGAAAGAGAACAAACATCAGGGCAAGTGAAGATGTAGGTAATATGAAAGGGCAAGTGAAGATATAGGTAATATGAAAGTTGTGACAAACTTTAAAAATGGAAATAATGACAATATCTTTTATGTACATATCAATCTAGTCACCAAAGAAAAGTTCATAGATCCCAAAAGATAGAAGAAAGACAAAGCCAATATACATCAATACAAATATCATCAAGTAACTGAAAAGAGAATCAAAGTAGGAAAAGATAAGAAAAAAAAGTACAGCCACAAAGTAGATAAGACATGTTTTAATGGCAAGTGTAAGTTCCCATTCTTTAATAATTACCTTAAGGAAAATTGTTATAGATTTCCCACCTGGTTCTGCTGCCACTTTGTCCCAAATGAACACTCAGAAATTTATATTACTTATGAAACTTATGGTCACTGGATAGGGCTTCTTATTGGCTAGCTCTGTCTTAATTATTTACCTATAACTACTAATTTATATATTTCTATATGGTCTTATCTTACCAGAGAATGCCTGACTCGTGTCCTCTCTTCCCCGGCTCTCATGATGACTCCTCTCTACCTACAGCTCCAGAATTCTCATCTCCTAGACTTGCCTATCTTGCTACCCTATTGGACAATGGTGTTTTATTCATCAACCAATAAGATAATCACATACAGAAGGGCACCCCACCAAGGCACAATGAGGCTCACACATCAGAACAGCCACAGCTCTACCCCAGTACACTTGCCCTGTGTTGGCAGAAATCAACCATTATGGTGAGTGAGTATATTGTTGTAATAGGAGAGAGAAGGGCAGAAAGGCACATGTGCTAGGGGAGATGTAGATCTGAAGGGCAAAAGGCAGTGAGAAACCAACTGATGTGAGTGGCCTGCTTGGCACCCAAGGTCATGATAATGTTTAGGCCTCAGCTGATGTCAAGCACCATAATGAGTCTCTAGTCCTGATGCAGTTATGGTGGGCTGTGTGGATATTCATGGCTCCTGTTACCATTGAGACATTCAAAACGCACAGTGGCTGGGCTGTGAACCTTGACCTTGTGGATGTCCAAGGGATGTTTCTCCATCAGGGCCATGCAATTCTAAGAGGTCTGCATTGCTACTCAGGTCCATAGTGATGATTAGGCCTGAACTGCTGCTGAGGG
Source organism: Phodopus roborovskii (assembly GCF_943737965.1). NCBI lineage: Eukaryota > Metazoa > Chordata > Mammalia > Rodentia > Cricetidae > Phodopus > Phodopus roborovskii. Next base: position 1,500,978 of record NW_026126436.1, read on the forward strand.
CTAAGTCTGGATCTGTGGCCCTGCTGTAGCTAGGCTCTGTGTTGAAGTCAGTGAGAGCTGTACAGTGGCCCATAATCTGGGCAGACACATGAGGCCATGACAATGAGGGATAGCTGGCAGGCTGACAAACTCAGCTACCTCCCCAACCCAGAACCAGGACTTTGAGTTGGCCTACTCCCACCTCCACTTCATCTATGAACTGCTAGAGCATGAGAAAGGGCAGGACCTGTGGATCCAAAGCTTCAGGATGTCCATGACACAAAGCAACAACAGTCCAAGAGGAGCCTCAGTCAGCTCAGTCAGGACCTAGTTTTGAGGGTATAGCAGAAGCCAGAGGCCTCAAACCAGATCAATGACTCATTGTAGTGAACAATTATAAATAAAGAACTATGGACTAAGGGTATCACTGGGTCACACCACACAACACAGAGACATTTTTTTGTATGTTAGTTTATTTTCTTGGTTTTCTTTTAAATTTTATTTTATTTTGAGGGGGAGGCAGCAAGGGCAGAGGGTGGATATTAAGGGATGGGGAGGTAAATGGAATTGGCATGCATGATGTGAAATCGAGAGAAATCAATGAAAAAGTAAAAAAAGAAAAGAAGCACCACAGTGACAGGGTGATTGTGAAACAGAATCATAACATATCATGCAGTCATTTTTGACAACAGTATCAGTGTAGAGCTAAAAGATGCCTATATTAAGTGGATATGAAAGGAAGAAAAAGATATTTGATGACAATGGTAGTAACAACTAAAGGAGAATGGCTATATTTAGACAAAATAAAACCTCAGAGTGACCCAATTGTCCCTAAATATGCAGATCATAGCAAAAAAGTCGTGAAAGCCATGTCAGCTGATCTATTCAGCTGGTTTTAAATATAACCTGCAATATAACATCTAAGCATACAAAGCAAATGTTGATAGATATGAACACAGAAATGAACAGCAATACAATAATAATTGGGGTTTCAATGTTCTACTTAAAATAAGCTTTATTTAAAGGGAAAAATCAATAATGAATAACTAACAAACAGTATTGTAGAGCAAACAAAGCTAATGGATTTGTGGTACTCCCCAGCAGTGCACTAATGTACTATATTTTCTCAGACGTATGGAATATCCCCAAGATAGCCCACAAGCAAAGTCACAAAGCCAGGCTTAAGAAATCTAAGAAGACTGAAAGAATATCAAGTTTGTTTGTTTATTTCTGGCTAAAGTAGAATACAAAGAGCCATCAGGAGCAGTAAGAAAATGAAATGTCAAGAATATAGAATATATAGGAATTGAATAACACACTTTTGGAAAACTGGATTACAGAGAAAATAAAGACAAAATTCAAGTTTCTTGGGACAACAGGACACTAACATAAGGCATACCAACAAAAATTTTATGTGCAAAACAGTGCTAAAAGGGAAGTTCATAGCTGTGAACACTTACCTTCAAAAGGGCAAATAGGGTCTGGAGAGAAAACCCACTTCCTGTCCTTTCACTGGGTCTGAGTCCCCTGCCCTATATCTAGGTGGGGCAGCTCACACCAACCAGAAACGAAAATACAAGCTGTAAGAGTTGAATCAAGAAAAATGTAACCAAAACCAAGCTGTAACTTGGTTACAGACTGAATGGTTTATCAAATTTCTCCTAAAAATAAAAAGGCCAAGCAGAATTATATAACATTCTTCCAAATGTTATAGAGCAATTGAATTCATGCAGAAAGTCCAGAAGCATCCTGATGACAAAATAGAAAGTGAAGAGGAACAAGCTTCAGGCCTACATTGCTAGTGAACATTGCTAGTGTAAGGATGCTCAATAAAACCCTAGTGCAGTAGCAGCAAGGATTGCGGTTAAATAAGGATCAGAATAAACAAATAGGCCGAATAGCTGTTTATTCAGGGAGAAATAACTTACAACATAGACAGATGAACATCAGGAAATTCAACCCGATCCACTCCTGTCCAAGTAACGCCAGCAAGAGAGCTTTTCCAGGCTCTCTCTCCAACCTCCTTCCACAGGTCACTTCTGCCCATGGCTCCACCCCCAATGGGCGTGGTCATTGCCATAGAAGGACTATCTCACTACAATTCCCCTTTTAGTCTAAAGAAAAGATGTAGGCTTAATACAAAACTGTATACAAAGCAGTGAATAACAAGTGTGCTCTAAGAAAAGGAAAATGGAGAACAAAATGACCTATATATCTAGTCCTAGGGTGAAGGCATAATGGAGTTTACAATAGAGTTGTCCTAAGCTGGAAAACTTAAGTCTAGTACCCAATATATCTAACTAGGAAGAGAGAATAATAGTTGTGATAGTTTTGTGAGGAGGTTATGACACCATGGTCAAGATGGATTTGTTCCTAGTATGCAAGAGCAATTCAACACATGTGAATCAATCACTGTGACAGATTCTAACTGAAAATTAAAAAGGAAACAGACACAGCTCAGACAAATTAAAATACTTGACAAGAATTTCTGTTCCTTCATTATTGAAACTGTCAACAAAATTTGTACAGGAGGACTCCATCCAATCTGATAATACGACCTATAAAATTATCACACAACTGAAATAGTTACTATAGTGACTGAAGTTCAAGAAAGACTAACTTTGCATCTTTAATAAGGCTTGCTAAGATCGCAATAGAAATCCAAGGGCTTGGACCCTCACTCCATTCCTGGATCTGGTGAATGCCTCTGCGCATGGTAATCAGAAGATGAGTTGCAATGTCAGGGTCACATGAATGACCAAAGAGTTCAAGCTCTAAACAAAGCCAGTAATGCACAGAAATCAAGGTTTTATGGCCTTTTCATGAAAGCTACCAGAGTTCTCTTTCACCCTTGGTTTTGACAGAGGAATAGAAAGCCTAGCCTGAAAAAATAAATAAATAAATAAAACTGGATGAGAAAAAGAAATTGAAGCTATCCAAAGAGTAAAGGAGGCAATAAAGTATCCATATATGCCAGTGACATGTCTCAAGAGAAAAAAATAATGACAGAGGGGAGAAAGGAAGAAAAAGAAAACCCTGTTTGAATGAATAAAATCTCAGTTAAAACAATTAATTTAACTCAAAACTAATTAGAAAGATTGACTAGATTTGATAAAAACTTTATATATATATATATATATATATACATATATTTCATATATATATATATGAAATATTTTACAGTTATATTTATGGCCATGGTAGCAAATATAAAAATACCAAATGATTGTGGATAAATTTACTCAAAGAAAAGATTTACATGGTACACTTACTAAGTATTGGCAAAATAAAGAAGCAAATACACTAAAACAAAAATCTTCAAATTTACATGGAATGCAGATCACAAGTCCATAGTCTGTAAAAGGGAAAAATATAGTCTCTTCAATGAGTCAGGTTGGAGAATTAAGACCTGTGATTCTTAAATAAGAATGGAATCTTAAATCAGATATAAAAATATCAACTCAAAATGAACAAAATATGTAAATGTTAAAAGCTAAAAGCACATTTCTGAGAGTGAAAAACCAGAGGAAATTTTCCTGATACTGATATTAATTATGGTTTTCTTAATACTCTAAATACACAACCAACAAAAGCAGAAACAGTGTAAGTATTATTAATTTAAAGCACTGTCTAGAAAATGGAAAAAAGTCCTGGCACTCATAATCACATGGAAGCCTTGTGTTACATTGGTGTTTAGTAGCCACAACATCTCTAAAACTCCTGAAACTCAGTAACACAAAACAAAAAAGCTCAATTGTGAAAGTAAAATTTACCCAAATAGTTATTTTTTTCAAAATAACAACTATTAACTAATCAGCTTTCCATCACTGTAACAAAATATCCTAGTTAGTCTTGGAATGAGGTTTGAAAGCTTCAGCCTGTGATTAGTGGATGAGTTCCTTTGAGCCTGTGGCAAGGCTGTAGGGCACAGTAGGACCCTGTGGCAGAGATAAACCACACATAGCATGAACAGGAGACAGAAAAGAGCAGGTGCCCACAGGCTCAAAATTCCTCCCATCTCTTAGTCCATTTAGCATATGGACCTCTTGAGAGTGTTTAAGATAAGATACAAACTACAGTAGCATGTAGATGGCTAACAAACACATGACAAGTAACAAGGCACTGGAGACTTCAGTATCTAGCAGGAAAAAGCCACCCCAAACAACAAACTAGCAAACACAATAAAGGAAGGTAAGCCAGGCTGGGAGAACACAGGCAGTTGAGATGCTTATTAAATAACATTTCATTTGGTCTTAGCAAAAGAAGAAAAGGAACTAAATAACTTAAAGGTCAGATATTGTGGCACTGGTAACAGTGTTAACAATTAAAAAAAAAACAAACAAACATGGTAGCTCTATCAAAGTGGAAAAAATAGAACTGAGTGAAAGAAAAAAGCTCAGGAATGTAACTAAATTAGCTGCAGTATTAAAATAAACTTTAGTGGCAACAAGTGTCAAAGTGAATGCATTTTAAAAACAAATCAAGTTTCAAAAGTATTTTACACAGGAAAACATGATCAGGTAGATCAGGTATAATTTTGAATAGGCAAAATAAAGTCTCTCTCTCTCTCTCTCTCTGTGAGTAATCAATCAGGAAAACTACACAGAAAGGTGTGACAATGATCATTTCCCATTAAGTGGTAATGGATAGTGAGGGAGCTAATAACTGGCAATAACATGGAGACATGCTGGCACACACAAGAGGGTGTTCATTAGGACCCTGTGTGGGGCTCATGTTGTCATGTTTCATCAACATTGTTCTCAAGATTTATGTTTTTTCCAGTACTTTCTTTCTGTAGGGCTAGATTAGTGGATACGTAGAGTTTAAATCTGGTTTTGTTATAGAATATTTTGGTTTCTCCATCTATAGTGATTGAAAGCTTTGCTGGGTATAGCAGCCAACATCCATGGTCTCTTAGTGTTGGTAGAAGATCTATCTAGGACCTTCTGGCCTTCAGAGTTTCCATGGAGAAGTCAGATGTAAATTCTGATGGAATTGCCTTTATATGCTACTTGGCCTTTTTCCTTTGCTGCTTTTATTCTGTCATTGTTCTATATGTTTGTTTGTTTGTTTTTTTATTATTATTATTATATGTCAAGGAGAGTTTTTTTTTTCTTTTTGTAGTCCACTCTGTTTGGTGTTCTATAAGCTTCTTGTACTTTCATTGGCATGTCTTTCTTAAGTTGGCAAAGTTTTCTTCTATTATTTTGTGGAAGATTCCCCCATGGAAGACCTCACCCTCCCTGTGGAGCAGAAAGGGATTGGAATAGGGGGTCAGTGACAGGCAGGGGAGGACGGAAGACAGAGAGAACTGGGATTGACATGTAAAACTATATTGTTTCTAATCTAAAAACATAATAAAAGATTTACATGTTTTGGGTTATGTGGGGGGGAGGGAGAGGTGTGCATGAGTGAAACTCCCTCAGGGGACCAGGCATCAGATAGCCTTGAGCTAGAGTAACAGCTGGCTATGAGTCACCTAGTGTGTGGATTGGAACCAAACTTGGTACCAAGAGCAGTGTGAAGCCTTAACATGGGCCATTTTCTCCAGCCCTCACTGTTTCTTATGCTTACATCGTTTATATAATTTTTTCACTTTTCATCATTTTGTTTATTTCCATTCATTGTAAAGTGTGGACCATTTAGTGATAAAAATATTGGCACTGACTGTGCCAATGACATGTATGCTAAACTCACTGTAAAATTGTGATATTTTCTTGAACACTTATTCATTCCAACACTCATTTTCATGACCATTTTCAATGGTATACCTAGAATAGGACTTATGTCATGACTCCAATTCATATCATATTTACTGAGTCTCTATTCACACTAGTGGTGTCCTATCTCCCCAGAGGGGATGCCTTCCTATGAGCAGCCTGTTGTGAGAGATTCTTGGTCCAGCTGGACCTGTTGCCCTTCTCAATCCCAAATAAACACAAAGACACTATGTTAGTTATAAAACTGTTAGCCAATGACTAGTGCTTCTTATTGGCTAGCTTTGTCTTAACTATTAACTCATTTCTATCAATCTGTGTACTTTCATGAGGATGTGGCTTACCTGGTAATGTCCCAGTATCACAACTCTGAGTAGCGGGCTCATGCCTACCTTGCCCAGAATTCTCCTCATCTCCTAGTCCCTCCTATCTTCTTGCCTCATTAGACAAACAGTGCTTTATTTATCAGTCAATAAGAGAAACAAATGAAGAACATCCCCTATCAACAGCCAAAAATTTTGGGTTTAAGTAAGTCAAAATTGAACTAAGAAGAACAGTAACCAGTTTAAAATATGATGACTTATATAATGTACCAATCCCATAATCAATAGGTAGCAATGAGTTATTGCATTTATCTTGTATAATTTAAAAAAACGTGTCTGTATTGTATATAGGTAGCTCACACCAGTGAATGGGTCAATACCATCATATATTGTCAAATGAATGAAAAAATAACTGAATAAATAAATAAATGAACAAATGGCATTTTAAAACAGATTACTATTAACATGAAATTTAAAAGCATGAATTATATAAGGATAAATTTTAAATTATGAAGTGATCATTTTCTGCAGAAGTTATAAAGCCAGGAAAATGTTACTTAAAAGACAGATGATAGACAGAAAGACAGATGATTATAGAATGTCACATCACAATAAATATATTTTATGAGGCTCATGACTTTCCCTTAGAATATTTTTACCTTAGTTCATTTATGTGACAAACTGAACTTAACTGTCATATGTTGTCGAGTCTTTCTCTGTTAGCCATCCAGCTCCCAAATAATGATGCAGAGGCTTCTTATTATATATTAAAGTAAATTAACATAAATAAGTGAAAGTCTTATTAAGAAATGCTTGCTATTAGCTATTATTCCACCTGTTCCTGTTGTTGCCCTATCACATGCCAGACTTACAAATAAAAGTTTTTTTCATTGACTTCATCTTCAATGTCTTATAACCCAACTTTCACACAGAGAGGCATCTCTCTACCAGAAAATTCCAGAAGTAGAGGGGACAGTTGATTGCTTTGACACAGTGTTAGTTCCTATATTATTTACATTGTGTCCTCTCACACTTCCTTGGAACCTGGAGCTCACCTACTTCAATTGCAGCCACTACATCTCAGTAGGAACACATTCCAGAATCTAAAAGATCTTTCCTCTGCTTCCCTATATTCCAATCGAACTATTGATTTTAAATCCCTGTCAGTCGTATGGTAGTAAGTGACCTGGAAAATCAACAAACTTCTAGCTAAAGTGGATTCTACACCTGTTTTCTTATACCATCGCTAGTTGATGTTATAGATGTACTACACTCTCCTCTCTGCAAAGTTGGTATGAACATCATCCTATTTCAAACATCCTATTTCCAACTAAATGATTTTTCTTCTTTGAATTTCCAAAGAAACCCAGCCTTCTCTGCCTCTTGTTTATTCTTTCACACGTGTCTGCTGATGACATTTGTCATCTTTTTCCTGGGGAGATACAACACAAAAGGCCATAAATTATAGACTAGGTACTGATGAAAGTGAAGTAACAGTACCAAAGTCCTTAGTGAATCAGTGACTTTATTTGGGATCACTTACAGGCTTATGGGTGAGAGATCACTTACAAGAGCATGGATGACTCAAAGGCAGCTACATCTCTGCCAAGCCATCCACCATGGGCAATGACTCACAAAAGCTGTGATCCTGGGTCTCACTGAATGGTCTGCAGGCTGTTTGCTAGATCAGAGACTTTCTGGTGTGCCTCAGCTGATCTGATTGTCCCTTCTAGGCACCTTGACTGCTCCAGGCAGTTCAACTGGTCAGTGTCTGTTTTATGGCCCTTACCTCTCATACACCCTTGGGGATGGAGGGGATGACAAATAACATGAACTTCCTAATTACTTATGAGTTATTCATTCCTGAAACTTTATGATCTTCTTTTAGAGTTTCCTGAGCATTAATGAGCCTTTTTAACGAACTTCTGAGGCCGTAAAGAATTCCAGAGAAAATCACTGCATAGAATACCATATCAATTTATATTGAGTAAAGAACCAGTCAGTTCTTTACTTCTTTTTTCAAAAAAAAAAAAAAAAAAAAAAAAAAAAGAAAAAAAAAGAAAAGAAAGGAAAAAAAAAAGAAAAGAAAGGAAAAAAAAAGAAAGAAACAAAGAAAATGGTTCTTTTATCCTTATTTGAGGTGGGTGTGTGAAATTTTCTTATCTGTTATTTTGACAATAGAGAGGTATTTATTACTTGTTGTGTTCAGTTTGGGGCCTACAATACGGAAATGTCTACTGATAATATGTTATTTTCACTTTCTTGCTGGGCAGAAGCAGAATGTGGAAAATAAAAATCAGAGGCATGAAGTGGTTGATAGCAGAAGAGTCATAAATATACATGATGGCCTAGATAATGATTGGGTTTCAGACAGGAACACTGTGATCTCTGTGCGGTGCATATCAGACCTGAAATAGAGATGCTAGAGCCAAACCCAGTAGATCTATGAGGTATGGGGAAATGAACTCAGCATAAACTGTAAGGATTTTTCTTTCTAACTCTGATTACATTTTATTTTTAATTTTTAAATTAAATGTATTTTAATTGATAAATGAAATCACAAAAGGACATACTTGTGATATACCAAGTTTTTATATGTGTCTGAATACTGTAATATTTACATCAGGTTGAAGTTATCTTATCCTATGCTATATATTATTTATTTCTTTTGAAAACTTTCAAGAACATTTCTTATATCTTTCAGAAGTATGTTGTATATTAGGGTCATCTTAAGCTACCCTATTTTGTAATAACCATCAAACTTTCTACTTACGTAACTAACTTGACCTAGACTTTTCCCATCTCATAATCTGTGAATATGACTATACTTTTCCTACCTCATTAGCAGCTTCCTCCTCTTCAGCTTTTAGTCACTATTATTCTCAAATGTATGAAATAAAACAACACACTTTAAAAACAGGAGAGCAAGCTAAGACCCACAATATTATTGATTATGTATGGCTTGCAATTTACTAAGTTCCCAGTGCTGTGGCTACAGAAAATGCATGTTTTAACTATTATGAGTTAAAAGGATTCATCAAAAGGAGCTAGATGAATGTATAGGAACATGATCCATGAAAAGGCTATGATTTTTCAAAACTTGGAGTTATATAAGCATGGTGTAGATTACAAGTTACAAGCAATTTTGTAAGGCTGAATACGGATGCCTACTTGAAAGATGGTAAATAATATTCCCATTTCTTGGTCACCTATAAACAAGCACAAACACAGTATCTCTTATAATCCTAAATTGATTATAACATATAGTACCATGAACTTGAAACCCAATCCATGACCTGAGAAGAAAGATAGAGTAGATACTCAATTCAGGAAGACTAAAATGGAACATTGATTCATTACAGCAAGTTATAAAAAATAATGACAGACATTTTCTTTTACAGAGCAGAGGAGATATAGCTGAAAGTTATGATTCTAATGTGGAGAAATGGGGTGTCTCATATTGAATAAATAAAGCAACTTTACTATGGAAATGAGCCAGTAATTTATAGGAATGTTTCAAAAGAAAAGAGTAAGGGAATAGGGTGATTCATTTGGTTTACTACAATTCCCCTCAAATCCACAAAGTTACATACAATTTTCCCAAAATTATAACTACTTTGTTCCATGTCAAGATAAATGTGTTTCACAATATATGTAATCTGTTACACAGTATTTGCACAAAGCTGTAGATAGCTTTTTACCACATAACAGTATAAGAGAAAAGCACAGAATGAAGGCTAATGTGTTTTTCTTGATGTTACAAGATATTTGGAGGAGGTTGAAGGCATTATGTAATCACAGTGAAGTATGGAAAATTTTCCACCTCTTAAAGCAGTATGTGAAACAATGACCATATAGAGCTATGTCATCAGGATGTGTGGTCTTCCTTGTGCACAGCCACACAATATATGCATGTGGGCTAGCAAGATAAGGTCTCACTATGGGAAAAGTCCAAATCTATATCAACATCTTAGGGGGGTAAAAGCCATCGTGGTTTCCCCACAATTCTCTGAGGAAACTGTCTTTTCAATAGGAGGTATTAAAATCCAATAAAGCAATTTTACTAAGCAAATGTACATATTTCAATTATGAATCGTAATTATGAGAATCCCATAGAATCTCACATAGAACTATAAACAGAGCATTTTCATAGGTATTGAGGCTATGGCAATCCCAAAAGCTGTGAGGTTCATACCTTAGTAACTGAATGCTTTGAGATGATAATGGTGATCAGGTAAAGCTAACTGCTTCCCTATTTCAGTACATACGATTCATATACAACAAATGATTTGATTATGTTGACATGTGTGTTATGCCTCAGTATGAAAGTATTCACCTACTTTCAGTACACCGAATAAGCACAGCATGCCCCTCTGTGTGACTAACCGAAAAATTATGTCATAGAAATCAATATATCCCATATTCCTAACAAGCTTGATGAAGAAAGAATTACCTTCCTTTAAAGGAGTAGAAATTATAGTTTCGAGGCTACCCTCCCACTATAAATTTTGTTCTTATTCTCTAGCTGAAAGTTAGACCATGTAGTCATGGTGTTTCTCTAAGACTAGAGTTAACACACAAACAACTTTTGAAACCTACAGAGAAGAACAAACTAAGGAACAGAAAGAGTAGATACTCAGTTCTCAGTGACTTCAATAACTAAGAAGAACAAAATAAAATATCTAATTCATAATTAGATATCCATGATCATCACCTCTGAAATTCTCTTTTCATCCCACTACTGCTACAGATCACTTGGAAACCATCAGTTTTGTTAACCCCAGAAGCTTGTTGGATGCTACTGAACACTGAATCTGATTTACCTATCAATCTCTCTACCTATTTGTCCATCAAAATTTCATCTATATATCTCTCTACCTGTCTATTTTTATGCCAGGCATTATCTACTTGCATATATTCCCTAATATCCAATCTTTTAAGTTCAAATATTCATCTGGTAATGCAAAACATTGTCCTTTCAATACTTCTGGTGTAATAATCTGCTCAGCTTCCTAGATTTCTCCTTCTATACCCAGCTAAATTCTGTAATTCTTCATTTACATTTACAAACTTGGAAAAAAACTTTATTTAACATTTTCTCTTTGATTTTGCTTATATTTGGGCAAACTTAGCTATTTACATACTTCCTCATAGACTAAAACTACTATCACAAGCAAAATTGATTAGTTGCATTTGAATATTTTGTCAAAACTTCTTAATCTTGCCTGAAAAAACCAAAATATTTTTCATTGCAAACCTAGCTTTCAATTCTTCACAAGGATCATTTTAGTCTCTTTCTGAAATTTTCCACATTTTCCCTTTAACCATTTCCAATTTCATTTCCTCTACTGCAATGAAAAGTAAGTAATAACACAATGTCTTTTCTTCAGATGATCAGTACAAATTTCTCTCACAAGATTTATCTCTCATGCCTTCATTCTATCTTGCCCTTCTTATCTTCAAAAAGAATACTGAGTGTCTAATACTTGCCAGACACCGATCACCAACCTTTTCCTCTTCTAAGCTCTTGGTGTTCATCTCATCAAGGGTCTGAATATCACCCATCTTTCAGAGGCCTCAGCTCATATTTCTAAGTGTACTTTGTGCCTTCCTTGATTGCAAAGCTTCTCCCATTATATTCATTAAATGGCAACAAAAGATCAACAAATGTCTCAGTCTAGGGTCTTGAACTTATTTTGACTTAGTTCACTGTCATATCCTGAACACACAGATACCTCTCTTATGATAAATACTACTTTAATGTAGTTCTCTTGGTGATAGTATGACCATTTCCTTTATGCTACATAATAAATTGGAAGATAGTTGCTATTTTTATATTGCATTATGATTTAAATTCATGATGTCCTCCAATTAAGAGGCTTGGTTCCCCATTAAGGATTTAAAGCTGTAATTTGGGGATGTGATGGAATCAAGGATTAGTTCATTGATAGACTCCGAATCTGATGGTACTGTTGAAACTAGGAGGGAGAGCCTGGTTAGAGGAAGCAGATCACAGGTGTGCCTTGTTATTAGTCCTTTTCTCTCTTGCTTGATGCTTCTCGGCTGCTATTAAGTAAACAGCTTTTCTCCACCAAGTCCTTCTACCATGATGCTTCTGTCTTGCCACAGTGCTTAAAGAAATGGATCTTGCTGACTTTGGACTGAAGTTTCTGCTTCCATGAACCCCAAAGGATACTTCCTTCTTTAAGCTACAAATCAAGTATCTTACCACAAAGACTACATATGGTTTCTTATTATGCCTTCTTCCCAATTTGATTTCATGTTTACATAAACTAGGTGATTTTAATTACTATCTGATGTATCCATTAAATCACCCCTTTGCTCCAAAGAAGCCTCATGATCCATGAATGGCTAAATGAACAGGGTCTTCTTTGTTTTAGACTTTCATGGCCAAATATAAGTAATTTCAAATAGAACAGTAGCATTTCATTTCATTCACATTCACAGGAAAATTCACATTCACATTCACATTCACATTCACATTCACATGCCCAGGGAATTTAGTCAGGGTTTCACACATATTGAAAATGCACCCATACTGTTTTTCTATATCTGGACTATTGGCCATGAAAATAGCTACTTTTGTCCCTATTCCACAGCTAAAGTAACTTAACACTAATAACATTGAGTATTTTAAACAGGAAAATGTACTGAAGTAAATCCAAAACTATGTTTCCCAAGACTATAACAACCTAAAGTAATTATAGTTTAAGGACCAGTAGGAAGAAGTATCACTTGTTTCAAGTACATACTATATTCATTCTAGAGGATCATAACTATCAGCACATACAGAAGATTCTGAAGCTGATTGTCTTTGCAGTGTTTCAGGTAATGAAAAATGTATCTCTTCATAAATAATAAAGGTATCATCTTGCATTAAGGAAGACAAATGTAATGAGTGATGGTGATGTCATGGTCCTAGAGGAGCACCTTCTGCTTTTACTTTTCCAAACCAGTATAAGTTCTAATTCCATTCTAAAAACTCATTTTTATACCCAAAAGTAAGTGTATCTCTCACCCCTCATCTAAAAAACTCCTTTCTGAGGCAGACAGAGGCATACAGAGATTCACAACTGGTCAAAATGTAGATATCAGATGATTGTAGAATGCCAAGCCTCATTTGATATATCTAAAATGCAATCAATGAGTTCTACAAGGATGACCCAACTAACAATCTAAGCAATAGTGGAGAGGCTACCTTAAATGCCCTTCCCCAATAATGAGATTGAGGACTACCTTATATGCCATCCTAGAGCCTTCATCCAGTAGCTGATGGAAGCAGAAGCAGACACCCACAGCTAAACACTGAGCTGAACTCCTGGAATCCAGCTGCAGAGAGAAAGAGGAGTGAAGAGCAATGGGGTCAAGACCAGGCTGGAGAAACCCACAGAAACTGTTGACCTGAAGAAGGTGGAGCTCATTGACCCCTGTCTGATAGCTGGGAAACCAGCATAGGATTGACCCAGACCCCAATGTGGGTGTTAGTTAGGAGGAATGGACAATCTATGTGGCCTCTGGTAGTAGATCAGTATGTATCCCTAGGATAGGAATGGACTTTGGGAGCCAATCCTTCATTGAGTGATACTCTCTCAGCCTAGCTACATGAAGGAGGACCTAGGTCCTGCTCCAAATGATATGACAGACTTTGAAGACTCCTCATGAAAGGCCTCAACCTCTCTGGGGAGAAGAAAGGGAATAGATGGGTGATGGTGGGGACAGGGAAGGACAAGAGGGTGAGGGAACTGGCACTGATATGTAAAACAAGCTTTTTTTCAAATTTAAATTTAAAAAAAATATATATATATAATCAATACACCCAAGTTTTGGGCAGCATGGTAGAATAAAGTGTAGCCTTATTCTAAGAGTCTGTAAACCATGATGTCTTCTACAAGACAATGTCTTCCATATATGTCAGGGAAGTGTAGTGAGATATTCACCTTGTCTGCATCTGTGGCACTGACCATGCCCATTGGGGGTGGAGACAGGGACAGAAGTGACCTGAGGAACTAGGTCTGAGGAGAAGCCTTGGAGCGCTCTCTTGCTGGTGGGACACGGAGAGGAGAGCATCCGGTGGAACCTGTTGGTGTTCATGTGTCTAGGTTGTAAGTTATTTCTCCCTGAATAAACATATGTTCTGACTATTTGTGTCTCCTGATCCAGAGAAGTTGCACTCATGAAATATCAACAATATAGTTGACTAAACAAGACCTGAAAATGACAGAAAATGATATCAATTGACATACCAGGGTGAATGGAGGAATCTTACAGGCCTCCACTATTAGATGAAGAGCTATAAGTAATTAATAGCTGCTACGAGAGGAAGAACCAGGCTACTCCAGGAGCAAAATCCATGATAGGTTTTCTAATCCTAACTGGTCAGCCTAAACACATAAATATAACTCACTCTCTCTCTCTCTCTCTCTCTCTCTCTCTCTCTCTCTCTGTGTGTGTGTGTGTGTGTGTGTGTGTGTGTGTATAGCATCATTAAGTAAAGAAGGGAAAGTTAGGTCAGGACTTGAAGGATATGGAAGGAGTTAGAAAGGGGTAGAAATGATTTTAATTCAGTACATATGTAAGAAATACAACAAATATTTTCTAATGAAGGAACTGAATTCTGAAGAAGTATATAGTAGGGGCTGGAGAGATGGCTCAGAGGTTAAGAGCACTGGCTGCTTTTTCAGAGGACCAGGGTTCAATTCCTAGCACCCACATGGCAGCTCACAGTTGTCTGTAACTCTAGTTCCAGAGGATCTGACACCTTCACACCAATGCACATAAAATAAAGTTAAATAAATTTATATATTAAAAACAAGTATCAGTAATAAATGTCAATATTAAAGAAGGGAAAACCAAGTAGTATGTGTGAAATGAATAGCTAAGGACTAGATTATATTGTTCTTATGCTTTTCCTCAGAAATGTTTAGTCTCTCCTGTTCCTACATGTTTAGCTGCTTAATTAGCTTCAGCTGCCCTGAAAATACTTCCGATGAGCCAAAACTTCTTGTGCTTGGGAGTAATCAGCCTGTACGAAAAGACTGGATGAGTCCTTTACACTTCCAAATAGGAACAAAATAACACAGCACAGTATATGTTTCACAGAAGCTGCCAAACCTCCTGTGCTGATGTTAAGCAGAAATCCAGGGACATGAGCTCCTCATAGGGAAGTTACACCAGTGGGAATCTCCTGACAGCAGCATCGACTCCCCTGCTCTGTGCTAGTGAACAGTTCTGACACAATCTTTTAAAAATCATCTTGCTGAAACTGTTTCAGGAAACCCAGATGATTTTCACACTAGTGACTTGTTTCTTCATTTTGTGGTTCACCAGGAACCACTAGTCAGCAGGATATAGCACATTGTATTGATTTCTCACACTCCTTGTTTCATTTGCTTCTTATTCTTCTCTGTCCTGGTCTTTGAAAAACTCTGGTCTTCCAGTTCTCAATAAATATAAACTCTCTGAAGTTCTTTCCAACACTTATGTTGTTTCACTTGTTGCTTTCTTTTATCCTCATACATTTAAAGCAATGTTCAAGCCAAACAGTTGTTCTACTGGAATCAGAAACAAGGTAGATTCACTGATTTCCTTAAATGCTCTTCTGGAGGAGGATGTTTTCATATCAGTGCTTAGTCTGTGATGTTTTAAAGCTCTTTTCCAAAAGAATAACAAAATCTCTTTTCATAGCTATCACATCTTCTATAAAATGAATGCTTCTTAAGTGTTAACAGAGTAATATACTAGGAAAACAAAATGACTATAAAATGACCAGTTCTATTTTCATTGAAATATAGTATACACAATATTTTCCTAACTTAGTGACATTGCTTATAAGATGTTACTACAATGGACATTCATAAGTACAAAGGGCCGCTCTTAATATTCTGGGGGAAGCAGGATCAGAGGATTGGAAGAACAAAGAGGAAATTCTGTCAACACTGCCAAGAAATGTGCTCAAGAAAAAGTAACTTTCATAAAACTTCTCACAGGTTCAGGAAGATGTCTCCGAAGAAAAAGAATGAGAGACAATTTACAAAGAAAACAAATTTCATACCACAAACACCATCACTTTTTCAGTCAATGGTCTCTGTTCAGGAGAAGTGAATGAGCTCAGGAGAAATGAAAGAGCTACACAAGAGCTTGCATTTTCATTCCAGCAGGAGAAGTTATTGAACCAAAAGCCTCTCTCCTGTCAGTATTGTGAATACAAGAAGATCAATAAGGTAAGTAGGGCCTGGCATATGATTTGAGATTGTAGGGTCAAAAGGATACCATGTCTAGTGAACAGCATTAGTCACCAAGGAAAATAATAAGTGAAACAACTTTTATATAGATCACTGAAGTTTGTAAGATAGAAGATGCAAAATAAAGCTGGGCCATGGTAGCACATGCCTTTAATCCCAGCACTCGGGAGGCAGAGGCAGGCAGATCTTTGTGAATTCAAGGCCAGCCTGGTCTACAAAGCTACACAGATAAAACTTGTCTCACAAAACCAAAGAAAAAATAGAAATAAAAATAAAAAAGAAAGAAAATTATTCTGAATTATAATACTAAGAATGTAGCCAGTGTTATAGCAATGTGAGAGTGCAGAGAGCTCAAGAGAGTTCCACTGACTGTATAGTGTGCAGTGAGTGAGGACTTGTAGATTGAGCAATATTGCGGAAGATAGCAATTAAGAGATGATAATGAGGCAAGAGTTAACATGAAGGAGTTGACATGTAGGTATTATCTCTCAAGAGACCTGTATATGGTGGCTATGTTAAGACTTGAGAGCTAGAGGTAAGATGTTGAGGGAATAAGAAATGATCCTAAGTCATACAGTCATGATTTGGATACTCACCTGTGAATGCTTATGTGATTGACAAAATAGGAAAATGTATAATTGCTTATTGTTTTATGGAAGGTGACTAAGTGGAAGGAAACAAGGATACTTTGGTGTGAGCTATATTAACTTTGTGGTTTTGCGATTTTTGACAGTGGTTTGAATGCTACCAGAAACACACATCTGCAGGCAGCAGTTTCCTGACTCAGAATTGGAGATGAGGGACACACAAGCCATCTGGATTATTAGAATGACTGTTAGTTCAGCATCTTATCATGCGAATCTGCAAGTTCTTTTAAACATAAATCAGAAAGCTCCATCATCTGCAGTCATGTCAAAGATGAGAAAATCTCTTCCATCTAAAGCTTCAAGGAAACTTCCCTCAGTGAAACAGAAAATCTGCCCAGTCAGTTGATAGTCTCTCAAAGTTAACAATAATGAGTCTAGCAAATGGGCTTTAATTCAGTTAATCTGCAAAGTGAATTTCATGGGTGCTTAGATACCAAATTCAAATTCTAATGCGTTTATTGCATTGTGCCTTATATCTATGAGTATTCAGCACAGTAGTTACCAAAATGTCTGTAGCATAAATACATTAAGATATAATACAATACTTATTGAGATATATGGAAAATGAGGGCAATTTCCTTTATGAGAAGAAAAAATTCGTGCCATTGTGTAATTAAATATACATGAATGTGCTCCAGTTTCTGGTGACAAGTAATCAGAAGATAATATAACATATAAAATATCTTATAAAAAATACAATATGAAAATCACTGTATACTATAACAGAAAAACTCACCAGGGGTTGGAAAATGACTCTGTTATAAAAGTACTTGCTGTGGAAACCGGAGTACTAAAGTTCTTCTTCCAAGGATGCTGAGTGAGGATGGTAGGCTACATGTGATTGTAGCATGTAAGAGGGTGAAATTGAGTAGCAGAGCAAGCAGGCTATGAGACTAGCCTTATCAATGAGCTCTGGAGTCAGTTGGCACAGTAACCTCAAGAGTGAAGTGAAAAGACATTGGGAAAACAAAACATAATCATCTGACCTCAATCTTTAACCTCCACAGGTACAGAGCACATACACACACACCCATACACACATTAGTACCCATATATATGCATATGCACTTGAACACCATACCATGTATTGTGTGTGTGTGTGCGTGCGTGTGTGTGTGTGTGTGTGTGTGTGTGTGTGTGTGTGTGTGTGTGTGTAGACTAAGGTACATGATACCATATTCAAGCCTAAATGCTGTTTGTTAGCCAAGAGAACTTGCTCAATAATTATAATCTAAATTACTTTTTTGTTTGGAAAAAAAAATGACACACATACTGCCTAACTCATAGAGTTGTTATTGTAATTAAATAAAAATCCATATAAAAGCTAATATGTAAACCACATAGCACAGAACAATGTAACCAACTATAATTGAAGAGATTCATAGGAACAATATGGGAATGAAATTTAGTTCCATATATAAGTGGAAAACCAGGCATGAATGTATGTATAGCTACGTGTAACAGCATTTCTAACCAAAACATATAAGTCAGTACCTGAAAAGTAGCAGGGAGATTAAACATGGTTATTGCATAGTCTTTTATGTTCCATGAGGTTCAGAGGGGAAGATTCTGAAAGGGAAGGACTGTGAAGTTCAAAGAGCTGATTCCTAAATTATGATTTAGTAAGGACAATATGATTCAAAAGACTTAAAGACCAATTAGTTAACTGACAAAGTTATGCTATCATTTCTTGCTTGAAGCCAAGTTAATGCTCTGAAAACTGGCATGAAATCCAGATTAGGCGACTTTTCAAAACATGTGCTGAGGCTTATATGCTGTTACTAATTGCTAAGAAAAAAAAATCAGACAATTCAGAGGCTGGATAAGTGGCTCAAAGATGAAGAGTGTGCTGCTCTTACAGAGAACCTGAGCCCAGACTCTGTCACCCACACCAGACAGCTCACAATCACCTGTAACTTCAGTTTTAGAGAGATCTGACATCTCTTGTCTCTGAGCACCTGTACTCACATGTTCTTTAGTCACCCCCTTATCTACACATAAATTTTCTAAAACCAGATAAATGAAACTAGAAAAAAATAACCTTAGTAAATGCAAGTTTTATTGTATTTTATAGTTTTGAAAATAATGTATATTAATATAAGTCTCATATGCATTGACTACAAACTAGCTGCAATGTTATTTCATTATTATTATTATTTTACATGCCAATCCCAGTTCCCTCTCCCTCCCTCCCTCTTACCCTCTCTTTCCCCTCACATACACCCTGACCACCCTCCCATCCTCCCACCCCAATTCCACATGTAGTGCAATGCCACCCAGGTGGGGTCATGTAAATCTGTCAAGTCATTTGAAGTAGGGACTAGGACTTCTCTCCTGTCACTAGGTTAAGGCAGTTATCCCTCCATGGGGGATGTGTCCACAGGGTCCTTTTGTGCACCAAGAATACATCCTGGTTCCACTGTCCGAGGTCCCTTAGACTGCTCAGTCCTTCTAGCTGAGACCCATATTCAGGGGGGGCCTGAGTCAGTCCCATGCTGGATTCCCAGGTAGACTGGAAAAAGATTTTCACCAATCCTACATATGACAAAGGGCTGATCTCCAAAATATATAAAGAACTCAAGAAACTAGTCAAAAAAACACAAAAATAACCATATTAAAACATAGGGTACAGAACTGAATAGAGAATTCTCAATAGAGGAAATCAAAAAGTCTGAAAGACACTTAAGAAAGTGCTCCACAACCTTAGCTATCAGGGAAATGCAAATCAAAACAACTCTGAGATACCGTCTTACTCCTGCCAGAATGGCTAAAATTAGAAACCCAATGACAACTTATGCTGGAGAGGATGTGGCGAAAGGGGAACACTCCTCCACTGCTGGTGGGAGTGAAATCTCGTACAGCCAGTTTGGACATTAGTATGGTAGTTCCTCAGGAAAATGCAATGTTATTTTTAAAAATTAAAATATCTATTTAATAAAGGAGGTATTGAATCAAATTTTAAAAACTGAAAACAGAACAAGAGATTTGAGACTTTTTAAATTCAAGGTCCTCTATCCTAGCTGGCCATTCAAATCACCCAGGAACACACAAAACTATCATCATAAGCTTCATCCCAAGCTTCTAATTTAATATGTGCAGGTTGAGTTCTGGGCCACAGCATCTTTAAAGCTCCTCAGGTAATTCTAATGTAAAATTAATGCTAAGTATCTCTGACCACCAGATAAGATGTATGACCTTGAAGTAGAGTTCAGAACATTAATACATGGCCATATTCTTCAAGCACTGCCTCTAGTAGAAAGAGTGAAATTACAACCGATTCTACTTTAAATATTAAAATGTTTTAGTATAAAAGCATACAATGCCCTAATCATTTTATAAATGAGTGACCTCACATACTGCCACACCCAACAGGACTAACTCTTTCTAAATTCTGTAGTCAATGATGTCAGCTCCATATAAACTTTGTCAAAAAGAAAAATCATGACCTCACAGTACAGGACAGTTCATGTCATCTTATTTACATATATGGAATATAATAATCCTTAGCAAGTAGTCTCTAATAGCTTCAGTTAATTTACAGCTTACAATATAACCAAAACTAACACTACTATAAATGATGAAGGTTGTTACACCATTTAAAGTTTTCCTTGAATGATACATTGATTTCTAACTCATGATATGCTTCTGGCTGATGTATTATTAGCTTTGAGATAGCCATTCGGTTTTAATCCAAAGGAGATTTGAGAAGACATCTTTGTATTGGTTCTCTCATATTAGAAAATATGCAGAGTGTTTAACTAGGGCATCTACTGAAGGAGATTAGAGAGTTATTTAAGAGAGGTAGTGTAAGTATAATTTTGAATGTGTAAGGCAAGAGGTTCAGTCCACAGTACAAGGACAGAAAATAATAGAGCAAGAAAGATAGAAATAAGAGGAGAAGAGGAAAGAGAGGGTAAAGAGAAAAGCAGGAAAGAGAGAGTGCACACAATTATTTACACACAGTTTAGGGATTGCAAGGCTTTTCCCACATCTTCTATGAAAGATCACATGCCAGAGAGATGTGTACAACAGCATTGCTCTTCCTTTGTCCTGAGGCAAGTCCGCCATCCAAGTTCCATTCATGAGCATGCTAGCCTTCTTGTAGATAAAAATATTACTTGGATCAGGTCATATTTTTTATCATTTTTATTTTGTTGTCACTAACTTTATAAATGAGAGGCTTGAAGATCAATCACTCACAGAACAATTCTGTGGCTTGTCAGGGTCTTGCAGAAAAAAAAAAAAAAAAAAAAAAAAAACATTGCGAATTCCAATGGGGCTCAAACAAAAAACCCAAACTGTGTATGTGTCTGTCTGTGTGTAACCATGTATATATCTGCATGTCCATGTATGTGTTTTTTCATGCATACATGTGTGTTTGCAACAGTGCACATGTGAAGGTTACAGGAGAAATTTGTGGAGCCGGTTCTCTCCTTCCACTTTTACAATGGTTCCGGGGCTTGAATTCAGGTGGCCAGTCTAATGTGACAAGTACCTTTACCTAGCAGACCTTTGTGCCAGCCCTACTACTGTTATTTTGAACACCACTTCCCTTGAGAAAAATGAAATACTAAACCAGAATATTTCAATATTTCAGAGTTGTTTTTCTGTGCATGCATGATAGTTATGTGTGATTATGTATATATATATATATATATATATATATGATGTGTGTGTGTTTATGTATGCAGATATATATATATATATATATATATATATATATATATATATATCTTCCGGCTGCTGTATTATTAGCTTTGAGATAGCCATTCGGTTTTAATCCAAAGGAGATTTGAGAAGACATCTTTGTATTGGTTCTCTCATTTTAGAAAATATGCAGTGTTTAACTAGGGCATCTACATATATATATATATATATATATATATATAGTGCCTGTGCACATGTGTCCTCACATGTGCATGCCCGTGTAGTCTGTGCACACAGCAGAGGGCAGAGGAGGACACGGGGTGTCCTTCTCTAACACTGCTGACCTTTACTTTGGGACACAGTCTCTCACTGACTCTGGAGCTAGAGAAGCTCCAGTGACATCTAGGCCTAGTGATTCTCTTGTATCTATTTCAGCCCCCACCCATGCCATAGCACTCATAGTTGCAAACATATGTTACTTTGCCATTTTACATAAGTTTTGAGTATTTTACTTAGGTCTTAACTTTTGTGCAGCAAGCACTCCTTCTGTAACACCCAACTCCAGGCGCCAATGTCTGCATTAGTTAGGGTTTCTACTGTGACAAAGCACCAAGATCAAAATAAATTTGAGTAAGAAGAGGATTATTTATGGTCTGTCCTGGGAAGAAATTAGAGCACAAACTCAAATCAGGAACCTGGATACAAGAAGTTATACAGAGGATGGATGGATCACATGATTTGTTCATCCTGCTTTCTTATAGCATCCAACACCAACAGCCCAGGGGTGGCAAGTCGGAAAGTGAGCCAAATCTTCCATATCAATCAGTAACAAGATAAAGCAATACAGGCTTGCCCACAGACCACACTAGAGGTGATCATTTCTCAATTTAGATTTACTCTTCTAAACTGACTGTAGGTGTATCATGTTGACAGCAAATTATCCAGAACATGTGGATAGACATTTGAGGTAGTAACAACTGTGTCTAGAAAGGTAAAGGCCTTAGGACACTGTCAAGGGATTGTATTCCATACTTGGTTTATGAGTGCTCAGAAGTTGACCTTGTATACTAATTCCAAGGCACTTTACAGAGCAGTACACTAAACACTAGAGGTAGAAGCTATTATTGATTGAATATAGATATTGCCTTCTAAGGGTTCAATATAAAAGGACTGTCCCCAGGATGAAAATTATTGAGAAGAGCTGTGGACCTTTAGAAGAGCTTACAGGAATTCCTCAAGGTAAATGAAATACACTGGTCCTTTTCTTATTTTGCTGGATATGCTGTCTTCACCAGAGGTCCAAGCCAATGGGATCACGCAGACCTACGTTTGGACCTCCAGATCCCTAGTCAAAAATAAATATCTCTTAACTCCATAAGCAACCAGTGTCAGGTATTTAATTACATTGATAAGATATGAAACTGAATATTAGAAAAATTGGGGAAGAAGAGATCCAGTTATTATTGTAAGTATAATTGAAGTTGTGGAAAAGCACTGGAGTTTATTGAGAGAGATTTGATGGAAATCAGATAAGCAATAAACAGAAGAGTTAAAAAGGTTATTCTTTCGGTGCATGGATACTGGAATGATGATAAGAGTTTAGATGGAAAGAATCATGCTCATGAGGGTTTGGACAGATATAAGAATTTTCATGGGAACTTGTGTAAAAACTATCATTGTTACCCATGGCAAAAATAAAAATGTACATGCTTTCAATCCATGCTCTGAGATATCCCCAGAGGCTGAGTTAAAGGGTAATGTACTCCCTTGTTGGCTAGAGATATGAAGACAGAAAAAATCTTCAGGATGCAGCATGCACATTGCTGTCAGATTTAGACATACTCATGGTGAGCATTATCAGCAAGAAGGAACAGCAGAATTATTCAGAAAATTTCAAGTTTTACAGAGCAGGAATAGAAAGGCCAGTAAAAGTCACAGCCAGAGAGGGGACAATTATTAAAAGGGTTGGTCCTAAAAAAAAAAAAATGTGAAGACCAGTATCCCAAATCATAACAAAATGAAAAAATGCCTCCAGGGAATCTAAGAAATCTCAAGGGCTACAACTATCTCAGACTCAGATATGTGGAAATGGAAATTTGTTGCAAAAACTTTCAAGAACATATTTCTTTCAGGACAGAGCCCTGGGATATTCTACCTGCCCAGGACTGTCTGAAGACTGCTTTTTCAGTGTTCAGTAAACAAAGAACTCTGGAATTGTCAATTTGATGTTGATTTTACATGTGTGCAGAAACCAGAAAGCATGGAGAAATGAAAGTTGTCATTGAAATTTCAAAGTCAAGCTGGTATATTCAATACAAGCTCAATACAGTTCAATATAAACAATACACTAGTAAGGCAAGAGCTCTCAAGGTGCTCCTGATGGGACAAAACATAATAAAGTTGTAGGGGAAAGCTTAAAATAGAGACCTTAGGACAATTGAGTGTCCAGACCATATATTGCCTTTAGGAGAAAACAAGCAGTATATAGCACCAGCCCAAGAGGGGCAATCTGGACTTTAATCAGCCCTAGGAAAAATACTTGAGCCTTTAGGGACATGTTCCTATAACAGTGTGCCTTGAATTTCAGACATGGAGATGTATATTTTGCATTTTCCCTGTTGTGCCTCATTTTTTCTCTGAGCTAAAATCCTCCCTTATATAGTCTTCTACTATTTTGGAATAGGAGTCCTTGTCTCCTTCCTGTACCACCATTGTATTTGGGAAGTATATGTGTTATCTAATTTCTTTTTCTCATTATTCCCAGTTATAGAGAATCTCATGACTCTGCCTTACGTAAAACCTCATTTCTGAAACGATGCACTTTGAGGTACTCACTAATGAATATATTTTGCCTTGTGAGATGGACATGAATATTTGATGATCAGAGGTGGGATGTCTCAAACTTAATATGAATAGAGTCTTCTAAAATACAAGTATCTGTCATAGTTGCTGTATTGGGGGGTCTAGAGATATCCAGGAATTAAGGTACTTAATTCATTTAGGATGTGTCCTTAAACAAGACCAACAGAACTTCAACTCTCTCCCTTTCATCTCCCCCTCCAGTTCCTCTTTCCCATCTTCTTTTGGGTGAGAAATATGAGCCCTTAGTCCAATATATGATCCTACCATGATATATTTACATTTTCAGAGGCCCATTCAACAATATTGCTATATTATTGACTACAGACTCTAGCTATCAGCCAAATTTTCTAACCTTCCTACATAGCCTGACTCATGTGCTCAATTATAGTGACATAAATATAGTGACATAAATCCAAAGGTGAATCTACCTCAACTTCCTTCATAGGCTGTCTTACGTGCTCTGTTATAGTCACTAATCTAGAGGCCTATGGACAACATATAATAGTCAGTTTAATGTCGCTATGATATGAAGAAAAAAATTAACATTCAATAATAGCAAATTTTTAATAAATATGCAAAACAAGAACTACATTAGAGTTATATATATATCTGTTAATTTTAAACTTAATATAAAGATTATATTTTTATAATAAATATACAACTGAAAAATGCATAGTCTGTAAAGTGTACGGTTTTTCCGCCTGCCACCTGGTCTTGTCCCGCCACCGTGCCAGCCCCTAATAACAAACAGAGACTCTATATTTGATATTATACTGTTGGTCAGTTACTACTTTCTTATCGGCTAGCTCTGTCTTAAGTATTAACCCATTTGTGTTAATCTATGTATTTCCATGTGGTCTTCTTACCCGGAGCCGGCTGCCGTGTACTGCTCTCTCTAGACTCTCCATCTTGGCTCCTCCTTACTACTTCCTATTTCCTCCTTGTCTCTCCTATCATCCTTTCCTATTGGCCAACAGTGCTTTATTATTATCCAGTATGATAAACATATAGAATGACATCTCCCATCAATAGTCACTTAGGCTTTAGGAGTTCAGCTCACTGGCAAAGCATTTGTATATCATTCACATGCCCCTAATTTCAGTTCACTGTTGTAATAGTAATAAAAATAACAATAATTTTCAAATAAAGAAATGTTAGATTTGAGGCATAGACTGTACTCAAATACAATTAAGATAAGCATGGGCTTTGCATAATTCTTTGTCCAAGTTACTAAATTGATTAAGAAATCTAGAGATATATTAGAGTTGAGCCAATTAAAAAATAGATCAAGATTCTGGAATACAATGTACAAATAATGAGTCTACTGAGTTCTCTCTTGTGCCAGGTACAAATAATTTGTAACTGATTCTTCCAGTCATCTGCTAACCCCAGACAATCAAAATATCTGCTTTCAAAATAACTTACAATTTGTAATTCTCACAGGCTTTATAGGGCAGCTTCCTCTTCATGTCCCCTCTGCCCATGATATCTGAAAGAGAAAAAGCAGATAAGAGGAAGGAAAATGTTCTTTAAAACAAAATAAAAAATATTGCCACAGACAATTCTAAGGTATAGACTTTCACATGGACGTTTCACTGTGAAATTCTCAAATACAACCTCAGAAAGGTCATGAGACTAATGAGTTGGCAAGAGCAGGGATGCACAGGTTCAGAACATCCTTTGACTCATTCTAAACCTAGCATAACTCTGCCAGGTTTGCCCTAAGACAGCTCAGGCCCAATTTACAGCCCATCTCCAGACTCCATTTATTCAACACAAGCTATTTCACATTTTGGTAAAACAGTCTATCTGGCCAAGAACCATTCTTAGAAAGAACTCAGCTCAGATCTGTTAACATCGTCATCCCTCCTAGGGAATTAATACCTAGACTCAGAAAGGAGATGGAGCAATGCAACTCAGCATTCACTACAATGATTAGAAATATATGAATAGCCAAATGGAGGCCAAAAGCACATAAAGAGCAAGTGAGTTCAAGTATGGAAAGACAAGATTTTTCTAGAACCTCACATTGCCTGCAGAAGGTGAATCCATCCAGCCTTTCTCATTTGTGGTTCTTTTAGTGGGTAAGTGGAGATGTTTGTAGAAAGTCTGGAGTCACTGCACTCTATAAACTTATGTCATGACGCATACCCCAAATATTATTTAGAGATTAAGGACTTTGTTAGCTGTCTTATTTGTGAAAAAATATAGAGAGAACTATGAGAGTGAAATTAGGAAAACATAAACTAAACAATAGCATAAATGCACTAAAAGAAAGGTTTCCAAAAAATACAGTTTGGAGTTTAACAAGGAGACAGAATGGAAGATAATTGAGATGGAGAGGGAAGGAAGAGTGGTAAATAATACTTATGATATTTGGGAAAGATCTAGGGAAGTGATATATATATATATATATATATATATATATATATATATATTATAACTAAGAAGTTTCATTTGGGAGGAAAATGCCATTAACTATGTAGCAAAAAGACTATGGACAAACATGGGAAATCTCACTTCAATTTGTTAGGTGAGGAGTCAAAGAGACTCCCAAAGTAATATAGGCTATTACTTTTTCTTGTGATTCCCTCCCAGAACTTGAAGGTAGGACCCTATTGCTTATTACACTATACTTTAGACAAAGGACTTGGAAGAATCAAACTGAAGCTGACCTGGAAGCCTTCTTCATGAAAACTATCTCTCAGCTTCTTGAAAGGTGTTGTGTAAACTGCCAAGGGTAAAAGGCAATCATAATCACAGGTATACAAAGCCTATTAAGTTACAATTATGGTGTGTGTGTGTGTGTGTGTGTGTGTGTGTGTGTGTGTGTGTGTGTCTAAAAGGACAGTAAAAGTACAGAAAGAGCAATCCCATTTACATTTATATATATGCACATATGTGAATGTGTAATGAAATAGTATCATATAAGGTAACAACAAAATTATAAAACAAGTAGCAAGTTTATGCAGTATGTTGCAATCAGAACAAATCATATTAAGGAGACATTATTTTTGTTCTATCATAGCCTTTACTCAAATGATTAAATAATTATCAACTGTTCCATATATATCTAAATTATAATTAAACCAGCTAAATAAAAGAATGTAGAGCCATATTTAATGCATGGTAAATAAGAATCTTGGAAATGATAGGCTGATGGATGTTTATTCAGGGAGAAATCACTTACACCAGAAACACATGACTGCCTCAGGTTCCCATCCCAAGGATGACTTTGGATGCTCTCTGTCTCCAACCAGGAAGTAAGAGAAAGAACTGGTGGTCTGGGAATCCAGACCTAGTCCCCCTAGGTCACACCTGCACCTGTCCTCAAGTCCCCAATGGGGGTGGTCAGTGCAACAGGTGTGGGTGGGGTGCATATCTCACTACAAACATCCTAGTTCTTAGAAGACTTAGCTTTTAGTTGTTCCCCAAATGTTTGTAGACTAACAAGAGATGTCATATGGATGAACTTATTTGTGAGCTTTATAGCCCAGAGGTTTATAAGCATCATGATAAACTTATTTCTTCTTTGATTCTCTTCTCTATTATCTGAACAGAAACACCTTCAGTCTCTTCTGCAGCTTCTTCATTTCTCTAATCCAATCCAATGAATTTGTGTAGTTTCCAGATTTGTCAATGCTAGATTTTAATTTATAAGCCACAAGGGTGGCAAAGAAATTGCAAGAAAATAAAAAATAAAATAAAAACTTAAAATTTCCATAAGAAGAAAATGACAAATAATTTGAGCCTAGGTTTTTCTGACAAGAAAAACAGTTTTTTGTTTTTTTGTGTTTTTTTGTAACACAAAACTTATTATTATTACAGTGGATTGTCCTATGACCTTTGAAATAAGCTACAATATAAATACAATTCACTCTCCAAGGTTCCTTGGACCGCTCATGCCTTCTAGCAGAGACCCATGTTCAGGGGGTCTGAGTCAGTTCCATGCTGGATTCCCAGATATCAGTCTGGAGGCCCATTAGCTGCTCCTTGTTCAGATCAGATGTCTCTATGTGTTTCTGCAGCTTGGTCTTGTCCTCTCCCTCTGCATCTGGATTCCAGTTTGGCTGAGTGTTTGGTTGTGGGTGTTTGCTTCTGTTTCCATCAGCTACTAGATGAGGGCTACATGATGGTGGATAAGTTACTTGTCAATCTCATTATCAGGGTAGAGCATTTATGGTAGCCTTTCTACTGTTGCTCTAATTGTTAGTTGGGGTCAGTTTTGTAGGTCTCTGGACATTTCTCTAGGTTCAGCTTTCTCCTCAAACCTATAATGGCTCCCTTTTTCATTCTCTCTCTCTCTCTCTCTCTCTCTCTCTCTCTCTCTCTCTCTCTCTCTCTCTGTTGGTCTCCTCTTGTCTATTCCTCCACTGACTCAATCTTCCTAGTCCCATGTGCTTTCCTCTCTCCCCTTCTCTTTCTCGTAATTCCCTCTCCACTCACTGCCCCCACTACTCCCCATATGCTCAGGAGATCTTGTCCCTTTCCCCTTCTGTGAGGGATCTTACATGAATCTCTTAGAATCCTCCTTGTATCCTAGTTTCTCTGGCGGTGTGAATTATAGGTTGGAGATCCTTTGCTCTATGTATAAAATCCATATATGAGTGAGAACATACCATATTACCTCATTCAGGATGGTTTCTTCAAGTTCCATCCACTTGACTGCGAATTTCAAGATTCAATTTTTTTTCCCCACAGAGTAATATTCTATTGTATTAATGTGCCACATCCTCTTCATCCATTCTTCAATTGATGGGCATCTAGGTTGCTTCCAGGTTCTTGCTATTACAAATAGTGCTGCTATGAACATAGTTGAACAGATGTCTTTGTTGCATGGATGTGGATAATTTGGATATATGCCTAAGAGGGGGATTGCCAAGTCCTGTGGTAGACTGATTCCCATTTTCCTGAGGAACTGCTATACTGATCTCCAAACTGGCTGTACAAGTTTGTACTCCTACCAGCAGTGGAGTAGTGTTGCCCTTTCTCCACATCCTCTCCAGCATAAGTTGTCATTGGTGTTTCTAATTTTAGCCATTCTGGCAGGGGTAAGATGGTATTTCAGAGTTGTTTTGATTTGCATTTCCCTGATAGCTAAGGGTGTTGAGCACTTTCCTGAGTGTCTTTCAGCCTTTTTGATTTCCTCTATTGAGAATTCTTTCTTCAGTTCTGTACCCCATTTTTAATATGGTTATTTGGTGTTTTATTGACTAGTTTTTTGAGTTCTTTGTATATTTTGGAGATAAGCCCTCTGTCAGATGTAGAATTAGTGAAGATCTTTTCCCAGTCTGTGGGCTGCCATTAGGTCTGGTCAACTGTGCCCTTTGCCTTATAGAAGAGAATCTTCTTTGGGGGAACATCCCCCATGGAGGGATACTCCCTTAACCTAGAGACAGGAGAGAAGTCTTAGTCCCTTAGATGACCCCTCCTTGAGGGCTTCACCCTACATGTGGAATGGTGGAGATGAGGGAGTGGTGGTCAGGGGGTATGAGAGGGTCGAGAGAGGGTAAGATGGAGGGATGGAGCATGAGAGAGGGAATTGGGATAGATATGTAAAATAAAAATAAAAATTAATTAATATAAAAATAAATACATTTCAATAAAAGCAAATGAAGTTTCTATGGTTACAATATGTCTCTCTGATGACAAATAATGTCTTCAATTGGACATAATAAAGTAGCTAAAGGCTCTACTATACAGGAGCTGTGTAACTGTTCATAGGAAGTTTTTCCTTTATCCCTGCATTATCCTGCATTACAGTGATCTGCCTTAACACAACCTTGGATATCTACTGGTTTCACTACTTATTTCTCTGAATGTTTGCTTCTTGCCTGAATTTTTAAGCTATATTTAAATGGACCCTGTGTCTCTAATCACTTTGCTCTCTGAGATGACCCTCACATAACTAACATATAATTAAATATATTTAAAAATATCCTCATAAGATTTGTAAAATGAAGTCTAAAGATTTTGTATAGAATTTGATCATTTTTCTTGACTTTTGAAATTTCCTGTTATGTCCATTCTAATCACATTCATCTACTGATGACCCTGGCACAATGATGTCAATCCTCTCCAAAACACAATTCAACACCCTTTCTTGTACTACATCCATCCCCCACGTATCTAAGAAAAGATGTGTGTTGAAATTTTCTGCCTATTTCCTTACATAATTTTAACTTGAGTATCAACTGCATCATCTCTCATCATGTAAGTTAAGACATTTTAGATTACTGATTACTTTGTCCTAATATCAGTTTCCTCTTCAGTTCATTGTATGTGAGATGCATTATGACAAGTAAAACACCATGGGCTAGAGAATCAGGATGGATATATGGGTTCAAAGTATGAATTCAGTATTTAGTGGAGCCAATCATTGAAGATGTATGCAATTTCTTTAAGCTTTTGATGTGGTACTAGTAAAATGGGAATCTTTATAGCAGCCATATTTCAAGATTCTTCTAAGGATCCATTCACAACTTCAGTGAATTTTCTGGGTGTGTAGTCTCCATGTTGACACTCAACTACTGAATTATATATCAGATCAAATGGATTCTTTATGTCTTTTTTTTTTAAGCATTAGGTGGGATATACACTAAAGAAAAACATGGTGCCTGCCTCCAACCCAAAAAGGGTTATTGCAAGAATTCAATGATGGAATACAGGTCATGAACATACTAAACTTAACTTAAAATGGCTTAAAGGGCTTAGCAATTAACAATGCTGCTGCTATATTTAGTTATTAAAGTTTTATCAGAAAACTGTTAGATGACAGAAGCTATGAATTAATACTCTAGAGGTAAGAGAATATGAAATTTTTACATCCAGGAGCTTAAATATAACAAAAGAGAAAACAATATCTCAACTAACACAGCTCCAAGAGAGGGAGCTGGTACACTGAAGATGATTAAAACATAAAGCTTGTGCATATGATCCAATGCCAGTTGAGGACTAGAGGTTAGAGTAAGACATTTTTGCCAAATTTTTATAGTCTGTTAGGACTGTAAAATAAACAGAGCATATTGATTATAAATAGATGAAGAAGCCTTACAGAAGCATGAGACATAAGACTGGGATAAAAACATATATACGTGCATACATATATATACAAACATACATACAACACAAGTATATCATAATGAAATTTTTGCCACTATATGTGCACTTTTCTTGACATATACAGACAACTAGTAAAATGTTTTAAGGAGCAGTAATGCAAAGGACTTTAAATTATAGAATGATGTTATTATAGAGGTATATAGAATGAAAGGGGGTAGAAAAGGCTACACATAGAAAAAGAAAATGAATGATATTACAACAATTCAGGCCAAATGGGCATATAGGAAGCTTTCAATAAATGTTGGTTGTATAAACCAGCAATTTTTGTAATTCATGCCACTCTGATCCAAGGGAGAATCTCTGCCATTATTTTATTACTTAGAATTGGCCCACAATATAGCTGCGTATACACAAAGATTTAAGGTGCATTTATTGAGATCCATGCATTACTCATCAATTTACAAATGACATGAGTGGATAAAACTATTAACTATGACATAATTATGCTCGACTTTATGATTAAGTCAAATGCTCTTAAGTGTATCTATAACATTCCCTGTATCCATAGAAATCTCATTTGCAGGAAAGTAGATACAGCTGGAAACCATCATATTATACTAAGTGAGTCAATTTCTGAAAGACAAATGCCACATTTTTGCCATTGTGGAGCCTAGGTCTTATGTAGATACATACACTCATATGCACACATAGAAGAAGAAGGGACTATCTAGGGGAATGAATTGGAATAGCAGAAGAAATATTGAGGGAAAAAAGAGAAAGTGTGGGTGGGTATAGTCGAAATACATGATACATGTGTATGAAAACATGGTTATAAAATCAAGAATATAGACCAATAAATGAAGACACACCAATAAAAATTCACATTAAAAAGTATTAAAAATTATGTTAGCCTTCCAGAAACGTCTGAACTACAAAATAATATAACAATAACCATAAAAACATAATGATAAATAATAATCTTAAAACTTTAGAAGGACTTTGAAATATCTTCTGCATGACTGAGATTCTTATTGCATGGGACTATGAAGAAATTTGGCTAACTTGACTAAATATTGAAGACTAAAAAAAGAAAGCAACTATTTGATGTTTTCTCATGTTATCACAGTGAGAGTTTGGGCAGGTGGACTCAGTGTTAGTGTTGAGACAACATTAAGTAACTGCTGCTGCCGCTGGCATTTTAAAAACAAGCATCATGATAAACATGGATATTTCTTGATCAATTATCTTAGTCACTTCAAAATACCAATTAGCCCTGGTAAATGTTAATAATATAAGCAATAAAGAACAGATGGCCAAATGATCCCCAAACAGCTGCTATTTCCCTGTCAAAATCAAAGATGTGAGCAATGTTTTTAAACAAGGCCCAGCCAGGAAACCATGCCGTTGCAATTTCCTGCTTGAGGCCCATGCCGTATATCTTGAATCTAAAGCTGCTTAAAGGCATTTACAGGCGCAAGGGCCATAATGGCGCTGGTGATCTCCCCAGTGTGGAGCGTTCATAGATAACAAGCAGGTCACCTTCTGCAGGCCTGCCAGCGAACTTGGGGGATAATCTCTCCAAAGCTCAGGATAAGCTGCCTGGCATCATTCAGTTCTTTGCTCTCAGAATCTTCAAGAGTTTATGAACCAAGCTGAAGAGAACACTAAATCTAAATGCACTCTAGTGTACCCCACAAATGGGACCCGCACCATTATCAAAGACAAAAGGAGGATTTCCTTGAGTTTATGTGGAATGGCTACCTGCGCTGTTTTGATTTCCACCTTCTTGCCAGGCCCCCATCTTGCTCTTGTGCAAAGAGAAAGAAAGCAGAGAAGGTAGCAAATGGATTTATGCAAAAATATTACATTTATGAAATCCCTATGGGGCTTTTTTGGTGAAGTTAATTACATGCATCTACCACAGATAGCACAATATACATTTGGAAACATATAATTTACAAATGACGTTTTCAAATGACCAAACAGACCTGTAAGGAGTAGGGTTTTCCCTGCCGCCTGGTCCCATCGTGGCGCCAGCCCCAAATAACACATAGAGACTCTGTATCTGATATAATTTTGTTGGCCAGTTACTAGTTTCTTATTGTCTAGCTCTGTCTTAATTAAACCATTTTTATTAAATCTAAGTACTTCCATGTGGTCTTATCTTGCCGGAAATGGGGCCCGCGTGTGGTCTCCCCAGTCTCTCAATGCTGACCCCTACTTACTACTTCCTCTTTCCTCCTTGTCTCCTAGTCCAGCCTATCTTGCTTTCCTATTGGCCAACAGTGCTTTATTCATTAACCAGTATGAGAAACATTTACAAACTGAAATCTCCAATCACAGACCTAATCTTTACGCTATATAGAACACCCACAGCTAAACACTGAGCTGACCTGGAATCCAGATCCAGAGAGGAAGGACAAGACCAGGCTACAGAAACCCACAGAGACAGCTGACCTGAACAAGAGGGAGCTAATGGACCCCCAGTCTGATAGCTGGGAAATCAGCATTGAACCGACTCAGACCCCCTAAACATGTGTCTCAGTTAGAAGTCCTAGGCACACACCTCTGACAGTGGAACCAGGATGTATCCCTGGTGCACAAAAGGAATTTGGGAGCACATTCCCCATGGAGGGATACTCCCTTAGCCTAGAGGCAGGAGGAAGGGCCTAGTCCCTACTCCAAATGACTTGACAGATTTTTTTGATCCCTCCTGGAAGGTATCACCCTCCCTGTGAAATGAGGGGGGGGGAGGATGGGAAGGTAAAAGAAGCATAGGAGGAAGGAAAGGAGATAGAAAGGGAGGGAAGGAAAGGGAACTGGGATCGATATATAAAATAAGAAAAATATTTAAAAAAAAAAGATTTCACTTTTATTTCAGGCACTTAAGTTCATGACACCCCCCCTCTTTTTTTTTTTTTTTTGTTTGTTTGTTTTTGTTGTTGTTGTAACTAATACTACTAATTTTGGAGAAAGTTTCAATTGTTTTCAGCAGGTCTACAGACTGGTTAGCTGCTGGACTACAAAGTAACAGCTGTTGTGGGCCACATACCCCAGGTGGTACCTAGACCAGAGACCTCTACAAATGACCAACTTGTGCAGCAGAGAGGAAAGGAGCCTTCAGGATCACAGCTGCCAGTGCTGCCTCCTCCCCTAAAACAACAGTTTCTAGGATAACCCTCCCCCAATCTGTAAATACTGCAAGCACAGTGGATCAAATATCAGGTGATTTGGCTGAAGCCTTAGCCACCCAAAACACAATTATCTAATACAAATTGGCATTTTTAAACATCTACAAACTAGCCTCCTATATGAACACTTGGATTTTTTGTGAGAGGCTCATATGGCTTCTTGTTCTCTCTCTTTCACACATATCTGTGTTAATGCATTAGTTGTTATTTTTCTCCAGGGATCCTGGAGTGATCAGTTTTTAAATTATGCACATGCGTTAGCCATTCAGATCATTAACATAAATGAAACCTGAATACCACCTGCCAATGCACAAGACCTTTTACAAGGACTTCAACTTATGGGCAGATTATTTAGAGAATGGGCAAGCTCTCTCTCACTGAGGTTCATAGCCCTTGCACTTGGTGCTACTTCGCTACAGCATTGGACAGGCCCAGGCCAATTTTCAAACAATACAGATTCTACTGTCTTTGGCTCTAGAGAAAATGCCTCTGCCCATATATGGCTGACAGAAAAACTATTCACCAGAGAAGGGTAAGGCAGAAGGGGCAAATATCCAACCTAAGACAGGAGGGTTATGGGCCTGGGTGACCTCTCCAATGACAGGTAAGGAATTATGCTGATGTCCTCTGCCACCTAAGACAGGTGTTACTTTATATTAAAAGTAGGGCCCTGCATGGACCCCCGAGGCACCTTGAGCAAGCCTGAAGCTGTTGGCTAGAACTCCTTGCCCCAGAGCTGTTATTGGTATTCCTATTTTTCCTTCCTTCCTTCGTTCCTTTCTTTCTTTCTTTCTTTTTTGTTTTAGATATCATCCCAGTTCGCTGTCCCTCCTGCCCTCTCTCCCACCCTCCCATCCCCCCCCCACCAGTCTTCCTTATTTTGATACACACACCTCGTGATAGTGATAATATACATCTCTTGGGGAAGGGATAAGCCTGGAATTCCTGTTTTCGACTGTGCTGTAAGTCAGTATTTAAGCCTCTTCCATCCCCTCAATAAATGGCCTTTGGCATTTGGCATTCTGAAATTGACACTGAATGGGGAAAAAAGAAAAAAAAAAGAACATGCTGGAATGAGCAAGGACTTTAGACTCCTGTTTTAATTAAAGATAATGCACCATTTCAGGTATGTGGCTTCTGACTGACAATAGGGATAGACACCCTGTGAGGCACTTTCAGTAACAACTATTTCGATATTCAGCAAATATGGACCCAAGCAGGTAGCGCAGCAGCTTGGGGTAGATGAACTTTCCCAGGGCAGAGCAATAGTGCCCACTGTAAGATAACTTGGTGTAAGCTCCTATAGTTTTGGAAATTCCTCCCTGAGGACCAATGGGAAAGAGCTGAGCACATGCTTTCAAGCTAGAAGTCATAGGACAGGTACTAGGACAGATGTGCAGTGTTGTGAAGTGGACTTGGTTTTCCTAACGCCATAAACTATCCATCTTGATTTCCTTCCCCCATCTCTCCTCTGAACTGCCACTCCTCCAGTTGCATAGCAAATGTCATATAAATCAGTGAATCATACATGAAACTTGATTCCATCTCTTATAGTCTAAAATCAGAACACTTGTCCAGTTTCTTATGAAGTTTTGCATGGGCATGATGCTTGCTTGACATATGTGCAACAAAAACAAATATATAGATTTCTTCCAGGTTTACTGTTAATCTGTACAAGGTATCCTTGTGTCTTTCCCTTTGAACTTCTTCATCCAGACAAGCATGGCAATGTTGACAGGCATGCTCTGGATGTGTAGAGGGTACCTGGGTCCTGAGATACTTGCTTTTTTGTTTGTTTGTTTGGTTGGTTTTCCTGTTTTGTTTTTGTTTTATTCTTGTTAAAATAGTTCTAGTTTCCTTTGGTTCTTACATTCCATCTGTGATACTTGCTCTAGATGTACTTCTTGTCTCTAAATCTCGGCTTTGGTGAAATTTCAACTGATTTTGTACCTTTGATGTAATCTTTCCATTCAGGTGACAGACAGATGCTCTCTGCTAAGGCTTTGCAAGTTTCTACTGGTAATGAGTCACCAGGGTTTCTCTTCAAAAATCAGAAGTAAACTGGAAAGCATTCACAGACATCTGACTCCATAACTGATCACCAAGTTTCCCCTACATGCTACATTGACTCTGTCTAGTCTTGTCAGTTCGCTGCCCTGGTGTTATGGATTGGATATGAAATGTTCCCCACAGGATCATGTACTTAGAAAATGGACCCTTGCTGGTGATGCTGACTTCTTAAGCTGTAGAGTCTTTAGAAGGCAGAGACTAGATGAAGGAAGTGGCTTGTTAAATCATGCCTTCAGGGCTATAACTTACCAGGCTTTGCAAAAGCTCTCTCCTATTCCTGGCTGGCTGAAGCACAGTGTGCTACAACAGTTTGTCACCAACACAGGAAAAGTCACTCCCACTACAATGCCATCACTACTATGCCATCTGCCACTATGTCCCCAAACTTTGAGCCCAGTTAAATCCTTGCTCCCTTGAGTTGCTTCTGTTGGATATCTAGTTTTAGGCACAAAAACAGTACTGAGTATCTTATCAGCCTGAATTTCCAAATCTGCCCCTTGTTCCACCTTATTGAACCAAAACAATCCAAGTAACTCAGGCTATTACCAAAACATATGACTCGACATTGTTCCCCACATCTAAATGAGAGCAAATATTTGTTTTAGTTTTTATTTAATTTAGAAACAACTTTATTTTACATATCAATTCCAGTTCCCTTTCCCTCCCATCCTCCTATGCCTCTCCACCTCCCCCACCCACTGACATCCCCTTCCCATGCCACCCCATACACTGCTCAGGGAAGGTGAAACCTTCCATGGGGAGGTCATCAATGTGTATCACATCATTTGGGGCAGGGCCTCGGCCCTCCCTCGTGTATCTAGGCTGAGAGTAGCCCTCCATGGGAAACGGGCACCCAAAGTCCATTTGTACACTAGGGATAAATACTGGTTCCACTGGCAGATGTTCCATAGACTGTCCAGGCCTCTTAACTGACACCCATATTCAGGAGGCTTGGTTTGGGTCAATGCTGGTTTCCCAGATGTCTGACTAGGTTTCATGAACTCCCAATAGCTCAGGTCAGCTGTTTCTGTGTTTTTCCCCAGCATGGTCTTGACCAGTTTGCTCATCACTCCTCCCTCTCTCTCTAACTGGATTACAGGAGTTCTGCTCAGTGCTTAGCTGAGGGTCTCTGCTTCTGCTTCCATTAGCTACAGGATTAAGGATATAAAATGGCAGTATCATCATAGGGAAAGGCACTTAAGGTAGCTTCTCCACTATTGCTTAGATTTTTAGCTGGGGTCATCCTAGTGGATCTCTGAAATTTTCCCTAGTGTCAAATTTCACCTTAAACCTATAATGGCTCCCTCTATTAAGGCATCTCTTTTCTTGCTCATCTCTATTCTTTCCCATACTCAGTCTTCCTGATCCCTCATGTTCTCCTCCCCATTCCTCTTCTCCCCTCTGCTTTCTCCTACCTCTCTCCCAACCCCCACCCCCATGCTCCCAAGTTTGCTCAGGAGCAATTGCACATTTCCTCTTCTCTAGGGGACAATGCATGTCTCTGTTAGGGTCCTCCTTATTTGCTAGCTTCTCTGGAGGGCTGGTAATCTTTCGACATTTTCTAATACCCATATGTGAGTGAGTACATACCATGTTTGTCTTTCTCTGACTAGGTTACCTCCCTCAGGATGGTTTCTTCTAGTTCTACTCATTTACCTGTGAAATTCAAGGTTTCATTGTTTTTTGTTTTGTTTTGTTTTGTTCCCCCCCCCCCCACTGAGCAGTACTCCATTGTGCAATGTACCACATTTCTCCATCTATTTTTTAGTTGAGGGGCATAAAGGTGGCTTCCAGGTTCTGGCTATTACAAATAATGCTGCCATGAGCACAGCTGAAGAGATGTCCTTTGTGGTGTGAATGTGCATTCTTTGGGTATATGCTTAAGAGTGGAATTGCTGGATCTTGAGGTAGACTGATTTCCATTTTTCTGAGAAACTGCTATACTGATTTCCAAAGTGGCTGTACAAGTTTGCATTCCTACCAGCAATGGAGGAATGTTCCCCTTTCTTCACATCCTCTCCAGCATAAACTGTTGGTGTTTTTGATTTTAGCTATTCTGACAGGTGTAAGATAGTATTATCTCAGTTTTTTGTTTTTTTTTTTTTTTTTTTTTTTTTTTTTTTTTTTTTTTTGATTTGCATTTCCCTGATGGCTAAGGATGCTGAGTAATTTCTTAAATGTCTTTTTAGCCATTTTAGTTTCCTCTATTGAGAATTTTCTATTTCATTCTATACCCTACTTTTTAATTGGAGATAGTAAATATTTTCAGTGACCAGAGACCAGCGTGGTATTTAGATCCTAAGGATGTAGTAGTAGCTTGTACACCTTGGCAGTAACCAACATCTCTCTAGTTTGACTTAAGACTTGCCCAACAAGAGGAAAGCCATGATTTATACTGGAAACCTAGTCAACTACTCAGGAATAGTGAAGACATGGTTATTAAAGGAATACTTATAACCACTATGTTACTAAAATAGCATAATTCCTAACAACAATGTAAACATCTGTCCTTATACCCACAGGTAAGTAGAGTCTTCACCACTCATCAAGAAAATTTCTCTTTGCAACAAACCACTATGGAAAACCACAACCAATCTGTGGTGGTTCGAATAAGTAAAGCCTCCCTAGACTCTATGTTTGAATGTTTGGCCCGTTACGAATGGCACTAT
Organism: Phodopus roborovskii; assembly: GCF_943737965.1. Classification (NCBI taxonomy): domain Eukaryota; kingdom Metazoa; phylum Chordata; class Mammalia; order Rodentia; family Cricetidae; genus Phodopus; species Phodopus roborovskii. The sequence continues at coordinate 1,540,407 of NW_026126436.1, forward strand.
TAGGAGGTGTTGACTGGTTGGAGTGTGTATGGTCTTGTTGAAGGAAGTGTGTTACTGTGGAGACAGACTTTGATGTCTCATATATGCTCATATCATTCCCAGTATCAGAGTTGCTTCTGCTAACCACAAATCAAGAGGCAGAAACCTCAGCTTTTCTCCAACATCATTTCTATTTACAATTACCATAATGATAATGGAGTAAACCTCTGAAACTGTAATCCAGCCATAATGAAATGTTTTGTTTTGTTTATAAGAGTTGCTGTAGTCATAGTGTCTCTTTACAACAATAGAAACCCTAACTAAGACACAATAGGTGCATATGGTTCTGGGCACAGTGCCAGTGCATGACTCTAGAAATATTCCTTCACCTAAGGCTCAGGGAACATTGCAGAAGATGGTGTAGAAACATGGTAACAACCAAAAGGTCAGGGAGTTTACTGTGAGATTGTGTTACTTAGTAATATCAAAAGTTAGCTACACCCCTAAAGTCCCATCAATGTGACTGCCTAAAATTGAGTTGAACAGAGGAGAACAATAAACATATCTAAGTGGACAGGAATAAATTCATAAGGTCACAACTCTATACCAAGAATATCAGCCAACTGAAGAAAGCTGAGAGCAGTGGAAACAGCTTCCCCAGGGAAGAAACCATGAATTGCTTACCCAACACCAAATGGTCAGACCTGAAAACATACACACAAGTTAAATTATACAGACTACAGACTAATAAGTAGTATTCAGGGATATAAATTAATATATGATTATTATAGGATACTAATACAATGTAGTTCATATTATATATTAATTACAACAATTAATGAATAAACTGAGGAGGAGAGAAATAATTGCATAATAATCTCAAAAATTCAAATAAAACCTATGATTTGTTATTGAAGATTGGAAAGTTATTAGAACTACTTGAAAATATGCATAAGTTCAGGACAAAAAAAGCAGGGATTTAAAAATATTAGTTATTTAAAACATGAATAACAAGTGGTATAAACAATATAAAAGTATGGTTGTTTATAGATGTAAAATCAAAAACTTCTGTGTCATTCCCACCTGTGATTTAAATCCATTGGAAAGAAAAAGTAAGGGTGATTTCTGATACTGAGGAAAGAATATAGAACATCCAAAGTTAAGATTTTTGAAGTTAGTTTGACAATGTAGCCATTCTGACTTGAAAATTGACAAAATTCATTGTGAGCATGTTTTGTTAAAGAAATACTCTATCAATACCACCCATTCACATTTTACAATTTGTATCATGTGTATAATTCTTAAAGCTGTATATTTACACACTAATACTATTTTTTTTTAAATAATCAGAAAAACCAGCAGCAAAGACAAAGAAGCAATGTAGATCATGGATTGCTTGAATAAAACTTTATAAATTTTTCACCATCATTTAAAATAATAAAAGATTAAGCATGTAATTTGTTATGAAAATACTACTGTTATTAATTATGAAGAAAGTTTTGGTAAAAGTTTTAATAGTATCAAACATGTGACAATTGGAAATCATGTCTATTAGTTATAGATTCTTTATTTAACAAATGATGGCCAAGTTGGAACCGTCTAAAATTATCCCAGCTTTACTTTTTGTATTGTTCTCACATTTGTGCCATAGACATAATTCGATTAACTAACAATTTTCCATAGGACCTTTGTGCTTAGGTTTCCAAAACTGAACAGGTCTGGGAAGTAAAAAGAGACAAATGAGAAAAGCTTGAATTTATGTATCTTGAAGATTAGCTTGAGAAAATTCTTCTAAATTGTATACTTTTGATGTCTCTGCTTTTAAGTCAGCCCAGACTCTGGAGCTCGGGTCTAAATGCAAAGACACTAGCTACCTCCATTTCAAAGCCTTTGCTTCCTCAGGATGAGGTGTTCAGTATTTGAAATGTAACATTCCAATTCCCTTATGATCAAATGGTTTTTTAAAAAGAACAGAAGCTTCTTAAACATTGTAATAACCAGAAAAATTTAGAAAAGAAAAAGAAAGGGAAAAAAAAAGAAACACTACAAAAGAATAGATTTTTGCTTAACCAAAACTAAAAGGCAAAAGGACACCTTCCAAATAGTTCCATCCCAAGGACAAAAATCAACAGAAAAGCTCATAGCAGGATCTAAACATCTTATATGAAAGGAGGGTCCCAGACTGGCAGGACAAGAAGAACAGATGGTTATGTAAACTTTATATTCCAGTTGTTTGAATATAAACATATATAACTATTTAGAAACGCAAACTGAACTAACAAAATGACTAAGGCTTTCTTATTTTTCTATCTGTTACATTATGATAAAAAATACCTAATTTTAGTTAAAGCAACAGTTAGAAAAACAAAACAATTTGTGTGTGTATATATGTACATGCAAATACCTACATAATATGCAGAGAAATATACACAATCACACTTCACCAAGTAGAATATGATTAGTGAACTCACTGCTCATCAATATATTTTTTTCATCATCCAACAAGTCTTTGACATCCTTTGAAACATGATGGTAAAGGCACTCAATAAACACAGCATGTGAGTCTAAGTGTAATACCTCAATAAATGCAGTGTGGAAGTTCAAGTACATATATATTCTACAGAAAATTTTTGGTGGCATCAAATTTTCTTTCTGCAACTGACTGAATTATAGCCCTAAGGATTTTTAAATAGTATTTAATTATTTTAGAATTTCATACATGTATTTTAAACTTTTCCTGACAACTACTACCTTTACAATCTTAGCAATCTTCCCACCTGACTTTGAGATCCCTTATTTTTTTCTTTCCCCTTTGCGTCTGGTTTGTAATGCACAGCTAGTCTTTGTGTTGCAGCCTTAAATGGTGTGTGATCAGACCACCAGGAGTCATATCACCAAAAATAACTGCCTCCCTCTCCTAGTAGCTGCCAAAAGCTAATGGTGGAAATACATACCCACCTTCTTTCCCTCTATGCTGGGATTTATGCTATTAGAATGTATACAAATTTTGTGCATGCATTCATAATCACTTGATTTCAAGTGAGAATCTGCTTTGCTGTATCTGGGAAATCTGTGTTTTCAAGGTTATCCACCATTGCTGGCTCTTACAGTCTTTATGCTCTTATCTTCCACAGAGATCCCTGAACCTTGAGGTGAAACTTCAATGTCCAACTTTTGATTGGCATTTAGAGTTGGGAGACTCTGTGTTAACTGCCATCTACTGCAAGGAGAAACTTCTCTGATAAGGGTTGAGAGATATCCTGATGTCTAGGTATTGCAATAAGTCATTAGGAGTCAGTTTAATACTATGCCCATTTAGCAATATATAGTAGCAGGTTTTGTTTTGTTTTGTTTGTTTTTAACTCAGGTCCTAGGACCTATCTATTCACAGGTTCTTAGTCCCTTTAATGATGCCAGGGATGAGTATTATTTCATGAAGCAACCCTTTTATCTAATAGGAAAATTGAGGGTCATTTCTATAACTTTTGCAACTATTGCACTAGTGGGCTTATTGTCTTATGCCAGTCATTGTAGATTGAGGCTTACTTTTCTCCTCTAGCACTTTGAATATTACCCAGCACCATGAATTCTAGCCAGTAGGGATGAAATTTGCAGGTGTGTATGAACTTAAAGTCTCTGTAATCTGTGATTCAAATATATATATATATATATATATATATATATATATATATGTTAAATACTTGAATCACAATGGGATCTTATTGTCAAGTTCTGGAGAGCAGTCAGAATTATTGGACACTGCCTACAAATCCTTGGCAGTCTATATAATCCCATTGATCACAAATTTTAAAAAGCATGTGTATGAGTATGTATGTGTGTATATGTATTTTATGATGTTTCTGTAGTAGTGAGTTTCTAAATTTCTAAATCATCTTTGAGAAAGACCTTTGGTGTTAGCCCTCCCTATCTTTCCCTTTTTAACGCACTCTCTCATCCTTCACTCCAATTTAACTCTTTCTTCCTCTTTATTCTGTTATTACAAAAATAAAATTATTAAATTTGCACGGAAATGTATAGAGCTGGAAACAATCATCCTGAGCAAAGCAACTGAGACACAGAAGGCTCAATCTTGCATATTCTCTCTCTGTCATTCTGGGGTCAGTTTTCAATCTTCTGGTGTGTGTGCATGACTTAGAATACCCACAGAAGTCTGGATGGCAGTAAGTACCTACTGAGTGTGGGATATTTCAAGGGAAAGGAGAGAGAAAACAGTATAAAGTGTTAAAGGGGAACAATAAACCAAATAATTTTAGATTAATGTACCATTGACTTTTCTAGTTACTGTGACAAAATACTGATAAGAAGTAACTTGAGAAAGAAAGGTTTGTTTTGCCTTGCAGATCAAAGAGATGCAGTTCCTCCCAGCAGGAAGTCTACAACAGAGGAAGCAGGAGGTATGTGGTATAGTATCTGTACTGAGGAAACACTGGAGGTGGGGATATATTAGAAAACTTAAGGATTATCCCCAGTGACTCACTTCCTCCAGCAAGGTTTGGTTTTCTAAAGGTCCCAGGTCCTTCCCACATAGTACTCACATAGTACTGGAGCCATGTATTCGAATATATGAGATTGTAGGGGACATTTCACATTCACATCATAGTAATTAATTCTAAGAGTTTGCATTTCATAAACTAGTGTATATTAATTTTTAAAACAGAGAAAGCACAAAACAGGAACAAAGCTTACAGGTAAAAAAAGGGTAAGGAAAGTAAGTTAAAGTAATACATATGGCTACATTAGGCTAACACTGTAAAATCATAAGAATGTTTTATAAATGAAATATGTAATAGTGTATCATCAGTTTCTAGTCACACAGTTGACAGTCAATCTTGTAATGCATCACCATTATGTCTATATTTATGGATGATAACAGGGACAAGCAATAAACACATTTATCAAATCAAGCTTTGCAGGATGAGTGCTGGTGAAGGTGGGTGTAACTACTTTGTTAGTATGAAAGAGACCAGATTATTTATACATAATATGTACATTTATGTATAACTTGGAAGTTTTTTATACATCTTATTACTAATGTTGACTGATTCTGAAAAAACATTCTCAGTAGATTCTGGGTTAAGGACATAGCTCAGTGGTAGGACAATTGTCTGGTAAGTGGGAGGCCTTCAGGTCAATATTCAGTACTGAAATAGAAGTATACCTATTATGATCTTTACAAAAGAAAATTGACAAGCCAAAAATAATTGCAAGTGATCTGGAAATACCCTCCCCACAGAGAATAGTTCACTGTTCTTTAATATATGATTGAGTGCCTGTTGACAAGTAATTCATGTATTGGTAGAAATACATTTTTTTGATTCATTGGCTTCATTGTTAAACATATCCACAGGGAAGTAGAACTATAATTTAGTTCAATATAATTTACAAAGAAATACATTGCCACTCTTAGAGCTAGCTTTTTCTGTGATTCTTATTAATGAAACAAGAGATATTGTTTCTTTCACATTGGAATTGTCAGTTCATATCCCTATACAGATTTCCTTCCATTAATACTACTTTGCAAATCCTCAAATTTGTACGTCCCTTCAAAAATTCAATCTTCTTGAAAATGTGTCACCTATCAAGTTCTCTTTGCCAAATTTTTCAACTATGTTTCTCCTTGCCTGTGATAACAACAATAAAACACTTCTTTAGATGTACATGATTTCACTGTTTGCCAAAAGCCTCCTGGGTGTCAAACTATAGAATAAATAACAACTCTTTATAGTAGAAGTATCATAAAGTACATATTCATCATGGAAAAGCATCTATTATGTGAATATATGTGAATATAGGTTTGTGCTCATGTGACTGTCCATGCTTGTGTGTGTGTGTGTGTGTGTGTGTGTGTGTATGTGTGTGTATGAGTGTATGTGTGTCTAGTCCAGAAGTCAGTTTCCAATTTCTTTAGGTGCCATCTAAAGAAATATCTATTTGGTATTTGCTTGTGTGGTTTGGAGACAAGATGTCGCACTGTTCTGCAAAAAACAGCTTTGGCCAGGCTGGCTAATGTGTCTCCATCTAAATTCCTACCCTGGGCATTAAAAGTGCATGTATCATGCCTGCTGTTTTCACATGAGTTCCAGGGGTTGAACTCAGGGCTTCATTGTGGCACAGCAAGCACATTAATGGCTGTGCTCTTTCACTGGCCAAAGAAGCATTCTTAAATTATTTACATTATGTTTTTAATTTTTGTTTATTTAAAAGTTTTTGTTTCATTTTACATACTAATGACAGTTTACCTATTTCAGCCCCAGGAGTGGTTACCAGGTAATCTCCTGTGGGCAGGTTGATTGACCACCATCCCCAGCTGCATCAAAGAGCACCAAAGGCACAACACCTTTTTTTGTGTTTAAACAAGACCTCTTATCATTCTTTGATCAGGCATATACTGGGATGAATGTTTTAATAATATAAACAAGAGCTTAAAAACATTTAACATTCATTATTATAAGAAATTTAAAAATTAAATGCTATGAATACTTTCCCATCATCAGTCTGTTCCCACAGCCGTGTCAACCCTAAATAACACACAGAGATGCTGTATTAGTTATAGCTGTATTAGTTGTAGTGCTATTAGCCAATGCCTAGAGCTTCTTATTGGCTATCTCTGTCTTAATTATTAACCCATAATTACTAATATATGTATTTCAACATGGTCTTATCTTACTACGAAAGCCAGACTCATTTGTCCTCTCCTCCCGAGATCACATCGCACCTCAGTCCTAAATTTCCCAGAATCCTCTACCTCTCCTACGCTCACCTATCTTGCTTCCCTATTGGCCAACAGTGCTTTATTTATTAACCAATAAGACAAGCATATTTACAGAATGATATCTCTCATCAATTAAACTTTTAATCTCTATAACTTTATTTATAGAAACAACTGTAAATGAGCTATAAAAACTTATGCAAAAAAGGACTTTGGGAGCACATTCCCCATGGAGGAATACTCCCTTAACCTAGAGGCAGGAGGGAGGGCCTAGTCCCTGCTCCAAATGACTTGACAGATTTTGTTAACCCTTCCTGGAAGGCATCACCCTCCCTATGGAGTGGGGGTGGGTGGGATGGAAGGGTGATCAGGGGGCATGGGAGGGAGGGAGAAACATAAGGAGGAAAGGAAGGAGAAGGAACTGTGATCGATGTGTAACGTAAGAAAAAAAAATTTAAAAAAACTTACAGATATAAAAGGGTATTCCTTTTTTATAAAATTTCACAGGAACTTAATTCATGGGAAAAAATAAAAGTTATAAAATATATTAAGTGTTTAATGAAATATTTATGTGTTTAAATGAATAACAGAAGTATTGGCTCACTATGGTATATGCATTTCATTTTACATAGAATAGTTTAGCATGTCATAGTCATATTGGTACATCCTGATAATTATGTCTTTTAAAATTGTCTCAAATCTAATGGATATTATGAATATCAACTTTTAAAATATGTAGTCACTTTCAGTTTTCTCCTCATGTGTATATATATATTTGAAAGCCATCAATCTAAACATCTTAGGTTCTAATTTATTCATTATTTGTTCATTCATAGAATCCATCTATGGCACCCATTCAATGATGAGAACAATTTAGCTAGCTGTAAAGGTATGGAAAGATGAGGTTATAAAAATGAAAAGTCAGATTTCCTAATATCAAAGGATTCAATCTGTTAAAAACAAACAAACAAACAAAAACAATAAAAGTTGAGGGGGTAATATTAGTGTATTAAAAGTAAAATGCAAGGGTATAGAAAACACAAGTTCAGCAAACTTGGGATACACAGGTGTGAGCAGTCAAAAAAGAGGCCTGAGTTTCATGTGTACATGATTTTCCCCTCAATGAATATTAAATAATGTTAGCCAGGTGCTGTGGGTGAGGGAGTGTATATAAATGTGTGACAACATAGGTAAATGGGATTAGATCCAGCTACAAATAGGAGGAAGAAAATGAATGTAACAAAAACAATATTTTTGAATATTCTGATATCCACAATGAAGATGCTAGGAGAAGGGAAGTCATCTGGTACATCTAAAGGTCACCACATGCAAATTAATGTCTCTTGGCAATAGGAAAAGAAGTGTATGTTTTCAACTGGGCTTGGGCAGTCACAGAAGAGACCAAAGATTAGAATGAATGGTGTTTGGGAAAGCTAGCCTGAAAGCCTTCTGACCACAGCTGACATACAAAGCATTGGCCACACTGTTCTATTGCTATGAAGAGACACCATTACCAAAGCAACTATTATAAGGAAAACACATTTAATTGGGAGTTTGTTTACTGTTGCAGAGGTGCAATCCATTATTATCATAGCAGGAAATATCTTGGCATGCAGCAAGATGCTGGAGCAGTAGTTGAAAACAACACCCTTATCCATAGGCGGAAAAAGAAACTCTAGGTATGGCATGAGCTTTTGTAACCTCAAAGGCCACCCCCAGTGACATGCTTTCTCCAACAAGGCCACACCTCTCATCCTTCTAATCCCTTCAATAGTACCACTCTCTAATGACTAAGAATTCAAAGATATGAGTCTATGGGGTGGGGAAGACATTTTTATTCAAACAATCATAACATCCTCCTGCTGCTCACATGTCTCACTAAAGGATGTAGTCAGGGGAAAGGCACACTCATACAATAGGCAAGTGATGAATTTAAACCTGAGAACACTGAAAACGTGGACAAACTAAAAAGAGAAGCCTAGAAAATTAAGTTGTCTGTCATGCAGACTGAGTTCCATAAATTGGAAAATCAAATTGACTTATTGAAATAAAGCAAGTGGCACTGTAGTACATCAGAGTTTGTAACTTGAATGTTATAGCTGCTGCACATGAAAGACATTGTATGTCAGTCAGACTAGAGAGTTTGAGTTTATCCTGAAGGCAATGAGAAGCAATTGAAGAACTTCAAATAGAAAGCTGAGACGAGAAGATTTGAATGTTACAGGATATATTCCAGCAGCAGTGTGGAGAATGGATTGATGAATTAAGGAATGGGGATGTGGAAAATCAGGGGAAGGTAGCATGACAATGAGACTCTTGACCCACTCCCAGAAAAAAAAATAATACAGAACAGTCCTTCTCTAAGACAGCAGAGAATGACAGGAGAACACTCATCCAGAAGTCTGTACAAGACAGCTCTTGGGCTCTCTATTCAATCTCAGTCACTATAGAAAGGTTCTGACCTTAATGCTACATCTGACACTTCAGATAAATCAATGTACTGTTCCCACACTGGCCTTGAAGTGTCTGGACTTCTGGGCACTCCACCAGCACACTTTCTTTTATTTTACTTAGAATTGTTGGAAGGTGCTTAGTTACCACCTTTATACAGTAATGGCATTTTGCACACATTTCATAAGTTATATATGCTCATCACATACCATATACATCACTTCCTAATTAAATATATACAATTTAAAACTAAATGGTGGGAGCAATGAAATGGCTCAGCAGATAAAGGCACTTGCAATCACCAAGAACCTGAGATTAATCACTGAGACCAAAATAGCAGCAGAAGAGAACTGAGTCCCTCAAGTTGACTTCTCACCTCCTCATGAGAACAAGGGCCAAGTATGTAGACACACATACACACAATTTAAAACTGTGTAGGTATGGTGCTTTGAAAAACAATGGGTTTTTTCATATATTTGAATTCTTGGTTCCCAATTAGAACTGTTTTGGAAAGACAAAATGTGGCCTTATTGGAGTAGGTGTGACCTTGAAGGAGGAGGTGTGTCAGTGGTGATGGGTTTGAGGAGTTAACAGCCCACTCTAAGCCCAGTCTCTCTCTCTCTCTCACTCACACTCAGTCTCTCTCTTTCTCTCTCTTTCTCTGTCTATCTGCTATCTGTCTACACACACACACATGCACACACACACACACACACACACACACACACACATACTTCCTACCTATGAATCAGGATGTAAATGCTCATCTATTGCTCAAGCTCCATGCCTGTCTACTTCCCACTATAATGATCATGAAGGAAACATTTAAAAGCCCCCAATTAAATGTGTTCTTTCCAAAGAGATACCTTGGTCCTGGTGCTTTCCACAGCAAAAGAACTATAACTAAGGCAGCAGATTAACCACACACTAAGCAATCCATGGATGGACCACACATTCTGGACCTGACTGGGAGAGAAATGAAGAAAACTCAAAGTTGAGTGGGAAGCAATAGGACAATGGAAGGTGGTTTTGGAAGGAATTGGGATAAGAAGGTAAATATTTTGAAAACCTATTGCATGGGATGTTCAAAAGGATATGTAAAAGTATCATTTTAAAGATCATTTCAATATGTTGACTTGATGTATACTCTGCCCTAAGGCTTGCTGATGCTCACGTATAACCTTAGGACAGAGTGAGGAAAGTACAGTCTGTGAGGGTAGAACATTATAACTCCAGCCCTACCTATAGGCCTTGTCAGCTTCATGATCTTTAACAAGTCAGCATATCTCTGGTACCACCATCATCTTTATAAGCAGATACTTATAGCATCTTCTTCAGTCCACATAGGCCACACAATCTGGTATAGAGAAGATTTATTTATATAGATGCTAAGAACTGACAGTGTGGAATCTTGACATTTTATAACCAATTAAAGTATTTAAGTTTCAGTTGGTACTGAGGAATTGTTAGCAAAATTTGTTCTATGCTTGTATATTTTAATAAGGTGAAATTCCTGTTAAAATCCATATATGCTGGAGATAACATAGGGAAAGGAGAAGGCTTTTGTACTGTGAGTAGGAGTGTAAACTATGAGCAACAGTGTGAATTTGTTCAAATAGCTAAGTGTAGAAGCAGCACAGGAGCCAACCATACTACCTGTAGGTATATGGCCAAAGGGTGCTACTTCCTACAAGAAAGATATGTACACATACACATTCATAGATGATTTAATCTAAACAGCTATGAATAGAATCAATCTAGTTCTCCATCAATTAGTGGAAAGATAATGAAATGAAATTCTATTAGGCACTAAAGAAAAGTAAGATTTATAGGAAAGCATATGGAACTGTAAATACACAAGTATAACTCGGTCCTAGAAAGACAAACTATATCTTCTCTTCTACAGACACATACTGGAATCAAATTTGCACATTTCTGTGTTAAAGTTGGAGTGAGAATCTGTAAGAATGGGAGTGAGAGATCAGGAAGGAAGGAAGAAAATATCTTTGAGAGGCTAAAGAACCGCTTTGATATAAGGAGACAGAAGAAGATACCAGTGAGGCAGGAATAACAGCTGTAATTATGAGGGAATAGAAGAAAATACCTGTAAGAAGGATGAGAGCTTCTCTGAGGGGTGAGGGATAATAAAGCGCTTGCAATGGTAGAGACTGGGAACACCAATGAAGGAAAGCTTCAGATGGGTGGGGAGAGAGGGGCGAGGAAGTGTAGAGGTAGGGAAAAAGTCAACCAAAAACTAAGAGTTTCTTAAAACACTGAATAAAAACTTGCCAGTTTATAAGCTAATCAAAAGCTGTGACAAGGAAAACCTAGAGCTTGAGCAGAGGCTATCTGCATGTCTGGACAATGCTGCTGTGCTAGTCATAGACCCTTACAAAAATCTCAACACCAGGTTCACAATACCTCCTTAGAGTCATTGGCTATGGACCCCTGAGAGGCTCCCAAAACAACACAGGATGTTGCCAATGCTTTTACTGCTCATCAAAATCATAAGGCAAGACCCTCTTGCTAAAGACACACTTTGATACAAAAATACAGAGAAATAAACCTGAAACTGAGTTGGAAGCTTTTCCTTTGAGAGCTAGTTTCAACAGCACCAGAAGGTACTATGCAGGATATTTAGAGAGAAAAGTGACCACTGACCTCACCCAGCTTTGGTCTGAGTACTGTTATATTGAACATGCAGGCACAATAGACCATCTGGTAAAATAGTGGTCTGAATGTTGTATAGGTAAACAACTCATTCCCCTGTAGATCAGAGGCTTCCTCCACATGGGGGGGGGACTACATTCCTGGTACTGTAGATCAGGTCAAATGTCTAAAGCTGGGGAGATCAGAGACCCAATGCATAAATCTACTATTGATGTTTTTCTAAATGGACATGTAGTCAAACTGCTGTCTAAATATTTATGTTTTAACTCATATATTAGCGCTGTCCTCACCCTTGGTCAGAGAATAATCCTATGATATCCTTTACATAATGATCAGAGTTGAGAAGTATAATTTGTCAAAGTGCTGAGAATATCAAGCCATTGAGAGCTGAGCTCTCAGTGGGACATCTATGTCACCCATCTGAATCCCAGGCAATGCCATTGGAAAGTGGGATCTAGAAGATGGGGAATAGAGTTGTGAGTACTCTCTTCCATATATGACATGTCTATTACAATCATAAATACACAACGGCTGTGGCAGCCTGCAGAGAAAGAGAGAGGGGGAAGGGAAGGAGGAAAGGAGTGAGGGAGCCAGCCGGGAAGGAAGGAAAGAAAGAAGGAAGAAAGAAAGAAAAGAGGAAGGGAGAGAGAAGAGAAAAAGAGGGGCAAGAGAATAAAAAGACTAGCTGGTAAGAATTGGGGGGTGTCTACAGGAATGGGAAAGCAAGAGAAAAGAGGTGGGATTATGAACGTGAACATAATACATTGTGTGCAAGTATGAAATAATCAAAAATAAAATTAAATCGATAATCTTCATCACTGGTCGAAAGCACTTGGCACAAGGTCAGCCTGACTACTGTCCTATGAATGTAGCATCAAGTTCAGATGTAAAGGCTTAACTTACAACAATAATGGAAGTGAGATAAGAAATAATCCAAATGGAAAAAGGACTACTGCCAGTTGGATTTTTCTGCTGAGCAGAAAGTTCATTTTTTTTTTTATTTTTTATTTTTTTTACAGAACAAATTAGAAGTTTTCCAGATGGTTTATCTGAAGTATTTTTTTCTCAACTCCTGGCAGAGAATAAATTAGAAGTGTGCAGAAAAGGTCATCCTCACCTCTCAAAGAAACATATTTTCATAATTAAAAGAGGCAAAGTTCAACCACATACAAAGTCATCTTCGCTCAACAAGATTCACGTTTGTGCATTGCAGGTAGTTCTTTAATTTGAAGTCTGTCAAAAACAGTTACAAGAAAATAAACACCGTTTTGTGTCCTTTTCTTTGTTCAGGTACTAATCTTCACAACACTGGCAGAGGAAGATGTGGCACTAATTTGCTGACAGCAACAAGAGGAGAATGTTTTTGTTTGGCCGATTGCTAGCTAAAAGTGTCTAAGTGGGGACATGATTTGTCATGTAACAACAATGGTTGGGGCATTAGAGAGGTTCTGTCTCTGGGATGATACCTTCACATTAAGTAAACATTTTGTCTTACTCCATCCCCCTGAGAAGATGAAGTAGAGGAATCTAATATTAAGTTTTTCAGGAGAGATTTTATCACTTGTCAAATTAAGATATCTGCATTTGTGAGATGGAAATTGAATATGGAAACAAGGTTGGGATCAAGAAGGAATTCATTTTGATTTTTTGATGGTTTGCACTTGCAGTAAGCAATGCCCCCTAGAAGATATTGAGAACAGCTGTTTTGACACCTGCAGGTCAAGCAGAAATGATTCTTCCCCTGTCTAGCAGAGCTGGCCAGGAACCAATTGTAGGCATAGTCTTGATCATGCAACTGAAAATTGGAGTGTCAGGTTATCACTGTCTAGTTACCAAGTAATAGCCATCAAGAATCCAGCTGGAAGTCAGCTGGATTACTTATTGTATAACCAGAAGAACCAATACATTTATTGTTATGGAAATGCTTTTCTTCCTATAATAACCAACTATGGTAGCTTCCAAAACTCTTTTATGATTCTTTATTGTATTGAGAAATAAACAATGTTTCTCTGTATGTTGGTCAGTTATAGCTTTCTGACCATTGCAGCTTATATGGCTATTCATGCACCAGACCTGTATTTCTGTGTGTGTAGCAATGATAATGAAAGACTAAAACATCCATGAAAACCAGCATTGAACAAACTCAGACCACCTGAACATGGGTCTCAATAAGAAGTCCTGGCAATCTAAGGGACTTCTGACAGTGGAACCAGTATGTACCCTTGGTGCATGATAGGATTTTGGGAGCACATTCCCCATGGAGGGATACTCCCTTAACCCAGAGGCAGGAGGGAGGGCCTAGTCCCTACCCAAATGACTTGACAGATTTTTTTTGATCCCTGCTGGAAGGCACCACCCTCCCTGTGGAGTGTGGGGAGGGAATGGAATGGGAGGGAGTCAGGGGCATAGAAGGAAGGAAAGGAGGGAGGGAGAAATGGAGGAATGAAGGGAGGGAAGGGGAGGGAGGGAGAGGGAACTGGGATCAATATGTAAAATAAGAAAAAAGAATTCATGGATCTGAAAGGGATCAGGGCAAACATAAGAGGAATCTGAGACATGAGGGAAATGATGAAAGCACATACAAAAACTTTAAAAATAAAGAAAGTAAAGAATGTTATATCAGTAATTTAAGTACTACTAATTCAGGAAAACCTTAAGGGCATCACATCTCATGAAAATTTCACACCAATAATTGGCTCCACATTGGCCATGGTGTGGCCAATAAATCCCCTAAAAATTATGGAGCTTTGAGAGAGATAAAAATACATATTTATAATACATGAAGAAGATAGTCTTTTCAACATACATTCCAATTTCCTTCATTTCTCTTTTATCTCCAGAGTGGGCTAAGGCTGACCTTTCTTATCTTACCCAGTAGTTTGACATGAGTTCTAAAAGCCCATGGGGGTCTTCATTGCATGAAGGAAACTATCACTCGAGAGTAGTTCCTAGAACACAATGTATTAATCAGGGTTCTCCATAGGAACAGAAGCAATGGAGAGAATATACTACAAAAAAGGAATATTTTAGATTTTATGATTATCATACAATGGCTGCCTCAACACTGGAAAGGCTGAACACCAGTAGCCATTCAGTCTAGGAGGCTGGATGCCTCAATAGTCCCAACCAGACAGTGAAGTCTACATCAGCCTTGCAGGGCTGCTGGTCTTTGGTCCTTAATGAAATGCTCATACAGCTGGATGCTGATGTCAGCAAAAGTTTCCAGCTAAAGCAACAACAAAATAGATGTGCACAAGCAAAGAACACAAAGGGTAGCAGGCAGAGCAACATTGCTCTTCCCTCAGATGTCTATGTGTCTGGACTTCCCACCACTGGTAAGAGCTGTTGACTCTGAGGAAAAGTCTTCCTCCTTAGTTAATCCCTCCAGGAAAGATCTTCACAAAGCAACTAAATTGTGTATATTAATGGAGTCTGCTCTGGAATTTGCTCTGTAGAGCAGGCTAGCCACAAACTCACAGAGATCTGCCTCTTTCTGCCTCCCAAGTGCTGGTATTAAAGTCATGTGCCACCACCACCCAGCAATAATGTCAATTTATTTTCAACAACTAATGTTTTCTAGTATAAAGTCCTTCACTGAAAATTTACAGTGCTATATTGCTACATTCCTACATTGCTAAAATAGACATAATTCAAATTTTCAGATGCTTTGCAGATATAAATCTGTTATGCTGCTAGAGGTAAACTAACTGTGAGAATGCATAAGTGTACCCTTTGGTGCATTCAGAAGGAAGGGCCAGCGTTGAGATGATCTTTGTAAAGCACGTGGAAGAATCAGCAGTTCAGTAGTATAAGGTTAAAGTGAGATAATTTTATTATCAGAAAGAAAAGTCTTTGGTATGTACCAAACAAAGCATCACTGCTAAGGCTATATATTTCGATTTAAAAAAAAGTTGGTTTCATTCCTATGACAAAACTCTTATTTTTGTATCATTTACTTTGTTATCTGTTAACACAGTATAGGGAGAAAATAAAAGCAGTCATCATGTTTATCATATAAAATTTTATTACTTCTTGAAGTATCTCTTGCAATATATCTTTCTTCTTTTATTTTTTTCAAGATTTACTTCCATATTTATTATTTTTAGACACAAAGTTAATTTACATATTAATCCCAGTTTCCTCTCCCTCCCATTCTCCCATTCCCCCCAACAACCCCTCCCATCCTAAACCTCATCCACTCCCCAGGGAGTGTGAGACCTTCCATGGGGGATCATCAAAGTCTGCCACATCATTTGGGGAAGGGCTTAGGCCTTCCCCATGTATGTAGGCTGATAAAGTATCTCTCCATGGGGAAAGGGCTTCCAAAATCCATTTGAGGACTATGGATAAATTCTGGTTCCATTGTCAGAGGTCCCATAGAATACCCAGGCCTCCTAACTGGCACCCACATTCAGAGTACTTTGTTCGGTCCAATAGTGATTCCATCAACAGCTTTACAGCCAGGGTCCATGTGCTCTCACTTGTTCAAGTCAACTGTTTCTGTGGGTTTCTCTAGCATGACCCCTTTGCTCATCACTCCTCCCTCTGGATTCCAGGAGTTTGGCTCAATGCTTGGTGTGAATCTCTGCTTCTGCTTCCATCAGCTACTGGATGAAGGCTCTAGGATGGCATTAAAGGTAGTCATCAATCTCATTATCAGGGAAGAGCATTTAAGGTAGCCTCTCCACTATTGCTTAGATATTTTGTTGGGATCATCCTTGTGGAACTCTGGACATTTCCCTAGTGCCAAATTTCTCTTAAACTTCTAATGGCTCCCTCTATTAAGGTATCACTTTTCTTGTTCTCCTCTATTCCCCTGGCTCAGTATTCTGGCCATAACACTCTGAATGCACCCAATCTCATGTGCAATATGTCTAGATCATATTCATCTCTCACTCCTTCAACTTATCTCAGATCCACCCCCTCATTTTTTTTGTGTGTCTTTGTTTGTTTGTTTGTTTGGTATTTTTTTTAAGGATATAATCTCCTAGCAGGTGTTCAAATCCTTTGGCTCTTACAATCATGCTGGCCCCTCTCCTGTGACATTTCCAGAGCCTTACGTGTTGAAGTTGTGTTGTAAATATATTAATTGGAGGGAGGCAGCCACAGTCAGTTGATCTCTTTATTTGGAGTAGTTGTAGCATTCTGTAATGGATGGTTTCTATTGGCTCCAAAAGGAAGCTTCTCTTACAAGAAATGGGAGCTACATATAAGCATTTAAAATGCAATTAGAAACTGTACTAGTTTAGAGAACTGGCAGTAGTAAGTTCTCTTCTGGTTCCCATGGCCTCATAAGTCACAAGTAGTTGGTTACATTTACAGTGCCAGTCATAAATTCCCTCTACTTGGTGGCCTGTTTTTCTAATTAGGGAAATATTAGTTACCAATGAGATCTAAGTGTCACTAATTCATGTTTTGGAATTCTTTTCATCCTGGTCATTGTGGTCCATGGGCAGTGTAGGGTTATTGATTGCTTTTCTCTGTTGTTAGTGTACTTGGCTTTTTCTGCAATGATGAATGTTTGTTCTCCATGAGGAGGCTTCTAAGTCAGATGTAGATGGATTTCTTCAAATCCTGTATCAGAAGTGTGTGATGTTTTCAGCAAAGGGTTTTACCTTCTTTTTCTGGAAGGTACCAAGGTCAACACTAATAGTTTATATTGTTTTGAGACACACTTAAAATCTCCTGAACAACAACTTGAAAACAGGTTTCCCATGCCTGGCACTGTTTTTGTTTTGTTTTGTTTTGTTTTTGTTTGTTTGTTTTTTGTTTTTTTCTTCAGGTTTTAGTCTATTATGTCAGGGAATATTGTCTCTTCAAGAAGTGTAACTTCAAATAAAACTATATATATATATATATATATATATATATATATATATATATATACACACACACACACACACACACACACACACACGTGTGTGTGTGTATGTGCATGTGTGATTTAAAATAAATGTAGAATTATGTTCTGTGTAACTTTTGCAAACATTATTTATCCCTCTTTCTTTTCCCTTTATAATGAACTTCTTTCTGATTCCTGGGTTTAGTTTTAACTTTTTGAGAATTATCCATGATGGTTTTCAGAGTGCAAACTGGCTACACCAGTTTGCAATTGCACCAACATTGAATGAGGGGTCCTCTTTCTTCACATCTGTACCAGAATTTTTTTTACTTGGTCTCCTTCTTTTCTTTCTTCATAATTATCACCATTCTGACTGAGGTAAGATGAAATCTCAAAATAGTTTAATTTAAAAATATTTCTTGTTTTATTTTTTTGTAACTTCTTTTGAAATTTCTCTGTTCTGCTCTATTGTTCAATTTTAAATTGAGAAGCTTGTTTTATTGACTCTGGTTTTTTAGTTCTTTTTATATCCTGGATTCCAGCCTCTATCAAATGTATAGATTCTCTCCCACTCTCCCACTGTGTAGGTTTCTCTTCTCTCTCCTGATTATTTCTTTTGCTGTAAAAAGCTTTGAAATTTATGGGACCTTATTGTAAATTATTGACCTTAATTTCTGGGCAAATGATGTCCTATTGATAAATACTATTCCTATATCTGCATTTTGTAAGTCCTGCCTATGTTTCAGCATTTCAGGTTTTATGTTGATGTTTTTGAGCTATTTGGAACTGATTTTTGTGCAATCTGATATTTAGGGGTCTAATTTATTCATCTGCATGTGGACAATCTGTCTTTCCAGAAAAATTTGATGAAAATGCTGTCTTTTCTCCAGTATGTATTTTTTGAGATCTTTATCAAATATCATATGACTATAATTATGTCCATTCATATATTAGTCTTCTAAGTTTTTCATGGATGTACATGT
The DNA here is from genome assembly GCF_943737965.1 of Phodopus roborovskii. Lineage (NCBI taxonomy): Eukaryota > Metazoa > Chordata > Mammalia > Rodentia > Cricetidae > Phodopus > Phodopus roborovskii. The sequence goes on from NW_026126436.1 coordinate 1,559,062, forward strand.
CTGGTTTTGTGTCACCACTATACTGTTTTATTATTAAATCTCTTGTAATAAATCTTGAGTAGTGTAATGTTAACCCCTCCAATAATATTTTTTGTCTGCTTAGCATTGCCTTGGCAATGCAATGTGTTATTGTTGTTGTTGTGTGTGTTTCTACACAAATTTTAGGATGGTGTTTCCTATTTCTATGAAGGGTATCATGGTTTGTTCCCCCCCATTGGATTTGTATTGAATCTGCACATTACGTTTAGTATAATATTATTTTCACAACATATATTCTACCACTAACTACATCAGCATGAAATGTTGTTCTATCATCGATTCTTCTATCTCTCTCTTCAGACAGTTAACAATTTCATTTTAAAGGTTGATCACTTCCTTGATTAGATTAAAACCTAGGTCCCTGTTTATGACTATATCAAATAAGAATGCATCTATCATTTCTTCCTCATGCTTATTGTTGCTATTTTAAAAAGCTGCTGGTTTTTGCAAGTTGATTTTTTAAAATCCTGCTGCTTTGCTAAAATTGTAAATTATTTCTAGAAGTTTTCTTTGAAAATGTTGGGATTTCTTTTGTATTTCTTATATATCACATCACCTGCTTTGGTGGTTTGACTAAGAATGGCCCCCATAAGCTGTATTAATTAATGCTTAGTCACCAGGTGTGGAATACTTTGATAGGATTAGAAGAATTATGAGATGTGGGCTTGTTGGAATTAAGAGTATTACTATGGATCGGCCTTAAGGTTTTGAAAAGCCCAACCGAGGAGGACAATGTTTCTTCTTTCTTGGCCTATGAATCAGCATGGAGCTACTGCTCCAGTGCCTTGCAGGTTGCCATACTTCCTGTCATGATGACAATGGACTGAACTTCTAACACTGTAAGCCAGACCATTAAACGTTTTCCTCTATAAGAGTTGCTATAGTTGTGGTGGTTCTTCACAGCAATAGGACAGTAACTAAGACACCTGGTTTCAGATTTTTCATAAGAGGAATTTTCTTTTGTTGTAAAGTCATCTGGCATTGTGTTATTAGATTGTTTCTTATATATTCTGTATATCTCATACTTCCATGAATATACTTGATTTACTACCATTTTCATTCTATTTCTTGTTTCAGATGATCAGCTTTAATTTTTGTATCTTTACCTTGAACATGATAATTCTTCTATGTTCACTGATTAGTTCTAATTATAAATTCTCATGAATAATCCATATTGATGATTTTTGTCTATAAATCATACCTGCTTTGAGGTATCACTTTCAACCTTTAGAGAAGTAGTTTGTTTTTCCTTTAATATTTAGTCCACACATCTAGTATTACTTAACTTGTTTTGACTGTTTTTAATGTTACATTTTAAGCCCCTCAAAATATTTAAATAATATTTCATCTAAAGTATTTTTATGCAAAGACATGTTGCCCCCTAAATAAATTTGGCAGTGCAGAAAGGTGACAAAGGAAAAATAGAATGCTCACCAATACAACTATGCAAGAAAGTAGGTTATTTTGTCACAGCTTGAAAGGCCACAGAAGACAGAGAACTCTCAGAGACGAAGGAATATTTGATTCTTAATAATAGTACTGCCATGTATTAGGGTAGTACACTTTTTCTGTAAACCTCAAATTCTATATTGTGTTATAAGGAACAGGTACAGATAGCACACACAGTGAGGGTGGTGTGCAGAACACTATGCTTACTATATCTGCCTTTAAAAATATGTAATGATGACTAAGGACGGCTGCACTCTGCAGGGAGACTATGTGATGGATTTCTGCCTCTTGCAGAATTTTCAGCTGCAGAAACAATTCTGAGACACAATTCAAGACAAAGAGCCATCAGGGTCTTACAATCTGGGCACAATCAGCAAGATATACTAGGGAGCTAGTAAAAACTGGTTTCCTTTTTCCATAGTACCCTTAGTATAGCACAGAATCATACAAAGTCAGTAATGAAATGAATTATGATGATGTAGAAAATGCTTAGCCATGCTAATATTTGTAGACATTTAGTCTTGAAAATATAAAATTTCTTTTATATATTTCTGAATTTACTTAGCTAATATTTGATATCATATTTTAGACATATATAAACTTATATATGCTTATTATTATCTATTCATAAATTATAATTTTCTATAATAAATTTCATTATATTAACTTTAAAACTTAGTTCTTTTTTTTAAAAGGTTCATTTTTTTCTACTCTGTAGAGTAACTTTTATGTGCCGATTTTCAGCATTATAAAATATAATTGCAAAATTGCACATGAATGAGCCTGGATAAGATATATTGGGTTTGTTTTGATACCATTTATTTCTGGTTTGTGTGTTCAGTAACTCATTTGAATGATTCTTTTTCATTCATTTTTTTATACAATATATTTTGATCATGCTCTTCTACTCTTCCAACTCCCCTCAGATATCCTTGACCTCCTACTCACCAAATTGCAGGCTCTTTTTCCATGTCTCTCAAAAAACAAATAGAGAGAGAGAACATAAAAGAGGGAGCCAATATTGGTTTGAAGATAAAACTGAACACAAAGAAAGGTCTAGGGAACTACAAGACTGCTGCCAAGTAACAATTTGAGCTTCCATGGAAAGGTTACCATAAATGCCCCTCCAGGAAAGTGAGATCAACAACTAACTTACCCATGGAGCCCTCAACTAATGCCTGTTGGAAACAGGAGCAAACACACATACATAAACAGTGAGTTGAAGTAGAACCCAGATGCAGATGGAGAGGACAAGATCAGGCAGCAGAAACACATAGAGACAGCTTACCTGAACAAGGAGGAGCTAACAGGCCACCAGCCTGATAGCTGGGAAGCCAGCATGGGACTGACTGAGGCCCCCATGAATATGAGTCTCAGCCAGAAGGACTGCGCAGTCTAAGGGACCTCAGACAATGGAGCCAGGATGTATCCCTGGTGCACAAAAGGACCTTGCTAACACATCCCCCATGTTGGGATAACTGCCTTAATCTAGAGATAGGAGAGAAGCCCTTGTCCCTACTTCATAGGACCTGTCAGATCTACATGACCCCAACTGGATGGCATTCCCCTACATATGGAATTGGGGTGGGGGGAATGGGAGGGGAGGGTGGTTAGAGTGCATGTGAGAGGGCAGAGAGGGTAAAAAGGAGGGAAGGAGGGAAGGAGGGTGAGAGGAAGGGAGGGAGGGAGGGAGGGAGAGAGAGGGAACTGGGATCAACATGTAAAATAATAAATTAAATTTAAAAAAAAAAAATGCTTTGACTCCAAAATTTAAGTTCAAGGACAAGTTACTGGGGGAAAGGATTTCTATTTTTGTTTCCACAGAAAATGAAAAGATGTGGATTCCTTCCAGACTAATGTGGTTTGATCAAGCCACACCACCTGAAACAGAGTACCAGGTAATCCTACATTCAAAACAGCTGGACAAAGCAACCTTACAGACTACAGCCAATATTTCTGAATCTTCTTCGAATCCCCCATGACAGCACCTTTTACCAGCAGGAAGTAGTTTGGAAAGAACGACACCCAAATTCCCAAATATTGTCTATAAATGTTTGTCTTCATTTAAATGGACTTGGTTATATAAAATAAATAAAATAAAAAAGAGAAAAAACAAATAAACATAAAAGCAAGATAATATATGTAAAACTGAAAAGAAACAGGTTACACATACACACATACACTGAAAGGGAAAACAAAAACCCTTGTAATATATTTTATATTAGCTAACTATTTCTGGGTATTAGGTCTGCCCTGGAGTGTTGTTGATAAGCCATGCGACACTCTACGGTAGGGATAGTGGGGTTTTGTAACTACTTCTGCTTCTCAGTGCTAGGATTTTGTATGGTTTAAACCTGTATGTCCTGTCACTGTTGTGTGAGTTCATAATTCTAGCAATCCTGTTGTATCTGGAAGATATTGTTTCTTTGGAGTCATCTATCACCCCTGCCTCTTATAATCTTTTTGCTTCCTCTTGTGCATAGATTCCTGGGCCTTGAAGGTAGAGTTTTGATTAAAATAAATATCCTATTTAGGGCTGAGTGCTCCAAAGTTTCCCACTCTAGAAATGTTGTGCAGTTGTGGGTTTATGTGTTAATTACTGTCTACTGTGAGGAGACGCCTCTCTGCTAAGTGTTGAATAATGAATTGATTGATTGTTATAGCAGTATGTTATTTGGAGTTGTTTCACTGGTATGTTAATTTAGCAGAAAAATAGTAATAGGTCTTCTTTTAGGGCTTATGATCTATTTATTCTGATTACTAATCACTTTAGTAGTGTATAGTATGAGAGAATATAATTACCAACTAATGGGATGAGTCCTAAATACAATCAAAAGATGGTTGGTTACTCCCACAATATTTGTGTCACTATTGTTCCAGTGTGACTTGAGAGCAAATCTGTACAGTCCTGTATGGACCCCCTAGACACCTTGAGCAAGCCTGAAGCTGTTGGCCAGAACTCCTTGCCCCAAAGCTATTATTGGTACTCTTTCTGTTTTGATAACACATACCTTGTGATAACACACACCTCATGGAGAAGAGCTAAGCCTAAAAAATCCTATTATTTTCCACTGTACTGTAAGTCAGTATGTAAGCCTGTTCCATCCCCTCAATAAACAGCATTGAGCATTGCGTGTTCCAACATTGCCAATGAACAAATGACCTGCTGTCCTGTCACTTTATTTCAATCTCTAGGCCTTCCCCCAATTCGTGGAACAGATCATAGCACAGGCACTACACAAGTCACTGCTATAGGTCACTGGATTTATACAAGGGTGACATCGATGACCACTTTTATCCTCTGGTAATACACAAGTTACCTTTCAATACTATGAATGAATGCTGTCAGTAGGGGAGTAACTCCTAGTTAGGTACATGCTCAATTTCTTTATGTTCAATAACAGAAGTAAGTGGTATCTTCAGAAGTAGGAACTTCTTTCCAGGCTTTTGAATGTAACATTGGAAATAGTCTGTAATATTTCAGAGGTTTAGGATCTATGGCTACCTACCTTGTAACCTATTCCTGGCACTGGGGATTGTACTTAATGACATAAAATGTCTAATTGTTGCAGCACTGTTTTCCTCATTATATGGTGACCTTATGTAGATTTATTTCATACATGTACATATTTTAGGATGCTTCCACAGTATCAGGTTTCTATATGGCTTTCAGTGTTAATTGCCTCAGATGAATTTTTTAAGGGTTGTGAGTAAAACCAACTTTTATTTTTCCCCTGTAAAATAAACTTTGTCAGTTTGGAATCATTAAGATAAACATAATTTTAAATTTATTTGAAAACTACATATAAAATTTTATTTTTATTCTAGTTTGTCCCAAGTTCTGCTCTTTTTTTGTTTGATACTTTTTTTTCTTTTTGGATTTGCTCTATTGTTCTTTTCTCCAAACTTGTGGTGAAATCCCAGCTCATATAGTTACCATGGTTACATATCGAAAACTGTAAGTTTATCCTTTTATACTATTTTTGTTATTTCTGGAAATTTTCAACAAATGATACATTATTAATTTTCTAACATTAGCATTTTATTGATTTCTAACGGGGTTTTAGTTTTTTTCAAAATGTTGAAAGTTATTTTCTCATCATAAATTAATTTTATAATATACATGTTGTTAGTTATTTTTAACATCACTGCAATACAATGGCACAAAATGATATGAGATGTTGGTTCATTCTTAGTAGACCTTCCTCTACTAAGCATGCTCTATGACATGGCTCAGATGTATTCTCTACTGGTAATAAATTTACCCCTGTTAGTGAGTATATCAGTTCAGACAGACATTCATAGAAATTTGGGTATAATAAAATATTCTTCTTTTTTCACCTGGACCTTTCACAGTTGATAAAATAGGCTATGAGCCTCACAACATATTTTTTTATTTCATATTGCCAAGTTTTTTATATGCTATCTCAAAGTATATATATATAGTATTGGGTAAATTTAAATTCATAATAGTTATCTATTGTTTATTTACAATACATTTTAATGATTGTTTTAAAATGGTCAATACATCAAAGAACTATTATTATTTCACAATTTAAATGCCTAATACGTGGCTTTTAAAAATATATTTGTATATTTATCAATCTCTTAAGTGTAATCAATAGTCTGTTGGCATGCTCTTCCAAGTCACCAATGCATCACATACTGAGATGAGTTCTGAAAGTAATTTAAGAGTTAAGTTCTAAACTATGACTCTCACAGGGTTCCAAATATTCCACAACACTCCATTCTAACACCTCATATTCTCTTCCAAGAGCTGCATCCTCCTCCACCATAGTTATCACTATAAAAGAATCTTTCAAGTGCTCTTATCAAGATCTCTATATGGTTGGTCTGATGGCTTTGAACAATAGTGGCAATTTGTAATATAGTAGCTTCTCTCCAATTCGCTGAAAAAAATCAAAGCATACAAAAGCTATTTCTCCTGATGCAGTTTAGGATCAAATGAAAGAAAAAGGAATTTGGGCTAGTCTATAAAGACCATTTTTTTTTGTTTTGTTTTGTTTTGTCTCACACATTTCTAGTAGAAAATATTGTAAGGGTTATTTCTGAGTTTATATAAAGACATGTAAGAAAATATTGAAACACACTCAACTCCATGTCTTATGTAATGAATCTAGATATTAAAAATAGGTTTTCTTAATGTCTTTGAGCTAACGAGGTATGAGAGATTTAATTTAAAATCCACTGTTAGAGCTGGAGAAACAGTTCAGTAGTTAAGAGCATTTGGTGCTCTTGCACAGGACCTGGATTGGGTTGTCAGCAAAAACATGAGAGGGCACAAATACCAGTAACTCCAGATGTAGGGGATCCAAATGCCCTTTCCTGATCTCCATAGACTCCTGTATATACATGTCATATGTGCAATTAATCAGGCATACACATATACATAAAATAACAGGATAAATCTTTTTAAAGTTCAGTGTCATATTTGATTTCTATTGACTGTGTGTGTGTATGTGTGTGTGTGTATACTATCTAAAATCTTTCAAGTTGGCAAATTGGCAAGTTATAAAGTTTACATATTTTCAAAAATGAGGTCAAATTTGATCATCAAATGAACTGCTAGTAAGCATACTAAACATTTAAGATTTGGATAATTTTATAAATTTAAATTATGATTGCCTTCTTCCACAAATCTGTTCATGGGAGACAGACCTTAAGGATCTAGAAATCAGAACTGAGAAAACTCTTCTGAGAAGACCATTCAAGGCTATCCAGATGACTTAGCTTGTGAAAGAGCTTCCTTCAAAAGCATGGCAAACTAAGTTTATGTTCATGTAAAGGTAGAAGAAGAAACTGACTCTTAAAAGTGTTCTCTAACCTCCACATGTGTGCCTTAGCACACATAGGAACTCGTGTATGTGTGTGCATAAATGCAATGATTAATAATAACAATAACAATAAATATTTTTTAAAGATAATACATACCTAATAGCTACTATAGGCCATAATCATGCAAACTTGCTGGGTGATTCCATGTCCAAAATAAGCTCACACTTTAGTAGATAGCAAGGTTTGGCATTAATATTTGGGATGGTGATGTAATCAACATCTCAAATCTAGTAATTACAGTCTCTGCAGTGTTCCTTGAAACACCATCTCATACCTCATGGTAACAAATAACATTCTTCTTGTCCATAGCCTTGAAGAATGTGGTGAGGACAATGTGCATAGAAAACACACACACACACACACACACACACACACACACACTCAACTATAACAGGAGCATTGATCAAGATATGCCAGCACTTGGAAATACATTTCATGAGCCAGCATTTTTTCTCAGGTTGATTCTTTGATTTGATTTGTTTTCCACTGGAGATTTGGTTTTAGAAAAATGTGCATGGCCTGAAAGTAATGTGAATATCATAAAAGAAGAAAGACATCCAGAGAAGGATCTTTGAACACCCTCCTCTGTCATGTCCAAGGCTTACCTTTTTCTACCAAGACTCAGAAGGATCAGGTACAGTTAGAAAATCAACACAGAAGGATCTATTCCCATCTAAATCACAAATTCAGCCTCTGAGGAATATTAGTGAGGATGTGTGACTAGCAAGTGAGGCACTCTGTGGCATTCTGGGTACAGAGAGAGTCTGAGAGTGCTGTTTCCCAGGCTGCTGCTACAGAGAAGTTCCCAGGGAAACAAAAAGAAGTTTCCTTCCCTCAAGCAGGAACCAAAGTAGACAGTGGCAGAGTATGTATCAACAGACTTCATGGTATTTTGTGCAATTGACAAGGGCCATGAAAGAATAAAGGATGGTCCCAAGACAGGAATCGGTGGAGAAATAGTCACCTGGAGGCAGGACAAAGGACCATGTTCTGAAGCTTTTTCTTCTCTGCCTCCCCCCCAAAATGTCTATGCCATAGGACTGTATTAAATATTTAAAATACACTGTAGGAAAAAAAAGAGATAGGAGAAGAGAAAGAGAAACACTAGGAAGAACAGATGGAAGAAAAGGAAACACATTTTTTCCTGTAATTTCTAGGGCAAATTAGAACATGGATCTTTCTTGGAATAGAGCAGGGGTAGGACACTTAAAAGTGAAGTTGTATTGTGGAAATAAAAAGAATTTATCTCCACCCTGAAATTTGTGAATACTTAGAGAGGTAAAAAAAATGGGAAGTCCTTCAAAGGACATAGTACTTCCTGCTAAATCCTGTAAATAGCCTGAAGTTTAATTTTCCTCCACATTAGCATGCCCTGTTGCTACATGTAAGCAGTAAAAGTCAGGAAACAGAAGTCAGCACAGAGGGACCCTTTGCTATGCTAAGCAGTAGCCAGGGCCAGAATAGTAGCACTTCTAATGGCTTTTTCCTGATTCCAGATAACAGGGCAACAAAGTAAGAGCCAATGGTCCCAGTTACTGATTACGTTATAGTTGAGCAACCTAGATCTTTGTAATGAGCAGCAAGCACCTCTGCCCTTTTCTCTAAATGAACATCCTATTGATATTTCTGGGGCCATTTCACACTAATTACCATAAACAGAACAAAATATGAAAAGCTCATTGTACCTCTCTCATGCACTGGCACCTGAGAGCTCCACAGAATTAATCCCCTATAGCATAGCTAGCATGTGCAAAGCAAATATCAATAACTGGGGAATTATAGGTACTGCAGTACTAGAAAACAGTTAATGAAAGGTTGTTAAACAGCTTAATCAGAATTTCCTAAAATATAGTATAATGCTAGTCTAAAAGGTTTCACTGATATTTCATTTAATTAAAATCAAATCAAAAACTGCTTTATGGGCCAGATAAAAGGCTAAGTGGGTAAAGGTGCTTGCTGCCAAGATTGTGAACACAAGTTCAGGCTCTGGGACCCATATGGTAAAAGAACTGGCTTCTATGGCCTTCACATGCACACTCTGGCATACCTTTGAAACCCACATACTATACAATAAATAAATACATAAATGTATACATTTTTAAAAGAAAACTTCCCCATAACATACCGTTTAAAATTTAATCTTTGTCAGGTTTTCTCAATGGAATTAATGTTTATCTTCCTCTGAAGAGATGAATGACAAGTCTGAGGATGGTTCCCATCACTTAGATGAAAGGAAGATGTTCTCTACACAACATCACATAGTCATTCCAGAATATAAGTCTGCATACACTTAATTTCAATGTGTATGCTTACCTTCTTCCTTGTTGCTGAACTTGCAATTTCTCAGTCTAGTAGTTAAAGAGTGACATATTACAACAATTTAAATACATACACGAAGTTTGCTGACAATTCAGTGTTATTTCTTAGAAAGAAGTCAGAGACAATGTTTTGGAACTCTGTGTGTGTACACTTCCCAGGCTCTTCCTGCCTCCTTTTAAGGAATGAGCACTGTGAGAGTGAGTGCCTAGAAAGATTACTTCATAAAGCTGAGCAGCCCTTAGTTTCATATCCATCTGTTTGCCTTTCTTTCTTTTTCTTTTTTCTTTTTCTTTTTTTATATTTATTTATTTATTTACTTTGAGAAAGGGTTTCTCTGTATTTCTTTGGAGCCTGTCCTGGAATTAACTCTGTAGACAGGCTGGCCTCAAACTGACAGAGATCCTCCTGCCTCTGCCTCCCGAGTGCTGGGATTAAAGGTGTGTGCCACCAATGCCCGGCTTTTAGCCTCAATATTCTTAATCATCATCATTTAGTGTCTGTTTCCTCTCGTTAGTATTATTTTCTGATACAGTAGTCAAGTAATAAAGATTAGAAACACTCATAATCAATTTGGAGATCTCTGTTTTGTTCCAAATTAAATTCTACCATTAACATCTCCAATAGATCCAAAGGAACCTATAAAGTAAAGAAAAACAAATATTACAATTATGTTATTTAAGAAGCAAAATTAAAATTTCAACAGCCCTGGAAAAGAGGAACTCGAGAGTCTGTCCTATTCTTTATTGCTCAACTTCAGCTTCTCATCTCAGAGTTACAATTTTGTCTTTGATTAAGGCAGTTAAAGAAATAGCATCTATGTAATGAACATGACTAGCACTTTCTTTATCAGTTGAGCTTAATTTTAATAAGACTTTCTACTAAAATTAACTTAAGAAAGCTACTTATTTTAAAGTATGCATAGCTTGAACAAAATAGTAGGGTATTTTTTTAAAAAAAAGTAAGATTACTTTTGTAACAGAAATCTGATCAACATAAAAAAGTAAAAGAGTTCAAGAACCCTTGCCTGTGACTTCAATCAGAAATTAACAAATATGTACTGTTTATAAATAGAGCTTCCAAGTATTTGAAAAAGGAATCCTAATAATGACACTATTACTTTCAAGTTAATATTTCTAAGAATACAATTCTAGGTCTTACAGGTTTTCAGCTCATAAATTCTTTCTCTCTGTCTGTCTCTCTCTCTCTCACTGTCTCTCTCACCACACACACACACACACACACACACACACACACACACACACTATATATATGATTTATTTATTTAAGATTAAATATACAGTGAGCACACTAGACCTGCCTATACCCCAGGAACCATCCTGAGTCCCTGCCTGCTGGATCTTTGACCCCTATCACCAGGCCTCTCCTGGTGGCGAGTCTGGGCCAGTTTGGGTTGAATCCACCCCACACACACACACACATACACCCTTCCCTGGGAACTCCCTGCATTGACCCCAATTCTCTTTCCTCCCTGTGTCCTTTCCCCAGCGAGAGCACTCCTGGTGCTCTGATACACACCCACCCCTCACCCCCCTGCCCAGCCACAAAGTGCTTGCCCTCCTCTCACCCTGTGCCATACACTATCCACTGTTCCACCGCTCTGGTTGAGCCCTGGAACAGAAAGTGGAACCAAAAATCCCTCCACCTTCAGGGAACTTCCTGGAGCTACTCTGAGCACATTAGACCTGTCTATACATGCAGGACCACCCTGAATCCCAGCCTGCCTCATCTCTGACCGCTACCAGTGGTCCTGTGCCTGAGATCCAACCCTGGCCAGAGATCTGCCTATCTTCGCAGGACCTTCCTAAGTCCCTGCCTATTGGATTTTGACCCCCTTCGCAGGGCCTCTGCTAGAGACTGATCTTTGACCCCCATCCCCTGGCCCCTGCCTGAGAGGAGACACCCAGGAGAGCTTGGACCACCCAGAGCTACAGACATCCAACTTCTGACCCACCTAAGCGCACCAGAGAAGTACCATAGAAAGAGAAACCCCAACTGCACTCACTGGAAGAAGCAATGGGAAGAAGGCAATATAAGAAAACACCTAAAAATAAAAAGACAACCATGACACCAACAGAATCTAGGGATTCTACACAAACTAGACTTGAACACCCTAAAGCAGATGAAACAGAAGAGAACAATTTAAAAAATATCTTCATAAAAATGGTAGAGGCCTTCAAAGATGATGTGAGAAAATCCTTTAAGAAATGGAAGAAAAATCAAACAAAAATTGGAAGAAAGGAACAAATCTCTTAAAGAATGTAAAGAAAGCCAAGCTAAAACGATTAAACAGGTGAAGGAAACAGTTCAAGAATTGAAAACCGAAATAGAGACAATAAAGAAAACATAAACTGAAGGAATGCTGAAAATATAAAACCTGGGCAAATGATCAGGAACTACAGACACAAGCATAACCAACAGAATACAAGGGATGGAAGAGAGAATCTCAGGGGCTGAAGATAAACTAGAAGAAATAGATTCATCAACCAAAGAAAATCAAACAAATCCTTAAAATAAAACATCCACGAAATGTGTGACACTGTGAAAAGGCCAAACCTAAGAATAGTAGGCATAGAGGAAGAAAAAGAAGCCCAGCTCAAAGGTGCAGAAAACATATTCAACAAAATCATTGAAGAAAACTTTCTCAATCTGAACAAGGAAATGCCTATGAAAGTACAAGAAGCTTACCAAAAACCAAATAGACTGGACCAAAGAAAAAAGACCACTCAACACATAACAATCAAAACACCTAATGTACACAATAAAGAAAGAATATTAAGAGCAGCGAAGAAAAAAAAAAAAAAAAAAAAAAGACCAGGTAACATATAAAGGCAGGCCTATCAAAATTACACCTCACTTCTCCATGGGAACTCTTAAGACCAGAAAGTCCTGGATAGATGTTATACAAGTACTAAGAGTCCACAGAAGCAGGCTACTATACCTAGCAAAACTCTCAATCACTATAGACAGAAAAACAAGATATTTAATGACACAGCCAGATTTTCACAATACGTAACTACAAGTTCAGCTCTACAGAAAGTTCCGGAAGGAAAACTCCAAGGGAGTTAACTATGCTCATAAAGAAATAGGTAATCAATAATCCCACTTCAACAGAACCCAAGGGTAAAGCAGGGCAAATATATTCACAATACAACCTCCAACATCAAATCTAAAACAAAGTAGCATTAACAATCAATGGTCCTTACTTTTGTTCAACATTAATGGTCTTAACTCGACTATAAAAAGACACAGGCAAACAGAATGGATACAAAGACAGAATCCATTCCACGGCTGCATACAAGAAACACATCTAAGCTTCAAAGAGAGACATTACCTCAGGGTAAAGGGTTTGGAAAAGATCTTCCAATCAAATGGAACCAAAAAGCAAGCAGTTATGGCTATATTAATATCTAACAAGTTAGACTTCAAACCATAATCAATCAAAAGAGATGAAGATGGTCATTTTGTATTCACAACAGGAGAAATCCATCAAAACAAAGTCTCAATTCTGAACATCTATATGCCAAATACAAAGGTACCCATTCATAAAAGAAACACTAGTAAAACTCAAACCTCACATAAAACCTCACACACTTCTAGTGGGAGACTTCAACACCCCACTCTCACTGCTAGACAGGACTATCAATCAGAAACTTAAGAAAGAAACAAAGAACTAACAGAAGTTATGTCTCAATTGGTTTAACAGACATCTTTATAACATTCCATCGAAACCCAAAAGAATATACCTTCTTCTCTGCTTCACATGGAACCTTCTCTAAAATCGACCACATACGTGACATAACAAACCTCAACAGATACAAAAAAAAAAAAAAAAAAAAAAAAGATGGAATAGGACCACCATGCTTTAAAGTTGGAATTCAACAAATTCATGGAAACTGAACAATGCACTATTGCACCATACCTGGGTCAAAGAAGAAATTATGAAAGAAATTAAGGACTTCCTAAAATTCAATGAGAATGAGGACACAACATACCCAAACTTATAGGACACTTTGAAAGCAGTGCTACAAGGGAAGTTCATTTCACTAAGTGCCCATATGAAGAAAACAGAGGATAGTCACATTAGTGAATTAAAAGCACAACAGAATGCCTTAGAACAAAAAGATGCAAACTCACCCAGGAGGAGTAGATGCCAGAAAATAATCAATTTGAAGGCTGAAATCAATAAAGTAGAAACCATGGAAACAATACAAAAAAAAAAAATCAATGCAACAAAAAGTTGGTTTTTCGAGAAAATCAACAAGATAGACACACCTTTATCCAAACTAACCAAAAAGGAGAGAGATAACATGCAAATTAACAAAATCAGAAACAAAAAGGGGATAATAACAACGGACACTGAGTAAATACAGACAATATTCAGGTCATACTTTGAAAACCTGTACTCAACAAAATTTGAAAATTCAAAGGAAATGGACAAATTTCTGGATAACTATCACTTACCAAAATTAAATCAAGAATAGACAAACAACTTAAATTGACCTCTAACCCCTAATGAAATAAAAGCAGTCATCAAAGGCCTTCAAACCAAAACAGCCCAGGCCAATTGGCTTCAGTGCAGAAATCTATCATAAATTCAAGGAAGAGCTAATACCAATAATCCTCAAATTGTTCTACACAATAGAAACAGAAGATTAATTACCAAAATCTTTTTATGAGGCCACAATCACCTTGGTACCCAAGCCACACAGAGGCACAACTAAGAAAGAAAACTACAGACCAATATCCCTGATGAACATCGTGCAAAAATACTCAATAAAATACTGGCAAACAGAATCGAAGAACACATCAGAGAAATTATCCACCATGATTAAGTAGGCTTCATCCCTGGTTTGCAGGGATGGTTTAATATACAAAAATCTATCAAATCTATCAACATGACCCACCATATACACACACTGACAAAGAAAAACAACATGATCATCTCCCTAGATGCTGAAACAGCCTTTAACAAAATTCAACACCCTTTCATGATAAAGGTCTTGGAGAGATCAGGGATAATAGGAACATACCTAAAAATAATAAAAACAATATACTGTAAAACAACAGCCACCATCAAACTGAATGGAGAGAAGCTTAAGGCAATTACTCTAGGAACAAGACAAGGCTGCCCTCTCTCCATATCTTTTCAATATTGTACTTGAAATTCTAGCTAAAGCAATAAGACAACAAAAGGAGATCAAGGGGATATAAATTGGAAAGGAAGAAACCAAACTTTACTATTTGCAAATGATATGATAGTTTACATAAGGGACCCAAAAAACTCTACCAGGGAACTTCTACAGCTGACAAACACCTTCATCAAACTAACAGCATATAAGATAAACTCAAAAAATCAATAGCCCTACTTTATTCAGACTAAAAAAAGGAGCTGAGAAGGAAATCAGAGAAACATCACCCTTTACAATAGCCACAAACAACACAAAGTTTCTTGGGATAACGCTTACCAAACAAGTAAAGTACCAATATAAGAACTTTGTGTTTTTAAAGAAAGAAATTAAAGAAGATAACAGAAAATGGAAAGATCTCCCATGCTCTTGGATAGGTAGGATAAACATAGTAAAAATGGCAATCTTGCCCAAAGCAATCTACAGATTTAATGCAATCCCCATTAAAATCCCAGGACAATCCTTCACTGACCTTGAAAGGATAATAATCGACTTTATATGTAAAAACAAAAGACTCGGGTTAGCCAAAACAACCCTGTACAATAAAGGAACTTCAGGACGCATCACTATCCCCAACTTTAAGCTCTACTACAGAGCTATAGTTCTGAAAACAGCCTAGTATTGACACAAAAATAGACAAGTAGACCAACAGAATAGAATTGAAAATCCTGACATGACCCACACACCTACAAACACCTGATTTTTGACAAAACAGCTAAAAATATACAATGGGAGGAGAAAAGCATCTTCAACAAATGGTGTTGGCACACCTGGATGTGTAGAGCAATGCAGATAGACCCATGTCTATTGCCATGCACAAAACTCAAATCCAAATGGATTAAAACCTCAACATGATTCCAGCCACACTGAACCTCTTGGATAGAAAGTGGGAGGTACCCTTTAATAAATTGGTATAGTAGACCACTTCATGAACATAACTCCAGTAGCACAGACACTGAGACAGACAATCAATAAATGGGACCTCCTCAAACTGAGAAGCTTCTGTAAGGTATAGGACACTGTTAAAAAGAACAAAAGTCAGCCCAGAGAGTGGGAAAAGATCTTCACCAATCATACATCAGACAAACGGCTGATCTCCAAAAATATGAAAAGAACTCAAGAAACTAGTCAACAAAACACCAAATAACCCTACTAAAAAGGGGGTACAGAATTGAATAGAGAATTCTCAATAGAGGAAATCAAAAATGCTGAAAGACACTTAAGAAAGTGCTACTTAGATCAACAACTTACTTATCAACCATCATGGAGCCCTCATCTAGTACCTGTTGGAAACAGAAGCAGATACCCATAACTTAGCACTGAGTCGAACTAGAATCCAGATGCAGATGGGGAGGACAAGACCAGGCTGCAGAAACACATAGAGACAGCTGACCTGAACAAGGAGGAGCTAATGATCCCCCAGACTGATAGCTAGGAATCGGGAATGGGACTGACTCAGACCCCCTGAACATGGGTCTCAGCTAGAAGGCCTGGACAGTCTAAGGTTCCTCGGAGAGTGGAACCAGGATATATCCTTGGTGCATAAAAGGGCTTTGGGGGCACATTCCCCATGGGGGGGGATGCTCCCTTGACCTAGAGACAGGAGAGTATGTCTAGTCCTTTCTCCAAATGTCTTGACAGATTTGGATGGCCCCTCCTTGAGGGCATCACCCTACATGTGAAGTGGGGGTGGGTAGGAGAGGATGATGGTCGGGGCGGGGCATGAAAGGGTGGGAGAAAGGGAAAGAGTGAGAGAGGGAGGAATAGAGGGAGAGAGAAAGTGGGAACTGGGACCAATATTAAAATAAAAATGAAAAAAAAGATTATATATACATATACACATAAAATGTATGATATAGGATATGTTGGTAGGCTAACTATGTGATTAAATGAAAACATTTTTTAAGTAACTCCAATGCGTGCTTCATTTTTATCTTTTGTTTTGTTTGGAATGGTTGGGTTTTTTTTTGTTTTTTTTTTTTTTGAGCTATTCTGCAACTTCATTACTTTGTCCAGATTGGCCCAGAATTTACAGAAGTTTACCTGCTACAGACTCCTAAGAGCTGGGCAATACTTAGCTTATTTTACATTGCAGATACAAAACTAAACTGAAAAGTTATAGGTAATATTCTGTCCTCAAAATTCATATGTTGAATTCCAATCTCCAGTGTGACTACACTTGATTCAGAAATTTAAAGAGGTAATATAAGTTGATTCAACCAAGATGTAAGTGTAGAATTCTAATTCAGTGTGATTGAATCTACAACAGGTCCGATAGACATGATAAATGCCTTCACAGAAAAAAAAATGACTTCTAGAAAGCACCTGTCTTCAAGAAGACAGACTGGGAACAATCAGACTGTGATCTTGAACATCTTGTCTTTAGAAATGGGAAAAAATAAATTCTAGTTTTTATGCTTCTAAGCCTGTGGTACTTTGTTACTAAGACACAGGATTTTAAAAACTTATTTTTAGTATGTGATGATTTATGCGTTAAAAAATGCTATTAGCCGGGTGTTGTTAGCTCATGATTTTAATCCTAGCACTCAGAGGCAGAGGCAGGCAGATCTCTATGAGTTCAAGGTCAGCCTGAACTACAGTGCTAGTTCCAGGACAGGCTCCAATGCAACACAAACAAACCCTGTCTCTAAAAAAACAAAACAAAGAAAAAAAGAAAGAAAGAAAAAGTAAAGAAAAAAAAATGCTTTGATCGTTCCTGAATAAAACATCTATATCACATATATCACACATATAACCTTCCCCAAGAAAGCTCAAGGAACAATGCAAAAAAAGAAAAAAGAAAGGAAATAAAAAAGGAATGAAGGATAAAAGAAAGGAAGAAAGGAAGAAAGGAGAAAGAATGTAACAGATGGAGGCAATGAGTGTAGTCACAGGGAAGCAATAGGGCAGTTGTACATATAGACTACCAACATTTGTAGCTACCTACACAGGACCTGAGCAAGCTCAAGCTAGACCAAATCCCAGTGTGGAAGGGAAAGGGTGGCATGAAGTCTCAGTCCTAGATGAGGATCTATTGGTAACTGAGTAACTGAGAGTTGCAGACCCAAAATTGGGTGGGCATGAAACCACATGCATTCCCTGGACCTTGTCTATGGTGGTAAAAAAGCCCTGGTTTCATAGCAAACTTGAGATACATGAAATGCAATATATGCAGATGCCATTATAAGTAGACCTACATTCTATTCATAAAGCCAAACATTTTATAATAAAGGCTTCATTATAATTTTTCCAACAGAATAGAAATGTGGTCTTATTCACTTACAGCACTTTCAAAAGCATTGGAATTCTTAGAGACTATTTTTAAATAAAATGTTAACTACTGTCATGGAAATCTATTGCGTGCTTAATGATTTAAAAAGGATATGAACGAATCTCGATTTTTCACTTTTTAAATTTTATTTTTAAGTGACAAATGATAATTATATATATATTTCTTGGGTACAATGTGATATTTTGATGTATGTTCTAGGTTTGAAATGATTAAATCAAGCTAATTAAAAACCTGGCTTCATACGCTGATAATGTAAAAGAACCATTTTTAAATTTCTTGGAGCAATTTTAAAATTCGAAGTGCAACATGGCTATATTAAATACTAATTTTCTCTGAATTAAGTAGCAATAATTGAGTCCTAGTATGTGTCGGGCACACATGTTACCTAGACCTCATGCAATATAAAATATGAGAATTTTATGAAGTACATTCTTATATCAGTCAGCTTCACATCACTGTAAAATGAAATGCCAACACAGACCACTCAAGAGTGAAAGGCCATTCACAGCTGGTCATTGTGAAGGTTCAAGTCCATCATGTGGCAGACTGTTGGCTTTGTTTCTAATGAAGTGGCACATCTTAAAGTGTAGTCAGAGAAAGTGTTTAAACTATACTCAGGGACAGAGGATGGAAAGAAATGAGTAGGGAAGATGGGTAATGATAGGGAATGTCTATTCCACAAACAATGCCAACTGGGGGATGGAAGACCTTCCCATTATGTCTTCTTTCTTAAAAGTCTACAGCTCCCCAATATTAACATCCTACATATACTGCATATATGGATCTAGGGATCCTCATCCAAAACAGCTGTTCTATATCCCTAGGTGGGCAATATTTAAATGTGCAAAGGAAAAGAAACTACTCCAGGTAGAGGCATGAGTAAACAACAGAGGTGAGAAAGCTTCCACCCCTCTGTACATGAGGAGCCTGTTACACTGTGATATTGGTAGGAACAATAGAAAAACTCAGAAAATTCATCCTGCTTTATGGTCTAAAAAAGTAGTGGTGATAAAATGTCCTACACAAAAGAAAGTTTTATCAACAAAAAATCTAAATCCTAAGTGACTGACAATTACAGCTGAATTTTAAACTAGCTCACAATATTAGTCTGAATGGAAAATTGCATTCTACTTAGCCACTTAAAGTGGGAAACACTAATTATATGTGAATATGCAATAGGTCCAAGAGTCTCATTACACCATGAGCAGAGAATATACATAACTGATATATTCGCATCACAGAAGGCCAATTGCTGATCTTTCTGTATAAGAATCTTTACTCTTTCCCCAGGAAATACAAATCATGCTTCTTTTATCTCCAAAGTCTTTTAAGGTGGACTGAGAATTAGATGGAGGTCTGGCACCGAAGTTAAGAATACACATGCAATACTACAGTTTTGTTTCCAGCACCCATGTCTGGGGCCACACATCCTTGTATAACTCTAGTTTCAGGGAGATCCAACATCTCTGGCCTCTTCTAGTATATCCACTGACTGACTGACAGACAGATACACACACACACACACACACACACACACACACACACACACACACACAGGTAAAGGTAAAATGCATTTTTTTAAAGAATCATTTGGAGAGTATTTTGAATTATTTTACCCTAGAATTTTGGCTTATCCAAGGCCTGATTTGCCAAGCACAAGTAGACATCTACAACTAAACACTAAGCTAAACTCTTGGAATCTAGTTGTAGATAGGGAAGAGTGATGAGTAAAGGCATCAAGACCAGGATGAAGGAACTCACCAAAACTTCTGACCTGAACAAGAGGGAGCTCATGGACTCCAGTCTGATAGCTGGGAAACCAGCATAGCACCAGATTCCCTGAATGTGGTGTTAGTTGAGGCCTCTGGTAGTGGATCAGTATTTATCCCTAGTATATGAATGGACTTAGGGAATATAGGGAGCCCATTCCACATGCTGGGATACTCCCTCAGCCTAGACACCTGGGGGGAGGGCCTGGGCCCTGCTCCAAATAATATGAGAGACTGTGAAAACTCCCCATGGAAGGCCTCACCCTCCCTGGGGAGCAGACCTGGCACGGGATAGGGGTTGGTGGGGAGAATAGGGTATAAGTAATCTTTTCTATTGTTTTCCTAAAGAAAAATTTAAAAAGTAAGAAAAACTAAAAAACTGTTCAGCATTGGTAAGTTAATAGATAACACTTTGCAAACACAGGGTCTTGCCCATCATTGTGGAAACTTGACATCCTAACTGAGCAAGGTCTCTATCAAAGGAAAACCAATTTTGATGCACAAAGAATGACATGATTTTTCCAAGTTTCTCCTAATGCGCTATATCTTAGACAGTCAAGTATTACAGAGATAGTAGTTCTAGGAGTCAAACGGCCCCAAGATTTATTTTAAAAGAGGCACAATCCTCACAGTACTCATCCCCCAGGGCTGCATTTGTTGTGCCCAGGATGGTGAAGGCAAAATTAATTGGAGTGCTGAGAAAGTATTGAGTGGCTAAAATGAAAATTTCCTATTCCTTCTTCTTCCTCAAACTCTGATCACATGAGGATGACATGAACAACTGGTACCTACAGTTAGTGCCTCCTAAACCATAGTTATGTGAACTGTGACTCCTTGCTATGCTCATCGAGAATCTTCTCCTTCCTTTTCATATCTGTTACTTAAATTGCTAAGTTATTTCTTCTTAAAGAACTACTGTTATTGTATGGACAGGACCTAGCACTAGGGTTAGGGTTCATGTTTTGCTGGCACAGTCCCTAGCTATTGAGAGATGATTGTGAAGATGCTATGCTCACAATGGATTAGTCTGTTGATGAATTCAAGCTGAATGGGTTATGAGGAGGCAGGGCCCAGTTGAAAAAAAAAATCACCACCGGTGTGTTTTAAAGGTTATGTCTTGTTTGGCTCATTTTCTGGCACTTTGTTTCTTTCTGCTTCCTGGTGAGAGAAGCAGCTTCCCTTACCACATACTCCTACCACCACAAACTACTTTCCCATCATAGACTAGTAGTAATACAATAGGCAGACAGAACACTGCCACCTGTGACAGCCAAACTAAGTCTCTTCTTTAGGTTGACCTTCTTGGGAATTCTGTCATAGTGATGTAAAGATAACTACCACAAAAGATAGGAATTAAACAGTTTTCATATTGTGTACTACTTCTCTTTATGCTGAGCCTACCTCTTCCTTCTCTCTGTAAATGTCTGGGCAACTCTGAATATGAAGACCTCTATTATGAAGAAATGGTCTGAATCAAATTTACTTTCCTTGAGTTTCTTCAGCTACCATAGGTAGCTTTTGCTTTTTAACATGGGACAAAGTAGAACAAGTTGGGGGAAGAGCACAGCTTGAGCATAATGTACACAGCTACACTTCTCCAGTGCCATGTTGGCCCAATCATACCTGAAAATTTCAGGTGGATTGCTGGCTCAATGAGGTCAGACTAAGCCTGTTCACCTTAAACCTATAGATAGGATGAAGAGATCTAAAATGGGAGTCGTTATAGAATAAAATCTTTGTTAGCCATTATTTTCTACAGTAAGCTAGGAAGCACAGAGAACTGATCCAGAGCAATAGAGCAGAGACTTAGGAAGTAGGCATTGTGGGGGATTCAGCTGGGGTATAGTGCCAGAGTGGACCCATTAAATATGTATCTGATAATGATTGTGTAAGCAAATGTGAGCTACACTGCTAACAACCTCTGGGAAGCTGATCTCAATACTTCCCGAAAGTTCTAGGAAACTGTTGTACTTGTGTAATTGCAGACTTTCCTTTTCAGCTATGTCACTTTGTCTTTTTCTATGCAGAGGACTAAAAGAGAAACAAAGTTTGTTTCTCTGCACTTACTAAAGTCAAACTCAGCTCAAGAAATCAATGTAGTAACATTTACAATCCCCTGTCAATGTTGAGTCCAGAGAGCAGGCAATTTGCTTCTATATGACTGTACAGATTGGTACCAAACATTCCCTGACCTGATTTGAGCACAGTTCCTTACCAGAGGGACCACACTGGCAGAATTACACAGGAGCACACAGTGTACCCACATCCCCATATCAAACACTACCCATTTCAAAATGAAGCAGTGCTAAGACTAAGAACCTAGGTGTGATCATCCATCAGAAAGAGCTGGAATTGTGTTGGTGAAATGAGTCAAATGTAAGGTGTTCTTCATCACACTTGTCTGAGTTGGGTGCCCATGACTAACTGAGGTTATGACTAACCAATTCTTGTCAACTGTCTTCTGGTCTCACGTGTTCCTCATGTGTTCTCACACACCCAAACACAAATAAGTAGATCAATAAGTGAAGACAAAACAAACAAACAAACAACCTTTAATTCTTGAAGCTGAGTTATCTTTGTGAGATAAAGAGAAAGTGACTGACCAGGCTTGCAGGGATTCTGCAGTGGAAGTGAGATGTGGTAATGATTAGCCAACTCTTGCTAATATAGATATCCACATAAACTATAAGAAAACTACATGACAAGCACACTTTGCAATATGAGCTAACTAACACTTTCCCACAGTGGTTCATTTCACAGATTCCTACAAGTGTTAAGCTTTCTAAAGCTTTGTCTCTATTTATAACAATAATTACCTGCTCCAGATGCAAAGAAAAAAATAGATGTGGGAATATCTCTACCAATCCTCAGCCCGTTGATGAAGGTCTATGTTCTCTATTAGCAGTTACAGCTACAAACACTGAAGAAAAATACCAGTGTACTTAGGTTTATCCCAGCTCAGAATCTAGCAGAATACAATGTCTGAGGAAACATTCCTTAAAACAGAAAAGAGCAAAACACACACACACACACACACAGGCACGTGTGCATGCACACACGAACACATGTACAGCTGAAGTGCAAGCTTTAGAACATCCTGGTCTAATTGCTAATGGAATGGCTTATGGTATAAGGATAGTGTAATATCTTGCATTGTATGTTCTGGATGAGTTTCACAATTTTAAGATCTGAGCCATTATTTAGAAACTTAGCAAACCAAGTCTTGTTAAGTAGTTTTCATTCAAATGACAAACAGGTAGAATAAAATGTAATTCAACAGAATTCTGATCAATTTTTCTTTAGTTCTGGGCTCATTTCATTTTTTAGTTAATTAACAGGACACACCCACAAGTGCTTCCCTTACAATGTAAATAATATCATTACACTATTTTATTAGCCTGATTTTATTATTGTTTATCTTCATGATTTAGCTATGTCACTAAAATAGGGAAGATTTTCTTCATAGGCCTTGTATTAGTGATTTTTCTACCATACTGGCCAAAGCTATTGCTTAAGATCTACCAAAATTCTTATGGTTGCAAAGCATAGTCTTTGAATAATAATAGTATATGAATAATATTTTCATATATGTCATTTTCATAGCAACTAAAACAGTAAACATTCTCTTTAACTTATTAAGGCAATACTAACAATTACAATTCTCCAGTCAGAAGAAGGAGAATATCAATTATTATTGACCAAGCAAATGCAATTTTTATTATTTTTAAAATGAATTCTTTCCTGAATACTAAGAACTCTCAGCCCAGGCTACGGCAGTTGAGTTCCTGCTTATGTTCCCTGCACTCTTACATTAAAGTAGTCAGTTAGCCATGGGATGTTTCTTCTCATCCACATCTGCTCACCATGGTATTCATAGCACAGCTGTCCAAACCCACCTTGGAATTCGTATTTTCCTCCAAGATCAAAGTTTAGTGTACTTAGCTGTGGGCTTTGTTGATCCATTCCTCTTGAACTTAGTATGGGCCCATAATTACATGCCCAATATAGAGAAAAATGTCAAGAAAGAAACAGATTTCAATTTCAAGCTTCAGAGGAGTTCTGATAATAAAAATGTGGTGAAAATGATGAGAACTGCCTTGACTGATGGACTCTTGTTTTTAGGGACAATGTTCGGTGTGATGGCTATGAAAGAGGATACATGTCAATTCTGAGATTAGGCCTTTGCCAGGAGAAGTTGTCATTTTTCAAAAGGAAATGCTCCTTTGATGTTGGAAAAATGTCCAGCCTTCCTACTTGTTATGCAAAAACAGTGGGATTGCTTTCTGCATGCCAGGAGCAGGGCAAAGGCACAACACACCCACTGCCGGGACCCATTAGCATCTTTTGTCATAATACACAGCAAATGGACCAGTAACTACCCACTGCCAATTAGAGTGATGATGAGCCAACCTAAAATAGGCAGGTGAGCCTTCTAAGTGCCCCTGTGGTTTGCCAATTACCTCAATTATCTGCTGTAGTTTTGTTGCACAGCCACCATGAATACAAATCCAAAGAACTGTGGGATTCAGGGGAGATAGGTGCAGTGTAGTGTCCAGAAGCAGGAAGGATAAGAAGGATTCTTTGAAACTGAATTCTAGCCATTGTGCCATCTAGTTTCACTCTCTGCATTTTGTTTGACAATGCTGTCTCCTCTAGGAAGAGCTTCCTGCACAGCGACTATCAATTCTGTGTTTGATGTCACCAATCAATTGCACAAATCATTTTCAATGATTCTCACTAAATGGACATTGGAGCATATAGACAGCACTTGATGAAAATATAGTATCAGAAGGGGACAGAATATAACTGCTAATAGTGGAAAATGTCATTGTTTCTTGTAGATATGGGGAGAAAGGAAAGAAGGCAAGAGAGTTTCAACCACAGCTGTTTCTACCAACCAAAGAAAAATCATAAGAAAAATCAAGAGTGTTTTCCTGGCCAAGAGTTGGACAATCCTGAAATCCCAATAGTAGTCTTGTCAAAAGATTTCATTCTAGAATCTCTCTTTAGTATCAGCCCTTCTGTGCTAAGCAAGTGCCACTCCCAGTTTGCCATTGTTCTCACATTCACTGTGCCTAAGAGCACAAGGGGAGTGCAATATTATTTTAAAGATATTGTAGCATTTTAATAATGAAATGATGCTAATTTATCTATGAGGCATTTCCACATCATTTAGAAGGATAATATCTGAAGCCATTACACTCCCATGCACTTAAATTTCTTTCTCGAGTAGCATCTGCTGTGTAATTTCAGAACAGTGCAATGCTCACTGCTAATACATACAGAAGCTGTCTTAATGCTAACAGGAGCAGTCAGAAATCTCAGTGGTATTGCTCTGGCATTGAGCTAATAGGTGATCTTTGACAGTCACTGAATCTCTCATCTTCTTTAACAGTAACAATGGTTTGCCTAAATTATAATAGCATATAATAATACCTTACTTGGAGTCGTGTGGCAAGTCTTGATTAATTGTCATGCACAGGGCACATTAAAATCTTTGGATAAAATATAGTGCTAAAGTGTCTGGCATTAATATTATTCACCCATAGACAGCTTTCCTCTGTAATGGTCCAATATACTATCAGTTTAAGACACATATGGGATACTTTTGAAGGTATAGTAAGAGAATGAGGGTGTTTTACTGCTTTCTGCACACACTAGCATTGGGCAAATTAGTCTACTTTATAGTATATTCAATATAGTCACTAAATTCCACACTGACTGTTTTATTATGCTAACTGATAATGTAGTGTGCTCCAAAGATTAAAGAAAAATGAAATTAAAATGAAAAAGCAAGGGGTAACAACTTTGTAATGTCTCTTTAATTTAGAAAAATACAATTAATGTCACACAGTGGTAGAACTGACTCTGTATAATGAGATGTCTATAACAGAGGTAAGCTGAGGAAAAGCAAAGGAAAATGCCATCATTATTCACAGCCATCAAACATCATGTGGGCTCATGAAAATAAATCATGAGACATCTACAGATACCACTGAAAGTGGGAATCAGATAAAAAAAAGCTCACATTTCAAAGAAGCCAATATTTTTGTGCCCAGTGAGTCAGTACAGAAGAGCACTTATTGCTCTTCCAGAAGACACAAGTTCAGTTCTCACACCCACATGGTGGATTATAACTGTTTCTACCTCTGTAACATTTGTAATAGTTTCAGGGGATCTGATGCCATCTTCTGACCTCTGTTGGCCTCAGGAACAAATGTGGTATGCATGCATACATACATGCAAGCAAAGGAAGCATACAAATAAAATAGTAAAATAAACATAGAAGTAACCAATATTCATTGTTTTTACTAGGGGGAAATTATGCTAAGAAAGAATTGATCTCTTCAATTGATATTAGAGTTTATATGCAGACACAACTATTACTGTCTCCATAAAATGAAATATTCACAAAATATGCATCTACTCACTTTCATATTCACACACAAAGACCCATAGCATGTGGTTTAAATGAACTCAACTAAGCTTCATTTCCAGAATTAAAAAAAAAATGTTTCTTCTGCTTGATAATTCTATAACCAAAGTTCTGGATATGATTAAAACACAAGTACAGAAAGAAGTACCCCACAAAACTGTGAGGAGAGATGGTAGGAATTGATTCCTCTTAGGTCAGCCATTATAAATTATCTCACTGGTACCTAAATATGTCCCTTTTCTAACCATATAGTCTCCCATTCTCAGACTTTATCGCTAAAAATCTGAAAGGGCAATAATCTTCATTAAGGACAATACACCAGAAAAATAAAAGAATCTTTTTTAATTAATGCAGATTCTGTGCTTTACAGTTTATCATAGAGCAATTGTTTTTTTTTACATCTTAGAAACAGAGTATGGTGTCCTAAGGGTATACAAAGCCATGCTTTGTATAACAAATCAAAACCTGTGGAAACTACCCTGAGGTAAAGGAATAGGAGACAGACACAAAGCACAATAAGTCAGCTTGTATGAAATGTGAACTTCAAGAAAGTTGTGGGGATTATAAACTGGAAGTTCATTTAAGACCTGTCTGTGTAACTGTACATATTAATTTTTATTTATTTAAGATTATTATTATATTGTGAGTTGCACAAAAAGGCATATCCCAGTTTCATTTCTGTTGCTATTATAAAGCTCTCTTAAAAAAACAAAGTAGGGGATGAAGTGTTTATATTAGCATACAATTCTAGGTCACAATCCATCATTTCAGAGAAGGAAAGATAAAAGCATAGCATTCACAATCAAGATTGAAGAGAATATATACCCATCCCTGCCTGCTTACCAGTTGTACTGTTTTCTGTGGTCTTATAGGGTTCATAGCCTAGCCCAGAAATGGTACTGCCCACAGTGGGAAAGTCCTCTTGCTTCAGTTAACACAAGGTAATCCAACACAGACAAGCCTACGGGCTAAGCTGGTCTAGACAATTGCTCATGGACATTTTTAACTGCACATCCCGTTTTAGAAAATAGCCTTGCTGTAGGATTACATGTGATTTTTAAAGCATGCCTCAAGTATTTGAGCATTTACAATATTTTTTATTTCCTAAATGTTAGCACAGAATAATAATCTGCCAGCATTTTGAGCAGAATACAGGATGCTCTTTCTTCTTGAACACGGAAGAATGCTTCAAAAATTTCAAATTTTATTTCACTATTTATATAATCTTATTCAAAATGTAGACTTTCTGTGTTTGGAATACAGAAATAAGTCTGTATTTGTGAACACAGCAGCACCTACTATGATTTGTATTTTTAAAGAATACATCTGTAGCTGTCAATACCAAAAATGTTCTTAAGGCAACACTCAGTATCTCCTGAATGTATGGACTGGAAATTGTTTTATTTAAAGTCAAATCTCATAGAAGGTGCTCCCACACAGGATAATAAAACACCCTGGGTTCAGGGTGACACTTTCCTTAAGCAGCCATACATCTTCTGAATCCTCGTGCCAGAAACAGTATTAAAATCATTGATGATACAAAATTCCTCCTCCGCTGCTAAACAAATGAAGGCTCATCAGGCACATTGAGGATACAGAAAGAAATGAATTCCCACTCTTCACATAATATTTCTAGGAGAGTGTCATTATGAATAACAGAAACAATACAGGGAGTGGGCTCATGACAGTCAAGATTTATGTCCAATGTGTCTATGTAGATCTCTGCTCAGCTGGGTTTCTTCTGAGACCTGGCCTCCTCCACAAAAGATAGGCACTCATTCTCTGTGGACTATCCAAGCAAAAAACAGTCCCAGCAACTTTTCAAAAGTTACTAGTAAACTATACATCATATTTTCTAGAAATTTCAGTCTAGACTTATGTATTTTAAATTTTATATTTTTTAATGCCAACTGAAAAAAGAAATAAGAGTTCTCCTATACATGGCTTGGAGCATTTTAAAAATCAATATTTGGTCCATGACAAATAGAAAATACTTTCTAAGTTTTACTGTCTAGAATACAGTGAAAGCAGTTTTTCATTCAAATTAAAAAACAATGCATATAGCCCTCAGAGAATATATCATAGCTACAACTCCAAATACAGTCATTGAAATGGAAAGGTAAAGAATATATTCCAATCTTCAATGGTGTCTTTATTTAATAAACTTTTCCTGTTCCCAGTTAATCTCCATAGTTTCATTATTTTTACATTAATAATGTATTATCATCAGTACCTTGTTCTAGAAGCTGAAGAGGGCAGAGCCTTGTTCTCAGGGCAGTTATCGCACTTTTAAGAACTCAGCGTGGGAATTCTAGACAGGCCATCCATTCTGGGTGTCTACAGTGAGTTCTCTGCATTTCCAAACTATGACCAAGAAAAATCACTCAGGTTTTACAAATTTACTTTTCATAGATGTACAGTGATAATTAAGTGAGATGTACATGAAAAGCAGATAACACAATAACTAATGAACAGTAGCGGCTACTATTGAACTTTATCTGAAGCAAAAAATATTTTTCCAAAAAAGAACACTGCCACCTTGCAGACTTCAGTGAAATTACTACTCCACGCAGAAATGACTGCTGCATTAACTACATAAATCATTTTTTTCTTTATTGATATATCTTTTATTTGTAAGTTTAAAAAAGGAAACATAACCAAAACTCTTAGGCTTAAGTAATTTAAGATTTTTGCCTCTACATTCCTGAAGTTAAAATGTTAAATTTAAATTTTTCCCTAAAATTTGTTAAAAAGCTCTATAGATAATTTTTCTTTTCACTTTTCTCTAATTGTTTTGTTTCATAACACAAAACAGATTATCTTTTAGTAACTATAGGATTAAAGTTAAATAAGTCTTAGATACATAATAGATTATATTTTCCTTAGTTTTAAGTTATTGAGGTATAGTATCATAAGTATTTAGTCTCTGTTGTCAGCTCCTGCTCCAGAGATCCTAAATTCTATGGAATTTTTCAATGGCAAAGGAGATAGAAGACTCTTTTATTCCATGGCAAGCCTTCAAATGGCTCAAAATGTTACCTTATCTCCAGAAAGATATGCTTGATAGAAGCTAGCAGCTCTCAGACCAATCCCAAAACATCTGGGAAAAGACAGGGCCTGGGGTCTGAGTGAGTCACTCATGGCCAGTGAATCAGGTTAATAAATGCACCAATGTATCAATAAGGCAATTAAGACAGGACCCAGGACTCTTCCAGTGTGTGTGTGTGTGTGTGTGTGTGTGTGTGTGGATACATATATATGTATATAAAAATATTATGAGCACATATTTTTCTGAAAGAACTAAATGTTAAATATAGTAGGCAAAAAATTCAACATTAAATAAAACTAAAACTAATGTATAGAAAAATAATCAAATAGAACAAAGAAGAAACCAAAGGGAAAGGCATAGATTAATTTCATTTACCCAGGTAAAGCTTTGAAAATGAGATGGCTGAATTTTCCTTAAGTTTTAAGTTTTCTTCAAACTATCATACTCTCCCTGAATCACTCCAATTACAGTCAGTATTTTAAAACTCAGGTTAGGTATATTATGTAACATTATGTAAGAATTAAGATGTAGACTTCTTTCTCTTTTTTTGTCTTCATAACACAGTAGTTATGGTAGTTAACATCCCTGATGCTGTGACTCAATACCTTGACTAAAACAGTTTAAGGAAGGAAGGTCTGTTTTGTCTTATAGTTCAAGGGCACCATTCCATCATGGTGGGGAAGCAGTGTGGACAGAAACCTGGCTTAGGCAGGGAGGAAACAGGAAGTCAGGCTGGACCATATATCCTCAAGGCCCACCCCCTATGACCCATGTCTTCCAGTGTGGCTCTGTCTTTAAAGGTTCCACATTTTTCTCACAGTGTCCTCAGCTAGGAACCAAGAGTTCAAACATACAAGCTTCTGGAGTACATTTCATATTCAAAGCACAACAATAAATTTTCTTTATGATATTATATTGTTTAAAATATTTATAATTATTTATTTTGAATCTATCCATGTACCTGAACACCTCCTTCCTTTCTGATAACATCCCAAATTCCAAATTGGAATACCCAATCTGACATACATTTATCACAAAGAAACATGCAATTTGGGAA
Source organism: Phodopus roborovskii (assembly GCF_943737965.1). NCBI lineage: Eukaryota > Metazoa > Chordata > Mammalia > Rodentia > Cricetidae > Phodopus > Phodopus roborovskii. The sequence goes on from NW_026126436.1 coordinate 1,589,535, forward strand.
AATCATTGGGCCTACCCAAGGCTAACCATGCCATAACCACATCTTAAATTAATTCTGTTCTTCATTAAAGCATCTTGTAAAACTCATAGGATAAGCATTATTTTCTTGGAGTCAATTAAAAATATAAGCTGTTTTCATTTAAAAGGATATAATTTTTTTTCACCAAGACATAGTTGATCTTTAACCCAAGTATATAATTTTGGTTTATATGCCAAGTCTTCCTTTCATGCTACTGAGATTAATTCATATCATTAATTTTATTATATATTATATTTAAAACACTATATTCTCATCTAATGGTCTTAAATATCTATTTAAGTTTATTTCATTTATCCTAATTTGGTGCCCTATAAATAACTCTTACACATTCTGAAACTCTAAGAACATTCCACTGCCTACTGTTTTTCAGTGTTGAATGGTATAATCAAATGGAAAACCAAAGGCATCTGAATCACCAGTGGGCTTTCTCAAGATTACCAGCACTCAATAAATAAAGGATTTGGAAATGCTATTACTAATATAGATGTGGAAACAAACATCTAGCAATATCTTTAATGAGTTTTGTCAAATGACTTAATTTATTCTAGACCCAATCTAAATATGGTAACACCATTCTATGAATTGGGTCCTGAATTGAATCAAAGGGAGAAAGTGACTGAGCATATGTATCCCACCCCCACCACCCCACCCCTCTTTTCTTCCTTTCTGGTAATGTGATCACCTGCTTCATGTTCCTGGGACCACAACCTCCCCAAATGGAGGAACACACCACAAAATGAGAGCCAAAATAAGCTTTGCCTTCTTCAAGTTGTTTTTATCAGGTATTTTTTCCTAGCAATGAGCAAAGTGTGACATGCAATGAGTAATATACAACCAAAACAAACAAAAAGAAATGAAATCAGAGCATGACTTGTTCTTAAGATACTTATGTCTGTTTCTACCAATCACACCCTTCTGAGAACAGAAAGGGGGTGGGATGGGGGTTGGTGGGGAGGAAAGGGGAGGAAGGGAGGGTGAGGGAGCTGGGATTGACATGTAAAACAAGCTTGTTTCAAATGTAAATTAAAAAATATAGAAAAAGTCTTTCTGTTTTTAGTGTAATGGAATATATAAGCACTCCAATTTGGGCTTATTAAGATGGAATGTTCTGCAGATCATAGTTGAAAAGGTAAGTATAAGAATTTAAAGGTAATATATCATATGTTTAATATAACAATTTTCTATGCTTGCTATAGATATCTCTTGCAGCTAAATGATTAAAAATGTATCTGGAACTGCATTAGTCAGTGTGGATACAATGAGTATGACTCAACATTAAGACTTTTGTCTGGACAGTAATAAATCAGCAAAATCCATGGGAATTTAGCAGAAATATAGTGATTCTGAGTTGGCACAGATGCTTGGGAAAGATGTTAATTCCAGGAGGATTGTGAATCAGAAAAGGAAGGGTTAATTCCAGGAGCCTTGTAGGTGTATTGTATATTTAAGAACATAGTGAGCTGAGTTTTTAAGGGATGGTAGAAAGTGACAAACTAGAGACTTACAGGGGAAACAGTCCAGGCAGATTAAAGAATCAGATTGATATGACAGTCTGTAGTGATCCTGAGGATTTGAGGCACTAAGATGAATGGAAGAACGTGATTTGAAATGACACTATAAAAATAGATTAAAATTATGAAGGATTTAATTTTACTAATGCATTTCATATTTTTATGATAAGCAGCAAAAATCATATTTTAAGCTGTTAAAGAAACAACATACAGTAAACTATTCTAGTTTATCCCAATTGCTATTATCAAATGCCACAGAGTTTTGCATAATTGGGGAAATTTAGACATTTCTTTCTTCCAATTCTAGATGAATCTAACATTGAGGTGGTGGTCTCTTTCCCATCCTGTCTGCTTGAGAGAAAGCTCCTTGCTGCTGTACCCTCACAACTCAGAAAGCTAGAACAATATTTCTCTGGGGGCTCTTTTATAAATGCATCCATCTTGTTCTCCCAGGAGAGCTCTCCTGAGTTTCCTGTACCCTGAGAGTCCTCTACTCAATTCTCTCACCTTGGACTGTAAATTCTAACAAATAAATTTTGAAGAGATATGTTAAATAGAATTTGCTTTGTTTTTGTTTTGTTTTTTTAAAAAAGCTAAATATTATCTTAAATAGGGCCTTAGGGATAAAACTGAATGAACATAGTAATGAGAGAAGAAATAATACTGGGTGTTTTCTGTAAAAATATTATACAATTAACTGTCATAGAGAATAAGAAGGTGATCATATCTGATGAAGACTTCATCATTCATACCTCACGACAGTCCAGAGCCAGAAAATTAAAGTGAATGCCAACTGTCAGAGTAAAGCTGGGGTAGTGACAAGGCTCTCTGAAGTGAGGAATGGGAAGAAAGAACCTGTGTCTGGAGACCTTGTTTTATGGGAAGGATTCTACAGACTCATTTGATAAATCACTAATAACTTTACAAGAAAAATATGAGCAGTGAATATTCAAGACACAGAAATTGACTTGTGATCTCCAAATTGTTGACATATCTCCATAATTTAGGAAGAAAAGAATCTAATTCCAATAAACTGAGTGATGGTTAAACATGTAAATGATCTTTTAAATAAAATCTAGGTTAGGCTTAAGACATGTTGTCCTGTGGTTTATTTGGGAATACACAAAACATGGCATGCTGACAGCAGAACAATGAGAAAACCAGTAGACAGAATTTGGGTAGGCAGATTTAGGGTAAAAAGATTTTCCCAATGTGACCAGTTTCTTTCTTGTTTACAAGACTGAAATGTGCTTAGACTTACCAGCAGCATCACCCTTTCCAGAAGCCAGAGATTCCAGAAATGCTTAAAGCAAAATATCTCTGATTTTGACATGGCCACAGACCAAAGACGACAGAAGTCTGGTTTTTCTTATCTCTTATCTCCTAATGAAGTACTCCTTCTCTGTAACCTACACTGAAGATGTGATGAAAACCTGGGGATACCTCGATACCTGGGCTGGACAAGGAGCTGAGAAACTCAAACTCCCACCCTTCAATTTCTACATCTAGGAAAACCTTACAAATGCTAGGACAGCAACTCCTGATGATATCTCACCCCTCAAAACGCCTCTTGCAGCAGAGGAGCTCTGCCTTTTATCTTTCTATTAGCCTTATTATAAGAAAACACATTTTTTTTCTAAATCTCATCCTGCACAGTCCATAAATTTCATGCAAGAAAAGTCAATGGAAATGGAGAAAAGCTTAAAAGCAATCCCTCTGAAGTCAGGAATGACATGGGGACAATCACTATCCCCACTCCTTTTCAGTATTGTGTTCAAAATGTTGTCTGGAGCAATAAGGCATGAAAAAATAAATGGCTACAAATAGGGAAAACAGAATTCAAACCTTCCCTACTTGCATATGATGTGCAAATATATTAAAGTCAGATATGTATTAGAGTTCCCAAAATTTCTACCAGAAAACATCTAGAAGTGATAAATTCAGAAAAGTGACAGAATAACCATTAAACTTCTATAAATCAAATGTTCTTCTATACACCAGAAACAAGCATGAGTCGAAAGAGATCGTGGATACACTCACATTGAGTGTTGCCTCAAAAAAAAAGAAAGAAATTCTAGGAATAAAGATAACCAAGGAGTGAAGGACTGCCATAATGAAAACATTAAGCTTCTGAAGAAAGAGACAAAGATACTAGAAAATGGAAGGCTATCACATACTAATGGGTTGGTAGAATAAATATTAAGAATATAGTCATTTCCCAAAATCTACTTACATATTTAATGCAATCCCAATCAAAATTCCCAGATATCCAAGTCAATCTGAACAAAAGCAATGGTTCTGAGAGGATTACCATTCCAGTTCTTAAGATAACAAAGCCATTGCAATTTAAAAAAAAAAAATATGAAACTGTCACAAATACAGGCATTAAACCAATGGAACAAAAATGAAAACTCAAACATAAACACACCTAATTTTAGCCATTTAATATTTGATAAAGTTGCCACAAACATAAGCTGATTGAAGAGAAAACATCTTCAACATATGATGCTGGGGAAACTGGATGTCCACGTGTAGAAGAATAAAATTGAATCATACCTATCCCCTTGCACAAAAACTAACTCCAAATGTATCAAAGACTTACACATGAAATCTGAAGTATCAAAACTGCTAAAAGAAAGCATTTACGGTATTCTACATGATAAAAGTGTAGGAAAGGTTTGGAATAGGACTGACTCCATTTATTCAAGAATCAAGGCCAACTGACAAGTGGGACTTCATAAAACTAAAAGAGCTTTTGAAGATATATGAAACAATTAACAACACAAGGAGAAGCCCACAGAATGGAAGAGAATCTTTCCCAATTATACACCTGACAGAGGATAAATACACAGAATGGATAAAGAACTCAAAGGACAAAGAGAGCAAAACATTTTTCTGGGATCTGAACAAAGTTCTCAAAAGAAATATCATGGTCAAGAAATATCTCAAACAAATTTTCTTGTCACTAGCAATTAGGGAAATGAAAATTTAAACAGTGTTGAGATTCCCCTTACCCCAGTCATAATGGCAAAAGATTAAAACACAAAACAAAACAACAAATATTAGAGGAAGGTGTGCAGAAATGGGAACCCTCATTTTTTCTAGGTGGGATTACAAAATAGTGTAGCCACAATGGAAATCAGAGTGAAGAATTATCAAAAAGCTAAAACTAAATTTACCATGGGATTCAGCTACACCACTTCCTATGCCTAAAGGACTCAGCATTTATTCCATAGATACTTTCTTAGGCATGTTCATTGATGCTCTATTTATAACTGATAGTAAATGGAAACAACCTAAATATCTTTCAACTGATGACTGAATGATGAAAATTTGGTACATATACATTACAAAATACTGCACGGATGTAACCGTGAGTGTTGTAACCCAGACTGAGAAAGACAAACATCCTATACTCTCTTTCATAAGAGGCTCTTAACTTTAAATTGTTAGATATGAGTACATATCCTGGACTAACTACAGAAACTAGGAAATTTTAAAAGGACCAGTGTTTGGGTAAATGGGGGGAGCAATAGAAAGGGACATAGCCAGGTGTATTTTATATGCTAGGGAAAACAATAAAAGGAGGGCCTCTAATTAAGAGAGGGATGATAAATACAGAAGGCAGGAGGATGGTGTAACACCAGTGGGATGACTAAAAATATCATAAGGAACCATTCTACTATCTACCAAAACAAATCCTACAATACACATAACTCTCTATATAAATATACATATAATTTAAATGAAATTTCTCAATGGGTTGACAATGTTCTCCCCACCTAAGAGCCAATGACAAGCTAACAGAAACCCCTAACACCAGGTATGCAAACCTTTCTTTTGAGTTGTTGGTCAATGTTATCCAAGACTTTCCAAAAACATTACAAACTATTGTTTCTGCCCTCAGTTGCCCCCAACCCCTCCATGCATGCCAGGTAAAAAATAACTCCCTATGGTTGAAGACATCGTGTACTTTATTAGAGGGCAGAGATATCCCTAAATTAACATTGTCCTGAATGCCACCTCCCCCAAGAGTAGCTTTTATGTTAGCAAAAAGTGTCATGTACACTTTCAAGGAGGAAAGCATCCAACAATCTACTCATCTGTGAACCATAACAATAACCAGCATGGCATAATAGCCCTAATGGTGCAGTAGTGGTACACATAGGTTTGAGGTAACTGATAGCTCTCTAATTATATGTAAGACCCACTCAACATGAAGAAAATCTTGCCTGGTACTATAAATCTAGTCAACCACTCAGGATAGTAAAGTCCCAGATATCATAGCAGAACCTACAACCATCACTCTATTAAATCAATGTAATGCCTAATTACATCCTAAATATTTGCCCTTCTACAAACAGGTAAGTGTAATATTCACCACTCATCAAAGAAACTTCTCTTTGAAACAGAGACCATTACAGGAAGTCACAAACAATCAAAATGCAGAGGTGTAGGTCCTAGTTTAAACTAAACACCTACAAAACAACTCCTGTACCTAAGGCTTGGGAAAAAATGCAAAAAAATTTGCAAAAGCAGAGGTGCAAAGACTGAACAAAACAAAACAAAGAAGAAGAAGATCTGGCAGTTTGCTGTGAGGTGTTTCTCCTTTTAATGTCAGAAGTTCACACTCGCAGTCTCACCAGCACGACTGCCTAAACATAAGCTGAACAAGGATGAGAGCAATTAACATACAAAGAATGCTGAGAGTGAGAGAAGCAAGTCTTCCTCAGGAAATAAGACATATCTCTCTGGCCAACACCAAATGGGCAAACTGAAAACATATACAAATAAGAATACTGAGTAGATTACATTTAGGAAAATGTAAGCATATATAGATATATGAATGTATGGAAAATTAATATTAAAAAGATGCTATGAATTGAAACGGGTCATGGAAAAACATCTGGGAGTGTTGGAAAGAAAGAAAAAGAAGGGCACAAAGATGTAATTAAATTATAATCTCAAAAGAAATTTAAAAAGGAAAATTTGTAAGATGAGAACAAAAAGTCACTGGCTCAGGGTGGCCTTGGTGACTTCTAAGTTTCCTGGACCCTAGCACCCTGATCTAAGCCAACTTAAGATAAGAAAGGTTATATTGCTTTCAAAGACACCCCAAAATTCCTGTATGCATTTTCAGTGCATTGACCTTCCTTGAATCTGAAAGAGGGTGAGAACATGGATTAACAATCTAGTTTTTCTGCTTCAGCTACACCCTGTTTTCCATTTCCCTGCCTTCCGAAGCTGCTGGAAGCAGGCATGGTCCAACCACCTCCTCCTACCATTGTTATTAATCTCTCCCCAACCCAAGTTTCACTTGGACAAGACAGAATATTCTTTCTTCCCCATATTTTTCTGTAACATTGACAGGTTAATAATTACGAGTATCCTGACACTGTCTCTTTTCAAGTTGTTTAGATGTCATTGAGTTCTGTGTTCCCTAGACTATGGGCACCTAAATCCAAGTTGTATGTGGCAAATCACTTTGTGACTCTTCCAATCCAGGCAGCTTGGAAATCCACCCTGAGTGCTATCTTGACTTTATCTTATTAGGACTAAGAAACATCATGTGGACTGACAGATTATAAATCTATGAAAGAGGATCAGAGGGAACTTTTTACGATAATATTAAAGGTAAGATAGTCAAAACATGTCCCTCATCTGATTTATAAAATCTTTAGAAACTGTGTCCCATGACATGTGAGGTTCAGTACATGCTCCAAATGATTTCAATGATATATGATTAAAATTAACCAGATAAAATACATAGGGTATGAATCACTTAAATAAGAGTGGAATGGTCTCATAGACTCTCTTTATTCATAGATAAGGATGGAGAACAGAATACAGGGAAGGTAGGTCATTGTCACTAAGAATGTTTGATCTAGTGGGCCTCTTATTTCCTCATGGTGATTCACAAGGGAAGTAAGGAAGATAATGGAATCTTCAGAGGGTGTTCTGTGAGGTTAAGGATCTGGGACAAAAGACATATAGACATATAGAAAAACATTCTGATATATCCTCATTTGAGATCAAAGGGGTAACATGGCAACCTTTGGCTGTATCAGTTTGATGCAGACCTTAAAGAAGACCACAACTATTATTTTTCACTCAAGCCTGGTGTACTATTAGATAGTAGATAAACAACGGCCTGTAGTGGCAAATATCAATCATTATCATATCCTATAACTTTATTTTTAAAGTACAGTTTTTTTCAAGGCATTTTTGCCTCTCCTTACAGGTATATATACTGATTGTAGGTATAAGCTTTCATGCAGATGGGCACCCAAATCTAGTCATGAAGTATCACAAGTTAGACCCTAGTAAGGGCAAGCATTTCTGTCAGCTGATCGTTTTTGAACATGGGTGCTATCTGCCATGTACCCATGACCTCATAAAGTTTAGAGATATCAGAGAATGACTCTAAAATCAATCATTTGATTCTAAAGGAGAAGCAAAAGTTACCCGTCTCTAGCTAGTCTCTATCCCCAACGCACAACACAGCAGATGATAAGTCTGTCCAAATCTGTGCAAATGACAAGAGATTGGATACCTTGGTCCAACCTGCTTTCCCTAGACTCAATAGCAATCTGTTGTCCAATTACAATGGATGCTCCTTCCATCCTCCCTCCCTTATCCTTTCTCTTTCTCTCTCTTTCCCTCCCTTCCTCCCTCTCACTCTGTCTCTCTTTCTCCTCTGATCCTCAAAAAGGAATCTTTCTTCATTGTCTTCAGAATTACAGATGAACAAATGCTTTTGTGTATGCACTACATATTAGTAAATTGTTATTTGAGCTCACTAAGAAACTGGCTCTGGAAACAGAATTTTGGCCTCCCAGTTTAGACCTAAGCCAACTCTCTTGAGGCTGGCCCCTTGACTATGACAGCAAGAAAGAAAAATAGCAAAAGAAAAAAAAAAAAGTAAAGGCATTCCCAGAAAGCAATGACAGTAAAAATATTTCCATCAGAATTTATTATTGTTTATCCCATGATATAAAGTTGTCTGTAGTATAATAAAAAGCTTGTAAAGATGACCCCTCTGCTTAAAATTTCTCTCTATTAGTATCCCATGGTAGCCTTGTGAAGTCTTCCTCAGTTCATCTCTACTGAGTGGTACAAGTATTAATGCCATAATGTTTTGCTTTCATCTGCTATTTCTCTCATCTGTTATTTACACTCATTCACAATTAAAATCATGGCCATCAGTAACATTCTCAAAGTTCCCAGTACAGTAGCCTCTCAAGAGAGACACCATTTTCTTAAAGACACTCATCCATCACAGAGATATTATTTGTATGTAACATAATTGACAAAAGCATAAATTTAAAAATGATAACTTGTCACATTACGCTGCCACATGGATTTAAGACACAAAATCCATCCATCTAATTTAATAGTTAATTATTAGAGATCAGGTGAGACAAGTGAGTTCAAATTGCCTGCTTTGAAAAGAATATCTATCTGTAGAAGGGAGATAGCCTTACAGAGAGCCACAGTCACATCTAGGAACCAGAAAGGCCCAGGCTTGCTGGTCATTTGCATAAAATCACAATGGGTGAGCAATGTGACCTCAGTGGCATGTAACCACCAGTTTTCACTATTTACTGCCATGTCCCACAGGCATGGAAGAGTCCCAGGCATTGACTACACTCTTTTTAAAAACTTGTCTCTGAAGATAAGCACAGAGTGAAATAGTAATTATGATAATTTTTTAAAGCAAGGAACTATTAAGATAAAAGGTTGAGTAACTCACTAGTAATGGCAGTGGTAAGGGGCAGAATTTAAAATCCAAGGCTGAGATAATTTGAGTAAATCTGCTTGTTTTACCCAAACATCCACCTTTTAAATATCATTTACATATGAATACATTGAAATTGGAAAGTTGAAAGGCTATAGTGGGGATTTCACTGTTTTGATGTATTATTCCCAGATATAATAGGGAACATCATTGTCATCTTGTCTTTTTTAATGCTAATACCCTTCAAAAATAAGATTATCATAAGGCAAATGTGAAGTCCCCTGGTTTGTAAAATGCTGATTAGCTAAACAGGAAGTCTCCTGCATCAGGCTTGCATCCAAGGCTAGTGTAGCCACTTTTCATTTTCAAGGAAATTACCAGACCAGTGAAGGCCAGGAGAGCTTATCAAGGAAGTTGATAGAGGCCATGAAATGCGATACTGTGGGCTATGTATTCACACTCTCACACTCTTCAGTGACTCAGATCACCACTCACTAAATGAATGATGGCTAAGAATCGAAATGGCCTTTTAAATGAAGCCAGCCTAGACCCCAAAAATACTTTCATCTGTAATAAATACAAGAAGGCATTGATAAATGGCATAGAATCATCCCTCCAAGATAAACAAGATGAAAAGTACATTTTATAGACATGGAAGTTTTCCAGGGCTCAAAACTTTTGATCTGCATTTCTGAAAATCTATAGGAATCCAGTTAAATTTATGATCTATGCAAGTCTCATAAAATGGTTTGTAAGTTAAATAAAAACCACAAATCATATGTTGTCACCATATCTCCTTTTACCTCATTTCTTCGTTTTATTTATATCTTCTTGTTTTTGTTGGCATGTAGAATATTTGTATAATATATCCTACTATGATAAACATTGATTTTTAAAGGAGAGAAAGCCATGTTAAAAATTGATAGATGCAATAAGATTCTTGTTTACAGTAAAATCAGATATTCATTTACTCTCATATTGAGTTAAAGAAATCTCAGTTTTCATATTGGTCTATGAGTCTTATTTTTACCACCAGATTCAAGCCTTATAAAGTAAAACTAATGAAGAAGGCACATAGCAATAACTAATAATAATATTTAAATTTATAATTTACCATTTGTCTATAGAACACTAAAATGCCTTATTTAGTGATACTCAATTTCTTTGGGACATTAAATGACAAAATCTGGTTAGGTTATAAATGTAAGTAGCTGGCTGGCCTGGGGAAATTACTTAGTGGGTTATTCACTTCAACACAAACATGAGGGAATGTGTTTGAATGCCTGAAACAAATATACTGCCTGATACAGTAGCAGGCATCTTTAATCCCAGCATGCCTGTGGAGAGATGGGAAGGAATAGAAGTGAATTCTTGGAAGCTCAGGGTACATATATCCTAGTATACACAGTAGCACACAAAAGACTCTGTCTCAAACAAGATGGCCGGTGAGGACCAATACCAGAGGTTGACCTTTGACCTCCACATGCATGCATACACACACTTGCACATTTACAGCACACACACACACACACACACACACACACACACACACACATCAAAGGTTTTTTTTTTAAAAAATCTAAACTTCCCAATTACATGTGGGTTTTTTGGTGGGGGGGGGGGCGGCTACATGCCCAAAGGTTTGTGTACTCTCAAGTCCAGATAATTTTAAGGTTAGCTCTTTGCCAAGAAGCTAATCAACTTAGCCACCATAATCTCACAGAATGAATTCTCAGCCTTGTGAAGATCCATGCTTCATAATCAAAGTAATTTTGCAGTATACTGTGGGTACATGGTCCCACTAGGTTAGAATCTGCTGATTGGAATCTGTCTGTTCATTTGGCAATTGGTCAGTAAGTGCTTTCACACATTGAGTACAGTGTTAAGTCCCAAGGAATCTATGGAGGGTAGTTATTTAGGAACTGCAGAAGTGGTCTTAGACACATAAAAAAACGTGTGCAGTCAAAATATGCGACCATATGATGATGACCGAGAATGTCTAGAAATTAGTAAAACTCAACTACTTTTTAGAATTTAATGCCTATAGATGAATTTATCTCATCTCAATAATATTCATTCAGGTTGAGGTAGCTACATGCAGAAAAGAATCTTTATATTGGAATAGACACATCCATTACTTTTAATCTGGAGTGATAAATATTTATATAACAATCCAGGAGCCATATCGATTTACTGATAATACAAAATAAAAAAAATTAAAAGTGCCAATCTCTATTATGAAATTTTTCAAGAAGGAATAACAAGTGTCACTAACAATTCTTTATAGTAGTCTATAAACCATCAAGTTTTTCACTTAAAGATTTTAGGAGTTTAATATCGGTGATTAGCAAAATTACAACAGTCAGTAAATGATGCTATTGAGAAATTTCACATATTTTCCAAAGAGTTTTGTGCATGTATACCAGCAAGACATTTCTATTCACTATATCTTTGTTGCTTTGCAAGACATGAAATGTATGTCTTAACCCCATCCATATTCTATAGATAAAGAACATGAATGTTAAGGATCAGTCATCTATCTTAAGATTGCAACACAATTAAAATGTATATTTTAAACTTAATTAGGTATGATTTTAATTGAAATCATCGCTTCAAATAGGGCTTCCTAATGGGTATTTTATATAAGTGCAATGACTTGAAACATTATTAATCCCATGATTGGCCTCATATGCTATCATTTTAAAACTTAGACTTATTTTTAGTCTCTCTCTCTCTCTCTCTCTCTCTCTCTCTCTCTTTATCTGTGTGTGTGTGTGTGTGTGTGTGTGTGTGTGTGTGTGTGCACACGCACCTGTATGTCTGTACAGGATGTGTATGTATAGGAGGTGATCATTCCATGGCGCACATGTGGAGGACAGAGGTCAGCTTTGTGGAATTGCTTCTCTCTTTCTACCTTTATGTTTGTTCGGGATCAAGCTTAAGTTACCAGTGCAAATTGCACTACTGGGGCCAGGTCATTTACTTACAAGCCCTCTTATTGACTCTCTATCTTTTTGTATATATTTTTGAACAAATACATTGATAGAATAAAACAATCCACATATATAAGCTATAGTCTTTATATATGTGTAAATATAGAATAACATATTTGTATACTAGTTGTATGATATATACTTCATGAGCATATATGTTCAATTTGCTTTTCTGTATTCTCTAAATTTTCTTTAATCACGATTTTGAAAACACTACAGTGTATATAATGACTAACTACATAGATCAGAAACAATGGAAAATAAATGTACCTATAAAGTATATCAAAATACAATTAAGTCATGTCAAAAAAAAAGAGAGAGAGAGAAATGAGACATGAGATGACATTTCCAAGGAAAAAAACACCTTTGTTAAAGAATCTAGAAAGCAAATAGAATGATTAGTAATTCACAATTATGCTACAAATCTAGAACCAAAGTTATCTTAAGCACCTTTAGGTCTGTATCTGCCTCAGTCAACATCGCTGTGACTAAAAAGAAAATTACTTTGGTGTGTATAGATGTACCAAGCCACAAAGATGTAAGAAAGCTATCAGATAGCATACAAGACATACAGCAGAATTTCTCTTAAGTTGCTCTACCCCACATAACCAATGTTCCCACAATTATATTTGAAAAATTACTTTGTATGACTCATATTTTTTTCACTATGAAAAGTTTATAAATCAACTTTCATGTTGGAATTTGTTGTTTGAAATCACCTAAATCTATGCTAGTAAGCCATAGTCATTCATGCTTGTCTCAAGAAAAAATTATTTCTAATTCCTCTTGAGGTAAAAGACATGTTTAGCATTACCAGTAATAATAGAAAAGCCATTACTATTTTTTATTACATTTCCTCAACACCTTGAAATATTAACTACTTCCATATGTCTTGTTACTTTCTATGTAAATAAAAAAGAACAGAAATTCCTAAAATAGTTAAATGCAGTAAAATTGAAGATGCCATAAACTGTTGTCCTTTTAGCAAATATGATTCAATTTCATCCTTGTTACTTTTAATTTTGGATGAAACATTAATTTCCTTATATATTCCAAAGTTATAAAAACATATCTGCTTAAGAATTTGATATTACCTGGAGAGGCAAAATTTAATATTTGAACAATGAACAAGTATATATCTTTGTAAAAAAGGCATAGTGTCTTCACTTATGTTCCTTTACCTGAATCCATTTTGAATTTAAAAATCATAGGTTCTACTAGGCTGGAAACAAGAGAATATGAAGAAAATGTGTTTAACAGTATCAAACCCTAAATCATTGTAGGATTACAGCCCACATCTGAATTTTCCCACAGTAAGGCTCAACATTAAAAACAACAAAAGAAAAATTAAACACTACATTATGTAAATTAGAAGAATAGTGTTTGAAAACCTAACCACATTCATGTGACAATTGTGACACTAATTCAAGGTGCCTAGGGCAATAACACCTCTCCCTAGAGTCAGACAATATCTACCAATGACTCTAGGGCTTGTTTTAAGATAAATCCAGAATCTTAAAGTAGATTGCTTCCCATTTTCCTGAGAAAATGACATACTTATTTCCAAAGTGTCTGCACTGCCACCAGCCCTGGAGTGTTCTCCTTTCTCCACATCCTTTCCTGCATACACTTCATTGGTGTTTTTTATTTTAGTCGTTCTGACAGTTGGAAGATGGTATCTCAGAGTTCCATCTTACTGCTGTCAGAATGGCTAAAATCAGAAATACTAATGACAATTTATGCTGGAGAGAATATGGAGAAAGGGGAACACTCCTCCACTGCTGGTGGGAGTGCAATTTGTGCAGCCATTTTGGAGATCAATATGGTGGTTCCTCAGGAAAATGGGAATCAGTCTATCACAAGACCTGGCAAATCCATTCTTAGTCATATACCCGAATGATCCACATCTATGCAACAAACACATCATTCAAATATGTTCATAGCAGAATTATTTGTAACAGCAAGAACCTGTAAGCAACCTAGATGTCCCTCAACTGAAGAATAGATAAAGAAAATGTGGTATATTTACAAAGTGGAATACTACTCAACAGAAAAAAAAAACAATGTGGAATATTGAAATTCACAGGCAAATGGATGGAACATGAAGAAACCATCCTGAGAGAGGTAACCCAGTCACAAAAAGAAGAACATGGCATGTACTCACTCATATATGCATTTTAGACATAGAGCAAAGAATCACCAGACTATAATTCACACAGCCAGAGAAGCTAGGATACAAGGAGGAACCTAAGAGATTCATACAAGGTCCCTCACAGAAGGGGAAAGGAACAAGAGCTCCTGAGCATATTCGGAGTGGGTAGAGGAACAGTGAATGGAGAGGGAGTTAGGAGAAAGAGAAGGGGAAGAGAGGAGAACATGCAGGACTAGGAAGATTGAGTTGGGGAACAAATGGATAAGAACAAAAAAAGAAATACCATAATAGAGGGAGCCATTATAGGTTTGAAGAGAAAAATGACTCTAGAGAAATGTCCAGAGACCTACAAGGATAACCCCAACTAACAATCTGAGCAACAGTGGAGAGGCTACTTTAAATATCCTTCTCTGATAATGAGATTGATAACTAACTTACATGACATCATAGATTCCTCATCTAGTAGATGGAAACAGAAGCAGATATCCACAGCTAAATACTGAGCTGAACTCCAGGAATCCTGTTACAGAGAAGATGTCAGGAATGGTGATGTCTCCAGAAATTCCTTTATTGTACAGGGTTGTTTTCCACTCTGAGGCATATACACAAAGGATGCATATTCATTCCTCAAAAAGCCAGAACCTGGAAGCAACTTAGATACCTCTCAACCTAAGAACAGAAAAAGAAAATGTGGTTGATGGGAGATGTCATTATGTATATATGTTTCTCATACTGGTTAATGAATAAAGCACTGTTGGCCAATAGGAAAGGAAGATAGGAGGGACTAGGAGACAAGGAGGAGATAGGAAGTAGGAAGTAGGAGCCAAGATGGGGAGACTGGGGAGACGAGACGCTGGCCCCTTTCCCCGGTAAGACCACATGAAAATACATAGAAATGGGTTAATACTTAAGATAGAGCTTGGTGATAAGAAACTAGTACCTGGCCAACAGAATTATATCAAATACAGAGTCTCAGTGTGTTAATTGGGGCTGGCGCAGTGGCAGGACAAGACCAGCGGCGGGAGGAAACATTTACACAATAGTACTCAGGATGGTATTCCTTTGCTGTATGTCTAAAAATCATATATAAATACTGTGTTTGTCTTTTCATGACTGGGTTACCTCACTCGGGATTATTTCTTCTAGTGCCATCCATTTGCCTGTGGATTTCAAGTTTCCATTGTTGGTTTTTTTTTTGTTTGTTTGTTTGTTTGTTTGTTTTTTCTGCTGAGTAGTACTCCATCCTGAGTGAGGTAAGCCAGACATAGAAAGACAAACATGATATGTACTCATTCATAAGTTGATATTAGACAAAGAGCAAAGGATTACCAGCCAGCCTATAATCTATAACCCCTGAGAAGCTAGGAAACAAGAGAACCCTAAGAGAGACATACATGGTCCCCTTGAGAAGAGGAAAGTGACAAGATCTTTTGAGAAAATTGAGAGGGCCAGAGGGATAGGGGAGGGAGGAAGCAGGAAGGGTGAGGGAGGAGAACATGAGGGATCATAAGATCGAGTTGAGGGAATAATGGAGAAGGAGAGAAAGAAAATAGATACCTTAATAAAGAGAGCCATTATAGGTTTAAAGAGAAATTTAGCACTAGGGAAATGTCCAAGGTACAAGGATGACCCCAACTAAGAATCTAGGCAATAGTCAAGAGGCTACATTAAATGCCCTTCCCCTATAATGTGATTGATGACTACCTTATATTCTATTCTAGAGCCATCACCCAAACAGCTGATGGAAGCAGAAGCAGACACCCACAGCTAAACACTGAGCTGAACTCCTGGAATCCAGTTGTAGAGAGGGAGGAGTGATGAGCAAAGGGGTCAAGACCATGTTGGGAAAACCTACAGAAACAACTTACATGAGCAAGTGGGAGTGCATGGACCCTAGTCTAGCAACTGGGGAACCAGTATAGAACTGATCTAGGACCCTTGAATGTGGGAGTCAGTTGGGAGGCCAGGATACTCTATTATGCATCTGACAGTGGAACCAGTATTTATCCCTAGTGCATGGAATTTGGGAGCCCATTCCCTAAGGAGGGATACTCTCTCAGCTTAGACACATGGATTAGGGACTAGGCCCTGCCCCAAATGATGTGACAGACTTTGATAATCCCCCATGGGAGGCCTCACCCTCCCTGGAAAGTGCATAGGGGTATAGTATGGGGGGGTTGGTGGAAGGCACAGGAGGACTGGAGAGAAAGACAACTGAGATTGGTATGTAAAATAAGATTGTTTTTAATTTAAATAAAAATTATGTAGAAAAGGTAAATCCTGAAAATATTCTGCCACCTACTAAAAGCTTGGCAGAATCTAGTTATTGCATGGATGAAGATACAATTGTGTTCATATATTTCCAAATAAATGTGAATAAAGTCTTATGCTTTCCTAAGATGACAAGGAAAAATTCTTTAACAGTTTTGATGTTAAAATAACTTTTTCTGAGAAGAAGCAATTCTTCCAAGTCCCACGTATAAGCTTTTGCACTGTAGGCATCCTTAGAAACAATAAATAGTTTATAGGAGTGCCTAAAAATCAGATGCACATGGAAGGGATTTGTGATCTATAAAATACTTCCTCAATACCACTCACCAAGAGGAATCAGAATAGGTAACTCAGAAATTAAGGAACTAGGGAGGGTCTTGCATCCTAGTTACTTTTAACTTTTATTATTCAGTTTTGTTTTGGGTATGTGTGAATAGGGGATAGGTGATTGAAAATAATTACAGAAAATCATGAGTTCTTACAAAGAGAGTTCAATGCCAGAAGACAAACTCTGGGCAGCCAGATATCAAAGGATCTGGTTACAGTGGAGTTACTCAAATCTTGCTTCCTCCATAGGTTTGCTTCCTAGAAAATGGAATAACAATTTTTACTTCATAGTACTGTCAGTAAGGTTAAGTTCCATAGGTATGCAAAATTACTCTCACAGAGACTTTTTCCATGTCTTTGTCTATTCCTAACTATTACATTGTTCATCTTTCCAGTGCCTTCTCAGCTGTTTATTTTGAATTCAGTGGCAATGTGATAACATGGCACACACTCAGCAATGACATAAAAAGCTCATCAGTGAGGGGAGAGGATGCTCACATGGCCCAGTCATTCACATATGCAGGGATATTTTGTTTGTAATCTATCAAATAAAGTTTGCCTGAAGATCAGAGTGCAGAGATAAGCCATTAGTTAGTAACACACCTAGTTAAAACCTAAGCCAGTAGTTAGTCTCATACACTAAGCCACTTGTTAGGCACGCACCTAAGCCACTAAGTATCCATAGAGGACAGGCAGTGGTGGCCACACTTTTAATCCAGCACTCAGATCTCTGTGAGTTGAAGGCCACCCTGGGCTGCTTGAGAGCGAATCAGTCTAAAAAAGAAACAAAGCTCACACCTTTGATCCCAGCACTTGGGATGACAGGTCTTTAATCCCAGTACTAGAGAGAAATATAAGGCAGGATCTCAGTGCAGTCTCAGTCACTCAGGGAAATCTGAGGTTTGGTGGAGAGCACTGTAGTCTGCAGCCACTCTGAGGACATTATCACCCCACTTTTGGTCTGAGTCTTGGTAGAGGTGAGAACTGCTTTGCTTTTCTGACCTTCAGGTTGATCCCCAATATCTGTCTCTGGTTTTTTATTATCATGCTACATACATATACAGGAAATGACCCCGAGCTTACAGCTGTTTTTGCTGTTAACGGTATTGTCAAAATCCTTCTATTCCCCATTTCCAAACTAAACCCTAAGAAGCCATCAAGTCATCAGATCCCATTAGATCTATATCAAGAGCTCTTTATTTGTAGCAGCCTACACTGCCTTCAAACTCATAATCCTCTTGCTAAAGACTCAGACCCCTGGAAGAAAAGGCATGAGCTCTTGATTTTTAATGATATTCAATAACGAACCTTTCCTTAGCATATTTTCTCATGGTACATCTTTAATACTGTTATCTTCATTATCACCATTAAAATATTATTAACATTAAGTAGTTTTTGAAACCATTAAAAGTTTCTCTACCATATGAACCCTTTGAGGGTCATGCAAAATAATCCATTTGACCAAATTAGTAAAGACCTTGACCTAGTCTTATGATGGTTCTTCTGAACAGATAGCCCATCCAAGAATGTAGCATGTTCTTTAAGCCTGATCTGCAATTGCTGGTTTTTGCCTATTTTTTCAAGCTGAAGCTTGTGCATTAGTATCTTCTCTTTTCTTGTCAGGTCCGACACTGTGATGCTGATCTCCCTTCTAGGCATGAGCTTTCTTTGTGTTCTGCTTATACATACTGCATGACCTCAATAAAAGAAATCCCTTTGGATGTGCATGTGCCTGCCTGTGTGTGTCCCCCACTGGAGAAGGTGATAACCTGATAGGAAGAGGCTAGCACACCTAGTTATGGTTTCCTCGGGCTTTTGAATAACACTATTTAGAAAGAAAGCTTCAAAGAATACAACTGCTTTCCACTGCACCTGAAAAAAAATGGTTCTGTGTACCTTGTTTTTTCTCTATCATTTGATGGACATGGTGTTTTCATTCCTGCCTCTTTAAAACCCACTTCTAATCATTGACTGGTGATTATTCCTTTTTATTTTTAAAGTCCAGCTTAACAATTTTCTTTCTGAGCTGGATAGTCACTTAACTATATACTGGCTATGTCTATGAGGTACCATATAACCTGACTTTGACAAATCTGTTAATATGGAACAGGGGAAAAAATTGGATCCAGACATTACAGGCATGATCAAATCCAGCTCTCCCAGTGTGTGTTTTGTATATTGATTTAGTGAATGGAGCACAGGTAAGACTACACCAGGCCTAAACAAGAAAACAACACCATTCCTAGCAGGAACTCATAAATATAATCAACTACAATTTGAATATTCTTTATACATATCCCAAGGTATCTCAAATAATAGTAGCTGCTTAAGGTAATGGCAAGAAAATACTTTGTTCACAAAATAGGAATTTGTTTATTTTTGTTATAAATATCTGCTTCAAACAGTCACTGAAATACCTGGAGGTCTGCAGCCAAGAAAAGAACAGAGACTTATCCGTTTACATAGCTGGTCAATTGCCAGCTTCAGGACTTTGAGAAGGGCATCTAGAGATAATCTTCCTAAGTGGCTACATGTCATCTTCACAACATGGTGACTAAGCTCTATGGGTGAGTATGCTGCAAAAGGAGAATTGGGAAATGTGATGCTCTATAGTCCTACCTCAGACACAATATAACATTATTTCTTGGTAGCAGCAAGCACTCAGATGTCACCTCTTGGGAATGTAATGTCAACTCCATATCACATAAAGAGCAAGTGCAATGGGTGTTGCAGTATGCAACCATTTGAAAAATTAAATCACACAGGAGATTGCATTTTGTATTAAGTTAAAGATGACATATGCAGACATAAACTTATCTTTTGACAAAAATTCCCAGTGTGCATTATCTTATGTGGGTTGTTATAGCAATGTCAAGATAGTAAGTGGGTATCAGTCGAGGTACTGTACTATGGGGTAGGACTAAATGCCTGGAACTGGATTAAGATATTTCATAACTGAGTACAGATATTGTCAAAATCTAGTAGACACGTGACTTTCTTATGGTGTCATGTCAAAGATTAGATTCCTGGTTCTCAGAGATGATAAATCAGTAGGTCTGACATGGGTTCAAAGTCTCTGAGGAGGGTATAAGTAGTGGTGAGATGGTAATCCAGGTCCAACACTTTGAAAAAATGACAGCTTTTCATGAAATTTCATTGCACATGCTAAGATAGAAAATAGCATCAGAGAAATGCAGATACTACCTGTCTTTGCAGCACACAGGAGGGCAGCATGAAGAAGAGAGATTTCTGACATGAATGTAAGCTATTAAGGTTCATTTCCCAACCTGCTGTCCTGATACATTGAGAAAGTAAACTTGTATTTTCCAGATGAGATATGGGATGTAGGAACTAATATTTGTTGAATATGGGTAGTCACTATGCATGCTCCTTCAAGTTCAAAATATTTCTTTCTCACATTTCATACAAGGAAAAACTAAAGCAATGAGTTAGAAAGCCAAGAAGAGAGAGTACCAGGATCAGTTCCTTGAGTTCTAAGCATGCAGCTCCTTTATCAGGGAAACATTGTATGAAACATTCCATTTCCTTTACATCCTCTGTCACTGAGGTGAATAATTCACTTAAATAGAACATTTTTGGACTACAGTGTCTTTGTCTTTGACACACTTGCGCCACACAAACTTCATCCTACAGTCCTTTCACCTCTGCACAGAGCTTCCACCAAATGCCTTGTAAAATGTTCTCCTAGATAAAATACTCCTCTCTATGAAAAGGGTTTGCACTGCTTTGAGGTAACCCTGTACCTGCATCTGAAGATGAATCGGTTAACCTTTAATCTGAGCACAAATAGAAGTTTCTTTCTCAAACTTTGTCAGTCCTCTCACATTCCCATTCTAACCACGAGTTCTGATTTTAGCAAAAAAAAAAAAAAAAAAAAAAAAAAAACTTCGATTCTCTGCAGTGCAGGAACCCTTGAGAGTTCATTCAGGAGTCGAGTTAACTGCCACCCAGAACAGCCTAAAGGCTGTGAGAAGACATACGATGGAGGAGATAGTATAATGGTCATGTTAACTCCCGCTTCTGCTAGTGTCCAGCTTGATCTCCACTATCAAGTTTAATCATCAGAAAGTGGAATACCTTAGCCGTTTCATCTTATCCCCAGCAGAATTCATGGAATACAATTTAATGTTATGTTCTTTGACAGTGAAGTGAATCAATACCAGAACTGTCCATCTGAGTGGTGTTTTTATATCTTATGACATTGTCTATTATTCAGCACCTCTTATACAAGGAACCACATGATAAATTTCTTTTAAAGTTTGGTCCTTGGAAAACTTTGTCTCTACAAATGAATGTGTTTATTTTCTTTGCCAGACAAGAAAAAGGGAAATGTGTAAACCAAGGGCTCTACATTCTTGCCTTCCCTGCTGGGAAACTTGGAGTCATTATGAGTGTCCAGCTGTCATAATTCACTCACACTAAAGGCCTGATGTTATTTATTCAGTAAGCTTGTTCCTTCTAAAGACTCCTGGCATCTCATACTTTTATGTTCACCATTATTTTACAATTTAAAATATTTTTTAATTAAAGGTCATTGAAAAGTATGCAACACAAAATATAAATGTCAAATAATTAAAGACACACCTTAGGAATGGGCAGTCTCCCTGGAGTTCTGGATATTTCTGTTAATATTATTGAGACAACATTTCTACTAGTTCTATCTTGCAGGTATTAGAAACCCACAGAGCCTTTTTTTTTAATTCAAAATTATCCCCTTCAGCTCATATCAACACATTAGGGAAATAATGCCATTGCCAAGTGATTCTGTCAATCATTTGTCAGTCTTGCAGGGGATGGTAAATAGTGTGTTCTGTCACATCTGTACTACTTTTAAATTTTTTATTTTTGTAGACTAATTCATTCTGGTTGTAGCATTAGGATTATACTTGTCTTTCCATTCTATATTAGGACTCTTGATAAAATTTTGCATGATGCCTAAACCTATTTTTCCATAATGTGTTGACTTATGCCTAATATCACAGTGAGATTAACCTAAAGAAAAATCTCATTTAGTGAGAAGAGAGCATGGAATTTAATGAACAAAGGGAAAAAGAGCTGTTAAAAATTATACTGAAATTTGTCATATAAGTTAACAAACAAGTAAATCTCTTCATATCTGCAAATACTTGACAGCATTACTCTAGTTGATCATTTGACTGAGCCTTCATATGGAAGCCAGTGCCACAGTCTTTGTCAGTTGTGTAAAAAGCACTGGGTTCATCTTCAAACTACAAAGTTATGATAAGAATTAGCATGCTTGGTTAGGAGGTTATTTTTTCTATTTTAAAAACTAGGCTGTAATTTTAGTTGATGATTTCTCTAAAATAATGAAATTGTTTAGAAGCTCATAATCTCTTCTGTTCTATCACCTGAAAATATTTCATTGTGCAATTATGTTCTGTGAACACTTTAACAAAACAAGCCATGTAAAACACAATTAATTATTTTTCTGGTCTCCAAATTTAGAAAGAGGTTTTTAACTGTCAGGAGCTCATCATCTTTACACAATGATTTTTATATGTGCAATCATCCATTAGAGGGGAATCAACTAGCTTGCTATTGTCCTGAGATATATCTTGCTCCAGGATTTCTTCCAGATAAGGTTGGCTGTGACCTTATAATCAGGAATACCACTGGACACTCTGTATTTCTGTATTCCTGGTAAAGCAGTGACTTTATCATCCAATTCCTCACCTTGCTTATTAAAGTTTTATAAACAATTTACAAACAACCATAAAGAACACACACACACACACACACACACACACACACACACACACACACACACACACACTGGGGCTTGGGCTTTACCAATTTTAAGTCAATATTCCCTTGTCTGACTGTGACCCTGAAGCATCTTTACTGCATTCTTATCTCTAGAAACATCAGGCACATCACCTACAGATGCACTAGGATGCTGACTCCTAATGACATGGAGTTACCGCCACTGAATACAGAATGCTGTTCACTTGAAAATTCTCATTAATAGAAAATCAATGCATGTCAGCGATGACAGTATTTAACACTTTCCCTTCCTGGTTACATATGATTCAATGCAAATGGGAAGTGCCTGTTTGTTTCCATGCATCTATAGTCAACTATTCATTCTTTCAAAAAAAAAACATTCTTTCAAAAAAAGTCTGGGGCACTTACTAAGAACTACAAATGTAGTTTCTTAACACAGGTGAATAGCCACATGATACTAAAAAAGGCTAACACTTACTCTAATATTGCTTTTTATGCACTTTGGATTCCCTAAACTCATCATGTCCAACTGCTTCAATCTGTGTGGCTCTCACATCTTTTACAACATGTGAACAGGACCGTGGAGCTTCGTTGTAAGTGCCACTACAGACAACTAGCACTGCTTTCTGGTTTTATTGCCATTATGAATTTCACTTTTAGTATTTATAATAAAACTCATGTTGCTAAGCACCATTAACACTAAAACCTTAGAACACGTACTCCTAATGTCTGAACACAAGCATGTACTTTTAGAAACAAGACTGTGGTATGCCAGTCTAAGGTATCCTCCCTAGCATTCCATGTTGTAGGGTCTCTGTGTATGTGACTTGATTGCTGAAAGGTTCCATAGTTACTCTTCTATTACTACGATGAAAAAACCATAACCAAGGCAAATTGTGAAAGGAAATATTTAACTGGTTCTTTGCTTATAGTTTTAGATGTTTAGTTCATTATCATCATGGCAAGGAGCGTGTCAGTGACATGGTACTAGAGCAATAGCTGAGTCCTTATATCCTATCCACAGGTGTACAAAGGTAGGAGATAGAACCTGGCAAGGGCTTTTGGAGCTTCAGAGCTCACACTCAGTGACATATCTCTTCCAACAAGGCCACACCTCTTAATCCTTTCCCAAAATTTTACTAGCTGGGGACAAAGCATTCAAATGAAGCAGTTTATGGAGGCCAATCTTATTCAAGCCATTACAAATGGTCTCTCTTTGTCCATCTGCTCCAGGCACCATTTGAGACATGTGATTGTCGGCTATGAATGACAAATCCATGACCACTAACTTTCTTTTAAAAAATAGACAGCAGGTGCCTCACATTCTGGATCATGTGGTGGTGGACATTCATTGAGGAACAAAGCCTTCTCCATTCAAGAGGAAAAAACATAATCCTCTTATTACAATTTAAAGAAGACAAGCCTAAAGTCAAAAAGTACAAAGAAATATAAAAGGCATAAAAAATGAGAGTAATAACTGTCTACTTGTTCAGATGTGCATTGTATATTCCTCTAAAAGTCCCTTAAAGGTGACTGCCTGTAGACCTTCATTGCAGCAGCTGTTAGGTAAGATTGAAAATTAGGAATTTTAAAGGCAGGAGGATTTAAAGAGGTATGCTGTAGAATCTCCCATCCACTCCAACCTCCCATTGTGGATTAAAATAAACTAGCACTAGCTTTTCAGTAATGAAGACCTCAAACTGCTTAGAACTAATGGTAAGGCTAAAGGTGAAGTCTTTGCCTCTTGTAGTTTCATTAAAGAGCCATAAAACTGCCTTCCTCATAAAATGACCAGGACCTTCGGTATAAGAGCAGTGTGCCACGCTTCCAGGCTGCTAGAAAGGAAGGCTTTTCATTGTTGGTTTAACCTTTTAGTTACTGAGAGTTGCTCTATATAGCCCCAAACTCAAGATGTGCTGAAATAGCAAAGGATAACAGCTAAATGAATGGAATGGCCTCAGTTTATCTTTAGCTCTGTGGCCAGTTTAAGGTCTGATCTCTGTTGCTGCTTAGTTTATCTTCCCATTTGTCTGCACAGACCTGGTCTTTCCCTTCTTCTAGATGGCCCTCATAGTCCCAACCTCATGTCTGCAGCTCAACCAGACAGAAGCTGGATTCCAATCTATGAACTAGCAGCAGTCTGATGTTAAAGCTTCATCTTCAGCTAACATCCAACAGGGTTAGTTAGCCAACTGATCCATAGAGTCTGTAACACTATCAGCACCCCACTTCTTTCTCTCAGGACACTTAGAAATTCCTTGAACTACTGGGGCCTCTTCAATGCTGTGTAGGCATTTTGTAACCTACACACAGGCATATCCATGCTTACATTCACTGTGTGATGTTTTATATGTGTTATGAAGTTAATATCAATAATCAAGATAAGAGCAAAAGAAGCCACCATTGCTTTAGGTAGGGATGTCAACAAAATCAGGACTACTTGGGAAAATGTATTACCTTGTGGATTGTTACTAAATCAATTCTGAAGCTGTAGAAAGACACATCTATGTAGTACACTCACAGAAATAGATATGAACAAAGATGCAGACTGATTCCTTGGTTTCTGCAAATTTGACATTTATTAAGAACAAGATGATGTTCTCTGAAACAATGCTTAATGGGCTAAAATTAAACATATGAATTCTATAAATTGCACACAGGAAGCCACTGTAAAAATCTTAGGTGGTGGAGCTAAGAGAGATGTAGGTGTCTGTGCTGGTGAAAGTCCTTATACTTGAATATGTATGCATTGTAGTCATAGCATAAAAGTGCTCTTACCCAGATGTTCCTTAGGAAATTATTGTTATCTGCATTTATAAACATGAAAAGCTGTGCTCAGAAAAGCTAAGAAATTTGACCCAGGTCACAAAACCAATGTGAGTTGTTTTATTTTGTTTTTCCCTAAAGAGTCTGGCTCCAGAGCTTTCTTTTCTTTTTTTTTTTTTTTCCTTACATTTCATTTATTTGTTTTGAGACACACTGTACTAAATCAAACTCATTGTATACTCAAGGATGATCTTGAAATTTTCATCTTTCCTGTACCTCCAAAGTTCTGGGATTTCAGGTGTGCACCACCATGCCCAGATGATACAGTGTGGGGTGGCACCCAGAACCTTGTGCATGCTAAACAAGCTGCCAGCTGTGGTGTATCCTCAAAACTCTCCACCTACTTTTCTTGGTTAGGTATTTAGTCAACCCCATATTTCCATGGGAGTAAAGAAATTGCATATTCCATACTTGGGGCTAAAAAGCCATTTTAGAAACACAATGTGACTTGAAATCAAAAGTGGGCTGATGCTATACGTTATCATCACTCAAAACAGAGACCTTGAAGCAGAAGCCTTGGCTTTCACAGGCCACTGGGATGGGTCTCCTACCCATTTTTTTTTAAATCAGGTCTCATAACTTTGGGGTGGAATATAGTGATTCAGTGCCTCACTAGCAGCCTCTAGTGTGTATAAACTATCTCTCTGTGGGTGGCTATTATATTTATATTGGTTTAAACTGTTTCCATTGCCAGTCCATTATGCTGAAATTCCCCCTTGCTGAGGGCAGCTGTGTTATTCTTTTCTTTGACTGAAGCCCAAGAGCTATCTCTCCAACTCCTTGGGAACTGTCCCTTTAGGAGTAAACATCTTGAAAGACAATACCTCTTCTCCCACTGCCACTTGCTAACTCAGGAGAGTGTCCCTCCTGGCTTCAGCCAGATTGCATTGCTCATTTTCCTGGGAGAGCGAAATTGGAGTGCTGTGAGAAAGAGATGTGGTGACTATTTATGCTGAGAAGCAAAGGAATGTCCTGGGAATAACAGTGGAGCCACTCGTTCCACAGACAAACAGTCCAAGCACAGTAAGGAATGGAGGTCCAGATGGCCTGCGTAGGTCCTGATGACCATCTTGAAAATGGAAGGCCTTAAAGGGCTCCTCCCAAAGGCCTATATGTTTTGACCACAAATTCTTAAGAAAAAGAACACAAAACCATAACTAAAAGATCAGAACTGAGCATCTCTAATGCAGATTTGTATGGTGAGTTGCCTCAGCTGGTGTTGTGATAGACTTGGGACCCCAGGTTATAAATTTAATTTTTCCCTGTAGTTCCAAGGGTTACCACTGCTGCAAGTTGATGAGAGTTGATCACTGACCCAGCTGCCTTGTTATGTCCATATTTGCTCAAGGAGAAATAAGGGAGAAATTTTGCATATTGTGAGCCTTCTATACCCAACAGAGAGGATTCTTCAGCATTCTTAATTTAAAAGCCATAGTGAATAGAGAATACTTCACATTAGAGTGTAAGGGATATCCATCTGTATATCGGTTTCTCTTATTGTTTAATGAATAAAACACTGATTAGCAGTATAGTATAGGCAGGAAGTGTAAGCAGGGCTATGAGATGAGGCAAATTCTGGAAAGAGGATGTCAAGTTGCTGAATGGATTAATAATTAAGAGAGAGCTAGCCTATAAGAAGCCTGAGCTATTGGCCAAACAGTTTATAATTAATACAAGCTTCTATGTGTTTGTTTGGGGCTAAATGGCTAGGGACCAGATGGAACAGAAACTCCATGTGTATAGTCATAGGAATAGAGAAAATACTTCATGTGCAGTGTAATACTAGTAGAGAGGAACAAATCTTAAAGAATCTTGAGGCTTGTTGTTTGAAAGAGAAAGAATAAATTGTTCTTCCCTTCCCTCTCCTCCTGTTTCACCAAGCCTGTGTTTTGGAGAATTTAAACTGTTTCTCCTCTCTTTAAAACATGCATGATTCCTCTTGAAATCTATCTCTATTTATATTTCTATTAGATAAAAGGCTGAGAATAGTCTTTCTCACATTGAAAACATCAGGAATATGCCACGTATGTGTCATACTGCTTCAAGAGATGGGAACTTGCTGCAGGCCCTAGAGTTGTCCATGTATCATCACCTGTGGGTGGGCTTTTCTGTCCTGTCAGCCAGATCTCAAATAGCCACACAGAGACTTATTATTGATAATAAACACTTGGCCAATAACCTAGGTTTGCTCTTGGTAACTCTTACATTTTGAATTAACCCATATTTCTTATCTATGCTCTGACACATGGCTCAGTGCCTTTTCTCAGCTCATCTCCTCTCCTTGTCTCCTTGAGATTCATGACTCCACCATTCTTGCCATTGTCCTCTTAGTCTGGCTTTCAGGTACAATATCATCTTGTCCAGCTATAGGCCAGTGAGTTCTTTGTTAAAAAGTGACAGTAAATCATAATTACAATGTACAAAGATTGTTCCACAGCAATCCCTGTTAAGACAAGGGAAAGTTGCTTTTCCTCTGGATAAGGCCAATTACTTTTCATTACCTGATACCAATTTAAGGCTAAAGCATGATGCTGTCAAGTCCTCTTATTCAAGTTCTAGTTGGTGTTCATCCTTTAAATGTTAAAAAGGACCAGTAACCTTTGAGGCTTTTAAGGATAGATATCTCTCCTTCATGGCAGCTTTGGTCCCTCCCTTCTGTTTTCCTTGTAACACTAGGAAGAGAAAACATCACAACTGCTATTCTTTAGCCATTCCTGGCCAAAAACAAAAAAATCTGCAGCCCTGGGTAAAGACATAATTTTCTGATCTGTCTCAAAAATCAAATACCACATATTATTGTCTCCCTTCTTAATAGTTAATCCCCATGGGCCTGTCAATCATCTGACCAGGAGACCAACACAGGAATCCCAATTCACCTAAAAACATGGAGGTATGGATTGTAAGATGGTAATCCTTTGCTGTGTATCTAATATCCATATAGGAGTAAGTATATACCATTTTTGTCTTTTTGTGACTAGGTTACCTCACTCAGGATCATTTCTTCTAGTTCCATCCATTTGCCTTCAAGTTTCAAGATTCCATTGCTCTCCCCCCCCCCCACTGAATAATACTCCATTGTATAAATGTACCACATTTTCTGTATCCATTCTTCAGTTGAGGGGGATATAGCTTGCTTCCAGGTTCTGGCTATTACAAATAATGTTACTGTGAATATAGTTGAACAGATGTCCTTGTTGTAGGAATGTACATCCTTTGGGTATATATCTAAGAGTGGAATTGCTGGGTCTTGAGGTAGACTGTTTCCCATTTTCCTAAGCAATGGCCATACTGATTTCCAAAGTGGCTGTGGGGGTGGGAGGAATAACTATCTCCTCAAAGTGATAACTTACTTGTACTTCCCAGAATCCCCTCTCTCAAAGCAGGCTTTTCCTCATGGCTATGCCATTAAAACTTCTCACTTATTTTTTTTTCCTTAACTTGGAATTCAGAAGCTATTTTTTTCCGTACTGTAAGTTTTCCTTGGATTATTATGCCCTTGAAATACTAATGCTGTTCCCAGTGACCTAAATGACAGTCTGTGCTCAACTCAGGGTGATGTCTGACAGGGTGAACAAAAGGATTGCTACCTAAACTCAGCATTCCTTAGAAATCTTGAGAAATGTGTGTGTGTTTGTGTGTGTGTGTGTGTGTGTGTGTGTATAATTTCTATTTAAATTTATATTTAAATTTAAACAAGCTTGTTTCATACGTCAATCCCAGTTCCCCTGCCCTCCCATCATCCTATTCTCCCCCACCAACCCCCATCCCATTCCCTTTCTGCTACCCAGGGAGCAGACTTCCATGGGGAGTCGTCAAAGTCTTTTATATCATTATGAGCAGAGCCTAGGCCCTCCTCGGTGTGTCTAGGCTGAGAAAGTATCCGTCTATGTGGAATGGACTTCTAAAGTCCATTCATATACTATGGATAAATACTGACCCACTATCAGAGGGCCCATAGACTGCCTAGTCCTCCTAAATAACACCCATATTCAGGGAGTCTGGGTCAGTCCGATGCTGGTTTCCCAACTATCAGACTGAGGTCCATGAGCTCCCCCTTGTTTAGGTCAGCTGATTCTGTGTATTTCCCCAGTCTGGTCTTAACCCCTTTGCTCATCACTCCTCCCTCTCTGCAACTGGATTCCAGGAGTTCTGCTCAGTGTTTAGCTGTGGGTGCTTCTGCTTCCATTAGCTACTAGATGAGGGCTCTAGGATGGCATACAAGGTAGTCATCAACCCGTTATCTGGGAAGGGCATTTAAGGTAGCCTCTCCACTATTGCTTAGATTGTTAGTAGGGGGGTCATCCTTGAGAAGTTTTTGTCAGGAAAAGCCATTACTACCTGTATCTACCCAGTATAGCCAACTACTTCGGCAAGGGCATCTAGTTCTTGATTACCCCAAACGAGTTTGCAACAGGTTAAAGTCACCCTGTTAGCCTCCAGGCTGTTCTGGATTGCTCCCACTCTCACCTCCTTCTGCTCTGATTTCTGAGGTGGACTGGCTCACACATCCTCCTCCTATCACAACCTGCTTCTCACAAAACTATCAAAGTTCTTTCTGCCATTTTGCTGTTCTCTCTGTGCACCCCACCCAGAAAGCCCTGGCAGTTTGACACTTTCTTTTTTTTTTTTTTTTTACTCCTCAGAATGATCTAGTTTGTAATAAGTCTCAACCCCTGAGGTCAGATGAATGAAATAAAGAAACAAAAGTGGAAATGACATGACTCCTTCTAGATATGGTGGAGGAGAGAGTTTATTGTAGATAAAAGGGAGCACATAGGCATAGGCAGCGCCATCTGAGAGAGTCCACAGTGGACATCACTCTGACTGATCCTGGCCTTGTGGAATGCAGGGAGAGGGAGAAAAGAAGGGAGAGGCTGAGAGAGGGATCAGGCTCAGTAGCCAGGAGGCTAAAGGTACAAAATGGGAGGGTAACCAAATTAGCTAAATTATATAGGAAAGATCCTCTGGGGAAAGGGCAGCACAGCCCATGGGCTAGACAGTTCAGGATAAAGGGTATGGCATGCCAGCCATACGCTGTAACTGGCAGGGACTGAGGGATGCTGGAAGAACCTGGTAGCCAGGTCTGATTGGATACTTTAACTTGGCACCTCAGCTGTTTGTCCCAGTGTTCCAGACTTATAAATTAGCTGGTTTCACTGTGTTCTCACTTACAAGAATACTGGGCAAAAGCTTGCTTTCCTTGATGCCTTGGGTCTTCTCACTCTTTGGAGTACCTCACACCTAGGCCTTCTGTCATGTGGCTGCATGCCAGCTTTCTCAAATCTGTCAAAATCCAAGGCTTTGTCTTTCTCACTTAAGCATATCTTTTCTGTGGTCAGTATGCCTGCACTGTTGTTTCTCCAGTCTCCAGATAAACTGCCTTCCAATGGTTAAATGCATTCTTAAATTCTATTATTAATGAAACTAAGAATCAAAAGTGAATCAGAGGTTCTCAGACAACTAATATACATGTATAATGGAGTCTATGTTCCTGATGATATGAAGGATAAAATTCTTTTCATCTGAATTTGAAATCACTTAGCTGATTTTCAATGATTAGCATAACATTATGGCATAATACTAATCCAATCATTAAAGTTGGCTTAAAAAAAAAGAAAAACATATACTTTTGTAAAAGAAAGTTCTAGATTGAGAGGAGATTTTGATTTTGTTGAGATTTCTCCAATTTCACCAAATTTTAGGGTCAGAGAGAAGAGTTTGGAAAGATTTTATAGACCATAGAACAAAAGGTAAGGATTTCTTGGTGCCTAAGGCCTGACTCTTCACATCTAATAATCAACTGATCTCTGCAAATCACCCTTGAACTCTCAGAATCAGGCATGAAATACTGGGACTTCTCTGGTTTGTTGGTGTTATGAGCTAGTAAGTCAGCACTACCTCTTTACAGGAAAGTCTCTAAAGCAACAACACCTGATATCAAAAGCAACTTCTCAAATGCTCACTGGATTAAAAATATAAAGTTGAACCTCATTTAATAAAATGTGTGTGTGTGTGTGTGTGTGTGTGTGTGTGTGTGTGTGTGAGAGAGAGAGAGAGAGAGAGAGAGAGAGAGAGAGAGAGAGAGAGAGAGAGGAGAGAGAGTATTTGGTTCTTTTAAAAATGTTTTATTCCTGCTGTAATGGATTGTAACCAAATCCAGGAAGAGTGGTTTATTTGACCCAGTTCTAATTCTTGTATTTAAAGTAATTGTCAGTAGTTTTCAAATCTGAGTAAGTATCAGAATTGCCTAGGCAGCTTGCTTACTGTGGCTTCTTTGGACTCTGTCCTGACATTTCATTCCCCGGATAGCTAGTGGCTCCGTAAAATCTCTTTGTCCACAGCATAGCATTATAGCTGATGTCAGACCTTCAGCTAAAGAAACACTACAGGAAATGCACAGCAGTCCATATTCCTGCCCAGCTAAATCTAAGTCAGACCAAATAATAAGGGATATGGTGATATGTTTCATTATAACGAAAATAAATAAAAATATAATATCTTAAATTGTCATAACAATTTGCAATGTCAGAAATGAAAAAATACAATAGAGAAAATGATCTTGAGGTTTTGAAAATTTGATAGGCAATACCAAAAACAATAGAAGTTTTGTCCATCTGGAAAAGAGAATTCTGGATCCCAGTGCAGAAGGGAGTACCCTTGGCTACTGGGGAGAAAGGTGTGGCACCTGGATAGTGCCCAGAGCTGGGATCACTGGGAGCCAAGTTCAATGGAAATTACTTTGGAAATTTTCCCTTAGGGGCACAGAATTTAAACTTACAGCACTATGGAAAGATTAGCACTGTTGAAATTGAACTCCCTTGGTGAGAGGCATAGCAGAACAGTATCTCTTGTTAAACCTGCCGTCGGATTCCAGCTAACTCAATCTCAATTTCTTTGCTTTTTAAAGCCCCCTGAAGCTTTATAAAATGCCACTGATACACTTTCTCTTATGACACAGATCAGCACTGTCATATGGGAAAGTATTTTCAACTCTATCTCTAAGATATTTCCAATATCAGTGCTGCTTCCTTATCATATTTCAAATCAATGCAGTCTTCAGTCCCGGAATCAAGTGCTTCACCGTGCAAGCTCACAGGGATGACAGGTCATTTTCAAACACAAAACAAAGGTGGAAGACAGCCCAAGTGCAGTGGTTCCTAGTTTTTGTTTGTCATTCTTTTTCTCTTTGCCTGCCTTTCTCTCATCATCCCTGTCTGACTCTTTTTGCTTTGTGTGTTCATTTATGTATATATTATATGATTTCCATTTGAATATCCATCTTTTCTTTGTCCTTCAGGGAAGACTAATTTGCTTGTTGCTTGCTTCTTTTTTTTCTTTGTTCTTTATACAATAAAATTCATCAACAGTTTCTTAAATACTTACTTTTATACCCTGGCTTCTTTGTTGGGACTCAGAAAATGACCCCCCTCCAAAAGAAGAAGGAGAAGGAGGAGAAGAAGGAGAAGGAGAAGGAGAAGGAGAAGGAGAAGGAGAAGGAGAAGAAGAAGAAGAAGAAGAAGAAGAAGAAGAAGAAGAAGAAGAAGAAGAAGAAGAAGAAGAAGAAGAAAAAGGAGAAACTTGTAGATGCTGAGAAGCCTTTGAACTTTTCTCAAAATCCAGGTGCCTTTAATTATCCTCTATATTGTGCCCCCTGAAAGCCCAGAGAGATGCTTTGCACACCTAACTGATTCACCAAAAGGGAAAAAATGAACTTTCATTTTCATGCTGAGATTTGCCCAGCAGAGAGTAAAAAGAACACAAGAAGACTGAAGTGTGTCCATACATATACATTCTTGTCACACACCACTTTTCTTTATTTCAGTCCAAAACAAAAAACAAAAAAAGATCCATCTGTAATCTACTCTCTTGCATAGTGCCAGTAGACTTTATTTAAGGGCATTTGTAATTTTCAAGTTTACTGAGTTCCCTCAAAATGGTTTACTACTCCCCTGAAAATTATACACTCCCTCTGATCATCCATTCATCTATGGAAAGGGGGATACAATTCTGCGAGTACCAGAGTAATGAGCAGGTGTTTACCCTGTGATTCTGTGTCCGTGCACATAATACATTTCTAGTTTTGCCCAGTTAACCCATCTTCATCACTTCATTCTAATGAATCTGCAGAAGGTACATGAGAAATCCCTTCATCCCTATGCTCTCTTTCTTTGTATCAGTGCATTTATCTTTATTCTATATTAACCTTTGCCTCATGACCCCTTTATTAGGGCATGAACACTACATATCCCACCTCCATTCACACCTTGAAGTCTTAACTCCACCTAAGTCCTAATATCACTCTTTCTATAGACAACATCTTTAAATAAGTAATTAAAGTACAATGATTCCTGTGCTTGGACCTAGTCCAGTAAGAATATGTTCTTAACAGAAGAAGAAATTAGGGTGGAGACGATAAAACAGGAGTGATCAGCATGAGGAAACAGTGAGAAGGAAGACTTCTACCACCTATGGTGAGAAGTCAGAAGAAAACAAATAAGACTTTCACGGAACCAGTCTATGGTATTTTTGTGGCTACCCTAGAAACCGACCCATGCTTCATTTCCATTTGCTATCTTCCTTTTTTCTTTCTTATTAGCATATATGCCCAATTTTTAAATACCTACCTCAGTGGCCATGTCCTTACTTAAGAACTTTTTATTTAATCATGAATTTCCCCCTCTTTCAATCACTACATAGAGTATTAAAAACTTGTTGTACTCAAGACATTGCTCTACAACCGTTCATCATCTGTCAATAGATATCAATAAGTATTGATCTTTTACAGGATCATTGCAGAGTCTATCCAGAACAGAGTATTGACAGTGGTTGTTTTTGCTATTCTTCTGTTCTGTAGGTGTCTCCTGAATACTTTTTTGCATTCAATACAAGTTTCTGTTTTGTTTCCAGAGAACACTCAATCCGGTCTATAAAATCAGACAAAAACAATCATAGCAACCAATGAGTAAAGACATAATTTTTTTAGTAAATGATATCCAGTTCCTTTTAAAAGGTGGTACATAGTTGAGGAGTAAATATGTTAAATTGCCTGATGAGGTAGCTTTTTGGAACTATTCAAGTCCCAAAAGCAGATGAGGAAGGAAAGCATGAGACAGAGACACAACCAATGTAGCAGGAGTGATTGGTACAAGGTACAGAATGGCTATGAGTTTAGCAATTTTGAGGGAGTAGAAAGAACATTCCTCACAGTAACAGGTTGGAAATTATGTTGTCAAAGTAAGGTTAGCAATAGCTGTGAAAGGGAGTTCATGTGGGATTTTATAAGCCCCTGGGACTTTAAGAGGCAAGCGACTTCCTAATGTCAGCCTTGCACACCATTTAGAGTGGCTTTACTGTCATCAGGATAAATTGACTCTCACTCTCTGGATCCCTCTTTTGCTTTCTCCCTCTTGTTCTCTTTTGTTTACTGTAATGCTGTTCCAAAGACTGTCTTCCATCTCTCCTTTCATTCTTGCTGCCAGTTGACACAATCACTGCTATGCTGAACAGACCAACCTCTGTAACCAGGGCTCTCACAGCCCTTACTAGGTTCACAAGAATTCAAGGACTTTTTCAAATGGAGGAGAGTTCTGGAATAAAGAGCCTCAGTTCTTTCCCAACAGACCTTCTGGAAGTTCCTACTGAGAAGGTAGTGGCTACATCATGAGTGCTTGTTTTGTACTGTAGGTTGCCAGTAGGAACTTGGTGGGAGAGACTGGGCAAGGCAGGACTGAGGACTGTTCAATTCTATTCTTTCATTCCAGTCTTTCTGAGTTCAACATAACTTTTCACAAAGGTTTTTAGCACATTTTTTTATTATGTCTTACAAAATTTCTTCCTGTATTGATATTACTTTGTTAGTGGGTCAAAAACTTGGAAGTTCCCCAAAACACAAGCAAGGTTTATTTCCTGGCTGATTCTCTTATCACTGAAGAATTGAGGATGAGGAAGGTGGTCAGTGCTGCTAACACTGAGATGCCACACAACAGACTACCTGGGAACAAGTGTTCCCGCCTGTGTACATGGAAAGTTTACTGTGATGACAATGCATACTTCAAGGGGGAATCTCCAACAAGTCCAATCTTTGAATCTACCTTGAAAACACATTATACAGGAGGGTTGATTATGTGTGCAAGATATTTATAGCATGTTTTATTTTTACCCCAAGAATTTAATGTGCTTTTGGGTAGGGATTCTTGTTTCCTGTTCCATCCATGGAAAGAAGAGACTCTACCTGTGCTTTTTAAAAAAGGATGTGTGTGTGTGTGTGTGTGTGTGTGTGTGTGTGTGTGTGTGTGTGTGTGCTCACAGATATCACCTGTGTGAGATTCCCTGAAGCTGGAGTCACAGGTTTTGTAAGCCACTGAGTATGGGTGCTGGGAACCAAACACAGTTCCTCTGGAAGAATAGACAGCTCTCTGAACCACTGAGCCAGCCCTATAAGTCCTGCTACTCATGCTTTGGATGAGTCTCTTGTCTCCATACATTTAATGGAATTTAATGGAGTATCTCTGCAAAGCACAGAAATCTATTCTTCTTTACATATTAGCCTTTCCTCCATCCAAGAACATAAATAGCAAAAGCTGTTTAGCAGCCATCTATTCAGCAAAGATATATGGCTTGATTATGACTATTGTTGATGGTAGAAAAAAAATCCTGCAAAACAACAACTCTGGCCTTTTAGTACTAAGAACAGTATCACTATGAACATTCAAGGAATGAATATATGTGAAAGTGTATAGACCATATTGCATGTTCCTATCTAGGAGTTGTGTTGAAAGACACACATAAGGCACATTTATGTTTAAACCTAGTATATTCTACAGCATTAGCATCAGATTGAAGCATACTACAAAAGATAAATACAATTTAAATTCTTCCAGGAGCTGTATTCAAATAGTAAAAAGAAAACAAAAAAATAATTTTAATAATGTATGGTTTTAAGTCAATGTCTCATTTGGGAATATAAAGTTCAAAAATAATTTTGAAAGACCCCATACTAGTTGTTTTCCTCATTCTAGTTGTAACACCCCTGACAAAAGCAGCTTAAGGGAGGAAGGGTTTATTCTGGCTCACAGTATGGGTGACATGGTGACAGAGGTGGCTCTATCTATGGTAACAGGAACCTGAGGATAGGCATTGTTTCTGTGGTATCTGCAGTCAGAACACAGAGAAGCACTCATTTGGCTTCCTCCTTTTGCCCTTTTATTCAGTCTCCAACTCCAGACCATGAGATGATGCCACCCACAGGATCTTCTTTCCTGAGGCAAAACTCTCTGAAACCACCCTGATGTATTCACCCAGAGTTGGGTCTTCTAGGTGGTCCTAAAACCAAAGAAAACAGAAATTAAGGTAAACCATCAAAAAATTAACCACTACATTGAGTAAGAACAGACCTTATATAACTTAAATGATGACTTTTAATGACACTGAATGTGTATTTTGAATTATCTATAGTTCTTCAAAAAGAGACGGGAGCATTGTGATCCAATGCATTGTTATAACATAATGTTACAGATGGAAACAGAGTCTCATGGAATATTAGAGATGTTGTAAGTTTTATCATTTAGGAAAGTGTTCTTAAGCATTTTGGGTATGTATGAGTCCCTTTAGAACCCCGTATTAGATGGAAATTATAAATATAAGAATGTACACCTCGAACATTAAGTCTCATAAGTCCACATTAAGACATGCTTTGTATTTTCAGGCAACCTTAGAAAAATCTCAAAACAGCTAAAAGATGTTCCAGATTTCAGCAAAGGTTTCATTGCAGGGTCTTTTAGCATGGATTTTACAGGATAAACTGGGTACAGAGAGGACAAATAAAACTCACTGTAACCATTCAAGCAAAAAATGATGTAACACTAAAGTAGAATTCTTCCAGGCAGAGAATAGAGATAAATTAAGCAATTGTAGAATAATTTGGTTTCAGTATCACATGGAAAATGAGGTCTTGCAAAAGTGTGGGTGCCATCACCAGGCAGTCTATGATATTACTGTTAGTTAAGGAAAAAACAACAAAAACAAAACAAAACAAACAAACAAAAAAAAAAAACCAAAAAACAAAAAACTAAAGGGCAAATGAAAAGTGAATGTTTTCTTCTTCTTCCAGTGTACAATCAGAGCATGCTATAGCAACAGGATCTACTGTCAATTTCTCTCCACCCATCTACCACTCTGGCTTATATTGGCCACACAATAAACTCTTGGGTTATTTGAAATGAACTAGTGATGCAGAAATAGCAAAAACAAATATTGATTCCAAGATATTTTATTCTGTGATACATAGAACATCCTGAAAAATCCATGTTTTAATTTTTATTACAAGCTGGAAGATCATCTCATTAGGGTGAAATTGAGCTCAATGTTCTTCAATGTTTTCAGCTAACCCAACAAACAGCTGTTTCCTCTGAGAGAATCTGGCTTTCAGCTAGTTTTAAGTGCACTCATGCTAGATAGGCAGAGAATTTCAGCATTCCTGCCATCCTGAGATCAAATGAGAATTTTTTAAGATTTCTTGGAGATTACTACTAAGGATTCTAAAGTGAGAATTGAACCCTGTAGGTCAATTAGAGCCCTTTACATAAGGACTGCAATGGGCTCTTGTAAGAGATCCAACCACACCAATACCCACTGCTCACATGCACGTAGATGAACTATTGCCATTTGCTACTTGGGGACTTATTTGGAGTAGGTTTTTAGAATCATGAGTACTTCAGAGTAGAGAACATAGATCTTATCATGAAATGAGGGCTCTCTCTCATAGTTCTTCAGAAACTTCCCCATTGAAAGCCCCTTTGCAGTTTTTATTATTAAAGTTTATATTCACATGTAGAACCTAATGGACTAGCTAAAAATCACAATTTGGCTGTTCAGAATGAGGCAAGGCAAAGAGCAGCCATTGTTTAACATGTTACATGCCTGTGTTTCCTTCCATTAGACACATCACATAGCGTCTAATGCTGGCACTTATACATGTAGAGAGCAATGAGAAAGGCAGAGAAAACAACATGGTCTCTCTGTGCTGTCTATCTTTTAATAAGATGAGATCTAAAATCAAACTTACACAGTGCTAGAGGTATGCTTTTTCTATGATTTTGTTCATGTTTAACACACTGCCATATAGTTCATGTTTTCTCAATGTAGTTAGTATTTCATTTTTAGTCTAAGCTTATTTCTTGTAGGATTCAGAAGAGAATTGTAGTTGAAATGCATGCATCCATTAACTATATTATATCAGTGACCCTCCCTGGTCTTGAGATAACAACCCGAATCCTTTCTTAAGGACTGTACAACAAATGACTTATTGAAATTTAAAAGAGAATTGTCATGTATCTCATTACTGGGATGAAATCCTGGGATGAATGAAAAAGAGGAAGGGAGTTGAGCAGTGGTGCTCATTTCTCTTCTTTTTCACAATGGGTGTGATGTGAGCAGTTGCCTTGGCTCCCTGCCATGATGAATATCCCCATGGAATATGTCACAAGTTCTATTTTTCTATAGATGCTAGTTCTGAATCTGTAGATTTGAATATGTAGCCTGTAACAATTGAAGAAGCTGGGAAAACAAAAAGGAACCATGGTGACATGCAGAAGATGCTTTAGAGTCTCGGATAGTGGAACACAGAGGTTATAAGGAGTAGGGTGTTAGAGGAATACTCTGAGGAGAGAGGCTAATACAGTGGAAGAGGGATGAGGGAGAGATAAATAACAATAATGCCATAAAGAAACATATTATTTTATAAACTTCCTTAAAATGCCATATATATATATATATATATATATATATATATATATATATGTTAATTAGGGTTTCTATGCTTTGATTGAACACCATGATCTAAAGCAACTTGAGGAGGAAAAGGTTTGCTGCAGGTTGGAGTAGACCTACAGAGGTGAGGAGGACACCTGACTCCATGGAGTAGCTGATGTTACAGAAAGCTACCCGGAATGGGTTCTGACACACAAACTTGTTGTCTGGTAGTCCAGTGAGCATTTCTAGGTGCTTAACCATCTCTCCATATCCCCTTAAGTTGCTTTTTGTCAGATATTTGATCCTAGCAACAAGAAAAGCAACAAATGCATCATGAGGTTATTTATTCATGCACGTGGGTTTCCACCTATGCCTTCAATGTCCCGGCGGGAAGGAGTGCTGTTTCCTATAGCCTTATCTCCTTGCCTCAGAACAGTACTCAGATATGGTGTAGTTAAAATGTGTTTTTAAAGAATGAGTTGTAGAACTCAAGTGGGTGGTTGAGGATGATGGCCATGGTCATCATCATTTATACATTTATAGGCCTGATTGGAAAGCTTCTGACTCAGCATTTCTGGGAATGCTACCATATAAATATGGTTTTTACATTGTTCTCCAGAGGTGGTGATAATCACTGAAAATTTATGACTATGAAACTTAAAACCTAGTTCTCAGAGCTCCTGGGAAACAATGTCCATGAACCCCTGAATAACCTGAGAAAAAATGGAGGGGTTTGGGATTCCCAATATAGTCAAGACTAAAATCAGAAAACAGTTTATGACTCTTATTATCATCTTGCCCTACCTCCAGGCTGCTCCAGCAGAAGAAATATGAGTTACAATGGGGGCTTGAGTCATTTGGACTTAATAATGTGCTCAAGCTGGCCTCTCCTGTCTCTCCCAGGAGACAAAAGATAACCCATAGCCAAAGGGAGTTGTAGAATTAACCTTTGTACGAGGTAGCAGGAGGAGGAAAACCTTGGGCTTTATTCCCACCAGGAAAATATGCAGTTTCAGTTCATGAGGACTGAAGGAAAATAAATACAACTGAATGTGGAATGGATGCAAGCCCAAAATGGAATCAAGGAGCCATAGGGTTTGGCCCCAGGTCTGCCTCTAATTGCATAAGTATGTTGGAAAACATTGTCATGTAGCTCTAAGCCACAGGCCCTGGTCTGTTAAGAAAAGTTTTCCTCATTCCAAAAACCCAATGAGTCCATGCCATGGCCCATTCACAGAACTTAAAAAAACTGCTAAAGGTTTCTCCTCTAAAAATGACAGAAGTTTGGAGAATGCACACAATAGATGAGGTCAAAACAAAGCTATGGCAGTTACTTGTGGAAAATCCAAACTAATTAATTTAAGATGGAGTTCACAATCCAGGAAAACAAGGAAGGGCACAGTCTTTCTTACTCAACCTCCTGGAGTGCATTTTCATCATTGACATGGGTGGATGGTGTTGTCTGCCTTAGGAGAAGAGCTATCACTTGCAGGAAGAAGGGAAGGGGCACTCAGGTGAAGGTGCCCTGACCACCGTCATTTAGCACCACTTAACCCTGAAAGAGATGTTCTTTCTGCATACTCAGGTTGCTGCCCTCAACACCGCTCACTTTTCTTCTCCCTGAGCAAACCAGAGGAGCAGGAGTGCAAGTTCCCAGTGCTCCTTTGCCCCGGTGATGTGTACCAATGTATGCAGCTAAGTTCTTTTCAAGTAGATTAAATGAACAGAGAAGTCTAACAGAGTCTTGGTAATTTTGCTAAGATCTCACTGGCAAACAGCCATGAAAAAGTTTTCTAGGAGGGAAAAAGTTGATGCTTGCAGTGTGCTTCAGGGTACCTCCAAAGCAGCAAAGGAGACCACAGACCGGGCCAAGGATTACTGGGTCTTAACTAGCTTCCCTGGGGAATCTTAGACTCGATATTATCTAGAAATTGGAAGGAAAATAGTGAGGGCTAGCACTCCTAAACAGGTACATAGTGTTTTCATATTCAGAGCCCTTTAATGTTACCCTTAGGAGCCTTGTGAGATAAGCAAAGAAGTGATTATATCCCCAGTTTGTGAAAGGGAGAATCAAAGCCGAAGGGTCAGGCAATTTGCACAGAAAATAATTGGAGTCAGTGTCCAACCAACATCATGCCTCGGGGGTTCCTAGAACTGAAGCCAGAGCTCAGGAAAATGAGACCCAGAGCCTGGGTCTGAAGAGCTTATATCAAAGAAACAAGGACCGAAGCACAATCTCATAATTAAAAGTGATTGGACAAAACTCAGGCATGCTGTACAACAAAGGAAGCTGATTGATAGCTAAAATAGCAAGTAAGTGGCACTTCATTGAACATTAAATTAATTCCTGAGAGTTTATTCTGAAGGCACATTGCCATTTATGGACATCAGTTATGCACTGGTAGAAACTAGAGATTAGAATCAAGGAACATTTAGATGCCTGCATTTACCTCTGAAGAATAGCTACAGAATTTTGGAGGAGCTAAAATTAATTTGAATTAATAAAATTTAGGTATCAAATTTCTCCTTCTGTACTTAGCCGTTTTGTTTCCATTCATCATTGTTTTAGCCAAAGCACTACCAAAATATTATATTTTTTCAAAAAAGTTTCTTTGCTTTTTTAACCCAAAGTCCATTAAAAATTTACAGAATATATTGCCAGAGCTGCCGTTTCTATCCCTGAGCAACTTTACTATGAACATGCATGTTTGTGTTCAAGTCTGCACATATGCACAGAAAAGGAGAAGGTCAGCAAGCGTCACTGGAGGTAGAGATTGGAGTGATATGGCCACATGCCAATAAATGTTGACTGCCAGCAAAGTCGGAAGAGAAAAGAGAGCAGATTAGCTCTGGTGCCTCTTGAGGAAGCACAGGAATGTCAACATTTTAGTGAAACTGGTTTCCAGAGTTCTGGTCCCCAGGACTGTACAACAGCAAGCAGATCCATGGTGTTTCATTCCTCCATACTCCCACTCTATAACCTTGACTGGCCTGTCACATGATACAACTTAGTCACAGACCTTGAGAGTTGGAAATTGAAAACTTTGTCAAGGAATGAGAGTGTCACCATTATCCCTCCTGTAATCTTCGAACCCATCAACCTAGTATGTCCGAAAGTTCCTATATTCTTTTCCCACAGCTCACTTCACCCCATCCCTTGTGTTTGTATGATATAACTCAGTGGTTTAGGACTTAGGCTGATGTTGCTGAAGGGGATATACTTCAACATTCAGCCTCTGAGTCTGGTCCTCAATCTTCTTTTGTCACAGGTGAAGTAATGCCACTTCCTAAGACCCTGGAACTAATTAAATGATCTTTGGCATGAAGAGTTATTAGAGTACCATTTTGCAGATGATGACCCTTTTGATAATAAGTAGCATCATTTCTATCTCCACCAGCACCCCCAGTATCAGATAGGTAGTTAGGGAGAGTGTGGGAACCTCAATTTTCAATGGCAAAATAGTAGAAGTGGTGGCTTACCCACTAATCACAGATTGTCCATGACTACATGTGCTGTTGCTTTCTTCTTAGTTCTCACTGGAAGCACTCAAGTGACAATGCTTATCTCACAAGGACTGGATAGTGCAAGGTGACCTTATGTGGTAATACTCTTGTCCACAGCAGAGTTTATTCACAGAGACTGTTCCAGAATTCTGTGTATCACAGTCTCAAGTCTAGGTTCAAAATACCCACATGGCACTTCTATCACATTGTACTGATCAAAGCACCCATCTAAACTGTCAAGACACATTCTACTTC
This sequence comes from Phodopus roborovskii, assembly GCF_943737965.1. Taxonomy (NCBI): domain Eukaryota; kingdom Metazoa; phylum Chordata; class Mammalia; order Rodentia; family Cricetidae; genus Phodopus; species Phodopus roborovskii. The sequence goes on from NW_026126436.1 coordinate 1,632,666, forward strand.
TCTGTATGAGAGTCACTCTTCATACAGGAGTTTATTCAATGAGAATAATAATTTAATAATAATAATAATAATAATAATAATAATAATAATAATAATTCCAACCTACCATGATGAGCTTTGGTAAAGGATTTCTAGGTTTGAACTTTAGCTAGTCTACAACCCTTGGCAAATCTTATACTTTAGGTACACTGACAGCACCTCTGGGCCTCTCACATATCCAACATTGTGTTAGAATATTCTAGCAAAGATAGGGACATGCTCTCTGTCCTTAGGAACCTTGCCATAGATGGTTGTCATGATGATGAATCAACAATGTACTTGAAGCTTGCTAACACAGTGCTTGGAGGTGTCTAGTATTTAGTTACCACTTAGGAAATGAGTGGTTATTCTTATTAGTACTCACTGGAATATCCTGATTTTATTCACAGATGAGAGTGGAAGACATGTGATCTGTATTAGTCTGTTTATATTCCATAACAGGATGCATAGATTGGATGGCATGGGTAAAGGAAAACCAGTTCACCCAATTCTAGAAGATGGGAAGTCTAAGCTTGAGGTTCTAGCACAGTGGGTTTTACTTCAAGACTTGTTTTTGTGGTTTCCATGTGGTTACCATCTCATTGGCTGTATGTTCAGATAAACTCTTCATGTATGCACATGGAGGGGGGAAGGGAGGAGAGGAGAGTGGAAGGATGACGAAGGGAGAGGAGGGAAAAGGAGAGAGGCACAGAGAGAACTCTGGTATTGTTTTATGAGTCCAGTAGGCACATGACCAGGACCTTGTCACTTAGAACCCCATTTAACCTAAATTTCCTCCTAAAGCTGACAGCTCCAAATATCTTCATGGTGGGGTTAGGGCTTCATCATATGCACTTTTGCAGGGACATGGCATTTGCTCTACAATACCACCCAAAGCCTTTCCTCTTGCTGACCCATAGAGTAAAATGCTCAGGTGCATTTACTGTGAGGGCAGACATTTCATTTTACAGCATTGAATCTGAGCCATACTTTAAATAAACATTTATCATCAGAAATGGAAGTGTGCATGGAACTCTAGTGTTGTTCTAAAAATGCAATAGCATGCATGGGGTACAATTACCATAGCCATAATGTACCAAATCATTCTCTCTCACTCTGTCTCTCTCTGTCTCTCTGTCTCTCTGTCTCTCTCTCTCTCTCTCTCTCTCTCTGTGTGTGTGTGTGTGTGTGTGTGTGTGTGTGTGTGTGTGTGTGTGTGTTTGTTTTGGGTTTTTTTGGCTTTCAAGACAGGGTTTCTCTGTATTGCTTTGGAGCATGTCTTGGAGCTAGCTCTGTAGACCAGGGACTTGAACTCATAGAGATCTGCCTGCCTTTGCTGGGATTAAAGACATATGCCACCAATGGCCAGCCCAAATCACTCTTAAACAATGACCAGTGTTTAAATGCCTTTCACTGTCTTGGAAATGAAGAAACCTAGGTAATAACTTTGGCCTCAGATACAGCTTTATTTTTTTGTTCAAAGGCTTTATTGTGAATCCTCAGTGTCAGAAGGAGGGTATAAAAAGAGAACTGAACTAGGACTCCAACCACCTGGCTTACACACTTAGCATTAGCACTAACAGGCTCAGTGACCCAAAGTAAGCTACTTAACCTCACATAGTCTCAGTGCACAGAGAGACCATGGGATTTCTTAGTGTTATATACAGTGCTATAGAAATAGTGCTCTGGAGGAACAGAGACCTAACAGCTGAAGAGCCTTCAGCATCTATCTCAGCCCAGCATCCCTCTATTGTTTCAGTCTCATAGATGTCATTTGATGAAATGATACATAGATTATAAAATGGAAGTTAGTGACAGTCATTAGACATAATGCTTGAGACTTATTCTTTAAATAAGTTACAAATAAACAAGATCCTCTTGCCATTCAGAATCTGGGTTCATATGGCAGGTGTGGACCTGTCTAAAATGGTCCTAGATGGTACAGGCTACTTCCAGATTACATTCCCTAAAGTAAAACATTAGGTTATAATATGAATATTTAATCCAAATTGTCATTTATTGAAGGAAAATCCTCCTAGTTCAGGCAAAGAGTGTAGCTGCCCTACCCCCCCCCCCCATTAAAAAAAAAAACAGGCTAATGAAGCTTTGTCATTATATAACATTCCAGCAGATCTCATATCAAATGCCTTTCTTCACAAAAGACCAACTTTTGGGGTTGTGTTTCAGAAATATGTCAGCCTCCATTGACTTAGGTAAAGTCTGTGGGTGCCTCAAGCTTTGTGTGGAATCTACAGCAAATCTCTTAGAGGGCTCACTGCAGTTCTATTACCTTTCCCATTGTTCTCTTCATTTTCTCACTCCTCTGCATTGCTATTTCCAGGTGAGATGGGAAATCGAAGGACCAAAATGCCAATAATAAGAAAGGATTTTCTTGCAGTATTTGCAGTCCAGCTGGAATTGGGAAGTAACAAAAAAAAATTCTCATGAGCAAAGTAAATCCTGAGACCATCCAATTTGCAGAGCCCCATGCGGCTGACTAGGAATATAATGGTCGGTAGATATCTGAAGTCTTCGGGCCTCTAAAGGCTCCCCATCACTCATTTCAATACCAGAGACTCCTGGTCCCTGTAGCTCTGGTTCCCCAACAAGGTGGGTAATTAGTGTGCTATTGGCCCTGTCAGAACTAGTCTTAACACTATTACACTCAGAGACTCCAACCTCCCTGATGAACCATATTATTAGAGGTGGCAAGATAATCCAGAGATGAATGGTTTGAAAAGCCACATGAAAACTGCAAAGATGAATTAAATTACATTCTGGAGACTAAGGAATAAATTGGAAATGAGGCTATTTCTTATTCAAGAAGTCTTCTTCCCTGTTCTCCTGGAATGTAAACAGAGAGCTCTCTGCAGAGGATGGGGTCACCTGCTGCCTAGGGAAAGCAGCTTGAATTTTATTACCTTGGTGATCCTTGGCAGCATACACACTTCAGGAGGCACAAACCCTGCTCCCTTTACTTTGTCTCATGTGCAGGTTTCTAGCTTTCATAACATTTTAATTAAATTTGGACTTGTCTTTCTCACTCACCTTACTCTCTGCATCAAAGGAGAGAAAGGCTTTTCATGGGCTTCCTGGCTGGGGTCCCTGTAATTCTTCCATTCCAGAAGCAGGCTTCTTTGCCATACAAGGTGAGTGGCAATTAAATCAGAGCAGGGTAACCTGCAGCGCCTCTAAGAAATAGTGGCACATAACTCCAGAATGACTTATACATAAAGGTAATGAATTCTGTAATGCAAATTTGCATACAGGTCAAATAAGAAATGGTTTTGCATTTGATAGTACACTGGGCATTAGGTAGTTGTCACACAATAAATAATTCATCTTGCATAGTCACTTGCTATGTAAATGGTAAACTATGTATATTAACACATTTAGCTCTGAGAATAAAATGGACATTGGAGGCCAGGTGAACATCTCTGCAGACATATTACAATTACTGCTCCCCAGGGGGTTTAACTCTTGACTTCACTCTTCACTAAGGAGAGGAATTAGGATTTAATTGGAAAGGGCATTTTTTTTTTCTGATGAAGTGAGATTTACAAAGAAGCAAGTGCTTAACTTGAATGCATATCGGAAGTATTGGCTTCAGCAGACCTTGAATTGATAGTAAAGTCTCAAGATCCAATATGACTGGAAGTCATTAAAACCTTGAAGAAATAACTAAATTTATCTATTTTAATGTCTTTTTTGTCAGATATATTTTGGCCACCAGAAACCATATGTGACCCCTAGTTACTCAGCCAGATTTCATGATTTCTTCTATTAACAGCTACTCCTGGATTCTGCATTGACATTTATGACCAGTTTTGATATCAAATCTACTGAAACATGTAATTTACTCAAATTGATTTGGCATCCAACTATTTTAAAACAAAAAGAAAACAGAAATCTTCCCAGAAACATCCAAATTTTCAAATGTTTGTGAAACTCTCCAATGCCCCGAGCAAGGTGCAGGCCACACATTTTCCAGCCTGCCTGCTGCAATCTGACTGTAATGTTGTTAAGAATGTGTTTAAGAGATGTTCTCCACCTCCAAATGAAGACAAAGTCACGCATGAGCGTGGAGGAGCTGTGATGGCAGCCTCTGTGGACATTTTCACCCTGAGGAAAGCATTTTGGCATCAGGACCCACGCAGCAAGAGAGGAAAAGTGGTTTGTGTGTATGTCTGTTGATTATGGTTCAGTCAGAGAACCAGAAACAATGCAGCACACATTAACTTACACAAAGAATGAGCAACTTGGGGCACTGGCTAATCAAATCCAAAATTTGAAGGGCAGGCAGTCAGGGAAGAAGGATCATGGGTGACAAAAGTTTGTCACTAATAGGTAACCATGAGGAAAGAGGGAGAAGTGTGGAACAATTTTAGGCACAGCTGCTATTTGGAGTGTCTGATCTCAGCACATAACCCCCCTCTAAAGGCCTTTAAATCAAGCAAGGCAGGCCCACCAATGATAATATACATTTGATTCACTTAGTAAACCTGGTTTCTCACACCATAAGTCACATAAATAAGTGTTAACTTAATAAAGAGTTGTATATGCCACAAGATGGTCATTGCTTCCTTCTAATTACTTGTTCAATCTACCTGTATACATAACTAGACATGAAATTCTCAAGACTATTAATTCTGGCTAACCAAACTATCACAACACAAAAGCCACCAGATAACTGATAGGAGTGCTCATCTAGACATGTCAGCCTTAAAAATGTGTATCTTCTCCTAAGGAGATTTTGATAATTATGTAAATGCTAGCGTCATATAACTAGTGTTACCACATTTTGAAACACACAGACCTTTGAAACAGAACTGTCCTGCATTTATGTCACTGAGGATCAAGGGAATTTTCCTTCCAGTAAAAATAATGCTGAGTGAAGGAAGACGTGGGAAAAATGGGAGATTCTTTAAGTGGAGAGTGGTAGGTAGGTCAATACAGAAGGAGGAGGGGGAGGGAAAAATAACAATAAAGATGTGTGAAACAGCGTTGAGGAATCATCTTAGTTTTATTTCCCTAAAATTACATATCGCACATGAGGGCTTGTATATGTGTAAAGGATCATTCAGGATACTGATTCAGAGTTCCTGCACTCACTGAATCTAGCTCAGAAGGCGGTGCAGCAATGACAGAAAGTAATCAGCCACTGGAAGTGGTTCTTCTGTGAAACTGATGGGACTCTGAGAAGGTGGCACAACACCCTGTGCAGAATTCATAATCTTGCGTGAATGTAGTGACCACAACTATAGTCACCTTGAATTGTAACTAGCTGCTTTGGTTGTTCCCAAAGTAACTCAAAGCAGTTTCCTCCACATAGTCTCCAAGATTACAAAGAGACAAAAGAGTAGAGTGGAGTGATGAGTGGAGCTTTACAACTAGGTTTGGTGCTTGACTGCTGGTGTGCTTCATCAGCTGAAAGTAATCACTTCTATTTTATTATGAATGAAATCCCTGTCTGCCTGGCTAATTGCTGGGACCCCATTACTTGCCCAAATTGTTGTTGACTATCCAGCTGGGCTCACATTACCTAGAAGCAGTCTGTGGTCAGACTCAAAAAATTGGGTGCTGTCACCTTGTTCTGTTTGTCTCTCTTCCTCTTACACACTTGGTTTTAGTCTTCATGGACAAGGACTGAGTGGTTCTCACATAAGGTGTGGGCTGTGTAGCAGACACAATACGGCAGCTGGCACCAGGGGCTCAACACACAGAAGGAAACCTGTTGAACTATAGCCAGGATGATTTCATCATTAATGTAGATGTGCCTCTGGTTCCAATCTTCAGCTACTGACTCAAGTCAAATGGCAGTCATGTTCAGTAACTGTATCCCTCTCATATTCTAGAGCATCAGGCTACCATATCAGAGAATGACCAAAACACCACCCAGTAGAAGATCTGAAATCTTCCATTTGAGGGCAAAGAACCAAAATCAGACTTTCAGGGTAGGTCTGAAAAATCTAATCAGAATCTCAAGAAAGCAGCAAAGAAAACATAACATAAAGCAGATACATAAAATAGTCTAAAACCCAACTCCCAAGTACAAAGGTATGGATAGAGAAGCAACTCAAAGGGCAACAAACTAGCCCAGGAAGTTTCCAGAATCTCTTTTGCATATGACTGGCCCTCAAGTAAAATTCAGCTTACCTGAAGCTTTCCTACATTCCTTGTAGGATCCTAACCATAGTTTGCCATTGATACCAGATATTAACTGTGGTAGAATGAAATTAGAAGTTCTTAAGGGGAAATATTACAGACAAACAAGAGATAATATAATAATCCTAGTAGAAAAGTAGTTGACTATTACCATTTGAAAAAATATCTTTTATCTAATTTAATAGGTTGGGAAAATGTTTCTCCATAACTTTAAATTAGTGTCATGCTAGTCTGCTTTCTTCCCCTTAGGAAAGGTACACCATGATCAATCACAGATGTAAATCACAAGTAAAAGTTCATGCATTTGGAAATAAGTAAGATATTACTACATTTTTAATGCAGTTGGAATGACATGGAGAATTATTTACATATGGGAAAGCAGGCAAGAGAGAGAAAGCCCCATATGTGAAAAGAGTTTATTAAAATAATAATTAGCAAAATTTCACTTAGAATTCAACCAATCTGTATATAGGACCTGGATTGTATGATGGTCTGTTTTTGAGGGTTTTAGTAAGAAATGTCTTCTATAGGTTTATATATTAAAACAGTTGTTTCCCAGTTGGGACCTTCAGAAGGTAGATCCATGCTGGAGGAAGTAATTCCCTAGTGATGTGGGGAGGCAGAATTTGAAAGTTTATATCCTTACTGTGCTCATGCCCTGTTTCACTACTTTCAGTGTGAGGATGAAAATATGATTAGTTATATTAAGACTAATTACTGCAGCCTATGTTTCACCTGCCCATTGCCATGCCTTCCTCACTGTGATATCTCTCTGGTATTCTGAGTCAAAGTAAACCTTTTCCTAAGTTGCTTTCTATCAGGGTAATTAATATAGTGACAGAAATAGAATTGTCTATCTGTCTATCTACCCATCTGTTCATCCATCTACCCATTCACCGACCTATCTACCTGTCTATCTATTTTTTACATGCCTCTTTCTTTAGACCTTTAGACATTTAGAGCTATAAATGTCATAAAAATGGAAACGAGGTTATACTAGGTATAACTGAAAGATAGAGAGAAATAAGGGGAGAGCAGTGATAAAGGAACAAAGAGTGAAAGGTGAAGAATAAGGACAAATAATGACTGGAAAATAAACAAACCGTGATAAAGAAGTAGATGCAGATTAGGTAGAGAAGAAAGTGAACAGAGCTTAGGGATGAAAAAGAGGACAACGGCAGAGTCACAGTATGAAGTAACCCATTGGCAGAACTCTACTCTAGTCAGGTAATGTTCTGAAAGTCTAAAGCAAGAATCAGACCTTAACAGGAGAAAGTAGAAAAGGGAGGAAAGGCTCAATGTGTGCAATGATCAAGGTTAAGACACTCTACAGTATGTTAAATATTGTAAATAAAGTCTACCCTCGGACTTCTTAGACCTTTAATTTAGTGAGTAAGCTTCTGGAAGCCTTTCCTTTTCCTGAACTTCCCTCTTCCACGGGTCACCAATTTCTTTTATCTTCTACCACGCCCTACCATCAGATCCCTCTCTTCATTGATTAAAACTTATTTAATCATCTATTTTCTGTCTTCCAAGGCACACATACTCCTCCCACTTTTGCCCAAAATGGCTACTTTTCGTAAGACCAGTGCTATCCATTCAGTCACCATTTTAAAACACTTTGAAAGCTTCCTTTGTATCCTAAGAAACCTGAACATGTGACCTGTATTACATAACTTGATACTTTCCCTCACTATGTTTTAGCCACAAGAATCTTCTGCTTCCTTAAACATACCTAGTATCTGGTTCAGACATGCCTAAACTTGTTCTCCATCTCCTAGGCTCTGTGAAACATTCTCCTAGACTTTTTTTCCTTTTTCATTTACTAACTCCTAAATTACATCCTGTTACTGGGTGGTTTTGTGTGTTGAAACAAGCTAGAGTCATCAGAGGAAGGAGCTTCAGTTGAGGAAATGCCTTGATGAGATCCAGCTATAAGGCATGTTCTCATTTAGTAATCAATGAAGGAGGGCCCAGCCATGGTGGGTGATTCCATCCCTGTGCTGCTGGTCCTAGGTTCTATAAGAAGTTGGGCTGAGCAATTGGTTTTTTTTTTAATGAACCTTATTGGTTACAACTGGATCACAAGAAAGTAACCAATGAGGTTCATTAAGAAAACAATTCTTCAGCTTACAGTGTTCTTAATATTTGGTCCTACTGATTAGTTTTAAAATTTGGGCAATAAAAGTGTTAAGAGAAAAATCAGCATTCAAGATCACTTGCTGTTCTTGCAGAGGACCCAGGTTTAAGTTCTTAGCTTCTACAAGCTGATTTGAAACCATCTGCAACTCCAGTTTTATGGAATCTAGCACTGTCTTCTGGCCTCCTAAGATACCAGGCACACAAGTGATGCACTCACATACTTAGAGGAAATCAAAACAAACAAACAAACAAAAAAAAAAAAAAAGGAAAAAACCCAAACCAACTTCTTTACAAATGTGAAATGACTATTTAAAGCATGCATATAAAAACATACTTATGAGGATTTTTGGTTATAAGATTATTATGTCATTTGTACTTCAGAAGAATCATGATCGACAGTAAATACATTTTTCCTTAGGGAAAAGGGACTGAAAATGTTATGTGCTTCATAGATCCTTAAGGCAAGTAGCTAGAGAATTTGAGTTTACCTCTGGATTTCATCACAGGCTAGCTGCCTCTCCACTGCACTTAATGAATGATTAATTAATGGTGATATGATCTAGTTATTCATTCTCAGTTGTTAAATGTGATAGCATTGATATATTTCCATATGAAGAAAATAGCTAATACTTATATGGAAAAATAAAGTGACCATTTAAAAATAATAGAACACTGCTAATAAAGAAAATATCACTAGGTTAGAGCTACTGTATAAGTACAACTAGAGATGCAGCTCAGTGATAAAGCACCTCTTACCTAGCATGTATGAGGACCTAGACACAAACCTTGCAACTGCAAAAACAAAATGATTCATGAAACATATGAGAAAATGTATTTCTGAATTGCTCAAGATTGGAGACATACATTTTTGCAAAGTAAAATGTCCACAGAAATTCTTTACACTTGGCATGTATTTGTCTAAAAGCTAACAGATGTCAGATTCACTGGAAAACCGAATTTCATTTCTCATTCAAAGCAGTTACTGTTATTTTTTCCCTGTGACTTCCACTGTCTGGAGACCATCCTGAAGGCTGACATGAAGGCAGTAGGTATTCTATCCATGTCACCCATTTGGGATCTTTGTAGCTATTTCCTAGTAACTGGCTCACAGTACCTAGAAGTACTGTACCTAGAAGTCAGGGAGCTTTCTTTTTAGGGAATTGGGCTCTCTGGGAGTATCTGGTAGACTACGAAATTATAAAGTCCTGGGAAATAAAAGTCCAGTCTCTTTGCTCAAAATCAGAACAAGTTTTAAGATCATCTTAGCTCCAGAATTTTCTTTGGAATAGTGTATGAGCCTCAAACAATCCAATCACAGAAATAGCTTTTCCCTCCTCAGTGCCCTGTGACAGAGTCCCCTGAGAGCCTTCCCACAACCCTGTAGCATTCAGTTCTCCTCCGGATTGTGTGTCCAGGAAATCCTACCTAAGACTAAGATTAATTCTGAAAGTGCAAAGCATATCTATATATTTTTCCTATTTGAGTGAAATGTGTAACTTTCTAGAGAGATAAATAAAATGACATAGGGTAATGCCAAAAAATAATGTATATCTGAATAAATTTTCCAAAATATATCTGATTGCTAAAGTAAATGAGAAAATACTAAGTAAAGATACATTGTTCTTCCACTAGATTCTGATTTTAAAATAATAAACAATAATAAGGGTTCAAATATTGCTCCAAAAGTATTGAGTAATCATAAATGATCTCAATGAACAATGAAATGTATTGAGTGAAAAATTGTAAATTAACCTTTTGACAAATTCTAACAAATTCTCTGTGATAAAACCATATTTCCCATTAAGTCAGGAACAGAATGACACAATAAAAGAATATAAAGCTGAGCAGAAAAAGTAAAGACTAAGATGAGCTGAGTTGCATGAAAAAGGAAATGTAAGGTTTCCCTGTGTTTTTGTTTTATCAACTGAGCCTAAGTAGAAACCAATGATTATTTCCATTTTAATTTTCCTGTTAAATTTTAAAAATAAGAAAAAATGACAGAAAAAAGGAAAAGAGGAAAGGAGAAAGAGAGGGAACCTGGAGGAAGGAAGGCTAAGCAATGTAATTTAAGAAATCAAGAAAGAGCAATGTTATTTTACTGTATTTAGTTTCCATTTTTTTAGGAGAATAATACTTGACACAAATAAAGCATACTGAAATCAAATCATGAACAAATTTATTTATTTATTTGTTTGTTTTTGCCATTGGGTCAAATCACAAACCTATGGCCTTGAGATAGTTGTATAGTTGTTCAATAATATTTCATGCCTTGTATATTATACAAGTTGTAAAACATACAAAAATTTGAATTTAGATGACTGTTACATTTGATCTATTAGTCCATCTACTTATCTTGTGAACTTTAAGCCATACTTTCTTTCTGTTAGTGACCCCTTTATCCCAGTTTTAGACTCTTCCAAAAGAATGTCTAGGAATCAGGACCAATCTTTGCCATTGTCTTCTACTTAGTCAACATTATTGTGGTTGGGATAAGTGCCCCTCAAATGAAGGTCTATATGTGCAGACAGCCTGTGGTGCTATTGGGAGGCAGTAGAATGGTGAAAATATGAGACTGAAGAAAATGAAAGTATGGTATTAGTGGTGTGTCCTAGAATTGTCACAGGGTCAACCTACCATGACCTCCAAAACTGTTAAAAAAAAAATGCCCTTTGTAGACAGATATACTTCCCTGTCTGAAGTGTGAGCAATAACTATTGTGAAACAAGGTCAAGTGAAATTATTTTTTAAGAAAAGGAAACAAATCCCTTATGATAAGTGATTATCTAGGGTGTAAAACATTGATAGAAAGCTTACACACAGAGGTCTCTCTACTCTGATTTAAACTTTCATTTATGTGTGTAGTATTTCATCTTTGGGCTATTTCATTTATATTCTGCCTTGTACTTTTAACTCTGAAGTCATTATCTCCATCACTTTGCATCCTCAAAAATCTAGAAAGTTTATACAAACACTTGTGTCACATGTATGCACTGATAAGGTGAATAAATAAGAAAACAAAGTATTGTCTGCATCAGCAACATTCAGAATCGCATTTGCCTCTTAAAATTTTATGAGAAATTCAACAGAGACTGGGATATGTCCTGTGGATCAGCTCTTATGTAAGTAAAAATTATTTTAAAGGGGATTCTTAAAATATTAAAGGCTACTTTTCATAAAGGCCACTGGTGAGAAATAAACACTGTCAGCTTTTGAGAAGCACATCTATCACACTGGAAGGTCAAACTCAGAGTAAAGTGACCAAACAAAATATCATCAATGAAGATTAATTCAGTGCTCTTTTCTATGTTTATACGGATGCTCTGAAGGTTTTATTTCATTAAGACTATAAATTATGGTTAGCACTTGGAAGTACAGTGTGACAAACTTACTTCTTTTGTGACACAACACAGCAGAAATTGAAACTACTCACAAAATGTGAACAGATGTTGGCCAAATTATTGGCTTTTTATTTAATAATCAACCATGGAATTAGAAGGAAAAATGTATTAATTCGATAATTGTTCGTTGTGAGAAGTCATTAGTCAGTTTGGTCTCCAGGAGAGACAGAGACTTAAAGGTCAAATGCAGAGGATTTAGTTGGCTAAAAACAATAATGACATTCTAAATGATATCTGGGCGACCTATAAGAGTTAATGCATTTCTTAAGTAAGCACTTTAGCCCATTGTTAGTGTTAGAAACAATCCTAACAATGTATAGCTAGCAGAGCAGAAAACTTTAAAGATGTGTCTCTTAGAGGAAGCACTAAAGGTTAATTAAGTGACAATCTATTGAGCTGGGAGGAGGGAGCTCTTCTCTGAAACAATATTAGGTGCTAAATTGTTATCATAAGATTCCCAAACAATGCCAGCAAACATCTGAGACCACCAAACAACTTCTTGCTGAAATCTCCATTCCTGATGAGCAGTTCCTGCAGCCCTGGCTCTTCACAATGGGATTTATGGGCTTAGGTCAGCGCATTGGAATTACATTAACCAGAAGCTGGAGAGGACTTCTGGATAAACAAAGGGTAAAAACCCTGGTGACACAATTACTCTTAACCTTTGGCATGTACCAGATCCAAATAAAGGACATGAAAACATGTATCTTAGGAAGAAGACTATCTCTGACAAAGGAAGGCTGCAGGGCAGTGAAGCCCAAGTGTGAGAAACTTGATCTGGGAACAGACAGGATTCTGAACTTCCTGAGTCAGGATCTTGGCAGCCATGATTTTGTTGACTCAGGATTCAGGAACTGTGTGCTTGATTATTTGGCTTTATGTTAGAATGGTTGATGGGTTTTCTCATTCATTCCTCACTTGTTTACGATATGTGCCTTTATTTATGAATTCCTTAAACCTATTTAATGTTGGGATTTAGGTAGCTTGCTATATGTGTTTATCTCATCTACTTTTCTATCCTTTACAATATTTCTTATTATTTTGGGTAAATTTTTATGTCTAGTCTCATGAATCTTGTTTTTTTTTAATTATTCTGGAGGTTGCATTTTGCACTTCAATAGATCTCTCCTGATGTCTTCTGAAGGCAGTTCTTATCAATACAGTTGCACTGAAGTCTAGTGATAATGTTTTATTAAATGTTGCATTGAGGCTGAAATTCCCACAGCAGGCATCCCAGAATCATTACCAGTCTGAATATTTTCTGTACAAAGATGATAATGATAAACACGAAGCCTCAGTTGGAGGCTTACCACTTATTACTTAATCCACAGACCCCTGCAGGTGTATGTTGGTGTCTTCAAATGCCCACCCAAGGATTGTACAAAAGCTTAAAGCAAAACTACATAGAGAGTTTTTTAAAGGTATTATTATACAACCTAAGCTTTTTGCTTTTGGAAGAGTATTATCTTACTAACGAGAAGCCAGTCGTGCTTATCACTAAGTGTTCCTCCCAAGTATTTTGAAAATTCTTCCTAAAATATTAGTCTTATTTCAGCTAAGAGGCCCTGAAACACTTCAAATTGCCATTTGATAAAATGCTTACATGAGAATAATGAGGTTGTGGGATTATTTTTTTAAATGACACTAGGTATCATAAATTCTGCAAATGTAGCTGCCTGAACATTTTCAAGTTGTGAGGAAGACCTGTGCATCAGACTCAAAAGGTCAAACGGACTCAGGCACTAAGCTAAAAAAAACAGTAGTGGGAACACAGAGAAGTGGGACCATGAGGCACATATATCCTGAGCAGTACTTTCTGTCTCAGCTGCAAAGCAATGTATAACCTGATTCTCATAGTAATCATGGCAACTTCTCAGGAATTTTATTTAAATTGATAGGCAGATAGGATTTTAAGTTCAAAACAAAGAGATTGAATCTAGCACAGATGTCCAAGGCAAGTGTACAGCCCTACTCTCACCAATGCTAAAGATGGGTTAAGCATGTCAGCAAATCTTGGAAAAGATGTCATGAACTAAGAGTTGAAATAAGTGACAGCTGATTTTTAGCTCAGTTTTTAGGTGACTATTAAAAAAATATTCAAAAACCACTGCTTACCACAGAAATTCTAAACAAATATATGTATGGTGCTCTAATCATAAGTATTTAAAGAGTACCAATACAAAGGGAGTCACAGTAAGTCCCCCACACAAATGGAAGTGACCTGGGCAATGGAATGCCCTCAATCACTCTTGTGGAAAATTCATGTGAAAGTGCTGTATTGTAGCTGGTCCTTTGGTGAAGTTGTGTACACTATACGGAGTAATAAAACACAGTGTTTGTCCCTAAGGAACAACAGATAAATTGCAAGAGAAGATTTCTTGGAAACAAAGGAGGGCTGAAACAACTTTGACCCAAATGCAAGGGCACAAGTACAAAATCGTGTTTCCTTTGCCTGGAGAGACCAAAAAAAGTCTCCTCATCAGAATTTAACTTGGCTAAAAGAACATGAGCAGGAAGGTGGGGTTTCTCATTTTGTTTCTTCAATTTTTTCATGAAAATTAAGTAAATACTTATCAACTATAGATTTTGGAGAATGTAAAGACGAAGAGACTAGAAACAGCTCAGTTTTCATATATAACCATTACAAAAATTTAGTATGTATGCAAAAATGTGAAATTTAGTTATGTGGAATTTAAAATATCCTGTCTTTAGAATGATATGGTATGCATTTAATGTCATGGAAATATGTCCACAAAGTATTTCTAGGCAAGGACAGGATATTGTCAAGTTGACTATTTTTACATGTATGCAAGGACATAAATCATGTTATATTTATTTACATTTACTTTTAACTTATTTTTTCCAACATAGTGTTTTTTATTGATTATTTGGGAATTTCACATAATGTAGCCTGACCACACTTACTTACCAGTACTTCCAGGTCCACCCTTGTGTCTTCCAGAACCCATCACCCCCCACAAAGGAAAATAAAAGCTACTAAGTCTGCTTCTTGTTACCTATATATTCATTGGCACATGGTCAAATTCCCAGTTATCAGCCCATTAAAGAAAACTCAGCCCATGCCTCCTGCCAAAAGCCATGTACTGTGAAGAGCATCCCTGTCACATTTTTTAATGAGCTCTCTCTGATAGCTTCCCGTCTAGATGGTTTCTTTTTTTAGGGGGGTGTTGTCACAGAAGTCTTAATGTCCGTCATTCTCAACTGTATGTCTAAAGTCATAGATACCAATGCCAAAGAAGCTTCATGACTGTTACAGTCAGGGACAGCATGGATCATGAACTTCCATGTTGTTTCTGGAGACAACTTGAACCATAGACATCCACATGGCCTCCAGTGGCAGCAAGGACCACAGACCAAAGCACAGCCCTCAGCAGCAGCACAGGGCAAGGGCATCAATATGGCTTTGGATAGTAGCATGGACCACAGACACGAACATGGCCTCAGCTGGCAACACAGACCACAGATAACAACATAGCCTCTGGTGGCAGTATAAACCATGGCAGTCTTTTGAAGAGACCCAGTCTACAAAACAAATCTTTCTCTGTCTCAGACACCATGTTGCTGTTCTGAGCCAGGACGATCATACCATGGCTGGCTGGCATGTGAGGGGGCAGAGTCTGCAAGAGCATCACATTGCTGCACACCACCATAGGAACCTCTCCACAGTGAGATGCTACCTGGTGCACCATAGCGTCACACCCACACCTATCACCACCTTCTTGTGTCAGCCCCCAAGTCTCCCTACCATGCATGTTCTGCTCTGTCCCTCCATCTTTCATCATGTGTTTGTTCCTTGAAGTCCCATTGGAAACTAAAATGCATCCCACAGTATGGTTTTTGTTGTTATTTTGTTTTGTTTTTCACCAAAACAGCTTTACTGCAATAAGTCCTTGGTCTGGTTCAAGGTTTCTGGTTTCTGAAGCACCAGGATTAAAATACTGAATTATCACTGAGTCTAGTTTTGGGTATACTGCTGTTTCCCAAAGTTAGGGAGATCTTGTGGCTAGGCAGGGCATCCAGTGACAAAATCCAAGTGAGTTATAGGACAATGCCTTGTACTCAGTGCCAGTTGCCCTGTGTCTCACCATTGTGCTCACAGCCTGTGGGCTGGCTGGGCCTTGGCTGTGAGCACTGCTCCTCCTCCTGTAGAACAAGCAGGGAGAAGTGCAGTGGCAGCAAGGACTACAGCAGCAAGGTAGCTGCAATAGCAGCATGGGCTGCAGCAGCATCTGCTCCATGGTTCAGGTCGGCCCTTTAATTTATCTCTTTTTTTGTTGTTGTTGTTGTTTTTTCTTTTGTTTTTGTTGTTTCTGTCTTTCATTATTTTCCAAGAAAATTGCTTTAAAATATATTTAATGCTTAATGACACACCTGACAGTTTTAAATACTCTGGCAGGTTAAATATAATAAAATAAATAAAGTACTGTTTAGCGAATTATCTCAAATTTCGTGATCAAGTTCAGCATTGATGATAGGTATTCTATATAAAGCTAGTTTTCTATTAGTAGACTAAACACATAGTTTGAAGGTTAAAAAAATTAAACCACCCCTTAGGAGGAAACCATTAAAATAGAATTAAGGGCTAGAAAGATGGCTCAGTCATTAAAGGCTAGGCTCACAACCAAAAATATAAAGTAGAATTAAACATTTTCCAGCAATATCCTTTGGTTTTTTCAGTGACTTTCTCTCAAAGAGAAAACCAAATTCACAATGACAAGACAAAGGAATAGAATAGACTAAACAATATTTCACTATAAACAGACAATTAAAGCCAAGCCTTCCATGAAGTACCTTTTGAAAACTAGGGTTCAGTCATAATTTTAATCAAGATTTGATTGATGTATTGGATCTTACAATTTTAATTTCTATATTGGTAATGTGGCACAACCATTTATTCATAAAGTGTTATGGTAATTGTCACCTTTTAGTCAATTCTATGTTTAAACTCTGCTTTAATAACTATTGTCTCAGTAATGGCCAATGTATACATTAGCTAGCCAAGCCATTCTGTAAAGTCCCTCCATCTTGTCTGGATGGTGACAGTCCCCATAGTTATAGCAGTTTGGTTTCTAGAAACAAAATAACTTGTCCCTAGCATCTCAGCTCCCTGCCCCTTAGACCTGAAGTAATGGTCAGCCAAGAAACATATATCCAGACCATCCAACGTTCTTTATCCCACTTTGCTAACTGTAGGCTTCAAAAGAAAACTTTGACTTCCATCCCCACCCCTCCACTTTCCTCCTTATAGCCATATGGCTTGTAAGCAGGATGGCAGGCTCTGGGTCCTACAGTCCCTCTCTGAGCGTTTTTGCCCACAGAGGTTGACCCTATCTTAAGTCTCTCCTTCCCTTGTCTGTCTTTCCTTTTAATTGGTGCCTAGTTGGAGAAGTCCTTATGAGGACTTTCCAACTGAGGTCATCCTCTGGCCATTTCTTTTCCCTCTGTCTGCCTGTGCCTCCTAGTATCCTTGAGTGATTCTGACAGAGATCAGTTCTCCACTGTGCTCTTGCCACCCCTGCCAATACAACCTTGGATGAGATCCCCACTACCCTTCTGGAAACTTTCTTTTGACCTTTTCCAGGGTGACTCCTTTGAAAACCTGGGTAAGAATTCCTTTCTCCTCCCTGGGGCCTCTTACTGAACAGAGAGAGCTATTGGTGGCCAGTAAGTTTGCCTAGGATCCAGAGAGGGCAACGTCAACAAAAGAGTAGGACACTCACCCAACAAAACAAAGACCTAGAAACACATTCAAACATCATAACTCCAAATGCCTACATAATACCACACACACACACACACACACACACACACACACACACACACACACACAACACTCAAGACAATATGCTTCCAACAGAACCCAGCATGATCTAGAACCACAGACTCAGACATAGACAGATAACAGATAGGTCAGAAACCACAAACTATAGACAGACAGAAGGCACAGGGAGGGACGTGAGGAGTTTAAATTTGGGCTTGCTCATGGTCAAATTAGCCCAAAAAATTGCTGTGTTTTCATTCCTTAGTGTGATTGATGCATGCATTTTAGTGCCACTTGAGGTAATTTCTAATGTGTTAAATGACACACATATTATTATTAAATATTTGGGCTATAGTAGACATATTTGTTATGTTCTAGATAAGATTAACTAAGTATTAATTTAAATATGATTCTTTTAAAATCGTATAAACAAGATTAAGCCATCAAATTAAAAAGATAAAGAATATACTTGATAAAATTGTTAAAGAAGGCAAAATACTTTAGAAAGTATTTTTATGAAAACATTTAGAAAATATGGTTATGAAACAGTTATAAGTTAATTGATTCTATCTCCTAAGTTCAAAGTACTGTCGTATATCAATAAAACTAACACCCGATTCTCTATTTAAAAGGTTTCTTTTCTTTTTTTAATTTTTTTTATTATTTTTTTATTACATATCGATTCCAGTTCCCTCTCCCTCCTATTCTTTTATGCCTTCGACCCAGTCATCATTTCATGCCCTCGATCCTCCCATCCCATTCCATTTTGCACCCACTCCTCAGGAAGGGTAAGGACTTCTAGAAGGGATCATCAAAATCTGCCAATTCATTTGGAGTAGGGACTAGTCCCTCCCTTCTGTCGCTAGGCTAAGGGAGCATCCCTCCATGGGGAATGTGCTTCCAAAGTCATTTAGAGCACAAGGGACACATCGTGGTTCCACTGTCAGAGGTCCCTTAGACTGCCCAGGTGCTCCAAATGAGACCCAAGTTCAGGGTGTCTGGTTCGGTTCAATGCTGGTTTCCGAGCTATCAGACTGGGGTTCATGAGCTCCCCAGGTCAGCTGTCTCTTTGGGTTTCAGCAGCATGGTCTTGACCCTGTTGTTCCTCTCTCTCTCTGCAACTGGACTCCAGGAGTTCGGCTCAGGGTTTAGCCGTGGGTTTGTGCTTCCTTCTATTTCTATCAGCTACTAGATGCGGGCTCTAGGATGGCATCTCGATGTCATTATCAGGGAAGGGCATTTAGGGTAGCCTCTCCAATGTTCCTCAGGTTGTTAGGTGGGGTAATTCTTACAGGTCTCTGAACACTTCTCTAGTGTCAGTTCTCTCTTCAAACCTATAGTGGCACCATATGTTATGGTATTTCTTTTCTTGCTCTTCTTGACTATTCATCCCCCGGACTCAATCTTCCTAGTCCCCCATGTTTTCCTCTCCCCTCCTCTTATCCCCTTCTCTTTCTCCTAACTCCCACACCCCCTGCCCTGCTCCCAATATGCTCAGAATATCTTGTCCATTTCCCCTTCTGTGGGGGACCTTGTATGACTCTCTTAGGGATCTCCTTGTATCCTAGCTTCTCTGGTCTGGTGATCCATTGCTTTATGCCTAAAATCCACATATGAGTGAGTACATACCATGTTCCCATTTTTGTGACTGGGTTACCTTACTCAGGATGGTTTCTTCAAGTTCCATCCATTTGTCTTCGAATTTCAAGATTCCATTGTTGTTTTTTTTTTTTTTTTTTTTTTTTTCTGCTGAGTAGTATTCCATTGTGTAAATGCACCACATCTTCTTTATCCATTCTTCAGTTGAGGGGCATCTAGGTTGCTTCAAGGTTCTGGGCTATTACAAATAATGCTACTATGAACATAGTTGAACAGATGTATTAGTTTCATGGATGTACATCTTTTGGGCATATGCCTAAGAGTGGAATTGCAGGGTCCTTTGATAGACTGATTCCCATTTTCTTGAAGAACTACCATACTGATCTCCAAAATGGCTATACGAGTTTGCACTCCCATCAGCAATGGAGGAGTGTTCACCTCTCTCCATATCCTCTCCAACATAAACTGTCATTGGTGTTTCTGATTTTAGCCATTCTGACAGGAGTAAGATGGTATCTCAGAGTTGCCTTGATTTGCATTTCTTTGATGGCTAAGGATGTTGAGCAATTTCTTAAGTGTCTTTCATCCATTTTGGGTCCTCTATTGAGAATTCTCTATTTAGTTCTGTACCCCACTTTTTAATTGGATTATTCGGTGTTCTGGTGACTAGTTTCTTGAATTCTTTGTATATTTAGGAGATTAACCCTCTGTCAAATGTGGAGTTGGTAAAGATCTTTATCCACTCTGTGGGCTGTGTTTGTTTTTTTCAACCGTGTGCTTTGCCTTACAGAAGCTTCTCAGTTGGAGGAGGTCCTGTTTATTAATTGTCAATCTCAGTGTCTGTGCTACTGGTTTATGTTCAGGAAGTGGTCTCCTATACCAATTTGTTCAATGGTATCTTCTGCTTTCTCTTCTAAGAGGTTCAGTGTGGCTGGATTTATGTTGAGGTATTTGATCCATAAATATTAATATGTTTCTAGTAATGTTTGGTTAAAAAACAGGGATTTTTGTCTTATGTATTCATTAAACAAGGTATTTAAAAATCTGTGCTTAGATTCTTCCAAGCACTGTTGCTATGTTTCTCCATAATTTGAAGTATTTGCTTACGGGACACTGCTGCACAGTGAATCTATTATAAAACAAAATGCCCACATTGGTGCTCTTGACAAATTACACAGTGATCCTGAACTTATTTTGCTGGAAGAAAAATGACTTGAATCTATTTATAAATGTGACCACATACAAAAATATATGTTGCCTAATTCTTCAGTCCTCCAAACTAATAATTAAATAAACAGTTGTCACCATTAAATTGTGAATATCCTCCACCATAAATTTTTTGATAAGATTTGCTAAAATTGCTGTATTTCTGAGGTATTCAAGAATTTCTTGAGTTGTTATTCAGTGATCAAATGTGACAGATTTTAATTGCAGTAAGATTGTAAGTAAAGACAGTAAGGTCCTGTGGTACAACTGTTTTTCCAGATGCCCTAAATTAGTTAAAAAAAAATCTTGGAGTATCTATACTTAAACCCTCCTAAGTCAAATGAAAGTACTTCTCTCCTTCACCTGCTGTCTCTGCTTCTTAAAATTTTGTTTTTATTATTTTAATATTTAATGCTTCTATCCTGCTTCTATCCTACACCTCTATAAAAATGCCATGCTGTTACCTACACTGTTAAAACTTTTTTATAAGTTTAAAAAGTTAAAATGTCCCAGGTCCAAAGCCGAAATTTCCTTATACTATCCTAGCTTTTTTAATAGCCAATCTATTCCCTTCTTTTGAATGTGACATTTTGTGACTAAAACTCAAAACCTCTATAAGGGGATTAAGTTTAAAGAGAGTTATAGCTGCCCTATTAAGATCCTCCTGTATGCTCTGGTGACTTTTCTCAAAATTCCTCCAAATTCAAAAACTCATTCCTTACTGGCTCTCTCTACACTACTCCAATGCCTATTCAGTCATTGCTATTTTTTTTAATTTAAATTTGAAACAAGGTTGTTTTACATGTCAATCCCAGTTCCCTCACCCTCCCACCCTCTCCAGTCACCCCCACCAAACCCCTTTCTGCTGCCCAGGGAGGGTGAGGCCTTCCAGGAGAAAATCTTCAAAGTCTGTTATATCATTTGGGGCAGGGCCTAGCCCCTCCCCCATGTGTCTAGGCTGAGAGAGTATTGCTCTATGTAGGATGGGCTCCCAAAGTCCATTTGTATACATTTGTATACTAGGGATAAATACTGATACATTACCAGAGGCCACATAGACTGCCCAGTCTTCCTTACTAACACCCACATTGAGGGGGTCTGGGTCAGTCCTATGCTGGTTTCCCAGCAATCAGACTGGTCAGCTTTTTCTGTGGATTTCTCCAGCCTGGTCTTGACCCCTTTGTTCATCACTCCTCCCTCTCTGTAACTGGATTATAGAGATTGGCTTAGTATTTAGCTGTGGGTGTCTGCTTCTGCTTCCATCAGCTACTAGATGAAGGATATAGGATGGCAAATAAGGTAGTCTTCAATCTCATTATAATGGAAGGGCATTATAAGTATCCTCAATACTATTGCTTAGATTGTTAGTTGGGTTTATCCTTGTAGAACTCTGGGCATTTCCCTAGTGCAAGATTTCTTCTTAAATCAACAAGGGGTCCTTCTATTATGGTATCTCTTTTCTTGTTCTCTTTTCTTATTTCCCTGTCTCAATCTTCCTGTTCCATCATGACCACATCTCCCCTCCTCCCCTTCTCTTTCTCCTAACTCCCTCTCCCCTCCCTCCCAATTTGCTCAGGAGATCTTGTCCCTTTCCCCTTCACTTTCTTAGGGTCCTCCTTGTTTCCTAGTTTTCTGATGGTGTGAACTGCAGGCTGGTAATCATTGCTCTACGTCCAAAATCCATATATCAGTTGTTACATACCGTGTTTGTCTTTTTGTGACTGGATTACCTCACATAAGATGGTTTCTTCCAGTTCCATCCATTTCCCTGTGAACTTTAGGATTCCATTGTGGTTTTTCCTCTGAGTAGTACTACATTGAGTAAATGTACCACATTTTCTCCATCCATTCTACAGTTATGTAACAGACTTTCAGAGTATTTTGTAATTGTAACTGGAGGACTATATCAATGTGGACAGAGGGATTAAAAGATAAAATATTTGGACTTTTGTCCTTCGAGATCAACTAGGCCCCAAAGAACCACGAGACATCTCTCAAAAAAATTCCCAGCGTCTCCTATGAGTCTTATAAGATGCCTTTGCTTTTGTTCAGAGAAGCCATGGAAACCCTACTTTGGTAGATTGTACTGATATTATTAAATGCAAGTTTCCATTATGCTTCCCAGGAAGATAGTGACAATGGAGGCAGTGACTCATCCTCACAAGATAGAACAATTAGAAAGACAAGATTAAAGTAGCAAGGTCCCCTCCCAAGTCCAAGAGTCTCTCAAAAACTATTCATAACCTTGGCATAAAAAAAAAAAACCAAAGATTCATCTTGGGCACCCACATGGTCTTACATACCCAACAATAAAGTATAACCAAAAATATAAAACAAACAATTAGTCAACCTTATAGGCCTGCATGGGCTCCTGGCAAGCCAGATGGAGTATTCACAGCCACCCCAGCTATAACCAAATTAAAAGACTGACATTTTTCCTAACCATAAACATATTGCTATTTATATATTACTAATAACTCTGTCCATATCTCTTTTGCTTTAAAAGTCTACACAATTAGACTACAATCATGTTAAATATTACCATTCTTTGTGGATCTCTGGATTTTCATAATGAAAATGGATTAAATCTCCTACATTCTTAGTAGTGGTGCTGTCTATCTTTGTACCCTGTGTACTCAACTGCTGTCTTTATCCACAGTCAGATGGCCTTGAAACAATCTAATTCTATCTATCTTGGCCCTCTAGACTGCCCTCAATGCCTGAAACTCAGCATCAGCACATACCATAACCATCGCTGCCCCCAATATCGGCTAAAGCATCTAGGCTGACTAAAACTACATCTCTTAAGTGATTTGGGGCTCACAGCTCTTGAAAGAATGATATTTGGTAGTAGACAGATGTTAGTATGCTTGAGAGCCATTGAGTCTCACAGTTTGTTGGTTTGAATAAGAATGGCCCTCATAGGCTTACATATTTGCTTAGTCACCAAGGAGTAGAACCGTTTAAGGAGTTGATGAAGTGTATCATTGGAGACAAGTTTTGAGGTTTCTAAAGTATGGCTTTCTCTTCCTACTGCCTCTAGATCCAAATGTAGAATGCCTAGCAACTTCTGCAGCTCCATGTCTACCTAAATTCCACAATTTTTAATATCATAGACTGTTGTAAGACACCCTGATGAGGCACCACTGTCATCCATCAGGAAACAGATGCAAAAATGACAACTATACCCCTTTCTATGTACCTAATTAAAACCAAAGAATGTTAGGTATGGCCATGTCATTTTATAAACTTCCCCTGTTTTCATTGAAGTGTGAGAACACTCTTAATCATGATATTTTTACTTCTAGAAAATAAGTTAACATGTTTCTCTAGATGTTTTCCTTCCCTGCAATGTGTACCTTAAGCAAAGGTGATCCAGGAAAGTCTTTATTTGACTACATTGGTTCTCTCTAGAAATGGACAACAATGGGGAAAATCAACTTGCTTTACTACCCTCTGTTCTATACCTTTCCCAGCTTGTAATCAGATGCAGGCCTACTCCTCCCTCTGCAGGTTTTCTGAGGTAAAGACCTGTACTATCTCAAGTCATTCATTCCCTGTTCTGTCTTTCTTTCTTGGTGATTTTCCAGGAAATAGTTTAATTTTTTTAATAATTTAAATGAGACTTGTATACATCTTATGATAAAATACTTTCTAAAAGCAAACTTGTAAAAATGTACATTGTTCCGTTTTTATTTCTGTTGTTATGACCAACATATGGGCAAAATCAACTTTAATGAACAAAATCTTAATTTGTCTCACAATTCTAAGCCAGAGTCTATCATTAAAAGAAATAAAATAGAAATTGAGGAGGAAGGATCTTGAAGCCAGGCATCTTTGGTAATTCAGTAAGACCTGTGACCAAGGAATACACATGGAATACAACAGGAACTATGAGAAACACTGCTTGATGGATGACAGGCTTGTGGTACCACTACAGAGGATTGGCATTTCCTATATCAATTAACAACCAAGACCACACTCCACAGGCACTACCATCAGGCAATCTGATCTAGATAATTCCTCAATTGAATTTTTCTTGCCAGATAAGTTTATAGTGTATCTAGTTGGCAATCAAAGCTACTCAGAATATACATTTTCTTGTGATGGACCTTCATAACTAATAAATTGGAGGACTTGGGAATAAAAGACATATTTGATTTAAGAATCTTGGTAAACATTGCCAAATACTTTGTGCAACATTATATAAAATTATACTGTGTGTATTTTTCATGAATTCTAAAATTGTGTCTTTCCAGAAAGAGAGAGAGAGAGAGAGAGAGAGAGAGAGATGTGTATGTGTATGAGTGTGTGCTCTATTTGGGATTGTACTTGGAGCCAAGCTTCATATTACCCCATACTTTTGGTAATTTTACTTATATATGATTTTTCTGGATTTGTAAAGTAGGTTAGTGCTTCTTCATGTTCAATTGTTTTCCCAGGAATTCCATCCCCCCCCCCCCCCGTTTGACCAGGGAACAGCTGTGGTGATTCACTCATGAATATTGTCAGTCATCTTGAATGTATCAATTCACTTAATGAATCACTCTTTTTGAGTGTGCCTATGCAGGAGTTTTAGAAGAAATTATCACCAAAATCAGGAAACTAAAGTAAAAAAGATCCACCCTCTCTCTTGCACAGGATAGACTATTAAGGGACTGGTAGGAACAAAAAGGCAGAATTGGTGCTCTCTGAATTTGGGATATCTACCTTCTCTTGCCCTTGAGCGCTGGAGCTCCAGGTCCTCAAGCTTTCAATGGATTTGAGCTGACTTACTACATTTTATATAACCCTTGCTGTGTTGGCTATAAGCATATCCTAAGACTTCTTTCTTCCCCATAATTAAGTTAGGCAAATCCTGTAATGGCTATGCTGTTGTGAATCAATTTGCATTCCATTTTTTTCTGTTTCTGTAGAGAGCTCTGACCTTGCAATATCCTGTCTGTTAAGTTCATATGTGACCATGCAAATTTTTCTTCCAATAAAATTAGTTGAAATTTTAACAACCAACTCTTTCTTCATTTGTGTACTGAGTCCACCATGACAGGCTGCTGTTAAAGAGAAAGCACTTCCTAGAAGAACCATAGGGAACATAGAGAGTGAGAAACAATTCTAACTTTATTGTTGAAACACAGTGTCTTCTTAGATCAACAGGTTATGGTGAATCATTTTCATGCTTAAATAAAAAGTAAGAACTACAATAACAAAACATAAGACTTTTGCTTGAAGGCCCAGAAAGAGCTGAAAGTCAAATTATCTGTGTTGGATGGAAAGTGACTCTTGATATATGATAGTGAAACAGCCAGGAAGATAATAATCCTTACAGTGTCATTAGATGAATTCTTGGTTGCTACCTGGTTATTTCTTTAAAAAACATAGATGAGTTTTAAATATTTCATATGACATGAAAGAAAAGGGTCTAGAGTTACTGGAAATATAGGACTGGGAATACTGTTCAGTTCTTATCTTCAATGAGGAAGACATAAAACTGAGAAAGCCTTGGAGTGGGAAAGAATGATTAAATTTGGAATCAAAGACCAAATCAGGATATTTGAAACAAATTGATCTGTCAGTGCCCAGTAATCTTAGTAGAATAAAGTAGAAATGTACTCCTCAGGACCTCTACCTGTTAAGTTTGCTAGTCATAATTGTGCTTCTGTATGTATGTATTCAAACACTGAACATATGGTGATTCCTGTTAGCACATGGAGCTAAGTGAATACAAATAAAGTGACTTCATTTTAGCATTCAACTATTAAACTTGCCTTCAGTCTGAGCTTTAAGACTTTAATAATACTAAATAATACTATACCATATAGCAAGTTGAGGGTGTTGAATGTAGATTATTTTATGATTACCTCATGTCTTTTTCAGTTTAGGAGGATGGAAGAGGAAGACTCTCTTAGAGTAATTAATGACCACATAGAACTGTGGGAGTAAGGAATTAGCTATAAGCTAGGACAACAATAACAAGCATCTGACAGGATACCAATGTTTCTGTGCCCTCTCCTCCTTTGTACTCCTTAATGGGATTTACATTTTGGGTGTGAACTTAGTCACCTTGTGTGCATATGGGAACAGGATGATAATTTGTCTTTAGTTCAAAAAGGGCCTTATTCAAACCCACTGACAGAATGCTAGAAGGAGGCTTTCTTCATAGACCTGATGTTTAAGTTCAATGTTGCACATAAATGATTGCTAGGTTTTCAGGCTTTCTGTATAATATATATGTGTGTGTGTGTGTGTATGTGTGTGTGTGTGTGCATTTATGTATATACATATATATGTGTGATTCTCCATGACAAATATTGTTGCATTATGTCATGTTTTGAACCACAGCATTATTTTATTTTGTCAGCAGATTTTTCATTCCAAGTCAGTGTAAGAGAGCAAAAGAAGTCAGTAGAGGAAGAGAGAAGAGGGAAGAGAGGTGAAAGGAAGTATAAGGAAGGGGAAAAAGTCTGATGCATTTTAGCTCAGATAAGTGGGCTTAAAAGATACACATTTCTTTTTTACAGATATACTTAAATATTTAATTCTTCAAGAAAACAGTGAAGGAATAAGAAAATGTACTTTTTCCTAGATCAAATACTCTATATGATGTATTATTTCCTCCTCTAATCGTAAATGCTTCCATCATTTTTCCATCAGTTATTCTATTGTTGATTTCTATTGATTTGTTCTTTAAATAGACAACATTTAACTGAACTAAAGCATACATATTTTATATCTGGTAAAGATACACATTTACACTATGCATGTCATTACTCTGGCTCTTCCAAATTACATTGGCCACTTTCATCCATTTACTTTACAAATTAATCTAGTAATTATTTTTGTCATGTTTCCTCCAAAATTCACCAGAGAATGATTTCTCAGGCAATTTCTAAGTTAATTGTGATAATTGATATCTTTAAATATTGAGTCATTGTGTCAAGAGAGATAGATGTCATCTTGCTAATTCATTTATTTTCTCAGTAGCTATCTAAAACTATTATTGTAGTTGGAATAACTTTGTCATTTTTATTGTATGAAGTATTTATATTTTTACATGGAACTTGACCAAGATTGTCTATTTTCTAAAACTTTTCAACTAGATCCTAGTTTCTTTGGGAAAGTGTATAATTTATAAAATAGATTGTCTTATAATAACTTCTAAAACTGATATATTATTTTACTTCATTAATTATGTCATTTCAATTTCGAAGTACAGAGTTGAAGTATAAATATCAGAAATTTTTGCCATGGCCTCTTATTCTTCATTTTTCCAAATCACAAGGTCTATGGTTTTCTTATTGAAAATTTATAAAGTAAGTAACTCTTTAACATCTTATACTTTGGCAATTTGTCAGTAATTGATTTGTCAATTGTAAGATTTGTCATTTAAAATGATTATATAATTAATTTACATTATCATCCAGTGAGACTTTAATTTTACATTTCCTAATATATTTGAGGTTCATGAATAAGCCTAACTTCTTATAATAGGCTAAATATACACCATTTACCAGTCTTTAGTTACCATGCCTTTCTTAGAGTGGTTTCTGTTAAAATGTGAGCTTTTAGAGAACTAAGATCCAACACTGTTTCTCTAGCTCTCCTCTATTTGTCCCCTGACTCAATAAACCTCATCCAATGTATTCTTCTCTCCTCCCCTTCTGTATCTCCTAACTCCCTCTCCACTCACTGGGCCCCCATCCCAACATGCTAAAGAGATCGTTTCCCTTACCTCTTCTGTGACAGAATTTCTATGAATCTCTCAGGATCCTCTTTGTATCCTGGTTTCTCTGGCAGCATAAATTATAGGCTGGTGATTCTTTGCTCTATGTCCAAAATCCATATATGATTGAGTACATACCATGTTCCCCTCTTTGTGACTGGATTACCTCAGTCAGTATGGTTTCTTCAAGTTCCATCCATTTGGTGATAAATTTCAAAATTCCATTGCTTTTTCCCGCTAAGTAGGAGTCCATTGTGTAAATGTACCACATTTTCTTTAACTATTCTTAAGTTGAGGGACATCTAAGTTGCTTCCAGGTTCTGGCTATTAAAATAATGCTGCTATGAACATTATTGAACAGATGTCCTTGTTGTATGAATATTTGTCTTTTTGGTTTGAAGTCTAACTTCTTAGATATTAGGATAGCTACATCTGCTTGCTTCTTGGTTCCGTTTAATTGGAAGATCATTTCCCAACCCTTTACCCTGAGGTAGTGTCAGTCTTTGAAACTTAGATGTGTTTCTTGTATGCAGCACAAGAATAGATTCTTTGTATCCATTCTGTTATCCTGTGTCTTTTTAAAGGCGAGTTAAGACCATTAATTTTTTTTTATTTTTAATGTATTTTATATAACCAAGTCCAATTAAATGAAAACAAAATTTATAGACAATATTTGGGAATTTGGGCGTTGTTCATTCCAAACTACTTCCTGCTGGTAAGGGGCACTGTCATGGGGGATTCGAAGAAGATTCAGAAATCGTGGCTGTAGTCTGTCAGGCTACTTTGTCCAGTTGTTTTGAATGTAGGATCAACTGGTTCTCTGTTTCAGGTGGTCTGGCTTGATCAAACCACATTAGTCTGGAAGGAATCTACAGCTTTTCATTTTCTGTGGAAACAAAAATAGAAATCCTTTCCCCCACTAACTTGTCCTTGAACTTAAATTTTGGAGTCAAAGCATTTTTTTTTAATTTAATTTATTATTTTACATGTCGATCCCAGTTCCCTATTCCTCCCTCCCTCCCTCTTTTCCTCCCTCCCTCCTTCCCTCCCTTTTACCCTCTCTGCCCTCTCACATGCACTATAACCACCCACCCCTCCCATCCCCCCCCACCGCAATTCCATATGTAGGGGAATGCCATCCAGTTGGGTTCATGTAGGTCTGACAGGTCATGTGAAGTAGGGACAAGGACTTCTCTCCTGTCTCTAGATTAAGGCAGTTATCCCTCCATGGGGGATGTGTTCACAAAGTCCTTTTGTACACCAGGGATGCATCCTGGCTCCACTGTCTGAGGTCCTTTAGACTGCTCAGTCCTTCTGGCTGAGACCCACATTCTTGGGGGCATGAGTCAGTCCCATGCTGGCTTCCCAGCTATCTGTCTGGTGGCCCCTTAGCTCCTCATTGTTCAGGTAAGCTGTCTTTATGTGTTTCTGCTGCCTGATCTTGTCCTCTCCATCTGCATGTGAGTTCTACTTCGACTCAGTGTTTATGTATGGGTTTTGCTCCTGTTTCCAACAGGCATTAGTTGAGGGCTCCAAGGATAAGTTAGTTATTGATCTCACTCTCCGGGAAGGGCATTTGTGGTAGCCTTTCCACCGAAGCTCAAATTGTTATTTGGCAGCAGTCTTGTAGATCTCTAGACCCTTCTTTGTGTTCAATTTTATAGTCAAATCAATATTGGCTCCCTCTTTTATGTTCTCTCTCTCTCTGTTTTTTCTCTCTCTCTTTCCTATCTTCTATTCCTAACCAGGCTCAATCTTCCTGGTCGCACATGATTTCCTTTCCTCCCCATCATTTTCTCTTACTTCTCTCTCCATTCTCTGCCTCCCCCCACTTCCCCTGAGCTCTGGGGGACTTGTCCCTTACCAGTTCAGTGAGGGACTTTATATGAATCTCTTAGAATACACCTTGTATCCTAGTTCCTCTGCTGGTGTGAATTATAGGCTGGTGATCCTTTGATCTATGTCTAAAATCCATATATGAATGAGTACATATTGTGTTCCTCTTTTTGTGACTGGGTTACCTCATTCAGGATGGTTTCTTCAAGTGCCATCCACTTGCCTGTGAATTTCAAGATACCATTATTTTTTTTTCTGCAGAGTAGTATTCCATTGAGTAGATGTGCCACATCTTCATTAACCATTCTTCAATTGAGGGGCATCTAGGTTGCTTCCAGGTTCTTGCTATTACAAATAGTGCTGCTATGAACATAGTTGAACAAATGTCTTTGTTGCATGGATGTGAATCCTTTGGGTATATGCCTAAGAGGGGGATTGCTGGGTCATGTGGTAAACTAATTCCCATTTTCCTGAGGAACCGCCATACTGATCTCCAAAATGGCTGTATAAGTTTGCACTCCCACCAGCAGTGGAGGACTGTTCCCCTTTCTCCACATCCTCTCCAACATGTGACATCTTTGGTGTTTCTACTTTAGCCATTCTGGCAGGAGTAAGATGGTATCTCAAAGTTGTTTTGATTTGCATTTCCCTGATAGCTAAGGATGTGGAGCATTTTCTTAAGTGTCTTTCAGCCTTTTTGATTTCCTCTATTGAGAATTCTTTCTTCAGTTCTGTACCCTATTTTTTTAATAGGGTTATTTGGTGTTGTGTTGACTAGTTTCTTGAGTTCTTTGTATATTTTGGAGATCAGCCCTTTGTCGTAATATAGGGTTGGTAAAAATCTTTTCCTAGTCTGTGGGCTGCTGTTTGGTCTTGTCCACTGTGTCCTTTGCCTTACAGAAGCTTCTAAGTTTGAAGAGGTCCCATTTATTAATTGTTTCTCTCAGTGCCTGTGCCCCTGGAGTTATGTTCTGGAAGCAGTCTCCTATACCAATTTGTTCAAGGGTACCTCCTACTTTCTCTTCTAAGAGGTTCAATGTGGCTGGATTGATGTTGAGGTCTTTGATCCATTTGGACTTGAGTTTTGTGCATGGCGACAGACATGGGTCTATCTGCAGTCTTCTACACACTGTCATCCCATTGTGCCAGCACCATTTGTTGAAGATGCTGTCCTTGCCCCATTATATAATTTTAGCTGTTTTGTCGAACATGAGGTGTTCATAGGTGTGTGGGTTAATATCAGGATTTTCAATTTGATTCCATTGGTGTACATATATATTTTTAGGCCAATACCAGGCTGTTTTCAGAACTATAGCTCTGTAGTAGAGCTTAAAGTCAGGAATGGTGATGCCTCCTGAAGTTCTTTTATTTTATAGGGTTGTTTTGGCTATCCTGGGTCTTTTGTTTTTCCATATAAAGTTGATTATTATCCTTTCAAAATCGGTGAAGAATTGTGGTAGGATTTTAATGGGGATTGCATTGAATCTGTAGATTGCTTTTGGCACGATTTCCATTTTTACTATGTTTATTATACCTATCCAAGAGCATGGGAGATCTTTCCATTTTCTGGTATCTTCTTTAATTTCTTTCTTTAGAGCCACAAAGTTCTTATTATATAGGTCTTTTACTTGTTTGGTAAGCATTACACCAAGATACTTTATGTTGTTGTGGCTATTGTAAAGGGTGATGTTTCTCTGATTTCTTTCTCTGCCTCTTTGTCGTCTGAAAAAAGTAGGGCTACTGATTTTTTTGTGTTTATCTTGTATCCTGCTAGTTTGCTGAAGGTATTTATCAGCTGTACCAGTTCGCTGGTAGAGTTTATTGGGTCGCTTATGTAAACTATCATATCATCTGTAAATAGAGACAGATTGACTTCTTCCTTTCCAATTTGGATCCCCTTGATCTCCTTTTGTTGTCTTATAGCATTAGCTAGAATATCTAGTACGATATTGAAGAGATATGGAGAGAGATGGCAGCCTTTTCTTGTTCCTGATTTTAGAGGAATTGACTTAAGTTTCTCTCCATTCAGTTTGATGTTGGCAGTTGGTTTGCTGTATATTGCTCTTATTATGTTTAGGTATGTTCCTGTTATCCCTGATCTCTCCAAGACCTTTATCATGAAAGGATTTTGAGTTTTGTTGAAGGCTTTTTCTGCATCTAGGGAGATAATCATATGGTTTTTCTTTTTCTGTTTGTTTATATGGTGGATCATGTTGATAGATTTTCATATGTTAAACCATCCCTGCATTCCAGGGATGAAGCCTACTTGGTCATCGTGGATGATTTCTCTGATGTATTCTTGAATTCGGTTTGCCAGCATTTTATTGAGTATTTTTGCATCGATGTTCATCAGGGATATTGGTCTGTAGTTTTCTTTCTTAGTTGTGTCTTTGTGAGGCTTGGGTACCAAGGTTATTGTGGCCTCATAAAAAGAGTTTGGCAATGAACCTTCTGTTTCCATCTTGTGGAACAGTTTGAGGAGTAGTGATATTAGTTTTTCCTTGAATTTATGGTCGAATTCTGCATAGAATCCATCTGGCCCTTGACTTTTTTTGTTTGGAAGGCTTTCGATGACTGCTTCTATTCCCTTGCAGGTTATAGGTCTATTTAAGTTGTTTGTCTTTTTCTTGATTTAATTTTGTGTCCCTTGTTACGTTCCCCTTTTCAATTATGATTTTGTTATTTTGCAAGTTCTCTCTCTGTTTTTTTTTTTTTTTTTTTTTTTTTTTTTTTTTGTTTTTTTTTTTTTTTTGTTAATTTGGATAAAGGTTTGTCTATCTTGTTGATTTTCTCAAAAAACCAACTCTTTGTTGCATTGATTTTTTGTATTGTTTTCCTGGTTTCTATTTTGTTGATTTCAGCCCTCAAGTTGATTATTTCCTGGTGTCTACTCCTATGGGGTGAATTCACTTTTCTCTGTTCTAAGGCTTTCAGTTGCGCTGTTAATTCTCTTATGTGACTATCCTCTGTTTTCTTCGTAGTGCAATGAACTTGCCTCGTAGCACTGCTCGTAGCACCTACTTCGAACTTTCTGGGGTGGCTCTGCAAATCCAGAACCCACCTATTCATGAAGGACAACCTTGAGCCTGCACTCACATGATCTTTGGGCCCCATCGTCTGCCCTCTGCCTGAGTTGAGTCTGGAACCAACCCAGGACGAATTCCTCCAACATCCTTTCCTCTGCATCTTGCTCTCCCCATTAACCTTGGCCTGAATGATTCAGTCCTGGAACTCTGGTCCATACACCACCCAGAGCCTGCCTTTCCCTTATCCTTGGCACTAATGGGCCCACTGACCAGGGTGAGCGTTTTTTCTTCCATTTCTTTAAGTGATAATCTCATGTCATCTATGAGGGCCTCTGTCATTTTCATGAAGTTATTTTTTTAAGTCATTCTCTTTTGCTTCATCTGCTTTGGTGTGCTCAGAACTAGTTTGTATAGAGTCATACTATTATGTGTTTTCTTATACTGCTGTCTTCCCATCCCTTCTTCCAGTGGGTGCAGGTGGAGTCTGTCTCTCTTTACTTTTCTCTCCCAGTGGGAGAAGTTCCAAGGAGATGGAGCAGTGAGTTACTTCCACATGGAGTCTAGTTCTAATTCACAGACTAAAGGCTCCCCAAAGATAACCACTCCTGATTCAACCAAACATTTAATTTATGGGCAGTTTTGGCAAAAAAAATTAGACTTTAAAGATTAGTAAATTATAGAACTTGAAAGAGAGGGAGGAAAGTTTTCTCATGTAGTTACAGCATAACCACAGGAGGTTAGATAAGAGTTGTAGCATAAGAAGAAAAGTCAAAGAAATGCAAAACTGACCTTAACACTAGAGGAATTATCCATGAGACAACACATAGGTGTGCCTTCAAGAAATAGGAGAAGGCAGGAAAACACATTGTCCCCAGCATCTAAGAAACACAGCACTGCCAATACCTTGATTTAACCCCAAGAGTCCTCTGTTTGTTTTGAAACCCACTGAACTATAATACACATGTAACATTGTTGAAATTTAACAGCAGAAAAGGAAATAAAACAATTACATAGGGTTTTGTTGTCTCAGAAATGTTGCATATCATTTCTTTTATTATTATCTTTTTTCTGTGACTGTTAAAACTCCAAGTACATATACATTGAGTCATATCTTTCTTACTCTATCTATACCCCATCAGCAATAACCCCTACTCTTTGGAGGTACTAATTCAGTTTTAGTAATGTTTAAAATTCTGATTGGCAACAATAGAATTTTCTTTATTCAGCAGTTATTGTTTTAAATTTTGTATGATTATATTAGGATCCTCTATTGTCGATAACACAAAAAATAAATGACCCAGAGACTAATACTTAGGTTCAAATCCAAGCTGTATATCTAAAAAGCAAAACAGCTGGCCACTAGCTCTTACCTATATCTTGGGCTGAAAGGGCTGACCCATGTATGAACTCTTCACAAAGTCTCAAACTGCTACATCTCCTCATCATGGCTGGAGAATGCCTCTCTGAGACCTTGCTTCTCTCCTATATACTTTTCTGATGTTGGGATTAAAGCTGTGGGCTATAACTCTCTTTTAGACTGATTCATTCTTGCGTAGATCTGAGTGGCCTTGGATTCACTCCTGAGTTTTAGTATTAAAGTTGTGTGCCACCATCTTCTAGCTTTTGGTTGCTAGGATTAATTGTGTGTGCCTGACTTCTATAATTTGTGGCTGGCTTTGCTTTCTGAATCCTAAGGCAAGCTTTAATAAATAATAAATAACACATCACAATTGTCTGTGAAAATTTTTTATTATCATTTGGAATCTCTAATATTACTAATTTCATATAGTAATGAATTCACTAGAGGCTAGATACGAATGCCCAAATGGTTCTCCTTCAGAAGTTATTGGAAACTTAATCAACTTGTCAGGGCTAGTGAAGTTATAGGTCTTGAAGAGAACCTACAACTACCACTTTAGTAAATCATCATAATCCTTAGTACATTCTAAATATTTGTTCAAAGAAGCACTGATAAGGGCAGTCCTTCTCCCAATCAAAGAAACTTCTTGCAAAATGTGGAGACCATGATAAAACTACAACCAATCAAAACACGCAATTGTAAGGCCAGTCTTAACCGATACATTTACAGTACAACTCTTACACCTAAGGTGCATTGTGAAGGAAGGGAAGGGAAGATTGTAAAAGCCAGAGACACAAAGAATTTGATGTAAGACTGCATAGCTAGGAACATCAGAAACTACAACCATAAAATCTCACCAACATGACTGACTAAACATGAAATAAGGACAATGCCAATAGACATGCTAACATAGATAGGGGTAAAGCTCCAGAGACCTCCATAGTTAAAGAAGTATAGGCAACTAAGGAATGTTGAGAGTAGAAGACATAGGCTTCCCCAGGAAAGAAGATACCAATTAGTTACCAAATCCAAAACGGCCCTGAAAATACGCATACAGGTAATATTATACAGACAGAGACAGTTATATTATACATTTAGAAACATGTGTACATAACTACAACTAACGAAAGAAAGAGGTCATGAATTTGAAAGAGAGCAAGGAGGGTACATGGGAAGGATGGAATGGAAAAAGGGTAGAGCGAAATCATGTAATTATATTAATCTCAAAATAAAGTCATCAATGTGGTAGGTTACCCATGTCATCCCAGTACTACAGAGGTTGAGGTAGGAGTAGTGCAATGGGTTGGAGAACATCTGAGGCTATATAGTGAGTTTTAGGCCAGAAGAGGCTATAGAATAAGAGATCTTGTCTCAGGAACAACAACAAATCTGTTTTTATGATTATATTTTTATTTAAATTTGAAACAAGCTTGTTTTACATGTCAATGCCAGTTGCCTCTCCCTGTTCCCGCGAACACCAACCTCCATCCCATCTCCTTTCTGATCCCAAAGGAGGGTGAAGCCTTCCATAGGGGATCCTCAAAGTCTGTCATATCATTTGGAGCAAGGCCTAAGCCCTCTGCCAAGTGTCTAGCCTGAGAGAATATTATGCTATGTGGGATAGGCTTCCAAAGTCCATTAATATATTAGGGATAAATACTGATCACCTACCAGAGGCCCCATAGACTTCCCAGTCCTCCTAACTAACACCCACATTCAGGGGGTCTGGGACAATCCTATGCTGGTTTACTGTTATCAGATTGGGGTCCATGTGCTCCATCTTGTTTAAATTAGTTATTTCTGTGGGTTTCTACAACCTGGCAATGACCCTTTGCTCATTACTCTCAGCAACAGGATCCCAGGAGTTTGTCTCAGTGTTTAGCTTTGGTGTCTGCTTCCGCTTCCATAAGCTACTGGATGGAGGCTCTAGGATAGCATATACTAGAGTAATCAATCTCATTATCAGGTATGGGCAATTAAGGTAGTCTCTCCACTATTACTTAAATAGCTAGTTGGGGTCATCCTTGTAGATCTAGATCATTGGACATTTCCCTAATGCCATATTTTTCTTTAAAACTATGATGGCTCCCTCTATTAAGGTATTATTTTTCTTACTGTCCTTATGCCCACTTTTCCCCTCCTCTTCTCCGTTCTCTTTCTTTAACTCCCTCTCCCCTCCCTCCATGCTCCCATTTTTGTCAGGAGCTCTAGTCCCTTTTCTCTTCAGACCATGTATGTCTCTCTTAGGGTCCTCCTTATTTTCTAGATTTTCTGGCAGTGCAGAATGTAGGCTGGTGATCCTTCGTTCTATGTATAAAATTCATATGTGTAAGTACATACCACATTAATGATTTTATGACTGGGTTACCGAACTCAAGATGGTGTCTTACAGTTCCACTATTTCCCCATGAGTTTCAGGGTTCCATTGTGCTTTCGGCTGAGTAGTACTGCATTATGTAAATGTACCACATTTTCTCCATCCATTCTTTAGTTGAAGGGCATTTAGGTTGCTTCCAGGTCTGGCTATTACAAATAATGCTGCTATGAACATTGTTGAACAGATGTTATTGTTGTATGAACATACATCTTTCAGTATAAGCCTAAGAGTGGAATTACTGGATCTTGTGGTGGACTGATTCCCATTTTCCTGTGGAACTGCCATCCTAATTTCTAAAGTGGCTGTAAAAGTTTGCATTCCCACCAGCAGTGGAGGAGTGTTCCTCTTTCTCCACATCCTCTCCAGCATAAGCTGTCATTTGTGTTTCTGATTTTAGCCATATGACAGGAGGAAGAGTTGTTTTGATTTGCATTCCCCTGATGGCTAATGATGTTGAGCACTTTCTTAAGTGTCTTTAAGCCATTTTGGATTTCTCTATTGAGAATTCTCTATTAAATTCTGTACCACACTTTTTTATTTATTTTATATAACCAAGTCCATTTAGAAAACAAACATTTATAGACATTATTTGGGAATTTGGGCATCATTCTTTCCAAACTTCTTCCTGCTGGGGTGCTATCATGGGGATTCTAAGAAGATGCAGAAATCCTGGCTGTAGTCTGTAAGGCTGCTTTGTCAAGCTGTTTTGAATGTAGTATCACCTGTGTACCACACTTTTTAATTGGATTATTTGGTGTTTTGGTCACTAGTTTCTTGAGTTCTTTGTATATTTTAGAGATCAGCCCACTTTCAGATGGGAGGTTGGTGAAAATCTTTCCCATTCTGTGAGCTGCCATTTGTTCTTTTTGACTGTGTCCTTTGCCTTACAGAAGCTTCTCAGTTTCAGGAGGTCCCATTTATTAGTTGCTGATCTCAGTGCCTGTACTAATGGTGTTATGTTCAGGAAGCAGTCTTCTGTACCAATTAGTTCAACGGTACCTCCCACTTTCTCTTCTAGGAGATTCAGTGTGGCTGGATGTATGTTGAGGTCTTTGATCCATTTGGACTTACGTTTTATTTATGGCAATAGATATGGATCTATCCGTAGTTTTCTATACACCAGAATCCAGTTGTGCCAGTTGTGTTGAAGATGCTTTTTTTCCCCATTGTATAATTTTAGCTTCTTTGTAAAAAAATAAAAAAAAAAAAATCAGGTGTTTCTAGGTATGTGGGTTAATGTCAAAGTTTTCAATTACATTCCATTGGTCTACCTGCCTATTTTTGTGCCAATAACAAGCTGTTTTCAGGACTATAGCTGTATATTAGAGCTTGAAGTCAGGAATGGTGAAGCTTCCTGAAGTTCCTTTATTGTATAGGGTTGTTTTGTCTATCCTGGCTCTTTTTTTTTCCATATAAAGTTGAGTGTTGCTCTTTCAAGGTCTGTGAAGACTTGTTCTGGGATTTTAATGGGGATTGCATTGAATCTGCAGATTACTTTTGGCAAGATTGCCATTTTTTACCATGTTTATCCTACCTATCCA
The DNA here is from genome assembly GCF_943737965.1 of Phodopus roborovskii. Classification (NCBI taxonomy): domain Eukaryota; kingdom Metazoa; phylum Chordata; class Mammalia; order Rodentia; family Cricetidae; genus Phodopus; species Phodopus roborovskii. Next base: position 1,670,836 of record NW_026126436.1, read on the forward strand.
AGAGCATGGGAGATTTTTTTTATTTTTGGTATCTTCTTTAATTTATTTCTTTAAAGAACCAAAATTCTTATTATATAGGCCTTTCACTTGTTTGGTTAGCATTCCCCCAAGATATTTTATGTTGTTTGTGGCTATTGTAAAGGGTGATGATTTTCTGCTCTCTTTCTCAGCCACCTTATCATCTGTATTTAATAGGACTACTGATTTTTCTTGTTGTTGTTAATCTTTTATTCCACTTTGCTGAAGGTGTTATATCAATTGCAGGAGTTCCCTGGTAGAGTCACTTATGTAAACTATCATATGATTTGCAAATAGTAAAATTTTGACTTCTTCCTTTCCCATTTACATCTACCCCTTGATCACCTTTTGTTTTCTTAATGCTCTAAGTTGTGTTTGGAGGGAATGTTCTATAAATGTCTGTTAAACCCGACTGGGTAAAAACTTCTGTTAGTCCCTTTGTTTCTTTGTTAAGTTTTTGTCTGGTGCCTGTCTAGTGTTGTGAGTGGGATTTTGAAATCTCCCACTATAATTGTATGAGGTTTTATGTGAGATTTGAGTTTTATTAATGTTTCTTTTATGAATGTGGGTGCCTTTGTATTTGGGGGCATAGATGTTCAGAACTGAGACTTCAAGTTAATAGATTTCTCCTATGATGAATAAGAAACAACCTTCTTCATCTCTTTTGATTGATTTTAGTTTAACTTCTAATTAGTTAGATATTAGGATTGCTAAACATGATTGTTTTTTGGTCCTTTGTTTGGAAAATCTTTTCCAAACTCTTAACTCTGAGGTAACTTCTGTATTTAAAGTTAAGGTGTGTTTCTTTTATGCAGCAGAAGGATGGATTCTGTCATCGTATCCAGTCTGTTAGCCTATGTCTTTTTATAGGTGATTCAAGATAATTAATATTGAGGGATGTTAATGATCCTTGGTTGTTAATTATTGTTTGCTTTGGATTTGTTGTTGCTGGTATTGTGTCTGGGTTTACCCCATATTTTTCTTTGGCTGTTGGTAAAGTGGGATTATTTATTGACTATGTGGTTGTAGTTATCTTCCTTCAGTGGGAGTTTTCCTTCTAGAACATTTTGTAGGGCTGGATTCCTTCAGTTGGTGTTTTCTTTCCAGAACTTTTTGTAGGGCTGGATTAGTTGATATGTATTGCTTAAATCTGTTTTTGCCATGCCATGGAATACCTTGTTTTCTCCATCTATAGTGATTGAAATATTTGCTGGGTGTAGTAGTCTGGGCGGGTATCCATGGTCTCTTACTGTTGGTATTGGTAGTATATCCATCCAGAATCTTCTGTCCTTCGGGGTTTCCATGGAGAAGTAGGTATAATTCTGACAGGTTTGTCTTTATATGTTACTTGGCCCTTTTTCTTTTGCTGCTCTTAATGTTCTTTCTTTATTCTGTACATTTGGTGTTTTTATTATTATGTGGTAAGGGGACTTTTTTGTGGTCCATTCTATTTGGTGTTCTGTAAGGTTTTTGTACTTTCATGGCAAGTCTTTCTTCTGGTTGGGAAAGTTTTCTTCTATGATTTTGTTGAATATATTTTCTGCACCTTTGAGTTGGGTTTCTTCATCTTCTTCTATACCTATTATTCTAATGTTTGACCTTTTCACTGTGTCCCATATTTCCTACATATTTTGTGTTAGGGTTTTTTTTGGACTTAAGGTTTTCTTTGGTTGATGAATCTATTTCTCCTAGTGTATCTTAAATGCCTGAGAATCTTAAATTCTCGTTTCCATCTCTTGTATTCTGTTGGCTATGCTTGCATCTGCAGTTTCTGATCATTTACCATTTTCACAGCTTTTCTATTTCCAGCATTCCCTCAGTTTGTTTGTTTTTGTCATTATTTCAGCTTTGAATCCTTGCACTGTTTGAATTCTTTCTTACAATTTTTGGTTTGTTATTTCCTCCATTGTTTTAAAGGATTTTCTCATTTCCTATTTTAGGGTCTTTATCATCTTTATGAAGTTGTTTTGAGAGTCATTCTCTTCTGTTTCATCTGTGATGGGAAGTTCAGATCTTGCTAGTGTTGAGTCCCTAGACTCTGGTGGCATCATTATGATCTTTCTGTTGTTGACTATGTTCTTATTCTGTTGCCTACCCATCCTTCTTCCAGTGCATACCGGTGTTGTATCTCCCTCTTCTAGTCTGTATGGGACCAAGGTTCTCTTCTGGTGGGTGCAAGTAAGTGCAATACTCAGATGGCTCTCCTCTTCCAGTGGGTGGTGATGGGACTAGATCACTGGTAGATTCTAGATGAGCTGGTCTGTTGGGATGGGTCATCCTGTGCACAATTCCCAGTCCTCAGGAATCTCAGAGTAGGGCACCAGAAGGTGGTTTCCTCCCATGGGTGGAGGCTGGACCAGGATGCTGGCAGACTTGGATGGGCTGGTCAGCTGAGACAAATTCTCCTATGAGTGCTCAGGCCCCTGGCCTCAGGAGGGCTGTGCAGGGACCTAGAAGGTAAGTTGGAAACAGGCCCAAGTTTAACCCTCCTGAAGCTGGAGGTGGGAGTAGGATGTGGACAGACTCTGGATGGGCTGGTTCTCTGAAAGGGGCTCCCCTGTGCAGTCCCCAGTCCCCAAGAGATTCTTTAAAAAGCATCTTGTGGACTATACTTTAAAACCCTTATATGCACAGATAACGGCTATACACATAATTTTTCAAGGGACCATAACCAGATTCAAACACAGTTTAACCAACTCAAAACTAAGTTCTGAGAGAGTCGAGTCAAGTGTCAATACATTTATTGGTGAACAGTTCCATACAACCAGAGATGTCTTGTGTGTGAGGAACCTGTCTCTCTCTCTCTCTCTCTCTCTCTAAACAGGGGCATCAAGATGTGAATGGCATGAGTAGGTCCTGGCTCTTTCAGAACTCTATCAGAGTATACTATGAGGTCACCCACATCACAGAGGTAATGTGATTGATGAGGAATCCTGTGCATGTTTTAATATAAATTACATTTCTCTTATTTTCTGAGTGTAATTGCTTCCATGTGTAGTTCTTTTTCATGCTAAATTTCATATTTCCTTGATGTGGTCACTTCTCACAAATTTAAATCAGTGGGATTCAAACAGGATTGCATTTCTTTCATCTAAATAATTTATCTTAAAAAAATGGATGTGATGAGGTGGCTTAGAAATCGAAAGCACTGGATACACAGAATCTGCTCTTGGCTTCCAGGAGGATGAAGGAAATTGCACAATAAATCAATTTTTATGGCTGCTATTGACTTGCTACATTTGCTGCTTTTAAAAATTAATAGCTGAAATAATGAACATTCAAAAAAGTCTCTCTAGTGTCAGTTTGATTAATTCCTTGATATGAAGTGCAGATGACAGATGCAATATTTGAAATTAGATTTCCCTGCAGTCTAGAGAAGATAGAGCTAGAGACAGCAGTGGTCAATATAGCCTTGTGTTTTTTTTTCCAGTGGTTTGTAATCAAGATCTCCTTTCATATACATACCCTATCCAGTAAGAGAAAGTTTAATTATTTGTATAAATATTATTGTAAATGCATGATAGTGTCTCCACAGTCCATGAGTCATCATTGTATATTAATATTGCATTAGAGTAAAACTGGTAATAAATTCTTGCTCTGAAGAAATTGTGCATAGAATTGTTAACACCAGGCTAAGCCACTGGATGAGTTTATTAAAGTTACTGAACTATGTAGTGGAAAAAATGGAGTTACTTAAACTCTATCTGTGGAATCTGCAACAAAACTGAGCTCATGGTTACAAAATACTGAAATGCCAGATGCTGAAATTCATGGTTTTACAGCAATGTGAAATCAATACACAGACTCATCTCTCTAGAAGCCATGAATATCTATTAGAATTAACTTTCAGGAAATCCATGAAATCCCATGAAAGCAAGTGATAGCATAAGGAAGATAGATTCAAAGCAAAAGAGAAAATTCCCCTAAGAATATAGAAACAGGAAAGCAAAATGTACAGTCCTTGTTGATGATTTGAAAGTGTCAGGCAAAGGGAAGAGACAAAGCAGCATGAAATTCTCATTTCAATTCTACAAAAAAAAGCATTTTCATTCAATTGTTATACATATACCAATGATTAACAGCCAGTGTTTGCCAACCCTGAATGTGCACTGAAGTTGCTGATTTATTGTGGGATATATTCTTGGAGAATCTGAGTGACTGACTATTCTCTTACACTTGGATTAGTATGCCATTCAGTCCACATAAACATGAAATAGAATGGAAGAGAAGGATGAGCACATAGGCTCTGGAGTCAGATGAGCCTGAACTGGCATTCCATCTCCAGAGAACAGTTAACATGTTGGAATTTCTTCATTTCTCAAAGGCCTTATCTAAAATATAAATAAGGTCTTCTCTCTATAGTTTTTGTGCAAGGATTAAGACATGCTTAATAGTCCTTATTTATATATGTTTAGTTTGGTTGGTATTTTGTGACAAAACTATTTCAAACCATCTATATTAATGTGTGAAGAATTCTAGGCATTAACACCACATTCAGTCATTCTATAAAAGCATTCTGAGAACTCAGAAAATATATTGTAGTCATTCTTAAATTTATTATATAGACATGATGATACAACCCAAAGGAAAAGAACACTTTCTGATGGAAGTGGACAGTTTCCTGTGTTTGAAATAGCCAGGTACTATCTACTGATGATGTTTTGGATACTTGTAGAGCCTTTCTAAGTTCTAACTGGTAGATGTAGAGACATCAAAGTGTGGCTGGAGCCCAAGCTTTCTGTTAGTGGATGTGAGAGGAGGGGAAGATGCTACCTCAGGCTCTGTTAGCAATGTTGACTGACTCTACAGTACATCCATACTGTCATGAAACTATGAGCCCAAGTGGGATCTTCCTCCCATGAGCTTTCTTCTACCAATTATTTACTTAGAGCTATAAGAAAAGTAATACAAGCTCATAGGGAAAAGTTCAAAAGAAATGATGGTGCCTTTTAGGAGTCCTTTCCCAGGAGAACTAGAAGGACAACATTTAATTCTCCAGGAAGACATGTGTTATGACATGTGAAAATTATTGGCAAGCAGAGACACTTCCCTGAGCTTAGAGTCAGAATTTTTATTAGAAGTTACTTCTGTGGGTGACATAGACTGGTCTTGCTTCAGCCTCCTGGGATATCAGATTGAAATAGCACAGCCAGGTGAACAAAACTGGCATATGCTGCTGTGCAAATCAATATCCTTCATAAAAATTAAACAAGTAGAACACACAGAGAAAGTTAAAAGAGGAGGCATAAAAGAAACAGCTTCTATGGTGTTAGAGACACCTGAAGTTGAAGATATGGGGATAGCCACATCACACTCAGAGAAAGTCCAAAGGTCTTAGAACTGGAGTAGCCAAGAGCAGAATTCTCAGTATAAGAATAAGGTTTGGCCTTCTTAGGGTTCTCCTTGTCACCTAACTTCTCTGGAACTTTGGATTTTAGTCTGGTTATCATTTGCTTTACATCTAATATTCACTTAAGAGTGAGTGAATAAATACCATGTTTGTCATTCTGAGTCTGTGTTACCTCTCTCAGGGTTTTGTTTGTTTGTTTGTTTGTTCTAGCATCATCCATTTTCCTGATAATTTCATGAGGTCATCATTATTTTTACTGGTGAGTAGTACTCCATTGTGTAAATGTATCACACGTTCCTTATCCATTCTTCAGTTGAGTGCCAACTAGGTTGTTTCCAGGTTCTGCCTATTACAAACAAAGGACATTGTTGAGCAAATATCTGTGTGGTATAACTGAGCATCCTTTGGGTAAACGCCCAAGAGTGGTACCACTGGGTATTGAGGTAGATTGAATCTCAATTTCCTTAGAAACTGCCATAATGATTTCCAAACTGGCTGTATAAGTTTGCATCCCACCAACAATGGAGGAGTGTTCCTCTGACTCCATATCCTCTCCATCATAAGTTATCCTCTGTATTTTTGATCTTAGCCATTCTGACAGGTGTAAGATGGTACTGAAGAGTCATTTTTATTTGTATTACTCAGATGATTAAGGATATTGAGCACTTCCTTAAATGTCTTTTGGCCATTTGAGATTCTTCTGGTGAGAATTCTCTGTTTAGCTCTATACCCCATTTTTCAATTGGATTATAGTTGTGAAGCTTGGATTCTCAGAGGGGACACTGGCAATAGAACTACAATACAAACCTGATACATGAGACCATTCCCTATGGTAGCAGGCCATATTCAGTCTTAATGCATGGGAGAGGGGTCTGGTCCTGCCCCAACATATTGTGCCAGACTATGTTGATTCCACATGGGATCCCTAACTTGTAAGGAGGAGTAGACTGGGGGTGGGCTTGGGGGAGGCAAAGGGAGGTTGGAGGACAGATGGGAGGAAGAACTGTGGTTGGAATGTAAAATGAAACAAACAAAATTATAAAACAAAAAGAATAAGCCATAAATACTGGGAGATGCTTATGGAGAACTTGAGGTCACAACACTAAAAAGCCTACAGTTAGATACCCAGGGTCAAGAGGGTTGGGAGAGGGATGAATTTCTCTCCTTTTTGTTTCCATCTTGAGTTCTAATCAACTACTCCACCAAGGGTAAATTTTCTCTACTCAGTCTATCAACTCACATGCCCAACCCTTCTGGAAACATCTGTCAGACATGCCGAAGAATAATGTTTGTCAGTAATCTAGGTGTTCCTTACTTTAGCCCAGAATATACCCAATGCTAACTATAATCACAAATCATATTGTTAATAGAAATTACCCAGAAGCCCATGGACCATGGTCTCCAAAGACATTTATTAGGTAGAATCATCCAATGACCAGTCACTGTGTATCACCTAGGAGCTAGTTTAGGGACAGTCACTCTTTCAGAATGCACAATTTACACCACACCTGATGACACACAAGTAATAAGAGTTTTACATGCAGCACCCACTCCTGCGCCATTGTTGTAAACACCTCTCTCTTTTTCTGTCTCTCTGTATCAGCTCACCCCAACTCCCGGGGCTCATGCTACAGTGAGGATATGATGGAAACATTATAATACAGGTCTCAATGGGAAGCACCAGGACACTAGACTATGGCTTATAAAAGAAATAAGGGTCTTGGTTCTAAAGGACCTTGCTTTTCTCATTCTGTGTTTTCACTCCCATCCATGAAGTGAATAAAACATGCCTACCACACCATAGGACCTAACTAACAGAGCTAACCACCTGTGGATTTGAAATTACAAAATTGCTTACAAAAATCAACCTTCCCTTCATTTTGGTTAGCCTAGATGGTGTCTCACAGTAACAGGCTACTGAATAACACACTCCATTTTGGAATAGAATTGCCAATTCTATTTGGCATAGAATTACTTTGGTAAAAGCACCATAGAACAGCATATCAGTGGTTACTTACTGTTTCTGCTCTATTGCCAAATTTATAGTTACATGTTGGGAACATTCTCTAATGCAGCAGTATAATTACAGCAGATTCAAAGTTAAACATTTTGAGGATATTTTTATCTTAATGAGATATATTTGTTTTCTAGAAAATTGTAAACATCCTGACGAATAGTAAGTAACAAGTGCTACAAAAGAGTATGTTTTACTACCCATATATGTTTAAATTAATGTAATTTCTTTACAGGAGTCAGTGGACACAACCATATCCAGTTGAAGAATTTGAAGAAAAACTGGAAAAACTGGAATTGATGTACTGTAGGCCTATGGGAAATACAGGTACAGCAGAGGTGAACCTGCATTTACTTGATGGATTAAGTGTACTAGGATGTAGGTCAGTGTTAAGATTAAAAAAAACAATCAGGTAATGTGAGCAAGCATTTATGGGGCATCTTACAGAGGCCAGGTACTGTTCCAAGTTCCTTCAGACATTGTATAGGTAGCATTTGTTCTCTATCTCAGATTTTCTCCTTGGGGAACATTTTCCATCTACCATATGCAATCTTTCTCTTTTATTTTCTCTGGAGCACAGTATTTCTGTGAGGGAAGTTACTAAGCCATGTTCATATTGTCCAAGGCATAGCCATTAGTCCCAAGTGTTATTGGAGTACATGTGATGTGACTACTTCACACTTCTCTAATGCAGCAACATACTGGATTTTGAAAGCAATGTACAAATATTAGCAATTTCCTATGATGATTTGACAATGACATATCTTAGCAATTCTGTAACAAAATTATGATCAAGACAATTTTACCTAACCAGTACAGCAGTTAAGTGCAGCTCTCATTTACAGCTGCCATTATAATTCTATAAGACAGCTCTGCTCTAGGTGAATGCTGAGGGCCTTGCCTTTCTACCATAAGCAATACATTTTGCTAAATAAAAGGGTGTTAGTCTCAGAAAGGGCTTGGACCTTTCAACCAGGGTAGACATGGGAAGAGGTGTATTAAAAGTATCCATTCTCGGGACAATGATGAAGTTTTGCATTAAAGGAAAGTGCATACTCAGAACACTGGAGCACAGCCTCCACTCAGCTTTTTCTTACTTTTATCTGTTTCTGCAGTTAATCTTCCTTGCCCATGGATGAGATCTCATATGACTCTCCAAGCTCTTCTTTTAAGAGAGAAAAAAATCTCATGTCAAATAATTAAGTATCATCCACATGTGTTATGAATGTAACTGTTCACATGTGTGCAAGTGTACACATGATCCTACTGTGTGCTTTCCTCTATTATCGCAATCTTATTTTGTTTGAGAAAGAGTTCTTCACTGAACCTGAAACTCACTGATTCATCTAGACTGCCTAATAAGGAACTCCAGAGATCCTCCTGTCTCTGCTTCAGAGCACTGGGGTTACAGAGGTGTGCTGTTGTACCTGAATGTCACGTGGCTGCAGGAGAAACGAACTATGGTCCTTGTGCTTGCTTGACAAATATTCGACTGACTGAGCCATCCACCCAGACTTACAAATTTTAACATTACAGTTGCGTCTATTATAACACCTCAGTTCTCTTTCACCAGCTGGAGTCTGCTCTATCTATGTGTCCTGTGACATGGAGAGACCACAGTCAATGATGTCTTTCTCTGCAATGTTATCTTAACCACTGCTATTAGGCCTTGCAAGAGGCACAGAATAGGAAGCCACCAAGACAATAAAATTCTAGATACTGCCTCACTAATATTATCTGGCATATTATGGATTTTCCATGGGCTGCTTGGAAAGCAGATAAACAGCCATACTTTCTCCCCAAGATTCTTCTAATGCCCTCCTAGTACAGACCCAGCTATGGCTTCTATGAGCTGTTTTCATAATTTTATGCTGCTTGCTCACTCACCTTGCTGGGGTGTGGGTTCAGAGTCCCAATTAAGATAGATACTAGTTGGCTTTATTTATATTCTAATTTATTCATATTATTTCCTCACCAAATCCTTCCATCATTATCATAAGGCATGCCTCAAATTTGAGAGACTCGCCCTTCAATGTTTTTAAGTGTCACAAAACACTAAACACATGTTCCTTGGCCTCTTAATTAGCTCCTTGAGCACTTGCAAAAGATCAATGCCACTGTTTTCCAATAACTCTTTACAAGAGAACTTAGACTTTCTCTATTAGGCAAAAACATACCACAAAATGATAACAAGTGGGTACCAGCATGAGCAGAGTTTAAATTAACAGTTAGCTTTCATCCAGGGGGAACATTCAAGGTCTTTGTTCCTTTATTTATATTAGCCCTTCATCTGAATCCACTCACAAAATATGAGGACATAGATGTATCAGCTCTCTTGAAAACCCAGTCTGCAAGTGGCTCACACAGCTGCCTTTCCTCTTCCAGTGGCAACAAAAACCTTTAGGAGAAGCTGAAGAAGGCATTCCATTTGTGTGGCAGCTATAACTTCTATGGAGAGAACAGATTTTATTTTACAATGGACAGTTACATTAGCTTTTTACACTGAGGAAAATAACCCAAAACATAAAATATTTATTATTGTACATGATTTCACAGATTTCAAGCTATGGTCTCTTAGCTCTGTTGCTTCTGGGCCTGCACAGTGAGGTAGGGCATCAGTGTGAGGGGTTTGTGCTTGGGCACAGTGGGGCCTCTCAAAATGAGTGTGAAATAGTGAAGCTGAGGGAGTGATCTTGGTCAAAGTTAGGCCCTGAAATATGTACGTAGTGACTAACCTCCTTCCTCCAACTACATTCTACCTTGAGAAGGCCAGTCAGTGTCCCAATAATAATATCAAATTATGCATTTATTAATGGGTTATCCCACTGATTACATCACAGCTTTCATGATCCTGTTATCACTCAACAAGTGGACCAAGTCTTCAATATTTGGAGATTTCAAGGTACAAGTCATATCCAAGTTATAATAGTGGTGTGTTACAATCTCCAGTATTTTTAATCTTTCCATGTGTTGTATGGTCAACAGGTGGGACTAGTAACTAACTGTATAATGATAAAGAATGTGCATGGAACCTGTTGTTTTCTCAACATATCAACAAATCAATAGAAGCTGAGACAATGTATGTCCTGCATAATTTCATACAACATGGAGTACATTCCATACCATACAATTTATATTGGATATTTCATTTATCCTTACGTTTTTGACATAGTATGAGGCTCATACAAGTTAACTTATTTTAACTTAATTAAAATAATCAATATAAAGAAAAGTTGAAATTTAGCTCCAATTTTTCTGACTCTTATAGATAACTGCCTCTAGTTATAATTGAAGGCATAGAAAAAGCCACTCTAGTTTTAAAAATTAAATTAACATTTGATAAGAAAATTATTTCTTCAAATTACTATTCACAGGATATATATTAAAATTATTGCAGAAAAAATACACAAAAGGGGAAGAATTATTCTGAAAATAATAATTTATATGTCAAATACTATATAAATAAGCATGATGAAAATTAACCACATCACATCCAACAGAGAAACATTTATAAATTCTGGAAGAAGAGAAACCATTATCTTAATGATTGTAACTGTTAAGTCAGTACTAGCCAGAGTATGTTCATCTACAGAATAGTTAGAAGGGCTAGGAAAACAGATCCTGGAATAGGGCTTGAGGATGCCTTCCTATTACATTTCTCAAGCAGCTACAGAAGAGCCAGGCCTCTTTCATATTCTGGACACAGGGAGTCAGGGAGTGACCACCACACCACTGATAAGGCAGCACACCATCCTACGATCTCTACACCAACAGAATGGATTCCCTGGCCCACAATACTGTTACTCATAGGTTTAGAGGGAGGGGTCCAGGACCTCAGCTATGAATTCTTCCAAGTACTTCCAGAAAGTCATTTATCAGCAGAATCAAGGAGAGGGTGGGTTCAAAGGTGTCCATATATCAATATCACCTCTCATGTTTTATCCAAGCCCAGATTTTAGCTTGAGAATTTCATAGAATATTGTTGGTCATCTTTATCTCCCTCTCCCAACTCCTCCAAGATCTACTCCCACTCCTCCTTCCACCCAACTGGATGTACTTTTCTGTTGTTGTTTTAGCCAATAAAGCCTAATTTATATTACTCAAGTATTCTTGGATGTGTGGCTTTCCACTGTAGCATGATTGACTTACAAAGGGCCGTAGTCTTAGAGACCCACACATCTTCCAGAAGAAAATGCCAATAGTTCCTTAGCTAGGAGTGAATGTGCTGCATGTCCAGACTCCCTCTCTATGGTGGGATTTGGTATGGCTTGGCCTTGCACGGGTCTTGCACACTTCCTCTGTGAGTTCATGTGTTCAGCTGCTTTGTTTTGTTCCTTGTAGTCATCCATAGCTTGAGCTATTGCATTCTTTCCTCTCCCTCTTCCATTGTGGTATGATGTAGATGTTATTCTCTGCACCTTGGCCAGTTGTAGGTCTTAACATTGATCACCATCTACTTTAAGTAGAAGCTTCTCTGATGAGGGTTGGGAACTGCATTAATATAAGAGTGTAATGATAAATCACTAGAAGTCAGTTTTAAAATATGTCCATTTATCAGAATAATAGATAGGAGACACTAGCATTGTTTTAGAGCTAAGAAATTTGTGCTCAGTAACGTTATATAATTTTTACCAATGAAAACATCAGCTATAATATAAATCAAGTTGTCTTAACTATTGTTCTTCAATATTCCCAATGTTCATATTAAGTCTTTGCATACTTAGTACTAGTCAACATTTTCAGTAACTGCTCACATGTTTTGTTTATGCCCATGTGCTTTGCCAGTCTTCCAAATGGGCAGAGTTACTTTAAACTGTTTCAGTGAGGAGAAAAAAGTGCTAGCCACACCATTAAATAAGCAGTGCTGGAGAGGGACCAGGAAAAGACTAGATCAATGATTACAGCAGACCTCGCAGACACTTTGGATTTCATCCCAGACCACGGCAGGAACACAAATATTTCAGGAAAGTGAGTCACAATGTTTTGGTTTCCTAGTGCATATTTGAGTTAAATGTGGAGCTGAAGAAAAAGTTCAGTACTTTTGACCAGAGCTTGGGTCTCAGCACCCAACTCCAGTGGCTCCCACTGCCTGGGACTGCAGTCTGGGTGAGCAGATGCCCTCTCCTGGACTGCACACACATGTGCGACCCATATATTTAAAAGGTTATGTCTGTTAAATGTTCCACAGCATTACACCTAACGAATATGCACATTTTCACTTCAAATACTTTACTGCTACAAAGTGCTAAATACCTTAAAAACTGGTCTAACAATGGTATGTGTAGACTTACCTAATAGAGTTCCCACAAACCTCATACTTGGTCTGAATGTACACCCTGGAATTTGAGTGTGAAGTAGGCCCTGTGTAAGAGTACCTCAAGAGTTAAGGTCTTTAAGAAAGTGAGTGGACTGGGGCAGGCAGTGGTGGCCCATGCTTTTAATCCCAGCACCTGGGTGGCAGAGGCAGGCAGATGGATCTTTGTGAGTTCAAGGCCGGCATGAACTACTGATGCCAGGATAGACTTCAAAGCTACACAGAGAAACCCTGTCTCGAAAAATCAAAATAAATAAATGAGTAGACTGACTAATAATAGCATTAATGATTCATCTCAAGAGAATGGGCTAGTTACCAACTCAGAAGGTAATCCTAAGAGGCTAGTGCTCATGCTCTGTCTTCTACTGTGTCTGCTTCCTCTCATTTTTCACTATGGTCTGACTTAGCAGGAGGCCCTTACCAGCTACAGTAAACTCCAGAACTATGAGCTAGATGGCCTTATTTAATTTAAAAGTTACCTAACCTCAGCAATTCTGTTACAGGTGTGGTTCTCAATTTTCCTAATGCTGTGAACATTAATACAGTTCCTTGTGTTGTGATGATCCCCAACCATAAAATTATTTTTCTACTTCATAAAAGTAGTTTTTATACTGTTATGAATTATGGTATAAATAAATACCTGATATGAAGGATAGGTGATATGCAATCCCAAGGGAGTTGTGACCCGCAGGTTGAGAACCACTGTGTTGTATAATGAGAAAATGGGCCAAGACAAGTAACACTGTTTAGAAGAATTTGCCAAACAGAAAAAGTTAGTAATAAGAAAGCTTATTTTATCATGATTTTGTATCCTTAGAGAGTTATAATAATAACTAGTCAAAACTGGTAGTCACTTCTAAAGCTGCAGAAATAACTATAGTTTTAAGAAAATATATGTTATGCTTTATAAAGCATTGTAAAAATGATTAGATTTGGGCTAGGTGAATAACTGTATCCTAAGTAGGCACAAGTCAGCTGACTTTAAGACTGCTTAGAAGAAATGCAGAGTAAAAGTCATAAATGTCAAGGACATAAACACATTAAAGCATTTTATAGTTTCAGATATATAGATGTGTAATTTTGGTAAAATTAAGGGTTTAATTTTTCCCTGTTTATATCTTGGCATTTTGACAACCATGCAATTAGAGGAACTATTTACCTGATACTGTTAATGTACTTGAATTCATTACCTTTGTGGTTTTTTACTCATTTATCTGAGAGATATTTATTAGTGGCTTTATGTGAGCTGTTGCTAAATCAGTCAAAATAATCCAGTATAAAGCACATGTAGATCTAATTACCAATTTACATTAAAGAAAGAATTTCCATGGACTCAGGTTTTACATACTTGGGTATGTATGTACAACAAGAAATGAGAAATGTATACCAGTATGTCAGTGTAAATTTTTATACCCATAAATACATTATCTTTTCACACTCAATATTCTAAAGGCTCTGCCCAGTTAGAGTGTTTTGATCATTTTTGATCTTTGTATTTTTTTCAGTATTAATACAAATTAAATTTCCATCTCAGCTAGTCCTTCTGTATAGAAACTTCAAGAATGCAAACCATAGGCTACATTCAACTCGTAAGTAGTACAGTTGAAGTAAATTCTATCACACATATAGTCATGATTTGTTGGTCAGCCTAGTATTGAACTCTTAGTTTGAAGTGACCCTTCATCTCCAGAGTATCCACACCCTCACCCAGTGAATCTGTATATTAGCTCATTTATCTTTTGCTTAGATAATTATCATGTCCAAAATAAGTTTGGGTAGGGAAGGTACCATGTCATTTTATACTTCACAATACATCATCAAAGGAGAAGCCATGGAATAATGCTGCTAATTGATTTGATTTCCTGAATTTCTCAGATACATTTCATATATAATCCTATACCTGCCTAAGGATGGAACTGTCCACAGTTGGCCAGTCCCTCCTACATCAATCAGTAATTTTAAAAAATGTCCCCAGACACACACACACACACACACACACACACACAGAGAGAGAGAGAGAGAGAGAGAGAGAGAGAGAGAGAGAGAGAGAGAGAACACAAACTCCTGGAGGTAATTCTAGGTCTAAGATTGTGTTGACAAAAGTACCACAAACAAATTAGTTTCAAGAAAATAATGTAAAATATTTACCATACTATTTCATTTTAAGTAATGAATAGCAGCAATTAATATTACTCTGTTTGGAATCTATCATTACTACTGATGGCAGAATAATTGACTTTTAATGTTAGTTTTTATTCATAATTATAGTGTCAGCAGGACAGTCAGACTTCAAGGGAAATGGAAAACTGCAGAATCAAAAGAGCTGTACAATAGGTCATAGGTATTGAAATCAGCATGGATTGAGGAACTCTCCTGAATGATAGACAACATCTGGTAGTTGAGCTCTGCAGTGTCAAATCAATTAGAGTTGCCCACTGTCAATAAAGGTCATGTTTGACTGGTCTTGTCATTCCCAGACCCAAAGAGTTCTAATGAGTTCATGATACTCACACCATGGCCTTCACAAACAGCCCATGCTTGTCATCTGATCACTTAGTCTTGGAAATAGAAGGTATTGTGTGGCTTGTCCGGTTGTGTGGACAAAATGCCAAGAACCCTTTGCTTCAGGTTGATGTTCTCATTATTGAATGTTCTTCCATATATTAACCTGTTTCCACTGTCATTACAGTATGTGAACTCATTGAGAACCCTCAAGACCAAAGCCTTTGTCTCCAGTGTCTAGAGGACAAATGTTTCTCTGGAACTTTGTGACCACAGTTGGCAGCAGGCAGTCACTGAGGCCCAAAACATCTGAAAAAGTGTCAAATGTATGTTTCAGTGATATGTTTTTCACTAGATGTCTAACTTGGTTGGTCTTCCAACTAAGAATAATATGAAATTACTGAATTGTATACTTTTAATCCTATTAGAGGAAAACAGTGGGCCCAAATGGTTGTGGATATACCCAGAGAATCTGGTTTTGATCAACTCATGCAAGACATCATTTGAAATGCCATGGATAGTGGCTCTGTCTGGAGGGCATTATCACTGTAGCCTGAAGGTCTCATCTGTGTGAACATAAGCATCTTCCCAAGCAATAATGAGGCTCAGTGCAAATCTCTTCAGGGCTGTGTCTGTTGCTCTATGCCTATGAACATCATAAGATTATCTGCAACACTGCTCCATTTCTGTTTCCAGCTCAGTTGATTCTGTTACACAGATGAGCATCTGAGTGATTTCTGAAACAATAAATATTATGGACTAAACTCTAAGAAGCTAACTTCAAATTATGTGAAACTTAGAAAAAAGGCAGTGCATGTTAATCATAAGTGTTAAATTCATCAGATATTTTTAAAGTTAAAACTCAGCTTAGTATTTTTGTATATAACAGCATCCCAGCAATATGAAGAATGAAAGTTTTCCATCCAGAGAGTATTGCAAGGCCTGCACAAACTGTGATTTCATCAATAGGGACATAATGAGCTTGCCCCAACCCTTACCAGCCACTGCATTATGGAGAGTTGGCTCCCACCCTTGATCTGTAGTGTCAGCAATGATGTGGATACTGGGTGCAGGAGGGTTGGCGTTGTTCCTAATGACTGCCACACAACTGGCAAGATGGATCTGCCCCTCATTATTTGACACACATAAGAGTAGACAGGGGTGTGGTATTTGGTGAGCTAGCTCCACCCCTCACCATGCCTGGAAAACTTGTTCAGATGGCATGAACATGACAGAGCTGGACCTGCTCTGCTAGGTCCTACGAATGATGGAAACCTAGACTAACCTAGTCAGCTACCACCCAGGCCTATATCCAGGACCTTGAGTTGTCCCACCCCAACATCTGACCCATCAATGAGCAGCTAGAGAAAGTGAAGGTTCCAGTCCTGAGGAACTGTAGTCACAGGATCTCCATGACTATGGGCAATGGCAGGATATCTAGGTGTAGACTAAGTGAGGAGCCAGTGTTTATGGTATAGGAAGAAGTCTATACTGTGTGTCACACAGCAGCTTCCAATGCCACCACAAAAAAATAATATGCGATGGAGAGTACAGAGAAACAGGACCAGATTGGTACATGTGTGGCAGAACTGGAGACATGACAGCTGTGAATGATAGGAGAAAGGGATACAGTTGATGGAGGAGCAGGTCATTGCCCAGAAAGGTCAGAAAGATGTGGTTTGCTTTTGTTTTAAATTTTATTTACTTATTTTTTATTTTCTTTTGGGGTAAGTAGGTTACAAGGGTGAAAACAGGATTTGGAAGAACCTGGAAATAAGTGGGATTACATGATGTGAAATTACCAAAGAATCAATAAAACAATTATGGTTAGAAGAAAAGAAAGCAAGTACCATTCTTGCAGAAGACCCTAGTTCAGTCCTTGTCACTTGGGTTGGTGGCTCACAACTGTCTGTAACTCTACCTCTGGGGGATCTTTTTCCTCTACTCTCTGTGGGCACCTGAATACATGTTTACCAACACCCTACATACAAATGAATTCTTAAAACTCAAATAACTCTTTATTAAGCCAAAGGAATGATGAGAGAAGTACACAAAACTGGATAGTACCTAGGCCTATGTTCTTCACTTATTTCCAGACTTATACCTTATTTGGACAGCCACAGCAGGAGGAGGGTAAATAAGCTGAACAAGTGGACTGAATAAGAGAACATATACCAGAAAATCAGCACAACCCTTATACAGTTCAGTTATGTAAGAAAAACAGAGGAACTCTACCAACAGATGCTCTTGGTTCTATGTTATGACAGTGCCTGAAGAAAAGAAGCTAACAATGAAACAATAACTGCATAATAAATACACATTAGACTTCATTTTGTAGTCACTGACAAATTATTTGAATACATACCAAAGGTAGCCTGTATGATAAGTAGACAGAAAATTGTTTTCAATTTGTGTCACTAATGGACATATTATCCCTGAATGGTTCTGGATAGACAAAATGAAGATTTAAGTAACTTACCAAAAGGCAGGTCAGAGTTCATTGGCCAAACCATCTTATGGCTGAAGTCAGGCCATGCTACCGCCCATTCCTGATATTAAACTTTTATCAGGATATGCTCTCAAAATAAACAAAAGAAATGCTCTCTAAACATTAATAGGCTAAATCTATAGTAAGTGTCTGGTTCCTTCAGCTGCAGTTAAGTTAACAAGGACTAACAGTTTTATTTAGATTGACTTTTCATTTTTAATCTAATGTCTGAATTCTCATAGGAAACTATTTCAAAATGTGTTAGACATTTTGAAACATTCCTTAGATGAGTTTTCTGACATTTCTCTAACTCACTGATACTTCTGACCCATTGCAATTAGACAAGGTTTTGGAACATGAAGGGACCCAGGGCCCACCTTCCAGATTGATTCACTCTGACATCATTTACATAATGGTAAGCAGGTTCTATGTATGTCAGATTTACTTCTCCTACCTGCAAAATGGGTGCGGCAACAGCTGCCTCATGAAGTGTGGTTAAGTAACTCTTTCAAGAACATATAAATCTCTGAGTGTTGTTAGCACACACCTTTAATCCCATCATTTGGAAAGCAGAGGCAGGCATCTCTCTGTGAATTTGAAGGCAGCCTGATCTACAGAGTGAGTTCTAGGATAGGCTCCAGAGCAATACAGAGAAACCCTGTCTTAAAAAAAAAAAAAAAAAAAAAAAAAAAAAACAGAACACATAAATCCTGCTGCATTATGTAAGGAAGTTGTATTTGGAAATACACCAGCATCATTCAGGCAGCAATTACTGTTCAAAAATGTACAAAGTCCAGGGATTTGGACTTTCTGTATGAAAAACTATTCATAATATCCATGTCTATCATGCACCACTCAAAAAAAGCAACTCTACTTCCTCCACTCCTTTACTTAGCCTGTGATAAAACACTTCTTAAAAATTCTATGCTAGCAATAGTAAATCAAAACGAAAAGGCAAATGAATGCAAAGTGCATTACGGTTTTAAGGGACAGATTATACACATGTGAAGTTCTCAACTGGTACAGTGTCTCCAAATAATCCTCTGCCCAGTCCTTGTTCCAACATCACAAGATGCTCTCAGCTAAGAACTGTTTCCATTACAGTACAAACATGTCCATGCTCCATGTGTATCCATCCTCCATATGAACTCTCCCCATACCCACATGTGTCCATCTTCTTCACATGCCCACTCTCCACATGTATTCAACCTTTACATGTGCCCATTTTCCTCACATGTATACTCTCCACATATGGCTTGCCTCCATGTGTTTATGCTCCACAGGGCCCCATCTTTCATATATCTCTCCTCTAAGTGTACCCATCTTCCAGATATGATCATCCTCCACCATACTACTCTTCCAATGGGTCGCTCTGCTGCATATCCTTTTCCAGTGTCTATTCTTCACTGTGCCAACCATCTCTTTAATGTCAATGAGTCCATCTTCCACAGGGAGCAACGGGGTCATGAGTTAATGTGTGGGATGCGACAGAACTGACTGACCACCATGTGAGGCTATTTGAAATTATTTCATCACATTTCATGGGCCAATCCTTGAAAGAAAAACACTCAATATGAACATAAATATGGCATAAGGGACAATTTTTACAACAGAATTCCTATAATTCAGATATCATAGTGGAAACAGAACTGGTCTTAACCCCATCTCTCTGCCTCTCTGCCTCTCTGCCTTCATTTTTCTCTTTCTCCCTCCTTTTATGTAAGAATAAATAAAATAAAATTAGCATACTTAGATACACATTTTTATTGGACATATCAGAGTCTAAGCAGGATGTGTAATAAAATTCCTTCTTTTCTGGTTGAAGTTACATTATACAATTATAGCAGGAATAACCTACCTTACCAAGATAAGAATCCAACTTCTTGATGTTAAATACTGGGACAAGAGCATGACCATAAGGAATTTCTTTGATGTTAAAATACTGGACACTTCCATTAAAGTCTCTCCCAGTTTAAATGGGAATAAATCATAATACACTAAGATACACAAGAAACCTCATGCCATTAAAGACAAGGTCACCTGAGGTGCAAATTTTCTATTTCTAGGCTCACTTCTGTTTCCATTCTACCACTGGCTTTTAGGATGGCATATAGGTTGCTATAATAGCAGAAAACTGACATACAAATGCATTTTACAAAATAAGTCAATGAAGAAAAACCCTCAATCACATAAAATTTTTGTCAAAAATACTCACTTGAATATTGCTTATGGCTGTTGCCAAATATCTGAATACCACAAACCACCCTAAGGATCTCCTACACAAACAGATAAGATGGTCACAGTCCCAAAAGGCATTCCCTTCACAGTATTCTTTGAGATGTGTTTTAGGTCATGCTTGTTTTACACATCAAAAAATGAGCTACTTAGGAACTCCTGAGAATTACCCAGCTCACTGTACTAGCAAAAGAACCAAGCCTTTATCATAGATATTGGAAGGCTGTCTTCTTTTTTAGGTTTTTAAATCATCCTGTCAACCATGGTGTGTAATATTCTATATTACACTGAATTATGCTCTAGCAGCATAATTCTGAATCTCATATGGAGTTCTTACTTTTATGGAAAATTTTTATCTAGTGTGAGTTATACATAAAAGATGGGGAAAACAAAGCATTATGAAAACAGTGCTGCTAGAAAAATATTATTAGTTGGTAAGGTAGAAGATAAGTGTGTAAATCCTAATCCAGGTAACTGAATAGGAAGGATTGCTACAGAGAGGTGTTAGATAAGCCTAGACCCCAAAAGCTGCAAAAGCCAGACCAGTCACTGCCTAAAATAAACAAGTCACTGCCTAAAATACAAGGCTTTGTCTCAGTCTCTACTTCTGAAAAAAAAAAAAAAAAAAAAAAAAAAAAAAAGGCAAGAGCACCATGGTCCAAGACCACAGGTGGTAATAGCTCCCCTGTCCAGAGATTGTATTAATTTTTAATGTCCTTTTAATGAGGGGTACAGCCTCTTTTCATTTTTGTATACCCTGCAATTAGAGGAGTGTTGGGTGTCCAGCGGAGCATAACAAAAGCTGCATAATCCAAGATAATTTATTCAGAGCACATTCTAATTAGTTAATGGATGCTCACAAACTATTCCAGAAGAGGACTATGCAGCCAATAGGAGAAATAGTCTAGTGGGTAGGAGCATGGAGTCTGGATTCAGACTACCTTAGAAAGCTGTTCTGATGCTCTGGAGATGTACACCTCAGGTCCGGGATACTCCTTTCCCGTGCCAGGCTTCTTCCTATTAAAGTGTGAATGGTAATAGCAGCAAGTGGTCAGTGCTTCCAAGATGCTAGAATAGGGTCTGATAAACACCCTGTGTATGTTTGATAAATCAGAATAAAGAGATGGAATTATATCAGTAGTAACGGGCACCAAAAACAAAATCTAAGACCCACTGACCTCATTAAAATAGATAGTATGGACACAGTATGGACACCTATCGAGTCTTCTTAATGATGCTAAATATAACCAAAATAGATATGAGCTGATTAGCCATCTATGTAATTAGTTTATACAAGAAAGGTACATGTTATACACATTTTGTTTGAAAACAAACTGGTGAATTCATTGTTTTAAATGAATCAATCAGAGCTGGAGAAATGGTCCTGCAGTCAAGAGTGCATATTTTTCTTGCACTTGTCCTGAGTTTGGGTTCCCAGAAGCTATAACTTCAGCTGCAGGGGATGGGATATCTCAGTCCTCCGAAGGCACCTGCATCTATGCATACCTGCTATGTTAGTTTTTGTCAAGTTGATGTAAGCAAACATCATCTGGGATGAGGGAGTCTCAATTGTGAGAATGCTTTTTATCAGATTGCCTATTAATAACTCTCTGGGGCATTTTCCTAACTAAGAATTGATATGGTAAGACCTAGCCAATTATGGGTGGTACCACCTCTGGAAAGGTAGCCTTGGGTGCTATAAGAAAGCAGACTTAGCAAGCCATGGGAAGCAAGCCAGTAAGCAGTGTTTCTCCATGGCCTCTGCTTGAATTCCTACCTCCTTGTTACTGCCTTCCTTGAGTTTCAGCCTTGGCATAACTTTATGACCAACTATGATCAGGACACATAAGCCAAATAATCCCTTTCCCTTCAACTATCTTTTGGTCATGGTGTTTTATCAGAGCAATGGAAACCTAAGACCTTCACACACAACCACACAATTAAAGTCAAAAGTAAATTAACCACCATTTTCCATTTCTTTTATTTACCATTTCAGAGAAGTTTATTGAGTGTTCACTATTTCTATTTGACATTTGTTCCTTATTACTAATCAATGCATAAGTTAATGTAATTGTTCTCAAGGGATTTATATGTGTTATGGAGTCTTGCTAAAAAATGATGTAGCAGATAACTCTCATTTTATTGATTCATATTCTGTGAAGCAGAGAAGTTAATCAAATTGCTCACAGTTACACAGTCTCTACAGTGGAAGTATGTAAGCAGTGATGGAAAGTCTGATCTCATCCTGACCCCTGACCAATCCTATTTCATGTTTCACGTCTGATTCTGCATTCAAAATAACAAGTTTTCTCAGCTTAAACTCCTAATAACCAAGGTTAGGATTTTAAAATTCTACTTCATATGATAATGAAGACGGTTAGTTTTGTAAGGTAGCTCTCAATGTGAACCATACTGTAAAATACAAACCTAGGTCAGATATGTAAACACAGCTTCCTTTTGCAATGGGCAATAATAGCTTGTAATCAAACTACAAGTAGTTAAGCAAATAAGTGTCTTGTTTACTGAAAGTTTAAATGCAAACTAACTCATTAATTTGGAAACTGTTTCCCTGGTTTTAACAACACCTAGTATCTTTGACCTGAATCTGTGCAAGCACAATGGCAGACTTTGGGCAAATCAAGGTTGAGTTTGTTCTGTGCATCAGCCCTCCATACAGTGGGCCCTCGGAACAGAGGAGAGGTAGAGGCCTGGTTCAAAGGTCTACAGAAAGAATATATATGAAAAGAAATCCCTGTTACCCTGATCCCTTTTTCTTAACTTTAAGGGTTAAAACATTCCTTTTTTAGTTGCACTGTGTTATCATTTATCAATTTAAGCATAACTCTTAGTCCTCAGAAGGCCACTCTCTTACTTACATCATTATAATTTGACACATCAGAGCAATGGGTTCATATCAGGTATAAAAATCAACATTAAAACGATAGTGCACCTGAAGACTGACACCAGCTAAAACACGGGAGTAACATTCAGCTGAAGTATTCTCTAATTATTTCCAAATTAAAAGCTGATAGTAAGTGAAAGAAATGTTTAGGCTTTTCTCCACGTGCTTTCATAACTTCCACTGCTTCCAAGGAGGCAATGACTTCAGTGTGCAAGAACTGTGTATAACCATCAAGAGCACAAGGGCATCAGTGTCTAAGAATTGCACAGGAGTATCACGAAGACTATGAAGTCAGTGTATAAGAAAAGTACAGAGTATCAGGACTTCTTTTCTTTATTGCATACTCATGGCTCCATATCAAGTTTAAGAAAAAATTTTATTTATGGTATTTCCAAACAAGAAAAACAAAAATAAAAAACAACTTTCATAATGCTAGAATGACAACAAGCTCACTAAAATCTAATAACAGGAAAAGAGCTGAGCCCAGCTTTGTCAGGAAGTGGCCTTGCTTTGCTGTTATGGAGTTGCAAGTACTCCAGATATGTATGACTAGTATATATGAATGGTAACTTTTAGTTACCAAGAAATTTTCTTGGCCATGGTAGCCAAGCATGTACCTATCAGGGGCACTTTCCTAGCTCAGTGTCTGCCTACTCCCTCAGAATGGCTGCATTGAAACAGGTGACACAGAAATGTGTCTAAGGAGAATTAATGACATAGCATCTCTTCTTGGCAGTTACAGTCATTGTACTATGAAGGACTGGCATATTCATTTTCATAGTTGTACACTCCTTAGAATAAAAGAGTTTAGAGTTTCCCACTTTGTACAGATAGTCTTTGTATATGCCTGAAGTTGTACCAAGTAACCTGTTTATGGAGCAAAGCATTGTTCTTTTCTTTGTAAACTGCTGTTTTTATCTATCAAAGCAGTTCTTACATTTTTATATAAAATAAGGTCACCGTTCTGTCCTTGCAAACTTGATTGACAAAAGCTTCTTTATGGGCCTTTGAACTCATAGTCAAGAAGCAAATCCCATTTGGTAGGAGGCACTGACATTTTGGTTATAGGGAGAAGAAAATGGCAGTAATTTCCCAGAAGCTGAGCAGATTATAAAAGATATGGACTATTTGACCCAGGTTGATACAACCCCCCTCTAAACCACAGATGGTTGGCAATATTCTGATAAGATGCCCCCATAAAAGAGAGTAAGTAGATCAAGTGTCCATCATTGTGAACTGGCACACCCAGGAACACTTCCTATTGCAATTGCCCATTTGATTCACACAGTCTGCAGGCCTCAGGCCAGGTAAAGGACCTGAGTGTGGGAGCTCTGAAACCATCAGCTCCAGTAAGTGCTTCATGACCGTGGTTTTCAGTTCCATGTACATACCACTGACTGTTCCAACTACATCTCACTCACCCTAGGTCCCACCTGGAGCCTCGACATTAAGCACGATTACAAACTGTCCCCACTTCATCACCACATCAAGCGTCATTAAGGAAAGACTACAGCACAGGCCAAAGATAGACATAAGCAATCCTCTTTAAAAGATGAGATGACCCACAGCAATGTGTTGACAACAGGCTGTTGCCATCCTTGCAACTGTCTAGGTAGAGCCTTCATTTTGTGTTTCTAGTCTCTTCAGAATGCAGCATTCTCAGTGCCCTCTGCTCTGTTGCAGCTCAGATGCCAGCACTGCCACTATAGATGAGAACAAACTTCAGTTACACACCACTGGGTTCAAATCCTCACACAATGCTACCATGTAGGGTAAAGAAGTAAGCAAGCAAGCTGAAAGCTATCTCCAGGACTCATTTCCAATAAATGCATTTCTTATGAAAATGAAATTAAACACAGACAATAAAATCTAGCACTTAAGAAATATAGTTTGCCCTCTATAGATATTGATGATAATAATTATATTACCAACTTATACTGATTGAACTCTTTGTGGTATAAATCATAGATATTATGAAACACAAAATGAGCCCAAGTTCAGACTGTTCAGGTGACATTAACAGCCTAGCCCTGGTGTGGAAGAGGTGAATACTCTCATTATAGAGTGTAAGCAGTACGGTTTTTTCTGCCCGCCGCCACTCTTGTCCTGCCACCGCACCTGCCCCAATTAACAAACAGAGACTCTGTTGGTCAGGTGCTAGTTTCTTATCAGCTAGCTCTTTAATTATTAACCCATTCCTATGTATTTCCACGTGGTCCTACCGAGAGCGGAAGAATGGCGGGTCTGTTCTCTCCAGGCTCTCCATCCTGACTCCTCCTCCCTACTTCCTATTTCCTCCTTGTCACCTAGTCCCGCCTATCTTCCTTTCCTATTGGCCAGCAGTGCTTTATTCATTAACCAGTATGAGAAACATATACAGAATGACATCTCCCATCATCAGAGCTGTTACTCCACTGTACATGGCACAGTAAATTTGTCTGGAATCTTTAAGTGACTGTCAGCATGGATACAGGAATTACATTCAAATGGCATTTAGAATCAAAGACCCTAGAAACAAGAACAGCACTTCAGATCACAAGAGAGGTTCCCTTAGAGTGTAGACTCCATCAAGCAAAGAGAGAGAGGACCCTGAGCAAATGCCTTCTTGGGGTCCAGAGGGGAAGGAATATCCATGACAAAGATGTGTGGAGCCTAACTGGCATAATAGAATCTCATCAGGTCATACTCAGGAGAAGCCCAAAAGGGAAACCTGAGACTGAGATCAGCCTTATAAAATGGGAATAAGTAGTTGCCTAGGAGTGATATTTTAGAATTCAGAAGATTTCAAATTTAAACAATTTGTAACCATTTTACTTCCTTTCTACCTAAGAACCACTAGAAAATATTAAAACAGATGGTGAGGAAATAAAGATATTGGGTATCAGTGCTCTTTATGGTTCTTACTACTAATACATACACCACTGTAGGAAGCCACAGCCCCAAGATGGTGCCTGGCTGGATGCCAGGTAGTCCTAGCTTAGCTGTAAACAAGCCTTATTTGGAAGTGCTTGATGGATCTTATAAGGATATTACTTTTAATGGAGGGTTCATGAGTTTTTCTGCATGTGGATTTGCACATATGAGTGCAGGTAACCAGGAGTCCATAAAGGAAAGATATCCCCTGGAGCAGAAGTTATGGATGCCTGTAAGCTACCTGATGGGGGGTGTTTGGAACACAATACAGGCCCTGTGCAATAGCAGTATTGAAACATCTCTCTAGCCCCAAATTAACAAGTTAATTTGTCTAGAATGAGGCTTAGTATCAGTGTGTGTGTGTGTGTGTGTGTGTGTGTGTGTGTGTGTGTATTTATATTACTTTCCAGGAAATTAACATGCAGCTAAGACTGAGAACTACTACTGTATCATGTCAGTATTATCAATCATCACAGAACAAAGTGTAAGATGTATTCATGAGGCAATAAGCAATAGTTCAGATGAAAGAGGCATGAAAGAGGGCTACAGATAAGTTATGGACAGAATAGTGGCTTAATATAGGTAGGAAAGGAATAGTCAAAACAACAGGTGTGATGGTTAATGTAATGATCATATTAATCAGACTGGGATACTCAGTTGCTTGGTCTTCAAAGGTGCTGTTTCTATGGGAGTATTTTTTGTCGGTGTTGGTGGTGGTTGCTTTGTTTTGTTGTTTTGATAAGAGTAGCATTTGAACTTACTGCCCTGCCTCATTTGGCTGTCCCTCATCTGTCAGCTGAAGGTCCCAATAAGAAGTTTCTGTCTCAGACAATGGTCTTTTCCTACCATTGAACTAACTTGAACTCTAAGGCTTTCTACTCTCTCTCATTAGGTTTGAACCATTGATTTTCCTAGATCTCATCTTCAGACCCTGAGACTTATACCCTGGTCATCTTGTTAGCTAGCTCCTCACCTCTGTCTCTTAAGTTTCTCTGAAGACAGGTGTAAAGTGTATCATATTGATAAATTATCACATGTTGTGTAAACTTGTTGAAAGCAGATTATGAGAGTGAGGATAGCCCTCCTTTTTCAAACTCCAATGTGTTTATTTCAAGTGTTTTTCAAAACACAATTTTCTGGAGCAGACTGGCCTTCTAAGTCTGATAGGGAGAAGGAAAAACAGCAAACAGTTTAAAAAATAAAAACACTCTGGTTCCCAAGAACAGCTTGAAGGTAAACTATTTCCAACAGCAGTAACTATTGTTTTCAACAATATAAAAATACTCACACTGGAATGGGAAGCCAGAGTTCCTCCACAGAGAGGACAAAGAATGGCTGACATCTGGGACTGTCAATGGAGGGCTATAGCTGACCTCCTCATGTTCCCTACTCAGTTTCTGCTGGATGATTATAAGTGTCAGTGCTGGTGATATTGTCAATCTTCTTCTGTTGTTCTTTACCTTGAAAACCTCATACAAGGGGATACTTTGCTCTGGTTAGTGTCCTATAGAGAACTTCAGCTGGCTTCCTTTACAGGGTTTCCATGGGTGATTTGTTCTACATATTTGCAAGCCCTTGATTTGCTGGTGTTTCTTTGGTTTGTTCTATCAGTTGTACCACTTTAGTCATAGCTGCTACACGCTTTAAGCAAACATTTTGACTGCATTTTCCTATGTATCTGCTGCTTCACCCTATCAGCTACTCACTATTCTTTTACTTCACTTTGATACATAAGTAATATATTCACTCAAATTTGAGATAATTTCTACTGTGTTCATTATCTGAACCATACAGAACAATCCTTAAGCAGTATGCTAATTAAGAAAATGTACAAATTATAGATAGACTCTTTTTTGTTTGTTTTTCAAGACAGGGTTTCCTTGTGTAGCTTTGGAGCTTATCCTGGCACTTGCTCTCTCAACCTGGCTGGCCTCAAACTCACAGAGATCTGCCTGCCTCTGCTTCCTGAGTGCTGTGAATAAAGGAGTGTACCAACACCACCTGGCCTATAGATAGGCTCTTAAAGGAGGCAGATGCTTATCTTACTTGTATAGAACTGAGTTGTCAAAAAAAAAAAAAAAATGGGATCATACCTATTTTAACTGTGTTTGCATTCAAAAGAAAACTTAAATAAAAGATGGAAACAATATTCATGGAAAATGATTCTGAGAAGTGTGGAGAGGAGCCAAGTTTTTGATTTTCACCTGGCACTATCAATAAAGTGAATTATTTTTAAATGAGGTACATATGTTGCACTTAAACTATTTTATTAAAACCGCATTTTCTAAAAGTGCTACCTAACTTTACATCTAAAGGTCATTTGGAAAAATCTATGATACGAAATAGGAAAAAAGATGTAAATTCATGCAAAATCTTTTATCAGCCCTTTTCATGGAAAGCAAAGGTCAGAGTTTAATCACCACCTTTCTCTTTGTTAGTCTCCAAGTTACTATGATATATAGTTATGCAATTAACCCGAACCAAGAAATACATACTATGACAATTTTGTAATATTTTCAACTCATTTTAGGAAAGATATTTAAATACTTGATAAGCAGCAACAGATTTCATTAGGTCAGCAGCTTTTCAAGAAAGCATTCAAAAGAAAATAAATGTTATTTTAATTGCCTGCTTGTCAATATATGATTCTGTTAGCTCCAGTAAAAAGAAGTTCACACATTTCTTGAGAATGGGCCATTTTACTCTGCTCACTCCTTCTTCTTGATGCTTACTACAGTCTAAAAATATTTCATGTTTCTCTGAGGAATTGTGCAATTTTTTATTGTGAGTCTTGGCATTGCATGTATTGCAGAATGCTTTCGAACTAGTGTACCATCAACTACATGGAGTCTCTTTTTATTTCCATTTTGTTTATTCTCTAGGTATTTGATCGATAGTAGCCATTTAAATTACATTGAACAACCAAAGTTATAAAAATCAAATGTAAAAGTGTACTCTGTTAATGTCACTACCAGGGTAAACCCCTACTCTATAGCAGCTCCAACTCCACACGTTGAAGTTATTGATCTCACAAATTTGTTTCTTAAACACTTTTTAATTAAAATGTTATTATGAAGAATTGTAAATAAAAGTATCACATACTGAAATGTACCAAACCAAACGCAAGGTCTATACATCTCAATATACTTGTATAGAGTCAAAATAGCCATCCTGAAGATGTTGGGCTTCCATAGGCAGTAGCCAATTTGCAATAACTAATTCATATTTCAAGGGCATAGATCCTAGTCTGATTTAGTTTTAAATATTTATGCCTCTTGGCAATTACTTTTGCTGTTAATAATGGTAACCTGTATCTGTACTAGATTATTACAAAGTTTTCATAAATACTTTCACATACTTCACAAACACAATAAATTGGCAGTGTTTTTCTGTTGATAAAACTGCAACATTGTCGATAATTCTACACTTCTACATGAGGATAACAGGGACTTCTGGGCAGTTTTTCTGCCATTTTCAAAACATACTGTTTGCCTCTTTCCTTATTGCCTTAAAAAGAACCATGTTTGGCAGCCCTAGTACATATAACGTTGGTAATTTAACAACATGAAGGCCATACTGCTGGTCCTCACGCAGCATCTATAGTGACAGAGTGTGTTCTTGCAGGTGTTCCACCTCATGAAGATTTAGAAACACACAGTTACCATTTGTATAGAACATTCTAATTTCCTAGACTAAATGTAAGCTGTCCTGCCTTACATCAATTAGAAATCCATTTTGGTGTAACAAATAATAGTTGTTGACTACTGACAATGAAAAAATCACTTAGGTGACACGTATGTATGTGAGATTGTTTGCAGATTGCCCTGACTCTCCTGGGTCCTTACCCTGAAAGTTGAAGCATCTCAAGGTTGGCTACATGAGTATAAATAAACCTTAAAATTTAATGATTCTGCTGCAGTGTTTGTGAACACCAAATCTTTTATTTGCAGAATGTAGAATTCAGATTCTTAGAAACATCAATGACCAGAGGCTGACAGTCCGAGAGAATGACAGTTTTTTTTTTTTTTTTTTTTTTTTTTGTATTAAAATAACTCAAAGAAGATTCACAGTACAAGAACTGGCTGCTTTGTCTACTCCATGAGAAGATAACAGAGATACAGAGGGGATACTTACCTGGATAACAGGGTAGGTAAAGAAGCAAGAATGCACAGTAATTTGTGACATAAGAGGACTCATCTTCCTCATCCTCCTTCTTAGTCTTGAGTGCTTAGGATGGTGGAGTGTGCACAATGAATCTCAGATCCTAGAGAATACATCACTTTCTTCCCAGAGACCCTTGGTGAGAAGTTACACAGTAAGATCTACCAGGGAGGACTGATCATCAGAAGCTTATGAATGGTTTCCTACAAGAAGATAACAACCCTTAGTTATACCAACAGCAGAGAAAATAACTCAGGTCATCAGGGAAGACTGTGTGTGTGTGTGTGTGTGTGTGTGTATGTATGTGATGCTCTATAACAATTATTAGGTAATGATCATCCTTAAAATAAGGTGTAAGGGTAATTTTAAAAAAACTCTATTGTCAGAAGTTTTCTGAGTTAATAGCTGAGTGGTAAATCAGTTTAGAGGTTTTTCAGGGGTAACAGCCTCACTGTCCTCTTGCATCCTGCTTTTCTTCCATGAGCTTATGTAGCAACCTCGACACTTACCTTGGAGGACTCCTGAGGGGGAATTCTACTTAGCAACCTCCAGCAGACTATTTCTCTTGCTTGTAGTCCTCTACCACAAATGATCATGTAATTATTCTCTCTCACCTCTCACAATATTTACTCAGATCACTCTAGTTAATTCAGCAGCTGACCCACCTATCTGTCACTGGTGCATCCCTTATCCCACTCTGCTTTTCTGTTTTCAATACTACTCATTATCTTCTGAATGCTATGTAATTTGCCTGTTCATTGTGTCTACAGGTTATATTATGCTACCCACTCTGAACAAAAACTCCAGATGGACTGAATACTCCTCTGTTTAAATTGTTGATAAACTCCAAGTACCTGGGGCATCACTTTGTACTTCATGAAGGCTTCCAGTAAATGCATGCTGAAAAAAATAATGCCAGTGTCCCATTCTAGCTGCAAATGATGCTTCCATGCTCTTCCATCTTCAGCACAGATCCTTCGATCAAAGAACCAGAGTTTAGTGTCCCAGCTCCCAACTTGATTTGAGGACCCTGCTGGACCGCAGGCCACTCTGCTGCCAGAACTCCAAGTAAGTAAGCTGCCTTCCCACAAACCCCTCCACTCTTTCAGCCCCTTCACACCCTATCCCCAATGCCCTCTACTCCTCATTGCTGTGTCCCAGACCCCAAGTCAGGTAGATAACCCCTGCTTGATGAGAGGTCATGTCAGCTGCCAAAATTCTAGCCCATAACTCATGTGGAGACACCATGCTCTATAACAGAACACACTGGCAAGTGTAAAAAGGAGTTATTAATTGGGCTAAATAATAAAAATCCTGAGAGATCAGAGAAAAGAAGGAACAAGCTAAAGCTATCTTTACCTCCTTGATATCTCAGCAAACAAGACAGCATGTTCCTGTTTCTTCCCACTTACATCCTTTCTCTACACAGCCATCTCACTTCCTGTCTGTGCCTAGCCATCTCACTTCCTGTTTCTGCCTAGACATCTCATTTCCTGTATGTCTGTACAGATCTCCAAATCTCTATGGGTAGTCAGTTCCAAGCTTCCATTCTATGATCTTCAGACAGGGTTTATTTATAACAAGCAAGGTATTACCACACATATCCCTTTTTTGTTTAAAAATAAAGTTTATAATTAATATAATGAAAAATATACAATAAGTGTAATAAGTACATACAATATATACAGGCAATAGATACATGAATAATGTCTAATCTGTTAGCATTTGACAAATTCTGAGAAAATACTCCATTCTCTATTCTTTCTTGATGAGTTCAAAGTCTTGTATCTAATTTACATCCTATCCTAATTTGCATTATCAAATTATCTTTTAATCTCCTTCAAACCTATTACACTTACCACATCTTTAGTGAGTTTCTTTACTGAGTCTGGTAAATAAAGAAAACTATTCACTATGCTATCTAGTCTTCAGTTCCCTCAGAAACCCAAGGAGGAAATAGTATTAACTAAGTAAGCAGGAAGTGAAAGCAAGCAACTTCCAAAAAATGTGAGAAATGCCAGAAACTACTGGCTGCCTAGACAGTCACCCAAGGTTGCTTTGCAACACTGGGGAATGGATCTTCAACATATAGGCCTAGCATATCTGACAGACATTTCTGTGAAACAGTATATTCTGCAGAACTGGACCATCTTGTCTTGAAAAAGTTTGCAGTTACTCTTTTTGGTGACTTGTATAGTTAAATACAGATTATAGATAGTAACCTATAATAGTCAAAACTTATCTTAGTTAGATTTTTCAGATATACAGAATTATATTTCAAGAGGATAGTTATTCTTCAAAACCTTTAAAATCTACACATTATGGCATTTGAAATGGTTTATTATGGGTTTTCATGAGATGCAATTGCACCTTGGCAACACCAATTATGTCTGAGAGGAAGATGAGCATCAAAGAAACTCATTATGGAGTTTGCCTTCAATGTGGCAAAACTGGCCTACTGGGCAAGGAACTGCCCTTATGTCAACTGCTGACAGTAAGCACACTGTCCAAACTGTATAAGCAGGTTACAAAGGAAATTGATTGCTGAACTTGCAAAGAGACAGGATGGTAGTTCAGGGTTCCTACTTTCCAGAAGAAAGCAACTAATGAACTTTGCCAATACAAGACAAAACAGATCTTTAAATTGTCTACTTAATGAAGTAGAAAGTATGTTAGACACTATGGCATATGGGCTGAATATGGATGACCCAAAGTTACAGACAAATGTTGGGTGACTGTCCAGGCACTGAGATATCTCTGCTGTCAATTCTGGAGTTTATACCCTTTTGGGGTCTTTGATGGAGTTGAAGATAGCTATGGTTATGGTTTTCCTTAGACATGATAAAATATAAGTTACATATAAAACTTTAGACTAACAAATATAGGATAGATGAAAGAATATTTTCTTTAAATTATTCTAAATGTTAATGTCAACTATAGTTCTAGCTTGATAACTGTTTTGTCATATATAATTTTACTATGCTAAAGTTAAAACCTTCCTTTTGATTTAAACAGAAAAGAGGAGATGATGGAGATGTCCTTTTGTATGGTGTGAATTTGTTTCTCTTATTGATTGATGAATAAAGCTGTTTGGCCAAGGATTTAGGCAGGATTTAGCCAGGTAGAAAATCCAAACAGGGATAGAGAAGGGTAATAGGCAGAATAAAGAAAAGACCATGCAGCTGCTGAAGAAGCAAGAAACCCAAACATCACCAGTAATCCAACACCATGTACCAATGTACAGATTGAAAGAAATGTGTTAATAATTAAGAGAGAGCTAGACAATAAGAAGCCTGAGTCATCAGCCAAACAGTTTATAATTAATGTAAGCCATATGTTTATTTAGGACTAGAAGCCTGTAGGACAAAGGGGAATAGAAACTTCCAATCATAGCCCAGAAAATCAGAGGGGAAATAGAAAACAAGGAACTAAACAACCACCCAACAAAGACAAATGCAAAAATCAGCACCTAGACTTACAATCATTCCAACCCTAGAAGCCTAGATGCCAAAATTAGAACATAATTAGCTAGCATCAGGCCAATATAGAACTACCATTGCCCAGTTATCCTACTGTAGCATGTCCTGAAACTTCAAACACAGCTGAAACACAAGAAATTGGACTTTAAAACCAACTCATAAAGATTACAGAATCCATTAAAGAGGAAATAAATGAATCCCTTAAAGAAATCAAGGGCAGAGCCCACTGCTAGGGGTGAGCGATTTGGCCAGAGCTTGGGGGCAAACACCCTGTCCATCTCCTTGGATCTTCCTGGGTCAGATTTGAGCATACTGGACATGCCTATCCATGTGGGACCACCTTAAGATTGCACTCACCTGGTCTTTGTGCCCCATTACCTTCCTTCTTCCTGTGGTGAGTATGGGACCAGTCCAGGCCAAACCTCCCCACATCCTTCCTGGGAACTCACTGAGTTAGCTCCATATCTCGCTCCTCTCTATAACCTTGTCGTGAATGGTACTCAGGTCCATATACCACCTAGAGCCTGCCTTCCCCTCATCCTTGGCCCTCCTGGACCTACTGCTCAGAATAAGCCTTTAGTAAGACTATAGATCCAACAAGTTCGACATCTCCTTGAAACATCTTGGGTTGGCTCTGAGCATACGGACCCACCTATAAATGCAAGACCATCTTGAGGCTGCAATGACCTGATTTTTAGGCCCCACTGCCTGACCTCTGACTGAGTATGTGAGACCATCAGGAGCCTTGCTTCACCACATCATTGGCCCTGCTGTGGACTCTGCATGAGAGACCTCCAAGAGAGCTTGGATCATCCAAAGTTATAGACATTGAACTCCTGACCCAACTACACTCAAGAGGAGAGCATGGCAGAAAGATAGAGAGACTCCACCTGCACCCACTGGAAGAGGCAATGGAAAGACAGCAACACAAGAAAACACCCAGCAATAGAAAGACCAGTATGACACCACCAGAATCTAGGGACTCTACACCAATAGCCTTGAACACACCAAAGTAAATGAAGCAGAAGAGAACTTAATAAATAACTTCATAAAAATGATAGAGAAAGTCAAAGATGACATGAGAAAATCTCTTAAAGAAATGGAAGGGGAAAAAATGGCAAAAAGATGGAAAAATAGAGGGAAAGACCAAGCCCCCCCCCAAAAAAATGCAAGAAATGAACAGATCTCTTGAAGAAAGAAAAGAAAGCCAAGAAGAAACAATCAAAGAGATGAAGGAAACAATTCAAACAATTCAAAGACCTGAAAACTGAAACAGAGAAAATAAAGAAAACACAAACTGGGTAAATGCTAGAAGTGCAAAAAAACCAAACAAACAAACAAACAAAAACTGGGTAAACAATCAGGACTGCAAAGCTTAAACAATAGAAAACAAGAGATCAGAGATAGAAAAGAGAATCTCAAGAACTGAAGATAAACTAGAGGAAATAGAATAATCAACCAAAGAAAATCTTAAATCCAACAGATCCTTAACACAAAATATCCAGGAAATGTGGAACACCATAAATGACCAAACCTAAGAATAATAGGCATAGAAGAAGGTAGAGAAACCAAGCACAAAATTACAGAAAACATATTCAACAAAATCATTGAAGAAAACTTTCCCAATCTGAAGAAGGACATACCTATGAAAGTACAAGTAGCATACCGAACACCAAATAGACTGGACCAAGAAAAAAGTTCCCTGACCACATAATAATCGAAACATCAAACATACAGAATAAAGAAAGGATACTAAGAGCAGCAAAGAAGAAGGCCAAGTAACATATGAAGGCAGACCTATCAAAATTACACCTGATTTCTCCATGGAAATGCTCAGGGCCAGAAGGTCCTAGATACATATTCTACAAATACTAAGAGACCACAAATGCCAGCCCAGGCTACTATACCCAGCAAAACTCTCAATCACTATAGATGGAGAAAACAAGACATTCAATGAGATAGCAAGATTTTCACAATATATATCCATAAATCCAGCCCTACAGAAAGTTCCAGAAGGAAAACTTCAACCCAAGGAATTTAAGTACACTTACACTTTACCTCCCACCCCCCAAAAGCAAGGCAAATATACTCACAATACCACCAACAACAACAAATCTAAATCAAACAAAAATTAACAATCAATTGTCCTTAATTTCCCTCAACATTAAAGGTCTCTTCTATAAAAAAGACACAGGCTAACGAAGACAGAATCTATGCTACTGCTGCATACAAGAAACATATCTAACTTTAAAAGACAGACATTACCTCAGGGTAAATGGTTGGGGGAAAGAACTTTGAATCAAATGAACCCAAAAAGCAAGCAGGTATAGTTATCCTAATATCTAACAAGTTAGATTTCAAATCAAAATCAATCAAAATAGATGAATAAGATCATTTCATACTCATCACAGAAGAAATCCATCAGTACAAAGTCTCAGTTCTGAACATGTATGCCCCAAATACAAAGGCACCCACATTCGTAAAAGAAATGCTACTAAAACTCAAAGCTCACTAAAACCTCACAAACTCATAGTGGGAGACTTCAACACCCCACTCTCACCACTAGACAGTACAACCAGACAGAAATTTAACCAAAAAAGCAAAAGAACTAACAGAAGTTATGTCTCAATTGGGGCTAACAGACATCTATAGAACATTCCACCCAAACACAAAAGAGTATACCTTCTTCTCAGCTCCACATTGAACCTTTTCTAAATTGACCACATAACAAACTTCAACAGATACAAAAAAAAAAATTGAGATACCTCCCTGTATCTTTTCAGACTGCCATTGGAATTCAACTACAACACAAATTGTATACCCTACAACCTCATGGAAACTGAT
This sequence comes from Phodopus roborovskii, assembly GCF_943737965.1. NCBI lineage: Eukaryota > Metazoa > Chordata > Mammalia > Rodentia > Cricetidae > Phodopus > Phodopus roborovskii. The sequence continues at coordinate 1,707,056 of NW_026126436.1, forward strand.
CAATGCACAATTGTACCATTCCTGGGTAAAGGAATAAATAAAGAAAGAATTAAAGATTTCTTATAATTCATAAATAATGAAGACACAACACACCCAAACTTGTGAGGCACTTTGAAAGCAGTGCTATGAGGAAAGTTTATTGTACTAAGTGCCCATGTGAAGAAAACGGAGTATAGTAACATTAGAGAACAAAGAGCACAATGGAAAGGTCTGAACAAAAAGAAACAAACTCACGTGGGAGGAGTAGACTCCAGGAAATAATCAAATTGAAGGCTGAAATCAATAAAGTAGAAACTAGGAAAACAATACAAAGAATCAATATAACAAAGAGTTGGTTCTTTGAGGAAATCAGCAAACTAACCAAAAAGCAAAGAGAGAACATGCAAATCAGCAAAATCATGAATGAAAAGGGGGACATAATAACTGACACTGAGGAAATCCAGAGACTTTCCAGGTCTAACTTTGAAAGCCTGTACTCCACAAAATTCAAATATTCAAAAAAAAAAAAACTGGACAAATTTCTGAATAGGTATCACTTACCAAAATTAAATCAGGAACAGATAAGCAATTTAAATAGACCTATAACCGCAAATGAAATAGAAGCGGTCCTTAAAAGCCTTCTCCCCCCCAAAAAAATCCCCAGGGCCAGATGGTTTCAGTGCAGGATTCTACCAGATATTCAAATAGGAGAGCTAATACCAATATTCTGTTTCACACAATACAAGCAGAAGATTCATTACCAAACTATTTTAACAAGGCTTGGTACCCAAGCCACACAAAGACACAACTAAGAAAGAGAATTACAGATCAATATTCCTCAAGAACATTGATGCAAAAATGCTCAGTAGAATCCTGGCAAATTGAATCCCAGAACACATCAGAGAAATCATTCACCATGACCAAGTAGGCTTCATCCCACGAATACAGGGATGGCTCAACATACGAAAATCTGTCAATGTGATCTACCAAAAAAAAAAAAAAAAAAAAAAAAAAAAAACCTGAAAAGTAAAAATCATATGATAATCTCCATAGATGCTGCAAAAGCCTTTGACAAAATCCAACACTCTTTCATGATAAAAGTTTTGGAGAGATCAGGAATACCAGGAATATAGCTAATCATAATGAAAGCAATATACACTAAACAAACAGCCAACATCAAACTAAATATAGAGAAGCTTAAGGCAATTCCTCTAAAATCAGAAACAAGACAAGGCTGTCCATTCTCTCCATATCTCTTCAATATTGTATTTTAAGTTCTAGCTAAAGCAATTGGACAACAAAAAGAGATCAAGGGGATACAAATTGGGAAGAAAGAAGTCAAATTTTCACATGATATGATAGTTTACATAGGTGACCCAAAAAACTCTACCAAGGAACTTCTAGTGCTGATAAACACTTTCAGTAAATTGGCAGGAAACAAGATTGAAAAAAAAAATCAGTTGCCCTACTATATGCAGATGATAAAGGGGCTGAGAAAGAAATCAGAGAAAGATCAACCTTTACAATAGCCAAAAACAACAGAAAATCTCTTGGGGTAATGCTAACCAAACAAGAAAAAGACCTGTATAGCAAGAACTTTACATCTTTAAAGAAAGAAATTAAAGAAAATGTCAGAAAATGGAAAGATCTCCCGTTCTCTTGGATAGATAGGATAAACATAGTAAAAATGACAATCTTGCCTAAAGCAATCCACACATTCAATTCAATCCCCATCAAAATCCCAGCACAATTCTTCACAGACCTTAAAAGAACTATACTCAATTTTCTATGGAAAAAAAAATGACCCATGATAGCCAAAACAACCATGTACAATAAAGGAACTTCAGGAGGCATCATGATGCCTGACTTCAAGCTCTACTACAGAGCTAGAGTCCTGAAAACAGCTAGGTATTGGCACAAAAACCAACAGGTAGACCAATGGACTCTAATGGAAAACCCTGATATTAACCCACACAGCTATGAACAACTGATTTTTTACAAAGAAGCTAAAATTATAAAATGGAAGGATGAAAGCATCTTCAACAAATGGTGCTGGCATAACTGGATGATGGTCTGTAGAGAACTGAAGACATGCTCTCCAGTATAAACTGTCATAGGTGTTTCCAAATTTAGAGCCAGAACCTGGAAGCAATCTAGATGCCCCTCAACTGAAGAATGGAATACTACTCAGCACAAAGAAACAACGGAATTCTGAAATTTGCAGGGAAATGGATGGAACTAGAAGAACCCATCCTGAGTGTGGTAACCCAGTCACAAAAAGAAGAATATGGTATATACTCATTCATACATGGATTTTAAACATAGAGCAAAGGATCACCAGCCTACAATTCACATAGAAGCTAAGAAATAAGGATTACCCTAAGAGAGACATACATTTCCTGAGTACACTAAGAGCATGAGAGGGGCAGTGAGTGAAGAGTTAGGAGAAAAATAAGGGAAGAAGAGGAGGGAATGAGGGAGCATATAAAATAATCCAATTAAAATAGGGTTGATCTAAACAGAATTCACAACAGAGGAATCTCAAAAGGCTGAGAAACACTTAGAGAAATGTTCAATAGCCTTAGACATCAGGGAAATACGAATCAAAACTACTTTGAGATTCCATCTTACACGTGTCAGATTGGCTAACATCAAACACATAAGTAGTAATTCATGCTGGAAAGGATATGGTACAGGAAGAACATTTCTCCACTGCTGGTTGGAGTGTAAACTTTTACAACCATTATGGAAATTGATATGGCAGTTATTAAAAAAAATCGGAATTGATTTTCCTCAAGACCCAGCTCTACCACTGTTGGGGCTCTATCTATACCCAAAGGATTTTCTATTTTGTCATAATGACATTTTGCTCAACTATGTTCATTACAGCTTTGCTCATAAGAGGCAGCAACTAGAAACAACCTAGATGCCCCTAACAGATGAATGGATAATGAAACTATGGTGCATTTAAACAAAGGAATATTACTCAGCTGTTAAGAAAATGACATCATGAGATTTGTAGGCAAATAGATGGAATTAGAAAAAAAAAAAAGCATCCGGAATGTGATAATCCACACCCAGTGGATATTAGCTGATTGCTAAGTAAGTGGTAAACATGCTATAATCCAAAAAGGCTAAAAAGCAAACAGGTGTCTAAGAGTGATGCATGCATCTCCCTGGGAAGGGATTTAGAATAGATTTTGTGAGTGGACTGTGGGCGGGAAAGAATGGGAACAGGAGGGAATAGATGGAGGTGAGGGATAGAAGGACAGAGGATGGAGAAAGACAGCTGGAATTGGAGGAAATTTGGGGGGACAATGAGGAAACAGTACAATAGAAACTCCCAGGATTCTATGAGGTTGATACTAACATGAACTCCTATCAATGGAGGGTACAGAGCCTGAACTGGCCATCTTCTGGAACCAAGTAACTTCCATTTGTAGTACTGGAACACCAAACCTTCAACCTATAATCTGTCTGCCTACAAGATGTGCTCAAGCAATGGAAGCACAGAACTTGTGGGAGTGGCCAAACAATGACTCATCTTATTCAAGGCCCATACCATGAGAGGGGTCTATGCCCAACCCTGTCTGGATGGTCAAGAACTGGAGGACAGGTAGCCCAGAAGCCTAGGATAGAAACAAAAAAAAAAAAAAAAAAGAAATAAAATCAATGTAATGATTCCTAATGATATTCTGTTATATTCCAAGATTGGTGCCTAGCCCAATCATCACCAGACAGGCTTCCTTCAGCCCTGGTAAGAGCAGATGTAGAGACTGACAGTCAAACACTAGGTAGAGAAGAGAGCCCAAACTGGATTACAAGCCCTTCATTTTGGAATGCGAGAACCCCAAGGAAGTGGAGAAGAATTGTAAGAGCCAGAGGAGTGGAAGACACCTGGAGAACATGGCCCACAGAAGCAACTTAAGCAGGGCTCATAGAGAGTGAAAGGGCAACCATGGACCCTGCATGAGTCTGTTCTGGGTCCTTTGCATGTATGTTATTGGTGTTATCTTGGTGTTCTTGTCGGACAACTAACAATGGGAGTGGAGATGTCTCTGACTCTTTTGCCTACTCTTGAGACCCTCTTCCTCCTACTCATTTGCCTCACCCAGCCTTGATATTTGGGTTTATGCCTAGTTGGTATTCCTTGCTGGCTTGCTCTTTTCTGAAGAGGTATAGATCTGGGGGGGGAGAAGAAAGGTGGGATTGGGGCTGGGAGGAGAAGAGGGAGAAGAAACTGTGGTCAGGATGTATTCTATGAAACAAGAATAAATAAAAGAAAATTAAAATAAACTTTAAAAAAAAGGAATCATGATTTCTTTCCTTTTGTTATAGGGATCCAAAGAGCTGATGTTGCAGCAAACTTCCACTTCCCACAACCTGAGCTTTTACTTCAGAATGCTTTCTCTATGAATCTCTATAGCCTCACTCTATCTCATGTTTATCTTTAGGACATGCTCTATTACATCTTTTCTACCAACTGGAAATTAGCACAATGACCCAGGACTCTTAGGTTCAGCCTGTCTTCAGCTCTATCCTACTTTTTTCTTTCTTTCTTTCTTTCTTTCTTTCTTTCTTTCTTTCTTTCTTTCTTTTTTTATTCTCACACCTTTTAAAACTCTCACATACTTTGTTCTCAACCCACTCATTTTATCCTACATGACCATTTGTCCCCTCCCCCTTTGGTTCTCAGGAAGGTACCTGAAACACACAGGGCTGAGCTGCTAGGTTCATAGCTATCACCTTATCTCACTATCTCCAGGAACTTTCCAATCAATTTGCATTCTTGAACATTGTAGAGGAAATTATGTTCAAGGCTAGCAGAGTTTGCCTTTTAACCTTAGAAACATAATTACAGTAAAGCAAATGTATTCAAATCCTAGTAAAACAAGCTAAAAATACCAATGCTTAATCTATTATTGAAGAAAAATTCTTCACCTTAAAATTCCACACCCATTTTTTAAAAATTTCTGTAGCCAGGGAAGATGGTGTAGTTTTTCTGCAAATCTGAATTTTAATCATTTAGACACTTAAACTTATTCCACATTTCAACTTTTCTCAGTAATCCCAATTGTGACTGTATTCTCTCTCCTATCCAGTTATCCAGTAGGATTTGGAAGCTTCTTCACTTCCTTGACACCCACACTACAAGTCATTCATGTTTACTTTAATTTTGAAACTACTCCTCACCAACATCCAGAGCAGAAAAATAATGTTTTCTTTTCTCAAGAGAAAGCAATGCATCCGATGCCTGCTTTAAGGAATTTTTTCCTCCTTTTTTCATTCAAAGATGTTCTGCAATTCCAATAATACAATAACAATAAACAATGAAACTACAATAGTACCAGGAAGGTACTCTACCCGGCAGAATTTTTTATAGATGTGATAAATGATATAAATCAGGGCACATGTGTGTGTAATTGTATCCATACATCCATTTATACATAGACATGCTTTGAGAGCAAAAGGCAAGACAGCACTAGTTTGCCCTATTCACCAAAGCATGATTATTTGCATGTTATCTACACTGAAATTTTTTCAAACATAAATGAGTTGGACGAAGAAAAAAGCCAGGTTTTGGAGATGTGATTTGTTTTTGAGACAGGATAATTGTGCTTGCTAGCCTAGTAAATCTCTGTCTTAGTTGAGTCACCAGCAAGTCCTGACAGGACAGCCTGAATAGCTGGATTCAGGCAGTGTAAATGATAAGAAAGACATCTGAGCAAGAAACTATTACATTCAAAGCTTTGTGAAAACTAACATGGCAGTATGCTGGCTCAAACATACAATCAAGCCTTGAGCTTCCACAAAACACAATTTCTTGGTTGTTACTTGACTATTTTTCATACTGATAGATGTTTTGCCCTTGGGGTGCACTGCTTTGCACATAAAGAATGACTCTGCTTTGTTCCCATTAGTTTGAAAGACAAGACAGTGACACTGTGCTGAACAGAGTCCAGTGCACACACTGTTTTCAGAACAAACCTGCTTTCAAAAGGCATATTCTGATGATAAAGTAGCAGGGATGATATTTTTTGGTGTTTGAATTTGTGATCCCTGCAGTATGAGGGGAGAGACATCCAACGTGTTCCCTGAATAACAACTAGGCATTGGAAAGCAATGACATTCTAATCGCTGCTTCAAATGTCAGTGCAGGGATGCTGTGGGGAGCAGCCCCAGTATATAAGCTAAAGGCTTTCCTGTAAAACCATGAGGGAGCAATTAATGGGAAGCTGTTACTAACCTTCATGCATTCCATTGCTCAAGTGTCTAGAGAGAAGGCTAATTATAGTTCTAACCTTTCCCAATGGGCCATGAATGACTCTCCAAATATAAGATGTTGTGCAAGAAAAACTATGATGAAGTCTCAGAACTGATCTGTAATTGAGCTCCCTAAAACAGTACACCCAGAGTAGAACTATATACCATGTACATAACCTGATTTTCACCAACTTTTCATTAAAATAAAACTATTAAATGTGGTGAAAAGATATATCATATAAAACATGTAATAGAATGCATACATCTTCATACAAACATAACTGAAGTTCTAGTATTGGAGTATTACAGGATATAGTCCCTAAAAACAGACCTATTGCAGAGAAAGTAGGGTTGAGGGGAGAGCTAGAATGAACATGGAATATGACCCCTCACTATTTAGCAATATGAATAAAGGAAGGATGACAAGGCTTTACATTTCACAAATTAAACAACTTAAAAATGTTTCTAAAAGAATAAATTAAAGGAGAGTACCACATTAAGGCACACAATGTATGTTCACTTGTTGCCACTTCAAGGTAAAGTCTGTCTTGGAGTATAGGAACTTGCAGATATGTAAAGTGAAGAGATCCAGCTCATTTAAAATGATACTTGGAGTCTTTGCATGAAGCAACTATATTAGGGAAATTGACAGAGTTATTGCCTTCAAAAAATGTAGAATGTATATAGATTTTAATGGTGCACGGTGATATAGTAAATCCTGTATATGTGTCATAAATCAAAGAACTGTGAAGGAAGCCCTACCATCCAGAGAAGAGCTCCAGGGAGCAGAGGCTTCAGGTATTCTACAGGGGCTGCCATCTGGATACTCAGTGAGGAAAAGTCCATTTTCAGTGAACTCCTTAGTTGTTATTTTCCTTGACTACAAGGAGGAATTACTAATTCCACGTGTCATTCAAAGAAAGACCTGTAGGCCTTCCCATAGCCTAGAAAGCACTATGTAATCGGCAAGGCATGCTTAACCCCAACTTTCCTTTTTTTCTCTCCTGGGACTCAGCTTCCTTTCAGCTTACCTTTTACTTTTCTTTCACCTCAGTGACCTCATCTAGGAACTTTCTAAAAACTCAGACAGCACACAGCCTAGGACCTTAACACAGGTTCTTCACACTGCCTTACCCACCCTTTCAGTCTAGCACAGTCTTATTGTTTGCTCCATAGCCAGTCTATTTAAGCACACTGCCAGCTATCACTACCCTCTGCTCTGTCCTCTCTTGCCATGGCTCCAGTAATTTCTAATATACATATGTAATATATTTTAATCATGGCTTATTGTATATTTGCTATGATACAAGCTTTACACAGATTGGGATTCTTGATTGATCACTAATGTATCTGACAATCATGGAATGATTAATGGCTTTGGACAGAAGTACAGGAAATACTGATGGAATTGGATGTTTGGAAGAAAAGTTATCAATAAATATATTTTAAATTGTATGTCTACCTTACTGCTACTCATAATTAGGTCTCTCAATTTATAAAACAGTATGCATATTATAGAATCAGGAGCACCATTTTTTGTTGTTGTTTTATTTATTTTTTTCATTTTATATACCAACACCAATTCCCTTCCCTCCTCTTCTCCCACCTTCCACCTCTCCCCCCCTTCCCACTCACTCCTTATCCACTCCTGTGAGGGGGTAAGACCTTCCTTGGGGAGTTCATAAAGTCTGGCCTACCAAGTTGAGGCAGGACCAAACCTCTCCCCTATGTATCGAGGTTGAACAACGTATCCCATCATAGGAAATGGGCTCCAAAAAGCCAGTTTATTATCCTTGTGCACTGCCACCCCCCCAACACACAAAAACCACAGATCAAGCCACATAACTGTCACACACATTCAGTTTGTCTAGTTAGGTCCTATGCAGGTTTCCCAGCTGTCAATCCATAGTCCCTGAGCTTCTATTAGCTCAAGTCAGCTATCTTTGGTTTTTCTCCATTATTTTCTTCAAGACCCCTGTTCATATGATCCCACCAACCTCTCTTCAGGACCTCAACATAGTGCTTGGTTGTGGGTCACTGCATCTTTTTCCATCAGTTACAAGATATTGGTTCCATGATGACAATTAGGGTAGTTTTTGGCTGTGGGTCACTGCATCTTTTTCCATCAGTTACAAGATATTGGTTCCATGATGACAATTAGGGTAGTTTCTAATCTGATTAAAGGGAAGGACCATTCAGGTACCCTGTCCACTATTGCTAGGAGTCTTAGCTGGGGTCATTCTTGTGGATTCCTGGAAATTCTCTACCACCAAGCTTCTCACTAACCCCATAATGGCTTCCTCTATCAAGATATCTCTTTCCTTGCTGTCACCCTGTATCCCTCCCCCAACTCAATCTTCTTGATTCCTTGTACTCCAATCCCCCCATCCTTTCCCTTCTACCACCACTTAGTTTACCCAGGAGATCTTAACTATTTTACTTTCCTGGGGCCCTCCATGTGTGTGCCTGTTAGGGTCATGTTTTTTCCTAGCTTCTCTGCAAAAACACAAATGTCTAAAGCACATTTAAGGAATTTCTCAACAACCTTATCCATCAGGGAAATGTAAATCAAAATGATTCTGACATACCATTCTATACCTATCAGAATGTTAAGATCAAAAACAATGATGACAATTTATGCTGGAGAGGATGTTGTGTAAGTGGAACACTCTTCTATTGCTGATGGGTGCCACTTTGGAAATCAGTATGGTGGTTTATCATACCATTGAGAATGATCGACCACAAGATTCAGCAATACCACTCTTGGACATATATACCCAAAGGATGTGCAACCATACCATCAAGACATTTGCTCAACTATGCTCATAGCAGAATTATTTGTAATTGCTAGAACCTGGAAGCAACCTAAATGCCCCCCAATTGAAGAGTGGATAAAGAGAATGTGCTATATTTATACAATGGAGTATTACTCATCTGTAAAAAGAAAAAATGACTTCTTGAAATATTCAAATGGATGAAACAAACAAAAGACAGGAAAAAAAACATTCTGAGTGAGGTAATACAGATATCCTGACTCAGGAAGACAAACATGGTATATACTCACTCATAAGAGGATATTAGATGTAAAGCAAAGAAACACCAATTTTAAATCTATTTTTAAAAACATTTAATCTTAAATAATTTTTGATGCTAATATTTTGGAATAATTTGGATTAGTTTTTAAAAGCTGTGGGATAAGTATAACTAGAACAGAAAATTTTTATCCACTTTTACTTAAAAAATGGGACTAGGAAGATTGAGTCAGGGGAGGAATAGATGAGAGAGAGAGAGAGAGAGAGAGAGAGAGAGAGAGAGAGAGAGAGAGAGAGAGAGAGAGCATAAAAGAGGGGAGCCATTATAGGTTTGAAGAGAAAACTGATGCTAAAGAAATGTCCAGAGACCTACAAGAATGACCCCAACTAACAATTTGAGCAACAGTGGAAAGGCTACCATAAATGCCCTTCCCTGATAATGAAATTGGTCACTAACGTATCTACCATCATAGAGCCCTCATCTAATAGCTGATGGAAACAGAAGCAGACACCCACAGCTAAACACTGAGCTGAACTGGAATCCAGATGCAGAGAAGGAAAACAAGACCAGGCACAGAAACACACAGAGACAGCTGATCTGAACAAGGAGGAGCTGGTGGGCTCCCCAGCCTGATAGCTGGAAATCTAGCATTGGACCAACTCAGATCATCTGAACATGGGGCTCAGTTAGAAGACTTGGGAAGACTAAGGGACCTCAGACAGTGGAACCAGGATGTATCCCTCATGAACAAAAGGACTTTGGGGGCACATTCCCCATGGAGGGATACTCACTTAACCTAGAGGCAGGAGGGAGGCCCTAGTCCCTACTCTAAATGACTTGACAGATTTAGATGGCCCCTCCTGTAAGGCATCACCCTACATGTGGAGGGGGGCTATGGGATGGGGGATAGTCAGGGGGCATGGGAGGGAAGGAGAGAGGGAAGGAGGAAGGAAGGGAAAGGGAACTGGGATCAATATGTAAAATAAGAAAAGTAAATTTTAAACAAGATTAAAAAAATAACTAAAAGTTGTCTTTTTCTTTTTCTCCTTCCAGTCCCTCTCAGGTACCCTATCATCAATGTTTTCCCTGTTCCCAGACTCAAACTAATATTTTCCTCTTCCCCAATTATTATTGTTACACACACACACACACACACACACACACACACACACACACACACACACACCTTGATATTTACCCAATTGGAGTTACAGTGCTTCTCTCCTCCCCCAAATAAACATAGAATATCTAACAAAATCTTCAGTACATGCTTGGCAAGCATCCTTCCTGTTGGTCAGAGGAGTCTAACCTTCCCCAACCAACAACAAACTAACAATGCTGATCTTTTTCTTTCTAGAAAAAGAAGTTCAGACCCCATCGCTGAAGACATCACAGGCTCCAGACAGAATTGGAGGAACTTATGATCTGTGTCTGACCTAGAAATCTAGTCACCAAAAACTAGCCCCTGTAGTTTGGGAAAGATCCAAAACTATGTAAGCTCCTAATGGAGCAAAGCAACCAGTAGTCTTATCCAGCTGTTAATACCAACAATGACAGCATGGGAAAGTATTCTGATAAATACAATTGTGGTGCTTATATTTTGGGAGTTACCAACAGTCACCTAATTGGACTTAAAGTCCACTCAGTAGGAAGGAATCCAAGCTGGCATTGTAAGTTTGCCCATTGACTGCAGCTGGTAAATTCAGGTAACCTAGAGGAGAACCTACTTCTGTAAGTTTCCTCAGCAGGTATATTTCCTAACTGCATTCTAAATATTTATCCTTATGCCCACAGAGATGTAGCTATTATCTTTCGTCAGAGGAGCTTTTTGCAGCAGATGGAGAGTATTGCAGAAAACCATAACTGATAAAATTCAGAGATCAACTGGCTATGGAATGCCTGTCCCCAGTGAATACATTGACAGCATAACCATTTCACTTAAGGCTCAGGAAATATTGGAGAAAAGGGCAGAGAAAGATTGTAAGAATCAAATGCCCAAGAAAGCTGTTGTCTCTTCTGAGAGAGAGGAACTAGGGGGTGCAGGAGCAAAAACGGAGAGGGTAAGAGAGATTGGAATTGTAAGGAATGGAGATGAAAGGAGGAGTATGAACTTCTATGATCAAAATACATTATGTGAAATTATCTAAATATTAATTAAAATGCTATAAAATATTTTAAGGCTTTAAGAACAATGGAAATAGCCATATTGAGTGTGAGTCTATGAATTCTCCATTTATTCAGATGTTTAATTTACAGCTTTGCATGTATACACTTAAGACCCAGTTGTGCCCAATACATCCCTAAGTACTTCATATCATGGATGCTACTGTAAATGGCACTTTATTAAATTTCAGTTTTTAATATTTAGTTGTTAGTATATAGACTCACAGCTAATTTTTAAATATACATCATGTTTATGTAATATAGATTCCTTTCCCAATTGTGGTAGCATTTTTAAAGATGCTTTGAAGTATATAAAGTAGGTATTATTACTATGTATGAAATATCCCACAATGAAGCTATTTAGCAAGGCGTTTGTTAAAAAGTGGTTTTGGCCACAAATTCAGCTTCATTTATTGCTCATTACTCACATCATCCTTTTCTTCAAGAATGAACTTTAATAGTTGTTTTAACAAAAACAACTTTTTCTTCTATACATACATTGTCAAATTTACAGCCATATATTCCATAACAAACTATGACAGTCATTATTATCATTTTAATACCTATGAAATCTGTAGTGATATCCTTTTATTCAAACCATTATTAGCAATTCCTATCTTCTTTAATCCATGTTTTACTTTAAATGGTAACACTGAAGCAGTATGCTTTCATTTGCACTGTTTCATCTTGAATTGTCACATTTTTAGTCTGTGTATATTTAAATTCCACTACTTTTAGTGTATTCATTGGAATTTATTGGATTATAAAGAAAAAATCACACTTACATTAAAGGTGCTCTTTATTTCTTTGCATGGATCTGAAATTTGTCTCCACCTAAGTAATTTACTTGACTATATTACAGACTGTGTTTCCTGATAATGATTTGGCTCAGCTGATTTTGTTTGGTTGGTTGGTTAGTTGGTTGATTGGTTTGGGGTATTGTTTTATTTTTGATTTTTGTTTGTTTGTGTTCTCCTTTTCTGAAAGATGTTTTTGCTGGTTGCAGGAGTTGGGAAGAGCGGTGTTTCTGAAGCTTTTTTATTTGTTTCAATGCCATGTTTTCACTCATGCAAAGACTCTGTTATGAAATTGCTTCACTTGCTTCTGTGTTTCTTTGATAGGCAGAGGTATCCTATTTCTGCTGGGTTTCTTTAAGACTCCCAGTTTCTGTTTTCAATTTGCCTCAGGTTGCCATAACAAAGCCCTGGGATTGAGTTTCTCACATTCAGGAATCTGAGGTGTGAGATCAAGGTGTCAATACAGCAGCTTCTTTTGGAGGTTGCCTAGCAGGACCAACTTCAGGCCATTTTTTCTTGGCTTATATACCAGTCACCACATCTACATCATCTCACCATGTCCTTCTATTTCTATAATATGATGTCCTCTGCTTTAAAAGGTACTAGACATAGCAGATCAGTGTGCACGCCAATGAATTTATTTAATCTAAACATCTAGGTAAAGAATTCATTCCCAAAGTCATTTCCCTTAGTCAGCACTGGAGGTTAGGACTCTGACATAACATCAAGCCTATAAGGAACACTTCATGTAAACATGCCTACCTGGATTTCATTCTAAGCCTTTTAGGTTGGGAATAATAGTTTTCCTTAGTATTAGTAAATTATTGACTATGAATGTCTTCCACGATTTATTCTGGTTTGATTTCTCTCTTTTCTCCTTTTGTAAATCCATGACTTCAATTGCCCTATAAAACCTTTTTTTTAAGTCTTGTCAAGGTTTAAGTGGAAGGTTGTTCAAATCATATTGGGTGCCATTTTGTTATGAGCACTTTCGCACAGAGCACCGGAATAACACATGAGATGCTGTATTAATTATAATGTTGCTGGCCAATGTCTAGAGCTTCTTATTGGCTAGCTCTGTCTTAATTATTAACCTATAATTACTAATATATGTATTCTACATGGTCATATCTTACCAAGAATGCCAGACTCAACCGAGAACACATGTGACTCCATCCTAAATTTCCCAGAATCCTCCACCTTGCTTAGTCCTACCTTATTAACCAATACAATTATCATTTATTAGCCCTAATTGTGTGTCTGTCTGTCTATCTATCTGGCTATCTACACTCTGATTCTATTTTCTCTTGGAGCATTTTAATGTTCATTGATGTTTCTTTTCTCTTCGCTTTCTGATGATAAAATCATGCAAATATTCACTTCTAACAGTACTTCTAGCACTTCTACTATGCATGTGTACTTTCAATTTGTCTGAAAAAAATCCCATAGTTCTTTATGCATATATTTCCTACTGGATACTTTAATATACTAATAATTATTATTTTAAAGTTTTCTACCTCAATATTCTAGTGCCTAGGCCATCTTTAACTCTGTTTCTGTTGACAGCTTTGTTTCTTGACAAGGTGTCATTTTCACCTAGCTTTTCTACATGCCTCACAAGGCTTGATTGAATGCTACATTAAAGGACATCATAGTCTGAAGTAAATTGAACCAATGTTCACAATGTGTTTCTTCTGTCAGACTGTTGATGTGCATGTGGCTATTAGGGTTGGAAGACAGGATGTGAATGAAAGTACAAGGATGGATGCCAGGTTTGGATAATGTTGTTCTTATAGCTACATTTAATTCACCTCAGATCTCAGATTCTGCTGAGATCTGACCTGCTGCCATTTCAGGGTTATAATAAACTAGTAACTAATTTTTTCTCAGTGCCCCTTCTTCATCCCAAGCTTGTTAGTCTCTGTACTTTCCATGGTCCTATCTCTCATGTTTCTCATTCCTACTTTATGGTAGGTACATGTATTTCTTTTTTAGTTTGACCACAAGAAATTTTTTCTTTTATAATATTTTTACCCCTTTTCTTTCTTCCATTAAATCCTTCTCATATACTCTCTACTTGATCTGTCTCAAATCCATGGCTTCTTTTTCTTTAATTGTTGGCATGGCTACTTAAACTATAACTGAACAAAAATGATGCCCACGGACATGTTAACATTGAAGGCAGGAAAGTCATGAGACCTCAATCCCAGACAAAGAACTTGAGGCAACTAAGAAATTCTGAGAGTGGGAGAAATAACATTCTCTAGAGAAGAGTGGTACCCAGTTGATTCTCCAATACCAAGTAGTCATCCCTGAACTGACATATAACAGCTTTTATGTCAATCATGTGCTGTATACTTGAGCATCAGGAATACACCTTTCTTACTATTCCTAATATCCCTTCTTCATGCAAAGCTGTTTCTATTTGACAAGCATCACCCATATGAGTAGCTGTCTTGCCTTCCTGCAAGTGATGATAAAAAAAAAATGGTCTGTGCAAACACTGGGTGCAGTTTCTCCAGTTTGGTAGCATGTAATGTTTGCTTATCCCAGCACCAGTATTTGTCTCTCATAGAGAAGATTCCAAAATTCAATTGGATTTTATGTGAATTGACCCTGGTGTTCTTAATAAGTGTGTGACTAAAGAGAGTTTCCTTGAGTCTCTTTCCTGCTTGAATCCTTGCTTCTACCATGAACTATAATTTCTTTGAGGGCATAGAACATTTCATACACTTGTTCTTGCACTTAATCCCGCTCAATGTACTGCATATTCAATGAACATTTTAAAGGTATACAAACATATACTTGTTCATCATACTGGACATTTTACCATATTGCATATTATAACTATGCGAACAAATTATTGCATAGTTGGATTTTAATAGACCTATTTTATTACATTTAAATATTTTCATTTAACAATATATAAAAGAACAGACAGGATAATTTTAAACAAAGCTTCAAGTATTTGATAAAGTAGACTCTGAAAGTCCATCTCTCAGAATTAAAATACAGCAGCATGTAAGTCATACTATTAAATTTCTACAATTTTGTAAAACTGGAAAATATTTATGTAAAGAAATGTACAGATGAATGTAATTTTCTGGGGGAAATATCCAGGGATATAAATGAAAGACAGTTCATACCCTCCTATTTTATAAAAATCTCATCTTTGGAGATTTTCCAACTACTTTTTGCAGAATCAAGAAGCTCTGTTATTTTGACTGAGCATATGTGTTACTGAGTGGTTATTCAGACTGAATTGCCTGAGTGTTTTGGAGGATAGATCTCACAAAATGTTGTAAAGAACCACAAAGAAATGGGAAGTAAAATAGCAGGACTCACCAAATTGTTTGCTTTTTATTCTTCTGTGAGAAAATAAATAACATCAAGTATATTTATGTAATCTAGAACATAGACTTAGGCTACATAAACAATTCACATGCCTGAAATATATTCAGAAATATATGGAATGTAGATTTGATTTAGGTTGGCATGTCATAAATAGAAGTTTAAAATTATCCCAATGAATGCATCCAACAAAGCTTTTCATTAATATGGGTCTTGGTGTCCTGATGAATCAATGTCTGTAGGTTAGACTCGGCCTCTTTAAAAGTCTGTCAATAAATAGAGCAATTAAAATCTATGCAAATACCTTAAAGCTTAAGTTTACTAGTGATGTCATAACTCAAGCATTTGCAAAGTCAAAGTCATTCCAAAGGACAGCTTCCTCAGTCAAAGCTAAGGAGAATCCTGCAAAAGGCTGACCTCCATGACTATAACCCAGACTGTAAGGAACATCATCCTCTACAGGCTCATTCAATTCAGATACTGAAATCACACCATCCAAATAGAGTAGGTACATAATGGAACATAATATGATAAAAAAGAGAAACATAACACCAAGATAGCTATTGAACCATACAAAACAGAAACAGCTCAGCAAAAATGGGTATCAAACCTTTAAATCAGAATTACCACATGATGTAACAATATTGTTACTGTATACATGCCCAAGAAGAACAAGCAGGTATGGGAATATACATCTATACATCTGTATACACAGGCTCACAACAGCTAAAGAAGCAAAGCAACTCAAATGCCCATTAATTAATGAAAAGATAACATGATATTATAAAAAAACCAGCAAGGAATAGAGAGTAAACATGTGGGGACTCCCCAAAGTTATAAACATTTTATTCTACTGTGAAAAGCAGGATAGTATTAACTCTATTTGTATATTAGGAAGGAGCTTTATAATGCATGAGTCACTCACCTGCCTGAAGTTTGTAGAGGGACATATGGAGAACAGAGTCTAGTTTTGGTTGGCATCTTATAAGAGAGGGGATTAAAATTATCATTATAATTACAAAAAGAAGGAAATTCTTATGTCTGCTATAGCACAGAGGAGGACCCTGTGCTAGAGTGAATAAATAAATAAATAAATAAATACAGCTAATCACAATAGAACAAAAGTTGTATGGCTCTGCTTGTATGAAGTACCTCGAGCAATCAAATTAGTGAATACATAAAATAGAGTGGTGATTGTTGTGTTTGGCTGAAGAGAGAGAAAGAAAATCATTTTTCACAAGGCATAAGGTTATATTTTAATGAAACTAAAACATGGTATGAAAGGGTGGTGGTAATGTACCCTGCCAATGTGAATACAGACATAATGCCATCTAATGGATTGTTTGAAATGTTCTTAGATCTTAAAAATATTAATTATATAATATATTTTCTTGATGTATACTCTTCAGGCTTATCTAAACACAGTAGTAAAGAGTATGTACATATTCCAAATTCCATTTCTAATTTTAGCATACTTTATGCACTCAATGCATGTTTAATTTAGAAACTGAGTGGGTTTCCGTATGTCCTTCCTGAGAATTACAACATTTGCCTTCACTGCACCTTAAATTTAGGGGAAAAAAAATGGTGTTACCAGTATTCTATACCCACTCATTGCCTACCATCAGCCCCTTCAGAGACAGCAATCGAACTTTATGGTTCCATATTGCTGTTTCACCATTTCAGGCAATTGCTCACAAATCAAGACAGACAAGCAAAGGCCATTGTGAGCTCAATGGTAACCTTAACTTATAACAGCAAGGATGTTGGTCACATCAATGCCTCTCAAGTGAGCCATCCACAAATAGTGCAGTTTTTAGGGTGTGAACACAGCAAGTCCACCAGTTTAAGCTTGTAGGGACTTTCAGAAAGCAACTCACAGTCCTGGGAGTGATGAAGTAAGAACCAGATATTTACAGCATCAGGAAGCGTGAAAGTTAAAGATAGGGCAATACACATTTTGAGAAAATCAAAATTTGTGCAGTGGGCTAAATTTTTTTTCTATTTTATTTAATTTAATAAATTTAATAACATTTTCTTTAATTCTCTAAGAATCTAGACATCTAGAGGTAAGGGTTTTGCAAATGAGAATATCAAATTTCAGAGAAATAAAGAGAAATGTCAAATGAAAGATGAAAGATGTTAGAGCTCAAAGATGGAACATTTGTTTTCCATGAAAGCACAATTCCTAAATTCAGTCCCAGAAACCCACCTAAACAGCTGGATCACGTGTTTGAGACCAGTGCTTGTGAGACAGAGACTGCTGGGTACCTGAGTTTCACTGGCAACCAGTCCAGTGAAATTGGCAATCCACATAGCTCACTAATAGATTGTTTTTAGGAACAACACATCCAATAAGCAAAACCAAACCAAACAAATGTTGGACAGCTCCTGAGCAACTTTGTGTAAGGCTGACTACTGCCATCTACATGTATTTACACACATGTGCATCCACCACACACACATACACAAAGGGTGTCTTTGAGGGCACAGATTCTATGAATGTCAACTTCCCATTACAGACTGAACAAAATAAGGGAATGTTTTAAAGTTGTTCTTAGGAACTTTGAACAGCCTTGAAGCAATACAGTTCTTCTGTCTTACCTATGTTAAGTAATCACAATAAAAAGAATAACTGTACCAAGCCCGAGGCCCTGTCCAAGTGTTAAGCTCATTTCTGGGATTCTGATTGCTGTCCACAGTCCAGTCTTCAAACATTGTTAAATTGCCCTGAGAAATAGGTCAGATTGTACATGATTCTTTTCTTATTAAAGTTCCAGCTCTTTCTTCACCGGCTAAGTTTAGTCTCTCTTCTTTTCCTATGTCTCCATACTCAACTTTCTGTACTTTCTTTTACAGATGTTGCAACTTCTTCACCTTTACAGAACTCTCTCCGAGTTTCCCCATACAGACGAAGCACCAAGCAGTTTTACCACCAAGCGAGGTGGAACTTTGATTTCTGATAGGCTGGTGGGAAAGGCCCCTAGAGCCAGAATGAGATGAGGGGAAGCCTCTGTGTGTTCACTGCGTTGGTTCACAGTAGCTCGCAGGAAAGCATTCATTTTCTTCAGGGAAATTGCTACAAAGCACACTTCCAGACCCTTCTTAAGTGTTTGAGCCAACCCTCTCTCTTCCAGCAAATCTCTCTGAGGACTTGAAGGAACAAATTTAGGCCATGACAAGCAGAAAACGGACTTTGAAGTATTCCTCCCCGATGGGTCCTCCATGTCCTTATTTGTCTGTTTTGAAGTGTAAAATAAAAGGGAATGGATGGCAGCATAGCCATCACACCTGAGAGCCTGGAGAAAGAGCTCTGTTCACAAAGGAGACCCAGCCATCCAGAAAGGTAGGAAGCATAGGAGCCTCTGAGCTCCCAGATGCAGGCTTGTTTTCTATCCACCACCAGTCCTGTCTCCAGTGCTCTTTTGGGTAGGAGAAGGGAATATTTAACTTTCAAAAAAAAAAAAAAAAACTTTTTTAAGAGCTTGTCATAGATGTCAGAGGATTAGTTAGAAAATACATTTTTCAACAATATAATAGCACAATAAGCTTAAATTTTCATGAAATTCTACAGTTTTCAAGCACAGACATGTGATAAGCACAGATAGTAAGTGGCTTTTTAAATATAAATGGACCTCTTTCCCCACACCCAAAACACATGAGTCAAACAAGGTAGTCTTTTTTTTTTTTTTATTGTCATAGGGATCCAATATAAAAATTTAATGTAATTATGTAATTTCAATCTCATAAAATGTAATACATTTCTGTTTAAAACTTTATCTTTTTCTTTTATATGTCAAACCACAATGAAGAACTAGGTGTGTGTGTGTGTGTGAGTGTGTGTTTGTATGTGTGACTTCACAAAACATTTTTCATAAGGAAACAGCCTTATTTCTGGGTTCATTAATTTGACTGTTCTAGGTACTCATACAAGCAGAGCCATACAGCTTTTGTCTTATAATGACTGGTTTATTTGACTTAGGATGTGGCCCTCATCTGTGCTATAGCACATATAAGAATTCCCTTCCTTTGTAATTATAATGATAATTTTAATCCTCTCTCTTATAAGATGCCAACCAAAACTAGACTCTGTTCTCCATATGTCCCTGAACAAACTTCAGGCAGGCGAGTGACTTATGCATTATAAAGCTCCTTCCTAATGTACAAATAGAGTTAATACTATCCTGCTTTTCACAATAGAAGAAAATGTTTATAACTTGGGGGAGTCTCCACACTTTTACTCTCCATTCTTTGCTGATTCTTCATAAGTTCATATGCATGCATCATATGTTATCTTTTCATTAGTTAATGGACATTTGGGTTGTTTTGCCCCTTTAGCTGTTATGAGCCTATGTATACAGATGTATATTCCCATACCTGCTTGCAGTCTTCTTGGGTGTATATACAGTAACAAAATTGTTACATCATGTGGTAATTCTGATTTAAAGGTTTGACACTCATTCATGCTGGGTTGTTTCTGTTTTGGATGATTGAATAGTGATCTTGGGGCTGTAAAATGCATCCTATGACACTGTGCTTTGATTTACATTTCCCAACCACAAATGAGATTTAGTGAAGGTTATGTGCTAATTGACCACTTGGACACCTGTTATGGAGCAAAGTATACTTTAGTATTTTGTTCATTATTTAATCAAATAAGAATTTTTGTTGCTTTGCCAGCTAAGACTTGTCTTGAACTTTTAATCTCCAGAATTGAAAAACAGGAAATATGTGTTGTTTTAAGTCACTAAGCCTTTGAAATGATTTTAAGGAAAGCAAAATAAAATTAATAGGTCTGATATTTACTAAACTTACTCAACACTGAAAAAATTACAGTTGTATCATGTAAAAGGCTTTGGAGCAGGCTCAGTGTTCCAATGAGTTAACCTAGTGTAAAAGTGATACAGACACTAGGCAGTGTACATTTAATGGAAAGAAGTCAGGATCTTTTTGAGTTAAAAAATCTATTTGTTTAAATAACAATATTAATATTTTAAAATATATTATTTTCCCTTTGCAAAATCAAAAGGGAGAAAAAAATAATCACTGGGAAATTATTTAAATAGTACTCATGTGTATCCTGCTCTCCTTCACCTTGGTCCAGGTGCTGCCAGTATAGATATGCCTAGACAGAACCAGAGCCAAAGTACAACTGAGGTTCTTCCCCTGGACCTCAGACAAAGATGTTTTATTTCTTTGGGAGAGAGCATGAATTGTTTGCTTTTCATTTATTCTTCAAGGGAACCTGCTTAAAGAAACAATATTTTTTTTTCTTTTCTAAATAGAAAAATAATATGTAAATAGTGCCTCCTTATAACACCCTGGGAAAAATAGTCTTTTTGATCACTGGTGGAATTAGGTGACTCTAAATTACCACTGACATTCAGCAAGGAGCTGTCTCTGTAGTAAATTATTGGTGGCAATAATTGAAGATTACAGATTTAGAACAAAAGAAGAATGAATAAAATCAGGGGAAGTGGCCTCCCAGTGGACATGCAACTGGGGGTGCTCACAAATGCATCTAACTGTTCTGATTTTTCTCATGGTAATCTCAGGGTGGCTAGCAAGTGCAGCCTAACCAGAATAGACAGCAATGATTTGATTCTGATGAGTGGGGACCCACAGCAGGACCAACGTCTATAGGAAAGGCATTGAAAAAAAGAGGAGATCTCAAGTTCACAAAGGATGCAAAATGGATGCAGAGACTCCAAGTTTTTTAAATGACTGGTTTCTTCTAACTCACCTAGCATAAAGCAGGAGAACCATCGAGCACACAGAAAATTGATCACAACTGGAGAATTCTAATATGTGCACACTTCCAATAGTAAGATTCAGGGTCACCCAGAGCCATTATTCAAAGTCAGCATAGACCACTTAATTTTCTGCTTCAGTACTTCTCGGCCTCTCCTGCTCCAAGGCCAGCCTAATGGCCACACAGCATCTACTCTTCTTGCTGGTCCCTGCCACTGTTCTCTGAGAGTTCTGGGACTAGTGTCTCAGGTGCATTGTCCACTCTCCTTTGTGAAGTTCTGGTTGTATCCATCAATAATAGTTCAGCTAGCATTTTAAAATCTTTATGAAGAAACTGTAGAGTGGGTGTGTATGAACTTAGCACTTATCTGGCAAATAGAAATCAGACATGGGCAGTGCAGTTATTGCTGCGAATGATTTGTGGTGACTTTCACGTCAGTTGGTTTTCTCTTTTGTCCCTCACTGGAAGTTCCAAAATCCATTTTAAGTTAATTCTAAAAGCGAAGTGTGAAACGAATTGTATAGTGACAGGTGAAAAATGTCACTGGCGAAATGCTTTTGGGGCTACAGCAAGTCAGTGAGTTAATCCACTTGGACAAAAGGCTGCACAAATGTCTGAGCATTGCAACTTGCTTCTCCAAGCTTGGGCCTTCCTGCTTCCCTGCTAACTGTGTCCTCATGATGTTAGCATTGCAGTTGTTTTCTGATCATCATCGTGATCCTCTTATCTCCATTTCCAAGTTGGCCTGTGTCATTCTTGCCCTTTGATTTGTTTTGTCTTTCCACTGAAGCAGCTTGTGTTTTAGCACTTGTGTCTAAGTTTAAACTACACACACACAGGTATGTGTAGAAATTGAACTAATAACACAGCCAGATGTCCTGACTATTGGCTCAGCAGCTATCTCCTGCTCAGGTCACCCTGGCAGGGAAACCAAAAGACCTTACAGATATTTAACAACTGGAAATGAAAAAAAGAAGGGGTGGCCAAGCTTTAGAGCTACTGTTCTTTTAATAGCAATGTGGTCAAGTATCAAAAATCTTCCACTTCCACTGTAAATTCTGCCCGATCCATTTCAAGGACAATGTGACACCTGACAGGGGAGCGGCTGTGTGTTCCTGTAAAGCAAAGGCACATTTGAATTCTAAACTTTTGGGGCTTTTCAGCCCGCTGAGTACTTTGTTAGCTTTTCAGCTGCAAACAAGTGATTCATTTCAACACACAAATCATGAAAGAACATGACTTTGAAGTAAGCCACTAATCCTATGATATATCTATCATTTTGTATCAAATAAATCTCAGCTACAGACAAGCATTCAGGTACAGGTGTCAATTAATAAAGGATGAATTGAGATTCTGAGTCCCACTGTCAAGATTACATTGAAAATGATGATACCAATAGTATGAAGTTAAGGTAGTTTAGGTTACTTGGATGTGTTTAAATGACAAATTCAAGATCGCTCCTTAGCCTGATACTCTTTATATCATAACAGTCTAGTGCTGAAATGTATAATTGAGTCAAAAGCATTATTTGTTATGACATTTCCACATCTTAATTATCCGAGCAAAATCTAACTTTAACAGAATGTCTAACATGCACTAAATATTTAACTTAATCCTCATAAGAACCTGGTGAGTTGGTCCTGTCTGACTTAGTTACTTTTCTATTGCTGTGAAGAGATGACATTACCAAGGCACTTATAGGAGAAATTTTATTAGACTTACAACTTTGGATAGTGAGTTCATAACCATCAAGGCAGTTAGCATGGGAACAGGCAGGCAGGCATATTGCTGGAGCAGTGACTGACAAATTATGTTCTTATCTGTAGTAGAAGGCAGTGGGGGGCACTGAGAATGGCATGGGATTTGGGATTTTGAAATTTCAAAGCCCACCACCAGTGACAAGCCTCTCCTAATAAGACCTCACATCCTAGTCCTTCCTAAACAGTCCACCAGCTAGGGACCAAGCATTTAAATATCTGAGCCTCCAGGAACCATTCTCATTAAAACCACCACATACCTCATTAACATTTTGCAAACTCATAACTGGCTTAGAGTTAAAATGATTGGAATTCGGTCACAAATATGGTAGGTATCAAGATTTGGGTTCCAATGTTATTTTGTGTGACCATAAATTGGTACTCTCTGCTATGTGACTGCATGATACTGTTATGTGGTGAACTGTCACCTACCCATACTAATGTCATTACTACCTGTAATTTACTTGAAGTTAGAACCTTTATAGAGCTAGTCAAGATGATTTTATTAGCATGAAAATAAAGCTAATATGACTATTGTCACTCTAGACTGAGAAACTCAAGAAGAGTGCTATCAAAGGCAGAAATTGACATGATGTGTCTATGAGCTATAGAACCCCAAAGATGGAAGGAAATTCCCTGGTTAAAAAAAGAAAGTATGGAACCCATTTCCTTTCCTAGCTCTTTTGATACCTTGAAATAAACATCTAGCCCCAGATATGTTTGCATGGTCTAAACCACCCATTTGGTAGTACTTTATTTTGGTATTCCTAAGAATCAAATGCAGAAATGCAAATAGGCAGTATAAATGTAAATGAATACAAATGTGGCATGCAATAATGTGACTATACCACTTAAAAGATTTACTGTAAAATAAATTGTAATACATTATACTCTTTCATTAATACCTTAGCTACAAAACACTTTTTTAAAAAATAAATTTGTAAGAAAGCTTTAGAATGTAATATGTCAATTTAGAAAACAAAGAATTGAGAAAATGGTAAACAAACGTGAAAGCACAAGAAAAAAAATCTCAGAAACAATGAAGATCAATTAGTAACAATACAATACCTCTGGTTGCTTCAGTGAAGAACCTACTCACCTGTAAAATGCATAGTATAGCAAGCACAGTAAACTTTCATTCTCTGGTTGTAGATGAATATTGTGTAGTTAGGTAAATGAAATAAAGCCCTGCTCTCTCAATTTGTGGTTTCCCCAGGGCATTGGCCACAGGGTTACTCTACTCCAGCCAGCCAATGATAGCCATAGAATGAAAGGGTGTCCAAAGAACACTAGTGAAGTAGGAACTGGAAACCATACATCACTTCCAGTCACACTTCTGGTGTAAGGCCACATATGTAAGTGGGAGTTGGAAAGAGAACAAATATGTCAGGAACATGCAACTACTTCTGATACACAGGGGTGTATGCATGAATTTTTTTTTAATCTGATTTCATTTGCTTAATCTATTCCTCCTCCCTGCCCCTATATAACAGAACTTCATATTCTCCCCACTACCACCACCCGAGGCCATACCTTGTCTTATGTTCATGTTCCCATGTATTCCAACCATCAAGCTTGTACAGTGTCAAGCCAGGTTTCTGGGGACAGGGCTTAATTTACTTTCAAACTAACTTGTTCTTCCTTCCTTCTTTCCTTCTTTCCTTCCTTCCTTCCTTCTGCCCTTCCTTCCTTTCTTTCTTCCTTCCTAAGAATTACATTTGTTTGTTTCAAGATAAGGTTTCCTGTTAGTCCTTACTGTCCTAGAACTCACTCTGTATACCAGAGTAGCCTTCAACACTCAGAGATTTACCTACCTCCTGACTTTGGGATAAAAGTCATGTGCCACAGCAGCCTAGCTCTAAGAATTTCTTATGTGTCTTGTATTTACACTATTTTCTTTCTCCTCCCTCTAACTCTTCCTGTGCCCAACCTTCTGCCTTTGAAATTTATGGCCTTTTAAGTGTATGTACTTATGTAGTTATGCATGTGTGTATGCATAAGTATTGAAACAGAAAACCAGCCTATTGAGTCCATTTTGTGTCATATAACTGACAAACTGGGATTGCATAACCAACTAAGTCATGAATTTGAGGGGGCTCATTTCCGGGAACACTGATTCTCCCTCTTTAAAGTCATTAATAACCTGTAAGTCTTCATGTAGGGTCGAACTTGGTAAGATTTCTCCACTCCACATTGTATTTGTTAAGATCTTATTTGGCCACCATATTGTATATTGTTGAGATATTTCCTGGGTGAAGAGTCTCTGTAATATATAGAAGACACGATCTGTTAGCAGAATCTGTTCCTGTTCCTCTCTGTTCCTCTGGCTGCTACAAACCATTTTATTTTCTATTTTCTAATAATGTTCCCTGAGCCTTAGGTGGAGGGATTGTGTTGTAGATGTACCAACTGAGTCTGGGAAACCAAAATCAGTCTTAGTCATTCTCTGCATTTTGACCAATTGAGGCTTTGGGGATCATCTCCATCTACTTAAAAAAAAGGATATTCTTTGATAAGGGTGAGAACTATACTTCTCTGTAGTTCTATACAACCCATTCTATCTTGCCAACTAAATTATGACACCAAAAATTTTCTCTTTTAATTCCATGTCCATCATTAATCAAATATAAAACAATAAATTCCACTGAATACATCCATTTAACATCTTTTTCTATTTTTATTATTAATTTTTTCTATTTTACATGTCGATCCCAGTTCCCTCTCCCTCTCTCTTTCCCTCTCTACCCCTCACATGCACCCTGACCACCCTTCCCTCCCATCCCCCACCCCTATTACACATGTAGAATCCAGCTTGGGACTGACTCAGAGCCCCCTGAATATGGGTCTCAGCTAGAAGGACTGAGCAGTCTAAGGGACCTCAGACAGTGGAGCCAGGATGTATTCCTGATGCACAAAAGGACCTTGCGGACACATCCCCCATGGAGGGATACTCCCTTAACCTAGAGACAGGAGAGAAGTCCTAGTGCCTGCTTCAAATAACTTGACATATTTACATGACCCCATCTGGATAGCATAGCCATTTAACATCTTATGTTGGTATTCTCCCTATATGGACATTTATTCTGAAGCATTCCTTATACTACCATTCCATATAATTCCATTTCACCTACACACTTTCAGAATAAGTACTGTAGTTTCTCACTCTTTAAAGTCAGTTTTCCTCAAAGCAAACACTAACCTCCTGTTCCTGGAGCTACTGGTCCACCCTTGGTTCCCAGTTGTTCATTAACATTATTGGTACACTGAATATTCTCTTCAATCTTGAAGCAGTTTTTCACTCTCACAGTGATACTCTCCCACCCTGTTTGTTCTCTTGTCTGGCTACTTGTCACACCCTCAATGATGTGTCATGCTTCATGACTTTAGTCTATCTGTATACTGGTAGATCCTTAATACATATTTCTAGCTCAAACCTCCCATCTTGAGCACAAATTCCAAAGTTTCAATTGCATACTTGACACTTGTAACTGGAAATTTAATAGGAAACTTCAAGTTAACAGGATCAAAAATGGATTCCTAATTGTCATAAACCTAGAAAGGACCAAGATATTATTTCCCTTCCATTACTATTTCCCTCATAAATGAGAGACCTACCTTTTCAATTGGTCCAACCAAAACAAATAAACAAAAATAAGTGGCTATTCCTCTTTTTTGGCAAGAATTGTGGTCAACATTTATTGCTTTACCATAAAAGTAGCTTACGTGTCATTCTTCATTCTAAACTGTTCCCCAACAGGCAGTTATGAAAGGAATAGCTAGAACTCTAGGTTTAGAGGAAAATTTCAATGTATTGATGCCTAATAATAATATGCTATACCCATAGAATGGTGACCATCTCAGTTGTCATCAGAGATGCTTCATCCAGTAACCAATGGAAAAGTGCAGACACCCATAGCCAAATATTAGCCCAAGCTTGTCTAGTCTTGCTGAATTGAGGGAAAAAGGATTGTAGGAGCCAGAGAGGTCAAGGATATCACAAGAAACATCACAGAAACAACTAACCTGGGCTCATAGTACAGCATCTGAACAATGTAAAGATGGAAAATAAATAGAGTCTGGATATTGTATGTTATTATTTTGTCTTTGAATTTTTTGATTGTTGAGGAAGGAGAAATGCTGCTGGAGTAATCCAACCTATACATTTTGAAAATTCCTACTACAGCTAGTTTTTGGCCAGGGTTCTGGGTTTTCTCAGGATCCCCTTGCCCCCAAATAGCAAGGAGCAGTTTGGAAAGAACTATATCCACATTCCCAAATTTTGTTTATAAATATTTACAGGGTTGTTTATAAGTGGTTAATAATCACAGCCAATATCTTTTATCAAAAAAGGAATGTTATACAGAAATGAATACTTTTCATTAGTATGGATTTTGGTTTATTGATACAAATTTAAGGTCAATTTTGTTATATGTATATTTATACTCTTGTTTAGGTATTGTGATTATATAGCTCTTTTAAAAATGTAATGTATAATTAGATACAGATGACAATCACTTATAATAGTCAAAACTAATACTTGTGTTAGATTTTCTAGACATATAGAGATATATTTCAAATGGATTGGTTTTCTTTAAAGAAAAACAGAATATGGCATTTAAAATGATTTATTCTGGTTTTTCATGGCAATACCAATCACATCCGAGAGGAAGATGGGAATTGGAGAAACTTATTATGGAGATTGCCTTCAACATGGGAGGAAGAGCCATTTGGATAAGAAACTGCTCTTGCCTGGACTGCTTGGCAGCACACTGTCAAAACTGGGCAAGCAGCTTACAAAGAAAAGTGACTCCTGAACTTGCTAAGGGACAGGATACTTCTTCAAGTTACTTGCTTAATCAAAAATCCTGCCTATCATTCTGGGCTTATTTACTGGAGAAGGATGCCCCAATATTACAGAGGAACATTTCCAGGCAGCAAGATGTTTCTGCCTGTTCTAGAGCTTATACATTATTCTTCTAGAGTCTTCAAAGGAGTTGAAGACAGACAGTTATGATTATGATTTTAGTTAGTTATGATAAAAGATGTGTTACGTATAAAACTTCAGACTCACAAAAATAGGATAAGTGGTAGAATATGTTCTTAAAAATTTTTCCAAATGTTAATGGACTTAATATTGGTAGCTATGGTTCTTTCTTGACAACTGTTTTGTTATATATAATTTTACCAAGATCAAGATAAAACCTTACTTTTTGTTTGGACAGAGGAGATCATAAGGCATGTACTTCTGTATGCTGTGAATAAGATATATGTTTCTCTTATTGGTTGATGAATAAAGCTGTTTAGGCCAATGAACAAGAAGGATTTATTTAGCCAGGCAGAAAATCCAAACAGGGATAAAATTAAAGAGATGCCATGTAGCTATTGAGAAGATAAGATGCTAAACAAATTAATAGAAATATATTAATAATTATGAAAGAGCTAGCCAATAAGAAGTCTGAGCCATCAGACAATTTATAATTAGTGTAAGCTTCAGTGTGTGTATTTGGGATTAAATGGCTGAGGAACCAGACAGGACACCAAAACCCTCACATATGTATCCTTAGTTTCCTTTCTAATGTCTTCTAGTTTTACCTGCCCTCTGTTCCATCTCTACAGACTTAATCAGATATCTGAACAAGGGCATTCCAAAGCTGTTTACGCATTAGGCACTGAACTGCTGATTCCTTGCACTGGTCTCTTTCTTAGATAGCTGCATGACTTAGCATTTTGATTTCTGTCAGTTTTTTACTCAAATAGCATCTGATCAATTAGGATTAGTGAGACATCTCTGTAATAAATTTAATGCTTCCCCACCATTCCTCACATATCTTTTTCCTGATTTTGTTTCCCTTATAACACTTGTTATAAGGGACGATGGGCAGGACTCTCATGGTCTTGTCATCACTACCTCAGCCTTACCCTGGCTGCCCAAGCTTTACCTGGCTGCCAGAGGACTCAGTTACACATGCTCAAAGCCCCCTTTTAAAGCATGCCTCTCTTGCTCCCCCTCTTGTCCCCTCTTGCTCTCTCTCTGCCCCCCCTGCTCTTTCTCTCTCTTTCTCCTGCTTTCAGTTGGCCACCAGCTACCCCCTGTTTCTCTCCCTTCTCTCAATAAACTCCACA
This sequence comes from Phodopus roborovskii, assembly GCF_943737965.1. Taxonomy (NCBI): domain Eukaryota; kingdom Metazoa; phylum Chordata; class Mammalia; order Rodentia; family Cricetidae; genus Phodopus; species Phodopus roborovskii. The sequence goes on from NW_026126436.1 coordinate 1,736,275, forward strand.
TGGGCGCTGAGTCTCTTGTTTGTGTTTCTTAGGCATAAGCTGCATCAAAAGAACAACAACACTAATACTTTTAACTTCTTGACACACTGTGTATTTTATATATGCCCTCAGAAAAAAAATCATGGACTGCATCTTTTACTTTAATTTCTAGTTTCCATCAAAGTTGAGTAACAAAATGGCAATGGACACATTCTTCAGCAAACTTTGATGGAAACTATACAAAGGAAGTCATAATTTACACAATTTCACTTTATATTACACTTCTTGGGGTATTGAAAGAGGCTGAAAATTGTGGGAGAACAAATATTAAATAGAGGTTTACTAAGACAAAGAATTAAAAATCAATACAAATATGCAATATAGAAACTCAAACTAAAATCCAGTTGACTATGTCAAGAAAAGCCTCCCATTTCTTCTTATGAATTATATTGGCAGGATAAAATAATTTTAAGTGAAATTCATTGTTCAACATTTTGGATCCCTTCTGGAATAAATTATAATTAATGAAAACCTAAATTACAATACAGATAAAGGGTTCATTATTAAAATTGCAATGTACTTTATATTTTCCATCCCAGAATTAAAATGAGAACTCACTTGATTCAAAATCACTTTGATTGTAAAAAATATTTCAACACAGACACACAGGCAATGTTTAATATAATTGTCATAATGAAAAAAATAAGTTTATAAAAATAGTATATAGACATACAAAGACAAGCCCTTCTTTAAAAAAAATAGTTTATTAAATTTACTTATGTGTTCCCACTTGCCAGTTGTTAGCCTTAATTATTGAACAAATGGAGTCCTATTTAGAAAGTCTTTTCCTACCTTATAGGCAACTTCCTAAGTTTTGTTCATCAGTTTCAGCCATTCAGGTTTCACGTTTAGATATTTGATCCATTGAAACTAACTGTTTTATGCAAAGTGATAGATGAAGGGTCTAGTTTCATTCTTCTGTATGTGGATATATAGTTTATCCAGTAGCATTTGTTGAAAATACTTTTCTATGGTAATATTTAGTGTCTTCTTTAAATATTAAATGGCTCAAGTTATATGTACTTATGTTTTGGGATTTTGATTTTGTTTCATTAGTCTAAACGTCTGTATTTGTGTTAGTACACTATTGTTTTAATTACTGTGGGTTTGTAATATATCTTGAGATCTGGAATTGTAATCCCTCCAACATTGTTATTTTTGTTTGTTTGTTTGTTTGTTTTTCCCTTGAGGTTGTTTTCTCTATCCAGGATCTTTTGTGGTTCCATATGAATTTTAGAATATTTATTTTTTTTTTCTATTTTGAGAAGAATGAGATGAGAATATTGAATCTGTAAATAGATTTTGGCAGGATGGTCATTTTCACAATACTAATTCTACCAATCCATGAGCATGTGATTTCTTTCCATTTTTCTAGTGCCTTCTTTCTCCAGAGATTTAGATTTTTCAACATAGGGGCCCTCTACTTCTTTGGTTTCCTTGGTTAGGTTTATTTCTAGATATATATGTATATTTTTTTGAGGTTGTTGTGACTAAGTTTGTCTATAATCTCCTCTGTAGTTTGTTGTTGGTGTTTGATTCTATATCCTGCCACACTGCTGAATATTATCATTTCAGAAGTTTCCTCATGGAGTTTTAGGAATCTCTAATATAATATTATCTCTTCTGCAAATAGGGATATTTAAACTTCTTTCCCTGTTTATATCCCTTTAATTTACTTCTCTTGCCTTGTTGCTTCAGACAGTGATATTCAAGTGCAGTATTGAATAGGAATGGGGATAATGGTCAGTCTTGTCTTGTTCCTGATTGCAGTTAGATTTCTATAAGTTTTTCTCTACCTAGGATGACATTGGTTGTGGTGGCTAGGTTGTTGATTTCTTCTTCATTTGATTTTGTTGGTTTGATTAATCTAGAAAATTTGCACTGAATTTACATTTTCCAATTTAGTACAGCACAAGTTTTTAAAGTAGACTCTTAGAGAATATTTTGAATTAGTATTATATTTGTTGTGATGTTTCTTTGCCCAGGTCTGATTCTGTTTATTTGGGTTCTCTCATTCTTTTGTTAGTTGAGCCAAGGATCTGTTCATCTCATTTATCTTTTCAAAGAACTTACTCCTAGATTTGTTGATTATTTGTATGTTTCAGTTTCTATTTCACTAATTTCTTCTCTGATTTTGGTTTCTTGCCATTGTGAATTTATCTTATTCTTGTTACTTACAATTTTTTTGAATTGCATCATTAAGTCAACTATCTGTGCTCTTTCTGATTTGCTTTTATATAGGCACTTAGAGCTATACATTTCCTCTGCAGTACTGTTTTCTATGTGTCCCTAAATGTGTGTGTGTGTTGTGTTGTGTTTTCATTTAATGTCAGGAAATTTTTATTACTATATTGCTTTTTTCTTTGATTATTCATCATTCAGAAATGATCTATTTACTCTCCTTGAGTTTACATATTTACTATGTTTATGTTTGTATATTATTATTTACAAATCACAAAGTGTTTTATTTGTGGTCAATTTGTAATCATATAACATTGCATTCAAAATGGCTACACAGAATTGTTTTAATTGTATAAATTTGTAAATACATGTTTTGTTTCCTTGGATGTGATTTATTTTATAAATACTTCTGTATGGCATTGAGTAGAATGGATATTCTTTGGTGTTTGGGTAGATATTATTTTGTTTTGATGTTTCTCTCTTGGTTTTTTTCCAAATGGTCTGCCTGTTGGAATAAATGAAGTGTTAAAATCATCTAGTATTAATGGCTTGATACTTATTCATGTCTTAAGTCCTGAAGTATCCTTTTTATGAAATTTGGTACACCAGAGTTTGGTATTAATATACATCTATAGAATGGTAATTTTTTTTGGTTAATTATTTCATTGATTGGAATGAAGTGTTCTTATTTATCTCTTTATTAATTTGAATTTGAAGTTTATTTTGCCAGATATTAGGAGAAATAAATCTGATTGTTTCCTAGTCACCTTTGATTAGATTAATCATTGTATCCTAAGACAGTACCTATCTTTAAAGCAAAGGTGTATTTCTCACAGACAGCAGATAGATTGCTTTTTATTTATCTGACTTTTGATTTGAAAATTGAGTCCATTAACACATAAAGTTATTGAAACATGTCTGTTTATTGTTGTCACTTTGTTTGTTTGTTGTTTTGTTTTGGTTTGGTTTTGGTTTGTGCTCTCAGTAGCACTTTGTGTTTTAGTAACTATCAATTTGTATTTCTTTCTTTTTTTTCTAAAGTGACTTGACAATGCTTATTCTGCTTTTCAGCCCAAAACTGCTTTCTGAATTATCCATTGGTTTAGTTTAGTGAATATAATTATTTTGAAGTTGTTTAAATCATGTAAAGTTTTTTCTCTCTCCTTCAGATACAGCAGATAGTTTTCCGGGATATATTAGTCTAGATTGACCATCATAGTCTTTTATGACTTGGAACATATTATTCAAATTTGCTGTTAAGAAGTTAGTTGTTATTGTGGTGGGTTTTCCTTTATATGTAACCTGTGTTTTGTTTTTTTTGCATCTTTTAATACATTCTGCATTCTTAGTGTTTTAATTATGTTATGACCTGGGGATTTTTTTCTTTTTTTGCCTTATTTATTTGGAGTACTGTTTATGAATTCTATTAATTCTATCTGTATAACATTCCTTGTTTTGGGAAAATTTGAAGATCTGTTCTATGTCATTGACCTGGGATTCTTCTGCCTCATCTATTCTTATTGTTTAAAGGTTTGATCTCTTCATAGTATCCCACATTTCATGTATGTCCCTTACCTATGTGTTGTTTTTCTTTTTTTTTTAAGTTTTTGTATTATTTTCTTATTTTATTCAGAGACTCTATCTTAACATCCCAATATTATATCTTCTGATATATTCATTCTACTTAAAAGTCTTGTCTTTGAGTGTTCTAGTTGGTTTATTGTTTTTAAATTCCATCTCCATTTCAGATCAAGTCCTCAATATTTCTCTGTCTTTATTGAACTCTGTTCTCAAACCCTGGATTCTCTGAATTATTTTTCATCTGCCTTATGTTTGTGTTTTCTTAGGAAACATTCAGATTTTTGTTTGTTTTCATTTTATTTCTGTTTTTTTTTTTTTTAATATTTCTGGGTTTTCCTCTTTAAATTCTTTCTCTTTGAGCTCATAGAGCAATATTTTTGTGCTTTGTTAAATTCCATGAATTCTTTGATAAAGTTTATGATTGTTTTTTGAACACTATATTCTAGGGTCCATCTAGAAAATTCTCATTTGCAAACATATCTACAGAACTAGTGGGTTTTAGGAGGTGAGACACTGCTTTGATTTTCCTTTTTTTTTTTTTTTTTTTTTTTTTTTTTTTTGTATTTTTTTGTACTGAGATTTCAGCAGGTAGACTTCTTTTGTTAGTTCTGCACCTGGCAGAATGAGCAGATGGGGGAAGAAGAAAAAAATTTAGGAGTCATTTAAATAGAATGAAGTCACAAGAAAATGTTGTAATGGACTTCAGGATTGTGTATCTTAAGCCAAACCTGGAGTTTGGGGACAAATCTGTAAGTTGGGAAAGGTGCATGGAGGAAAGGACCAGGCAATGAGAGTTGGCTAGACCATGTGGAAGGATAAACAGGATCTGGCTGGGTAGAGAAGCTGGACATAGTATTAGAGAGGTCTATGTGTCAGTAGCAGACTGTGAAGTGGAAGAAGTCTACAGGTTTTCTGTGTGGTAGATGGTGTGCCCAGATTAAACCAGTGTCCTGGATGTGGGATATAGGTTAGATCTAGAGGCCTGGAGAGGGTTCATGGATGATCAGAAGGAATCATCTTACTAGACCCTGGAGACAAATTTATTAATTAACTTTTTTAAGTGGACTATTGGAAAAGGGATGAAAGTCAGGGATAAAAGGAAAAAGAGAAATTTGAGAGGGCAATATAATCAAAATGCATTGTATACTTACTTAAAATTTCACAATCTTGTTCATCATTTATGTAATAAAATTAGTGTGAGTAGAGCCCTAAGTTATTTTCTTGTTATATATTTAAAATATGTAAAATACAGGTATCATAATTATCTGGAGGGAAAATAACCTACATTATTTTTGAACCTTGCTTAATACCCCCAGAGTCACTCAGGTAGCTTACATACTAACTTTAGCACAATTATAACATTACACTGTACTTCAAAAAGCAAAGATAAACACAAACTCTCCTAAATTTCTATGTCTCTTTTTCATAGATTGATTGTACTATAAAATCAGGAACATTTCTATAAGACCACATAATCTAGAAGTTGTAGACTAGAAGTTACACAATTCCCTGAGAAGCAGATAGACAGACAGGGTAATGAGCCAGAGGTGGATAATAAAGTTGGTAAACTTCTGACTTCTTTTTCATATTCCAGACAAGAGATAAAGGTTTAGCAGGCTTTTGCTCCTACCAGTAAGCTCCTACCAGCTTCCTCTTCTGTCTGACTGGCCTAGATACTACCCTGATGGGAGATGTCATTCTGTAAATGTGTTTCTCTTAGTGGTTAATAAGTAAAGCATTGTTGGCCAATAGGAAAGCAAGATAGGTGGGACTAGGAGGAGAGAGAAAGGAGTAGAGAGGAGATTCGACATGGAGGACAGAGAAAATAGAATGCCAGGCCCTCTCTCCGATAAGATAAGACCCCATGGGAATATTTAGATTAATAGAAATGGGTTAATGTTTAAGACAGAGCTAGACAGTAAGAAACTAGTAACTGCCTACAGCTTTATATCTAATACAGCATCTCTGTGTGTTATTTGGGACTGGCATGGCTTTGGGACCAGGCTGGCAGAGAAAAACTACTCATAACACTATCCTTTCTTTGTAAGATGATTAATCCAAAGTGAGGAAAGGTGGACCTGTCCCAGACTACCACAAAGAAGTTAGCCTCCACCAACACCCCTCCCACAACACCAGTTCCCCACTCCAGTACAGCACTCCAGGGAAAGAAAAGGTTTCTGTTTCTGAATCTGGATCTCCTCCCTACTTTGTGGGGAGTCTTTTTCTCTGTCTGTGTACCACTTTACCAAGCCCCCCTCAACGTGTGTGTCTGTGGGGGAGTGCATACTTCTTCACCTTTGATAGTTTGTTTCCTGTTATTGCTAGCTTCTATGTCTGAGATTTTTATTTCTTGGTAATTCTTTAAATGGCAAAGAACACAAACCTTATCATGGTACCAAATTAAAGCAGAAGCACCACTCTTAGACTGTCTAGCTTAAAAATCCCACTTTCCTTTCAAGGATATGGTAATAGTCAGGCTTCAAGGTTGCAATGGTAGTTATTAGGGGTGGTATCTGTAAATGTCTTATACAAAAGAAAGCTGGAAGCAGATATTCACTTAGTATCTGCTATATTTCTTCTATTTGTATCCTAATGGTTATTATGAACTAATAAGTCCTTCTATGCAAAACCATGATAGCCATAAAGGGGCATTCAATTTGTTGCATAATTTCTAATTACTCTGTGCCTGGGGGAGCCTCAGCTTTCTTGATGCCTACTTCCATGTTAGCATGAGTGCTCATATACAACCTGATGGAATCAGCAAGGGACCTCTAGAGTAGGCTGACCATATAAAACATTGACCTTGGACTAATCAAGAACTTGAGAAGACTGGCTTGTGCCATAGAGTTTAGCAATAGTACATTCTCCCTCTAGATGCTGCTGTAACCAGCACAACATAATACTTTTTTCCATGAATGCTAAACAACTGCTACAGTTATCCCAGAATAAAAAAGAAGTAGGAGGCAAGAATAACCTGTCATCAGAATTTAATCAGCCCAGGGGAAGAGAAACACAAAGATATTGCTTAGAGTCTCCAAAAACACATTGCATGTGGTATGTCATGAAAATTGGGCAAAACTAACTCAATCCCAAACTGTGTAAAGGCAATTGTAGCCACATATTTCTGATAAAAGTAAAAAAGGCATTTACTTTCATAAAATCTGGGTTTGCTTCTCAGTTATGCAGGGCAGAAATGTCAAGGGTTTCTTTGTCAGTCTGAGATGGAACTTAACTTGGTTAATATGGTAGCTTTTCTTGATAGTCTAACTACAATTCAACTGGAATTAACTAAAATGCAAGTGGCTGAGCCCATCTGTGATGGATTTCTCTTAAATTATTTGACGTGGGAAAACCTAACTTCAATACAGATCTTTTGAGATGGGATGATACACCTTTATTTTGGGCCACAACTTCTGGTGTCAACCTATACAAAGACATAGAAGAAGGAAGCTATTGCTCTTTACCTGTTTATTATTGCTCTTGCTAGAAAATTCATCCCTTCATTCACATTAAAGCCTACTTCTTTGGAATTCCAGTGTATAGAAGATTAGCTGAGACACCCAGACTTGTGGATTGAACAACTAATGGATTCATGGAGTTTCTGTTGTTAGACAGCAATTGTTGCACTAGTGGGACCATGGGCTTTAAGCCATTCTAATAAGTTCCATATATATCCTCACATATGTATTCATTCATTCTAGCCATTTTGTTCCTCTAGAAAACACTATAACCATCACTAATACAGTTATGTAGGACATATGATCTTAATAAAATTAGCTTTTTGAACTACATTTTTCCAAACCGTTTAAAATCATTAAATTTTATATTATACACATTAAGTGGATAAAAATATAGTGCTGATACATTATATACCTTTCATAAATAGTAACTCGTAAAAGGTACTACTAGTCTATCTAAGTTCATCCCAGGAAGAAAATAAAATGTCTTTATCTGTTATTAAGCATCTCATGAGAATATAAAATGTCATTAGAAGTGTAGAAAATAGTTGATGCGTAGGGCCAACCCAGAACCTCTTCTTGTGGTGTCACTTAGGAGGCCTGGGCAATCTATAGGGCCTCTGTTAGTGAATCATTATTTATCCCTAGTATACAAGTGGATTGGGAAGCCATTCTACATAGAGGTATATTCCCTCAGCCTAGACACATGAGGAACAGCCTGAGCCCTGCTCCAAATGATAAGACAGACTTTGAAGACTCCCCATGGAAGGCCTCACCCTTCCTGGGGAGAAGAAATAGTTGATGCTCAATATATTATCAATATTAATACTTCAGGAAAAGAGGAGGAAAGAATTTTTAAAGTGACTTAGAGAAAATTTTGGCATTGCCTGATATCCTATGACATCACAGTTCAGAATATTGATGCCTAGTAAGAGTATTATTAAATACATCTAGTATTTGCTAATAACCACCTTATATTTGCTAATATTTTGCTTATATTTGCTAATAACCACCTAAAAACTCTATATGGAATAAAAACTCTATATGGAAATCAATGTAGTGGTTCCATAGAAAGATAGGAATCAATCTACCTCAAGATCCACCTATACCACTCTTGGAAATATACCTAAAGGATGTTTCATCATACCACAGAGACACTCAATTATGTTCATAGCAGCTTTATTTGTAATAGCCAGAACCTAGAATAACTTAGAGGTACCTCAACTGAAGAGTGGATAAAGAAAATGACGTACATTGACACAAAGAAATATTATTCATCTATTATTCATCACTCAATTATAAAATAAAGTGGCATCATGAAATTTGCAAGTCAAGGAAATTAACTAGAAAAAAAATTAGTGAGTGAGATATATGACTTAAAATGACAATTATGGTATGTATTTACATATATATATATAGAGAGAGAGAGACAGAGAGAGAGAGAGAGAGAGATAATAGCTGTGAATTCAATGATAAAAAAATGATAATAGTTAGAACCACAGAGGGTAGTTAGAGAGTAAGGGACAGAAGAAAGTGAAATACAGTACAAAGTTATAGATGGATGGAGGGGGCTAGAATGAGAGGATCAAATGAGGAGGGGAAAGACAGTGTTGTGGTAGGGAATACAACAAGAGAGATAAAAAAAAATCATGTGGCATTTGAGGGGAATTATATAAAACTAACACAGGAGAAACTTTCTAAATTAAATACATGTATGAAGGTGATATAAATGAAATAGCTAAATAATAAGAAAATGAGTCCAAACTGGCGATTGTCCTTAGGATTGGGTTACATCTGTTTGTGTTGTTGGCCGAAGGCCCCCCACAGCTGTTGCTAAGACTATAGGTTCCTCTGACTTGAGACCCTCTACACAAGATGGAACCCATAGACAACACTGTTTGGGTGATGACAAACCTGAGACCAGGTTGTGTGTGTGTGTGTGTGTGTGTGTGTGTGTGTGTGTGTGTGTCTATAGTTTAAGTTGCTTGCAGTTCATTGAACCTCTTAGAAAAGAAAGTAGGAGGAATCCTTGAACAAATTGGTATAGGAGACTGCTTCCTGAACATAACTCCAGGGGCACAGACACTGAGAGAAACAATTAATAAATGGGAACTCTTCAAACTTAGAAGCTTCTGTAAGGCAAAGGACACAGTGGACAAGACCAAACAGCAGCCCACAGACTGGGAAAAGATGTTTACCAATCCTATATCCAACAAAGGGCTTGTCTCCAAAATATACAAAGAACTCAAGAAACTAGACAACAAAACACCAAATAACCCTATTAAAAATGGGGTACAGCACTGAAGAAAGAATTCTCAATAGAGGAAATCAAAAAGGCTGAAAGACACTTAAGAAAGTGCTCCACATACTTAGCTATCAGGGAAATGCAAATCAAAACAACTTTGAGATACCATCTTACTACTGCCAGAATGGCTAAAATTAGAAATACCAATGATGACTCATGTTGGAGAGGATGTGGAGAAAGGGGAACAATCCTCCACTGCTGGTGGGAGTGCAAACACATACAGCCATTTTGGAGATCAGATGGCGGTTCCTCAGGAAAATGGGAATTAGTTTACCACAGGACCCAGCAATCCCCCTCTTAGGCATATACCCAAATGATCCACATCTATGCAACAAAGACATCTGTTCAACTATGTTCATATTAGCACTATTTGTAATAGCAAGAACCTGGAAGCAACCTAGATGCCGCTCAATTGAAGAATGGTTAATGAAGATGTGGCACATCTACACAATGGAATACTACTCTGCAGAAAAAATAATGGTATCTTCAAATTCATAGGCAAGTGGATGGCACTTGAAGAAACCATCCTGAATGAGGTAACCCAGTCACAAAAAGAGGAGCACAGTATGTACTCACTCATATATGGATTTTATACCTAGAGCAAAGGATCACCAGCCTATATAATTCACACCACCAGAGGAACTAGGATACAAGGTTTATGCTAAGAGATTCATATAAAGTCCCTCACAGAACCGTAAAGGGACAAGTCCCCCAGAGCACAGGGGAAGTGGGGGGGGCAGGAAAGGAAAACAGGTGCGACCAGGAAGATTGAGCATTGTTAGGAATAGAAGACAGGAGAGAGAGAGAGAGAGAGAGAGAGAGAGAGAGAGAGAGAGAGAGAGAGAGAGAACATAAAAGAAGGAGCCAATATTGGTTTGAAGATAAAATTAAACACAAAGAAATGTCTAGAGAACTACAAGACTACTGCCAACTAACAATTTGAGCTTCCGTGGAAAGGCTACCATAAATGCCCTTCCCGGAGAGTGAGATCAACAACTAACTTATCCATGGAGCCCTTAACTAATGTCTGTTGGAAACAGGAGCAAACACCCATACATAAACACTGAGTCGAAGTAGAACCCAGATGCAGATGGAGAGGACAAGACCAGGTTGCAGAAACACATAGAGACAGATTACCTGAACAAGGAGGAGCTAACAGGCCACCAGACTGATAGCTGGGAAGCCAGCATGGGACTGACTCAGGCCCCCAAGAATATGGGTCTCAGCCAGAAGGACTGAGCAGTCTATGGGACCTCAGCCAGGATGAATCCCTGGTGCACAAAAGGACCTTGTGAACACATCCCCCATGGAGAGATAACTGCCTTAATCTAGAGACAGGAGAGAAGCCCTAGTCCCTACTTCACATGACCTGTCAGATCTACATGATCCCAACTGTGTGGCATTCCTCTACATATGGAATTGGGGTGGGGGGATGGGAGGGGAGGGTGGTTAGTTTGCATGTGAGAGGGCAGAGAGAGTAAAAGGGAGGGAGGAAGGGAGGGAAGGAGGGAGGAAAGGAGGGAGAAGGAACTGGGATCAACATGTAAAATAATAAATTAAATAAACAAAAAAAAAAATGCTTTGACTCCAAAATTTAAGTTCAAGGACAAGTTACTGGGGAAAAGGATTTCTATTTTTGTTTCCACAGAAAATGAAAAGCTGTGCATTCCTTCCAGACTAATGTGGTTTGATCAAGCCAGACCGTCTGAAACAGAGTACCAGCTGATCCTACATTCAAAACAGCTGGACAAAGCAGCCTTACAGATTATAGCCAGGATTTCTGCATCTTCTTAGAATCCCCCATGACAGCGCCCCTTACCAGCAGGAAGTAGTTTGGAAAGAACAACGCCCAAATTAACAAACAATATCTATAAATGTTTGTTTTCATTTAAATGGACTTGGTTATATAAAATAAATAAATTAATTAATTAAACTTTTCCATAAACAAAAAAAGTTGCTTGCAGTTTAGTGCAGTTTAATGTTTTTTGGTTTTATATTTTCTTTTGGGGTGTTTTTTTTTTTTTTTTATCTTTTTTGTTTTGGGTTTGTTGTTGTTGTATTTGGATTTTGGTTTTTGAGAAAGAACTTAAAGTTGGATGGATAGAAAGTATATAGAAGGACTTGGGGAAGGGAAAAACGTGATCAAAATATACTTAAATTTTAAAATGTTTAAATAATTTAAATATAATAAAAATAAAACATTATTAATTCCAAACAAAGAATTTAAATTAATTCATTATGAAATTTAACACAATACAGATAGAGTGAGGATTAGGCTTGACTTAGTTTCATTTTCAGCTGCTGTAGAAAAATACCCTGACAAAAACAACCTAGAAAACAAAGGGTTTACTTAGCTCATTAATCCAAGTTATAGTCTACCAGTATCAGGAACTCCAGGCAGTGGAAACTTGAAGGAGACAGTTCCATTGTATCCATAGTCAACAAGCAAAGAGGAATGAGTTAATACATGCATCACTAATATTCATTTCAGTTCACTCTTTCATTTCATTCAGTCCCAAGCCCAACCCTGTAAATGGTGTCATTTACATTCAGGGTTGCTATTCCTACCAAGCAAAGAAACTCCCTTGAATGTATACTCACGAGTCAACTGAATCTACAGAGATTCCTTCCCCAGGAGAGTCTACATTAAATGAAGTTTACAGTTAAAACTATCCATTATAAGGCCTATTGTAAAATATTAGTTGTAATATAACCAATATAAAAATATTAGTGGAATTTTGAAAAACAGACTCTAGTGTGCTTATATTTTTTTATTAATTAAACTTTTTCTTATACAAGTTTCCCCATGTACACAATATATATTGACCATATTCTCCCCTACCCTCTCCCTACAATTCCTATGTCTACTCACTCATCCCTACATGCCACTCTCTTATGTTCATGTCTATTGGTGTTGATTTGGGAACCACTGTATTTAACCACAGTTGTCTGTTTAGTTGAAAATTATGCTCTATCTTTTGGAGCCTGGTGGGCTTTGTAGTGAGTACACAACTAGAGACAATAACTCCCTCTCCAGTAGCCAATAGCTCAGCCCTTCCACTTTCCATGTTTGAATGTCAACAGGGCCAGTTTTGTGTACTTCCAGTACAAGTCACCACAGTTGTCAATTAATGACTGCAAGAACATTAGTTGCTGAGGTTAGAACTTAGCATTTCTTAGCCCTTCACCCTATTTTCCAGCTCTTACATACTTCTTAGTCTTTCTTCCCCATGTCTTATGTTTTTTAGATGAAGAAATTCCAATCCAGACTACTTATTTCAAGTTCTCAATGTGCATAGAATAGTTCATATAATGTCACTTGGTATTCACATAAGCATGAATTTCTTAACCAATCCTGTAGTCAGACTGCAGGAATTGATGACTCTAGCTTAAATGCCTCAGATAATACAAAACAGTCATGTTAGACCAATTTTAATCCATCTTCAACACTGTCAAGTTTCCTATCTCAGGTGCCACAACATAATGCAGTATGACCTGGAACAGGGCTTGTGCAAGCACAGAATAACAGAAATTAACCATAGTCCCACAGCTGGATCCACTCATCATCTTTCATGCCCCTCTAAAGCATCTTGGAATCCAGATCTGTGTTCAGCTTCCAGGTTTGTCCTGGGTAACAGCACACATCTGGGGTATTCCCTTAAAAGTGGGGCACCTATCTTTAATTGTAAATGGACAGCCCTAGTCAAAGAAAAGATTCAGTCACATAGCCAGAGAACCAGCAGAGAACACAGAAGGGAAGCACTATAACAACATTGCATAATGGTGGGAAGGAATCTTGCAGAAGAAAGGTTAGAATCCCATCATAGTTCCTTCAAACCAAATAGCCAATATTTTGCTTGTGACTTAGTCAAACTTAAATAGATATTTACGCTTAAGAAATCATGACATGAGAGAGATGATATAAGGCAAGGAGAACCAGCAGGCTTTTGGAAAGTTAGAACCCCTGAGTGTGAAAGTAGTTCAACAGCAAGGTCTTCAACTTAAGCATACCCTAGCACAAATAGCATCAGATTGAGTTACACAGGGTACAACCAGGGCATTTTTAACTGATGGTCCTCTAGGTAGCCAGATGAATGGAATTAATTGTTCCACACAAAAATTAAAAATAATAAATTTAAGGAAGGTGGGGAGGAATGAACCTTTCCAAAGGCATTCATTGGAGATAATTTAGAGTATGGGTAAGGGATACAGAGGATCCGGACCTCTTACTCCTCTTGATCCTACACTTCAACTCCTCTCCACTACATATCCCAGAACCCCTTTCTCCCTCTCTCCTTCCCTCCCTTCCTCTTCCCCTCCCTCCCTCTTTCTCTCTCTCCCATTCCTGCTCCAACCACCCTCCCATCCCATCCCCCTCCCCCCACACACACACACACACTCCACAAGGAGGGTGATGCCTTCCAGGAAGGATCAACAAAATCTGTCAAGTCATTTAGAGTAGGGACTAGGCCCTCCCTCCTGCCTCTAGGTTAAAGGAGTATCCCTCCATGGGGAATGTGCTCCCAAAGCTGTAGGATATTTTCTATCTTAATAACTGATTTGTGGTGTCCTGGTGTGCTCTGCTGCTAACTGAGCATGATTAGGGAAGCCATGCTCATCTCCTTGTCTCCTCTGCAGCCTAGCAACTCAGGCTCTTACTCTACTCAAAACTGATAACCACTGCTGCCTGGCATGAGTGTGACCTCTGTTCTTTTACCTTGGCTAAGTCATTTACTGCTGTTTCTTTCTATGAGGCTATCAATTATTTAAAGCTTGACATGAAATCAAAGTCTTATCTAAGTGTCCACTGCCTTTTGAGAAACACAACTGTGGTTATAGTTGGACTTAAGTTCTTGGGTGAACCCCGTAACCCTGCTTCCACACAGCACATCCGCTTCACACAGATGTGTGTGTGGCTTGTACCTAGGTATACTCCCTCTCAGCTAGGTCCTCTGTCCCTCTTCTCTCATCACACAAAGTGCACATTTTAGGGAATTGCTTGATTATAAACTTCAGAAATGAAGATAACTTGCTTATAAAGTTTGGGAAAATAGCTCATACAATCGAGATAAAAATGTAACATATTTTTCATTCCAAAAAAAATTAAGGAGTGAGAATTCCAGGAGACAGAACATTTTCTCCTATTATAAATATGTTCAGACTTCAGTGTATTCTTTTTTCGTTTTGAGGTTAAAAAATAACTCAAGGACACATTTGGTAAAGTTTTAAGTGTGTGTTGGCTAGTATATGAAGCGGCTTTTTCAAGATGGACAGCTGAAAGGAAGACATGGAATGGGAATAAACTCACATCCTGCTAAACTGACAAGGTTTAATTTCCCCAAAGCAGGGCAAAGTGACCCCAGAATGTTCTGCTCTCTGTCAGTGGAGTTTCTGTCATAGATTTCATAATAACAAAAGAACACATATTTTATAGGCTGTGAAATTATTCTGTTTTACTTCTCCAAGGCAAGTGGGAAAGGCATTTACAGGTGGAGAGGATATCATAAACGAATACTGGGCTGGAAATATCACAATTAATTCAATAATTGTCTTTTATGAAGTGCTTGTTGAAATGGCTGCTAGATTAAATGAGCCCCAGTAGTGCAGTAGAGTAAGCAATGTCATCTCTAACTAGGGGAAGAATGGAAATCTCATAACAGTTTACAGATGTTTTTAGTGAGTATCTCTAATCCAAAAGTTCCAACAAAACGAGGCCACCCTGGAATTGTTCAGAGGCAGCCTCTACATAGCCACAGCTTCCTAGTGAGTAAGAAATCCTCATTAATCCTTTTGGAAGGTTTTGTAATGACACTAATCATGTCAAACTCATTGGGTATTAATATAAACATTGTTTGTAACTCTGTGGGAGTCCGGAATAAAACTTCTCAAATACCTTGTAAGCATTCTCCTATACAACAAAAATTGGGTCACGGCTTAAGTGCCCAGTTATTGTGAATAAAGGCACTAATTTTAAAAGGACTAGGTGAATACAATCTGTGTACACAAGACATGGTTGTAGATATGGAGCATGAACAAGACAGGATTAGCATTTCTCTTTGCGTCAGAGCTGATAAATTTAAAGCAAACAGAAAAAAAAAAAAAACTGCACCTCAGTCAGGTCCTTTGTTTATTACTCCATCTTCATTTCTAAAACACCATCAATAACAACACACTGATAAGCACACAGCCAGAGTCTTACAAGAAAACTCTGAAATGCCTTTCTCCTTTAGAGGTAAACTTACCCTGACATCTAGCCCTGGGGGGGTGGGGTGGGGTGAAGGGTATGGCCTCTTCCAGAAGTGATTTAATCCTATCCAGTGAGTGTGCCTCGTGGCTAGAACGCATTGTTTCATTCCTCTGGTTACATGGAGCTTTCTAAGCAGGGTGGAATTGCTCTGAAACATTGGGGGTGGGGGGTGGATGGAAGAAATGAATAAGAGGGAAGCAGAAGAAGGGGATAGAGGGAGAATGGGAGAGAGGGGTGAGGCAGGGAACAAGAGGTGCATGTCCAGCACCTTAAAGAAGGTGCACTGCGTCTGCAAGACAGCTGGGTGTTCCATAGTTTCCAGCCATATTTACGCAGCTACTGAAATGCTTGTAGCATCACCTGAGCCATTGTCTATGGAGAAGCACTCATGTATCCACAGGACTTCACACAGACATTGTAGCACTGCAACCACAGACCCTGCAAAAGGAATTCTGTGGATTGTCTGATTTGACCTCTGCATATTTTGACCAGGATAGGAGATGCATTCCATACTAACCATCTTGTCCACAATGCTAATCAAACATAAAGATTTTTTTCCTTTCTGAAGGCAGAGGTAGAGAATTTATACAAAAGCCATGACAGGGAAGTGGATACTGCGAGTACAGAGGGGCCCAAGGCACTCTATTAGATTGATAACAATGTATTGCAGTCTCCGGGTGGGCACTTTTGTACTGCACCCACAATATTAGTCTTCATTTGCTAGAAAGAAAGCAATTTATTCTGTCACTTTCTGGGGACTTAGAGCTAATTGGCCTTTCATAGTTATGTGATTCTGCAAATGAGCATAAAAGTGAAAGCTGACAAAAATTCAAACAGGAAATCTGAAGCTGCCTATTTTCATAAGTATCTTATAATGGTTTGTTGAAAGGGACGAGATTTTGATTAGAATAGCAAATTTCTTCATGCACAAGGGAAGTGCTCCAAATTACCCATCACTGTAACAAACAAAAAGATTGCTCTTCATTCAGGCTGTTGGGTGAAAGAAAAATGAATGTTCTCCTTTGCATCCCAACCTGACACCTCCTGTCTGGCAGCCAGTCAACACTGTCATCAATGGGCAGCCCTCAAAGCCTGTGACCTCTCCTATCTTACCATCTCCTTCTTTGCTCATCCCACCCTAATCCACTAGAAGAGGCATGCATAATGCATCACATCTCAGAGACCAAGGAGACAGGGTGTCTCCAAACACAGCAGCAGCAGGCAAAGAGAGAAAAGGAAAAATAACTGACACCTCCATACAACCTTAATAAAAAAAAAAAAAAAAAAAAAAAAAGCTGGAGAAGATTAAGTTCAACATATTAAAGAAAAAAAAAAAAATGCTTCCAAGCCTGGGAAGAGTCTTGTGATATTTTTGCAGTGTCTGGCACAGATGGCAGAAAGCATGCCATGCAGGCAAACTAAAGAAAGGCAAGCAGGGGAAACAGTCAGTACCACTTTTCATGCATGAAATGTATGGGTGAATGTGCTGCAATAGACAGACCAGGGCCCTCACCAAAACAAAGGCCAGCTAAGGCAAGTCAGTTTGAAGTTGTAAGTCCTCTCTCATTCCCTCTCCTCCTTCCCCTCCCTTTGTTTACCTTCCCTCCTCTCTTTCCCCCCCCTCTCTCTCGCTCACTTTCTCTCCTTTTCCCTTCCTTCATCTCCCCCCCCCACATCTGCTGGTTGTATGCTCTCTTTACCGTTCTAAAACTTGTCTGTTAAGCTTCATGTCAAGCAATCCAGTCACAGTTGGGACTGTTAGTGGGTGTCAGCACATCTGTAGAACCTCACTACACCAGGACAAAAACTTATGTGTCAAAGACTTGCTCTTCACACTGCCAACCCTTTGGCCATAGTGGGACACTGAGTCTCCCACCCCCAGCTTCAGCACTGAAAGTTATTTTCCACTCTGATGATTACAGACAGCTCAACATACAAAGAAAATGGGGACATTAAGATAGGCAGTCACTACTAATATGTACTTTGTTGTTTGGAGCAAGAAGGGTGAAAAGTCCAGGTGTCATTTTGCCATTTTTGGAATCAACAACAACAACAAAGACATAGAAATACACCTAAACAGAGAAGATTAGCAAAAGAAAAAAACGTACATTGCCCGTAGCAGTATCCTGTGCTCACAGAGGTACAAACAGAATGGCTGTGATCTTTGAGTTTGGTATATGAATTTTAAATGAAAATAGAAAAAAAAAACTTGCTTCTACATGGTTGCCCTTACAGAATGTATGTCCTCAAAGGTGACTGTACAGTCAGCACTTCCATGCTGGCCCTTGCTTCCACCCCAGGAACCTCCCCACTGAGGCAAGTCCTTCCTGTTGGCTCCTTGTAATGTATTTCTGGAATTGACTCTAGTAATGAAACCAAGCAGAAAATGGGGTTTGTGAATAAGGATTAAGTTTAGCAAAATAAAAGCACATGGACACGGCAGAGAACATTATAATAATGTCTAGCATAGCTTCACAATCCTGGAAGAAAAGGATTTACACATTTACAAACTAACACATCTGTAAGCATTCACAAGTGTTCTTCTTGGTGTTCACTAGTAACAGCCTAACCTCTGCTACACAAATCCCTGATTCAAAACATAGTTTATACTACATCTCTTCTTTCTTCGGTAACTAATGACTGGCATCCTAAATTTCAATTGGTGTTCTGTGGTGTCACAGGGAGCTTTTGAGTTCTGGAAAGCCACCTCTTGGGTCACATAGTGGTACTGAACTTATGGGCTTCTCAGGCTTCTGACATTTTCCTTTTCACATTGTAAAGTGCTATCCTTCTGGGGAGATGCCTTTTTTTACACACTAACACAAACTTTGATCATTACTGAACAGTTCCTCTAACATGATGTGCAGACCTTTCTTGATTGTGTCCTTGGCTTGTTTGTTAAGATTCATCTCCTAACTGTTCTTTGCATATAGAGAATTTCATTCTCTATAATTTTCTTCCAGCAAACTTAGAGGGCCTTCTTTCAGTCATAATATAATAGTGCATACTTGAGTACTTCTGTAGCTGAAAATTGGAAGAACATTTTGGATCTACTTGAAACAATGAATATTCTTGTCATTCATTAAGTCAAAATTCAATATCAAAATCTGCAAAGAAAGTCTAAAGATCCCATTTATTACACATTCTGTATGACTCCAATTTAGGTAAATAGAGTTATGACTCATCAGTCCATCTCATGGGAGGCAGTTTCCTTGCTATGAGTTTGTTCTGCCTTCTAGAATACAGATTCTTTAAAGGTCTTATCTACTTTTCCATGCACTGTAACCAATTCATGGTGTGGGACACAGTAGGTATTTGATAAATGTCTGTTCACATAACGTGTGTGGTCATGACTTTTATGCAATGATACATTTCTCCCCTGAAATTAAGCAGTTGTGTAATGGTGACTTAGACCTTTATGTAAAGTACTTGATTATTTATTATTAACTGCACATGACAGAAAGTAAATACTTCACACTAGGAATTTTAGTATGGGAAGAAATCTCATGAAACCTAGCAGCCAGGCAAGTCTCTGGAGGAAATGTGGGACTTGAAGAGCTGTTCCTACTTGATGCACACAGCACTCTGGAGCAGTCCCAGTAGCAAATGGGGTGTTTGTTGAGCTTACATAAAGTAAACATATTTATTCTGGGAAGATGTATTCCTCTCTTGTTCTGTTAGAAATAAGTAATGAGTATGCCATGTTTACATTTCTTGTCCTAGAACATTCTCTTATGCTTACAGAGAAACTGCAGTGGGGCTACCAACTTACTTAGATGCATGATAAAGTAGATATATAAAGAAAATACTATGTGGAAGGAAAGAACTTTGGGATTGATTACCCCTGATACCTGGCAGGGGAGAGAAAGAACTCTGATCCCCAACCACAAGCTGTTCACTTTTATCTGACCTCTGAAAATCTTGTCTGCTGGACCTAGGATCTAAGCACCTGGAGGAATGGGGCAGACTACAGTCTAACGCTGTAGTCAATCTTACTTCAGTTTCAGTGTACTTTTATACATGAATGTAACAAAGAAAGCAATGGTCCAATGGAGGTTGTTCATGTTCAGAAAAATATGTAAATAAGTTAGTAAGCAAATGATAAAAAAAAAATATTAACAGAGCAGACTTTTCCCAGAACTTTCTCAGAACAGAGCAATTGAAACACAGTTGCATGACATTCATTATAGATTATATCTGGGAAAACACAGGAGCAAAGTAGAAGGCCATAACCAGATTGAAGGTACACTGACCAGATTGAGTTCTATAGCTATGTCATGACATCCAACAAGAATAAACATGTCTTTTAAATTGAATGTAAATGTTGTCAGAGGAGATATGAAATCACATCCAAGAACAATCCAGGGAACAAAATGCACCTGAGGTAAAAGGTCTTCTTTTTTTCCTGGAGCCTCTCTCACAGCCCCTAAGGCATTGTTCACCATGCATTTATGGTGTTCTGACAACAGTACCCTTCTCTCCCTGGTGGTAAGACTGGGTATGAGGGCCTGACTCCTTGTGATCATACTAGCCCTAAAGAATAGTCATAGAAAACACTAGAGGTAGATCCCCAAGTTCAGCTTCATGCTTTATCACTCTGAGCTTCTAATGGATATCATTAGTCGTTTTTTCAGATTGTATTTTTTAGAAGTCTAAAATTTCCATTTACTTCTGTCAGCATATTTTCCTTTCAGCATAGACTTAGTATTACAAAGTAACCCAGTGCCCATTTTAATTGCTGTAAGAAATATATGAGAAGGAAATATAAAGGTTTTGGTTTTCTTATCTAACCTTGACTATAGCTTTTTTCCTCAAAATAATTTTCTGTTTGAAAATGTAGAGTTGACATAACAATTTCTTGACACAGAAACCTCAGAACACACTGTGAACTTAAAATCAGTTCATCAATTATGTAATTATAGTACAGTATCAGAAATGTTAAAATATAAAAAGGAACAATAGAAAAATTTAGCATTGGGAGGTTATAAATAAACTTCTGTTCATGAAGGCAAATTGGATGCACTTATCTAAAACATTATCTAAAGGCAAGAAACTTTAGAACTGCACATGACAACAGTCAAAGCAGTCTGCATTATATATGTATTCCAACCTATCACACAAAGTGAAAGTTGCAACTATGTTTCTGTATGATATATTCATGGAAAGGTGCTGTTGGAATCCGGTGCCTCTAATTTTCTTCCCTATGCCAAAGCTACCTAGGACAGAACCATACAAAACTGACCAACAAAGTCAATAAAATGATTCCTAATGATATCTTGCTATTTTCATGGATTGGTGCTTAGCCCCAATTGTCATCAGAGAAACTTCATCCAGCAACTGATAGGAGTAGACACAGAGACCCACAGTCAAGCATAAGGTGAAGCCTGGGGAATCCTGTGGAAGAGGGAAAGGAAGGACTGTGGGAGCCAGAGGGGTTGAGAATACCATGAAAACATGACCCACAGAATCAACTAAGCAGGGTCCATGGGGGCTCACAGAGACTGAAGCAACAATCATGAAGCTTACATGGGTCTGCATTAGGTCTTCTGCATAGAAGTTGTGATTATGTAGCTTGTTTTACCTATGGGAATCCTAACAGCTGGGGTGAGGGGTGTCTCTGACTCTTTGGCCTGCTCTTGGGATTCTCTTCTACTGGGTTACCTCGCCAAGCCTTGATGTGAGGATCTGTGCCTAACTTTGTTGCATCTTGTTATGCCATGTTCAATTGATATACCTTGGAAAGTTCACACTTTTCTGAAGGTAAATGGAGGAGGAATAAATAAATCTGTGTGAAAGTGAAAGGGGACATTGGGGGATGCTGGAAGAAGTGGAGGTATAAGAAAATTTGGTCAGGGTGTAATGTATGAATGAAGGGAAAAGATTTATTTTGTTGTTAATGATTTAGTACAAGTAAATGCACCTCCTTTGAGGGACTACTATATGCAATACTATATCTGACATGGGAGGGCAGGAAGCATCTTTGCCTCTAAAATGTCTGCAGCACAGTCAGAGGGATGGAGAGGTGTCAAAGAGACATTACACAAAGTGGCCAACTAAAGGCCTGCTGCACAAAGGAGATGAGAAGGAATGAGCTCCATAGGAAAATAGGGATATGATGCTCTGACACCAATGATAAATATGGAGGGAAACATGAGAGCTGTTCCCATATCATCAGGCAGAAGAGATAGGGAAAAGAGAAAAGATGGCTAATGGATATAAAGGAAGAGAAAGTAATGAGCCATGTGAGTCTAAGGCCATACCATCCTAAACGCACCCAATCTCATTTGATCTCGGAAGCTAAGCAGCTAAGCAGGGTCGGGCCTGATTAGTACTTGGATGGGAGAAATGAGCCATGTGTAAAACTGGAAAAAGAAATAAAAAAAATGGTGGAGGGGGGAACAAAATACCAAAGGGGGTGGGGAACAAGGCTAGATTTAATTTCCAGAGAATTAACCTGGGAAATTCTTACAACTCAGGAGGCTGTGAATCTGAGGACTTCCTTTAAGTGCCAAAGGCATAAACTAATCTATTTAATTAGAAAAATATGCTTGTATTGCACTCTAAGTAATTTCCCATAGGAAAACTGGCTTCCCTTACAGTTAAAGCTTTTGTACAACTTTATTCCCCTACTCCCCTGCACAAGCAGAGCACATGTGCATGCACCTTTGTCAGGTATGACTGTTGTCAACAGGCATGTAAACATCAACCTTGCAAGGGTCTGCTGCTAGTCTTTGAGTGAGTCTAGGTATTCAATAAATTGCGAGGAGACACTTTATAACAAAATGAAACTCTTCAAAGTAGCACATAATACCACAGAATAGTGCTGTGTATCCTAACATCTTACATAGCAGTGAAAATATTCAAACTAAAGCTGAACTTCCCTAATCAATTTGTGTAATCTTTCAATGTTTGTGAGATATAAAAATATTCCCACTTACAGCTAGCCAATATACTAATTATTTACAAATTGAAACACAGTGAACTACTTTTAACATGCCACATAGTAAGGAATGTGAATAAAAATTGCATTTTATTTTTTAAATATTTATTATTATTATCAATATTATTATTGTTATTCTTGTTTGCATTTGTGTGTGGAAGAGCAAGAAAGAAAGATAGGGAGAGATTGTATGTTCTGTGTGTAAGGAGCCTCGGGAGGATATAAAAAAACATCAGCTCCCATGGAGCTGGATATATAAGCAATTACCAGCCACCACGTGACTTCAGGGAAATAAACTTGGGTATTGTGCCAGGGAAGAATACATTCTTTACTACTGAACAACCTCAATTTGATTCCTCTAAAATCAGGAACAAGACAAGGCTGTCCACTCTCTCCATATCTATTCAATATTGTAGTTGAAATCCTAGCTAGCAATGAGATTAAAAAAAAAAAATGATCAAATTGGATAGGGATACAAATTGGAAAGGAAGAAGTCAAACTTTCCCTATTTGCACATGATGCGATAGTTTACAAAAATGACCTGAAAACTTTCTACCAGGGAAATCCTACAGCTGACCTACAGCTGATAAACACCTTCAGTCTTCAGTAAAGTGGCAGGAAACAAGATTAACTCAAAAAAAAAAAAAAAACAGTAGTCCTTCCATTTACAGATGATAAATGGGCTGAGAAAGAAATTGGAGAAACATGCTTCACAATAGCCAAAAACAACATAAAATATCTGTATGACATAAAAGAACTGTATGACAAGAACTTTAAGTCTTTAAAGAAAGAAATTAAAGAAGATACCAGGAAATGGAAAGATATTCCATGCTCTTGAATAGGTAGGATCAACATAGTAAAAATGGCAATCTTGCCAAAAGCAATCTACAGATTCAATGGCATTCCTATCAAAATCCCAGCACAATTCTTCACAGACATTGAAAGAACAACACTTAACTATACAAAACAAAAACCTCTGTATAGACAACCATGTACATAGTGGAAATTAACAGAGGCAACACCATCCCTGACTTCCAGCTCTACTATAGAGCTATAGTAATGTAAACAGCTTGTTATCAGCAGAAAAACAGACAGGTAGAAAAATGGAATCTAATTGAAGACTCTGATAATAATCCATACACCTATGAACAGCTGAATTTTGACAAAGAAGCTAAAATTATACAATGGAAAAAAGAAAATATCTTCAACAAATAGTGCTGGCAAAACTGGATGCTGACATGTACAAGACTGCAGATAGATACATATCTATCCCCATTCACAAAACTTAAGTCCAAAACTTAAGATCTTAACATAAATCTAGCCATACTGAAACTCCTAGAAGAGAAAGTGGGAAGTATCCTTGAACTAATTAGTACAGGAGACTGCTTCCTAAACATAACACCAGTATCACAGACACTGAGATTGACAATTAATAAATGGGACCTCCTGAAACTAAGAATCTTCTGTAAGGCAAAGGACACAGTCAACAAGACAAAATGGCAGCCCACAGAATGAGAAAAGATCTTCATCAACCCACATCTGACAGAGGGCTGTTCTTCAAAATATACAAAGAACTTAAGAAACTAGTCACTAAAACACCAAATAACCCAATTTAAAAAATGGGGTACAGATCTACATAGAGAATTCTCAACAGAGGAATCTCAAATGTCTAAAAGGCACTTAAGGAATTGTTTAACATCCATAGCCACAGGGAAATGCAAATCGAAACAACTCTGAGATACGATCTCATACCTGTCAGAATGGCTAAAATCAAAAACTTCAATGTAAACTAATGCTGGAGAGGATGCGAAGAAAGGGGAACACTCCTCCATTGCTGGTGGGATTGCAAACTTTTACAGCCACTTTGCAAATCAGTATGGTGGTTTCTCAGGAAAATTGGAATCAGTCTACCTCAAAATCCAGCAATTCCACTCTTAGGCATATACCCAAAATATGCACATTTATACAACAAGGACATCTATTCAACTATGTTCATAGCAGCATTATCTGTAATGTGAAGAACCTGGAAGCAACCTAAATGTCCCTCATCGGAAGATTGGATACAGAAAATGTGGTACATTTACACAATGGAGTACTACTCAGTGGTTTAAAAAAAAAAAAAAAATGTCATCTTGAAATTGTCAGGTAAGTGACTAGAACTAGAAGACACCACCCTGAATGAGTTAACCCAGACCCAGAAAGACAACCATGGTCTATACTCACTCACAAATGGATATTAGATAGAGCAAAGGATATCCAGTCTACAATCCACAACCCCACCCCAGGGAAGCTGGTAAACAAGGAGTACCCTAGGAAAGACATGCATGGACCTCCTGAGAAGGGGAGGAGGCAGGATCTCCTGAGTGGATTAGGATCATGGGGGGAGAGGGAAGGGACATAGGAGAGAAAGGAGGGCAGAGGAGGATGGTGAGCAGAATATGAGGGATCAGGAGGGTAGAGTTGGGGGAGGAACAGAGGGATAGAGGTCTGGCACTGGAGAAATCCCCAGGAATCCACAAGGATGTCCCCAACTAAGAATCTAAGCAATATTGGAGAGGCTATCTTAAATGCCCTTAGCCTCTAATGAGATTGAAGACTACCTCAAATGCCACCATAGAGCCTTCATTCAGTATCTGATGGAAGCAGAAGCAGACACCCACAGCTAAACACTAGCTGAATTCCTGGAATCCAGCTGTTGAGAGGGGGAGGAGTGACAAATAAAGGGGTTAAGACCATGTTGGAGAGAGCCACAGAAACAGCTGACCTGGGAGCTAATGGACTCCAGACTGGCAGTGGGGAACCTGCATGGGACTGAATATGGGTGTCAGTTGGGGGACTTGGGCTGTCTGTGGCATCTCTGGCAATGGAACCAGTATTTTTCCCTAGTACTTGAACTGGCTTTTTGGAGCCCATTCCCTATGAAGAGATTCTTTCTCAGCCTAGATACACCGTTGCGGGGGGGGGGGGGGGGTGGGGTGGGGTGGGGTGGCTAGGTCCTGCCCCAAATGATGTGGCAGGCTTTGACAATTCCCCCTTGGGAGGACTCACCCTCTCTGGGGAGCAGATAGGGGCCTGGAATGGGGAGATGGTGAAGGGAATGGGACTAAGGCAGGGAGGGGGAGTGAACTGGGATTGATATGTAAAATGAGATTGCTTTGAGTTTAAATAAAAATAAAACTTGCATTCATTCCCTGCCCCCCAAAAAAGGGAGTGGGGATTAAAGACTGCTAAAATCTTGAAAACACTAATGTTTTGTCTTTAAAAGTATTCTTTAAATCTTGGTAGTGATACAAGTTAAAAACTAACAAAAGTTTTGAAATCAGCTTAACACACATTTTCTATCCTTTAAACTCAAAATAAAAAAAAAGAGAATTTGGAACACACTGTAATATGAGCTAAAAATCTGCTTTTAGGTCCAAAGAACATTGTGTTCTGGAGACACTGAGTGCTCAATCAAGCCATAACTATTAAATACCATGACCAACAACTCATTTCTGGTAGGTTTCCTCACATCCAACTGATCTAAATTTGAACTTGTGGTCTGATGACTAAAGGCAACGTATCTCTTTGTAAATAAAGTATAGAGATGAAAATTTCCAGGGAAACTTTTTTGATTTTATTTTATATTCTAGCATTGCACATTGCCTGTATTTCTAAATAGTTTAATGAATACTTATGATGTACAAATCAGAAAACATGTCTGTAATTGCTCAGCTTTATAGACTATTCAAATGCTGGTAACATAATGGCTTTCACTTTCTTATTCATACCTGAAGGACCTCGACAGCCTAGTGCAACACAAAGCACAACACATGTGTGCTGAAAGCTGTGTTTTATTCACTTTACTCTTCTTATTTACTGCTCCATGCAACCCACCAAAGCATCTGTAGATGCTAAAGGAATTGCACAAACACACCTGGCACATTACTTCCCTATCAAACAGATTCTGGTTTGAAATAATTGTCCCAATTACAAAAGGACAGGCTCACATAAAAGAACTGTTAATTCACAAAAGTGCTGTGGTATGTTTTTTCCTAGAAAACACAGAATAGGATCTGTCAGGTATATCCACTAGCGTAACAAACATGTCACCCAGATTTGCATTAGGAGTTAAAAACATTCTGTACCCTGACAAAAAGCTGTGTGTTTTTAGCAACCGTGACAAGGAGGTGGCATTGCAATAGCTAGACATCCTGAGTTAAATGTCTCTTACCAGACAGCCTGAAAAAAAACTATAATTCTAATGATGGAGCAGGCGAGCGGTAAGCCATCCCAATGAGGACCAAGGTAGTGTCTGCAACTCCTGAGGAACCAGCATCATCATTCGTTTTTTATTTATCCACCATTTATGTTAAACTCATAAATGATGAGAGGAGGAAATATTATTATTCAAAGAGCTGACTCACACTTCTAGCACCAAATATGAAAGTGATTCTCCTAACAGAAAGAATTCCACTGTTAAAAGAACAGGGTGAAAAAAAGTCATTTACATGGATAGTCAAAGGGTGGTTATGAGTTTGAATTTTAGAAGAATGTTTAGAAATATTTTTAACAATAATTTACCCGTATACAATGAGCATACATATATTTCAATCATAGATACATGATAACTGAAAAAGAGTTTTAAAAAACAAATTCTGTGGTTAGCAACTTTTTTGAAATGCCACAGGCTTTGCTTACTTTTCAGAACATTAATGGAAATGGGGCATCAACTTATTAGCAATTTCTTAAAGGCAGTCTTTCAGAAATACTTCCTATTGCTTAGCTGTGCATATAATTTGACAATGTCATTAGTTGCATGACTCATTGTAAGGCATTTCTACAAGAAAGATGTGACGGAGCCAAATAAAGTACTTATCACAAATGGATAGACTTTGACTTAAAAGGGGGAAAAAAACAGATTGTATAGTAAATTCTCTAATAGCTTTGCATCTTAAAACACAATGTCCATTTGTGTTATTTATTGAAAGAGTACCTTTATTGAATAAGCCTTACTGACATGTGAGATTTGACTCTGATTCATGAAATGCTGTTTCCACCTTTGCTCCAAAGATGATGAAGGGCTGTGAACTGCATTCATCAAGAAGAAATATTAGTGCTAGCATTTTTCATCTCTACAGGACAAAAAAGGAAACAAATTGTATAGTCCTATAGGCTTCCATTCTCACACTAGAATTGAGAACATTTCTACCACTTTACTATGTAGTTAGTATTTTCAAACTCATCTTAATTCTGCTTATTGATATGTTCAGTGAATGTAGACCCTTAAAATTAGTGAGATGTTAGGCCTATTTCATTGTCAAAAAAGCAAATTAATACTCAACTTCATGCCAAAAAAATACCTTTCTAGTTTTAATCTTTGCTAGAACCTGTGGGTAGAAACTTATTATAGCATTTCTAGGTAAGTAGAATATGATCAAGAAGTTTCCATACCTCAGGTCACACAGCTGATAAGGGTGAGAATAGGAATTGAGCACAAAATAACTGACATAAAATTCTGTTGTTATTGCAAATACATGCAACAGCTTTTTCTGCTTAGTAATTGACAAATGACTTTACAAATTCACATTATTCAATCTCCAAGCAAAGTGTTTTCTTTGTTATCCCCCTTGCAATACACAAAGCCAAAAATATTCACACAGACGCTAGTTCTCTTATTAGAATGAACACTCGTTAACACACACTTGACTTGGCTTGGTCCTCCACACCCTAAAGCAGAAAGTTTGCAAAGACTCATCTTGCCTGGAGAAGCTGTGTTACCTGCCTCAGTGGGCACATGTTCTTGCAGCCTTCCTGTCTGGCTGACAGAGGGACAGTCAAAGCTTTTGGATTATGCTTTCTGATGTTACTCTGACGTTCATCAGATACTCCACCCTCCAACACCCAATTTTCTTTCAAGCAGAACAAACAAGCTGTAGGCAATAGCTATGTCAGTTGTGAGACTACTGTCTGGAGAGATGTGATTCCATCCAGTCAATTGAATTCAACACTCAGTTATTGATGGACACTCCCAAACTGATGAGTCTTTGAAGGAAGGGAGTTGTCAGGATCTTTAAAGAAGGTGGGTAACTAGAGAGATGAGTAGTGAGCTCTCATGTATAGAAGAGGACAAACTGAGGTATACTGAGTTGCTAAACATGTTCTTTCAATGCCGCTATTTTTTTTTTTTTTTTCTTACAGGACCACACTGTGTACAGGAGAGGAGAAGAGATTAATACAACCAAAGTAGAAACTAAAAGTTCCATTTTAAATGACACTTCTTTTGCTTTTCACTGTCTTAATGATGTCTTAAAGGCTTAAAAATCTGGTGCTAAAATTACTCTTTCAACATTCTATGTTATAATGGGAATATAGTTCAGTTGGCAAGATGTTTGTCTCTGTGATCTCTAGAGCTTCCTTTTTATAAAATCTGGGTGTGGTACACATTTGAAATCCCAGCATTGAGGACACAGAGATGGGTGGATCCATGGAGCCTAGGCAGCCTAGAGTAAACTTGGTGAGTTCCAAGCCATTCAGAGATTGTTTCTCAGAAAAAAGAAGTAGGCAAGAATTAAAGAATGAACCCCCAAGACTGCTGCCTTCCCAACACACATGCAAACAATAAAATTCAATAAAAAATAAAAGTATATACAACTTGTAGAGCAATATACCACATGCAAAGGTACAAGTGTGTGTTCCTGCAAACAAGTGCACGCCCACACACCACAGACACTGGGGGTGGGGGATCATATATTCTATTTTTGGAAAAAAATCAACTATAAATGGAAAAAAAATCAGCAAGATTTTTTGTGAAACAATCAAATCTTCTCTGCCTCTTAGAAAAATCAGCCAAAAAAAAAAAATCCCTACAAAAATCCCAGTATTAGTATATAAAGAAAAGAGGCCAGATGCAGAGATGAGCTGTGAAGAACAAAAGGAAGCCAGGAGATAAAGATAATGCAAGTAGTGGCCTTGGATGTTCTTTTTAGCCACCCTAAAAAGTACCTTTTTTTTTTATTTATTATTTTTTTTTTTTTTATTTTCTCTTCACATTCCACCTGGACCAAATATGAAAAGGCCATATACAAAAGAAACAATGAAATTCTTGTTAAATCTAATATCAAAATTGCAAGAACACAGAGCCTATTTCACCACAAAGAGATTGGTATACCACAGACTTTATGACCAGAAACCTTGAAGGAAAAAAATAAAAATAAAAAAAAAACATCATTTGAAATGATGTTTCTACTGAGACCTCATGGTCACAGCAAGGCTAAACAACCAGGACATAAAGCCCTATTAATTGTACCTCGCAGGGGTCACCACACATTCCCATTTTTCCTGTGAGAGGCTCAATTTATACTTTTAGCTGCTGTAATTATTATTAGAGCACCATTTGTGCCCAACGTGTCCCAGTTTGGAAAATAAATTATAGATTTTCTCTCGGCTGACCTCCACTCCCCTTTCCTTCCTGCTTCCTCTCCTCACACAATTAAAGGCAAACTATTTTAACCCTTACAGGTATGTGAGAAGAAATAAAGCATTTTCTCTAAGTTTGGCAATTCATCAGAGTCCCTCTCTCTCTCTCTCTCTCTCTCTCTCTCTCTCTCTCTCTCTCTCTCTCTCTCTCTAGAAGCAGGACAGTCGGAGCTGGATTTGACATATTGGCATTTGCCCATGACACATTTGATGTACAGTTACTATCTTCTCTCCCTTTACAAATTTCCATCTAACCCTATGGCACAAAAGTCTGTCTGCTTATTGAATTGTACTTGATATTGTCAAGAAATTACACCCCACATGAGGACTCCTTAATGTAATTGCTGTTTCTTTAAAAAAAAAATGAAAATCTGATGTTCAGCTTCAGTGATACAGCCAAGAATAGCAGTTCATATCAACTGCAAGAAGGGCTGAGCGCCTTACAGAGCCCCTTAATCAAAAAGCAATCTTTGGGGATGAGTTAGTAGTACTTTGCCTCTGGCAATAACCAGATCCCTTCTTTTATTGTATATTTCCACAGGAGTCTAATGATGAAATACATCAGATCTCCTCCCAGGTGAAGTAGAATCCCACTTCACCTGTGCTTTTCTAGGGTTATATGCTGCTTCTCAAGCCAGAAGAGAAGGTCAGCAGCAATAATGGTATTTAATCTGACTAGGAGATGCCTTGATGAGGAAGGGAGGAATTCTCTTGCTTGTAAGAAATTCACTATGTGCAATTATGTAACAGAGACAAAAAGCAAGTTGATTTTCTCATAAGCCTGTCTAGTATGCAAATCTTCACTGAAAAAAAAATAAATGCTTACCTTTTAATTCTGAGCATGCCCTTGACCCACATCCAGAAACTTTCACAGCCACAAGGAGAAAAATAGAATTTTTTTGAGGAAAAATAGTCTGATCTTTGGGAATGGGAATTTGCAAATATCCAGTGGGCTTTGGGTCTATAGAGACATACTTATACTATAGTGGATAAGGAGAAAGCATTAAATCTCCATCATTTACACAAAGATGCCATGTTTTGCAATTAACTGTTTTATTCTCTTATGTTTCCTCTTTACATATACATACAAACTTAAAATATACAAATCTAAACATGGAAATATAATATTCATTGTCATTAGTGTATGCTCTTGCACACCGAAAGAGGGAGAAGAGAGAAGGAGGGAGAGGGAGAGAATACATATGTTTCCTGATACATATTATACCCATGAAAGTCTCCAGGCAAATGGAGTAGTTATGGTTTTCTATTTCCTAATTTGCAGTACTGTGACTCCTACCCTAACAGGAAGGGACTCCTGGAAGAGATAATATGCTAGGTTTTTCTGCCTTCAAATCATCCTCATTGGTGTTTCTCTGTGTTATGCCAAACGGGTAAAAATAAACCAGGAACCAAGGTGAAAGACTATAAATATGTCATTTTTTCTGGTTGTTTTGCTTTATTTTAACGTATATTGATTTGAGGATGGAAAGTAATTAAGTGTTTTGATGTATAAGATCTCCTGCTGGGTGATAGACTACAAAGGAAAGGGAAATTAGACACAAGGTTTTGAGTAATAAACACAAATGGTTTTATGGCCCATTCAGTTTGAATATCAGTGGAACTTGCAAGTAAGATTTGCAGAAGGTAATCAGCAATAACTCCCCCAAGTATAATCAGAAATTGAGTATTATTATCCATTTGCAAATCACTTACCTGCCATTGTGATAGCTTATCTCATTGGTCCTCACAAGAAAAAAAGAAGAAGAAAGGAAGGAAAGGAAAAAAAAAAAAAAAAAAAAAAAAAAAAAAAAAAAGAAAAATCAGAAGTATAGGAGAGAGTATAATCATTTAATGACCAAAACGCAAAATGATAATGGCATTAAATTCTCAAATTTATTATCTTTCCAAAAGTCACTCATTACTTTGACAAGGATAAAAATGAGTTTGCCAGCCCAGGAGGTATGCATCTTAGGTCCTCATCTGTCTTATTGTAAGTTGTTTCAAAGCTTTTGAAAGATGAGCAATGTTGACATAAATGAACATAATTACACATTGTTTAATAATGACTACATAAATAAGAATATACTGCACATAAGTAAAGAATAAAACATATCTGGAAGTACAGCAAAAATATGTACCGATCAACAAAGAATGTCAGCCATGCTTACATTCGTTCTTTAGTAGTGAGGAGAGCTCATTGGATAGGAATCCAGGGAGGAACGATGAATGTTTATGCAGTATTAACTCAGTTAGAAAAGCTTTCTTCTAGATACAGCCTAGTGAGTTCAATCAAAGAAGTACCGATGACAATGGACTAATGTTTTCAAAATGAGAAAGCATTGCCTTCCAAGTTTAGAGATGTGTTTTTAAAGGACCTTATTCTATAAGGAAAAAGTCTCTCTGTTTTCCCAAAATCATGCAATATTTCCCAAGGGATACTACTATCAATATTATTAAATTACAGAAAAATACTGCAGCATCAGGCTGACTTTTAAAATGCATTTGCTTTGCCTACATGATGTTTACCACATTAGAGTTCCCAGACATGCTGAGCACTAGGAAACCCAGGAGATGCCACCTTGATGGTTATTAAGATACTATGCTAAAGAAAATATTTCCCTGCAGGGGGGACTAATAACATAGCCAACAGCATAAGAAAAGCATCAAGATGAAAAACACTAAAAAGTGAGCCACTGTGTCCAGGCTGGATTTTCCTTATTTTACAGCTAGTTACACATATGTATTCTTCAGAAGTCTGGGGTTTTTTTTTAAAAGATAAATAACAGATACAATTCATTTTATTCAATGAAATTTAACAAATATGTACTATGTATCTAAAATGTGCCCAGGTGTATTTAGAGGAATTTCAAAGAGATCAACTCTAAAATGAGAACAGTCATTCAAGCTAGGTATTCTAGATATTTACCCATATAAGCCTTCAGAAGTGTTTCAGCTACATTTTATATGACACCAATCACTGGTGTCCGGTTATCTGCTTTTGGCTTAACTTTAAAAGTCCTTGATGTGTTCTAAACATCTTACTATTTTCAAGTTATACCAGAGAGTCCAAAGTTGAAAGAAAAAGAAAGGGAAGGTGAAAGGGGCATGGAGATGGGGAAGGAAGGGAAGGAGGAAGAGAGGGGCACAGA
Organism: Phodopus roborovskii; assembly: GCF_943737965.1. Taxonomy (NCBI): domain Eukaryota; kingdom Metazoa; phylum Chordata; class Mammalia; order Rodentia; family Cricetidae; genus Phodopus; species Phodopus roborovskii. Next base: position 1,769,633 of record NW_026126436.1, read on the forward strand.
AATGGGGGCACTGAGAATTAAACATTCCACAGAACATCTCTTTAGCACAGACAGGAATGTGGTGTCCAGTCTAGTTCATGTTCATGTCCTTTGGTTAATGCAGTTAAAGGCAGACTTACATGAGTTTCCTTAACCGTGTAAGGAATGATAATGCCCAAACCTAATGTTTGCTCCAGAAGTTGCCATTGTGTCTCTTTTTTTTTTCAGAGAATTTTTAAATTTTTAATATCTTTTTCTTATTTTACACATCGACCCCAGTTCAACCTACCTCCCATCCTCCCATGCGTTCCCAGGGAAGGTGAGGCATTCCAAGAGGGATCATCAAAATCTGTTAAATCATTTAAAGTAGGGCCTAGGTCCTCCCCTTTGTCTCTAGGCTAAGGGAGCATCCCTCCATGGGGAATGTGCTCCCAAAGTCTGTTCATGCATCAGGGATACATCCTGGTTCCACTGTCAGAGGCCCCTTAGACTGCCCAAGCCTTCTAACTGAGACCCACGTTCAGGGGACCTGAGTCTTTCCGATGCTGGTTTCCAAGCTATCAATCTGGGGTCCATGAGCAGACACACACAGCTGAACACTGAGCAGAACTCCTGGAATCCAGTTGCAGAGAGGGAGGAGTGATGAGCAAAGGGGTCAAATCAGGCTGTCCTTTGAAACCTGTATTAGAACTGGGGACATGAGGGCTACAACAGCAGGAGTTTGGGTGCTCCACTCTGCCTAGGCATCTCTATCTTTCCATTCTACACTCTGTTCTTTTTGTTCCACATTTCATCGTTGAAAACATGATGTTTTTACTTATTCTTTGAAACTTTCATACATGACAAGGATGCATTTTGATTCTAAACTATATTCTCCAGTGGACTCCCTAAATCTATGCTAATATGAATGGATGGCTTAGTGGAGCCAGTGAAACGTATATGTCTGTTTGTATAAGAGGCTAAAACACTGTTTGTAAGAAAAAAAAAAACTTGTCTTTTAAAAGGAACTTTTGAACCACACAAATGATGTCCAAAGGCAAGGTTTCATAGTCAAAAATGAGTCTGTTTCTGTTTGTACTGACTCCAGAAGAAAGAACCCACTACCCTAGTCAGTCATCCCTAATCCTAAGAACACTGAAGTGACAACTGAAAGCTGCCTCATTGGTCAGGAAGGCAAAACACTCTGCTTGTTTGAGACAGCATGTGCTGTCAGCGCAAAATGAAAAGCCATCACTTGGAATCAATGTGACAGTAAGCTTAAGCCCTGGACAAAGTGTGATCAGCAAGCCAGGTCAACTCTGAACATTGTACAGAGACATATTCCTGGTTTGGAACACAAGAGAAGGTGACCAGGGAACCTAGAAGCACAAGAAGAGGTCACAGGCACAGGAACAGCAGTAGCTTCTTCTGCCCACATCCAACGTAACATCAGAGGTATCATCTCTCCTACAGTAGGAGCAAAACAGGACAACACAATAATGCAACAAAGCAAGCATTAATCATGGGAAGAGGAAACCAACTGAAGAATTTCTCACCTCCCTGACCCCAGTAATTTGTCCACTGTTCTGGGTCCAGGTTAGACTGTCTGCCTATGTTTTAATGATGCCAGGCAGATCTCTCATAATATTCTATCTTAATTGTTTAACTGGCGTGACATGTTTGTTAAATTTAGGAGAAATAAGTGAAGAGAAAATCCCTACTGTGCTTAGCATAATCAATGCTATATAAAAACCAGACCAAGTAAGCTGTGGTGATACATGCCTATATCTTAGCACATAGGAGGCTGAAACAGGAAGATGGTGAATTCAAGACCAGCCTGAACTACATATAGAATTCTGGGCCAGGCAGAATGAGATATGTTATGTATTCAAAATCTTTCTTAAATAAAATACTAAAGAAGAAAAGGAGAAGAAAGGAAGGAATGAAGGAAGGAAGGGAAATAATAAACACAGACAAATGTTTATTGAATGAAAGGCAGCTCAAAAAGCAAAACCACAAATTTAAAAATATCTTTATGCAGACAGGATTTTAACACATCCAACAGCATATTGTTACCAGACAAAATAACTTGGACTTCTCTGTGGCTAAGACAGGGTTTCTAGGCTTAGGAAATAGAAGAGAAATTGGAGGAAATCTTATACTGCATTTCTCTGATATCCATTTTGCTATTCTTCCTTTCCTTCTTTCTTTCTTAGTCTCTTTTTATTGTTTTGTCTTATTAGTTTGGTAGTTTCAAAAGGAAGAAAAGAAAGCCTTGAGGTATTAATCCAAATGGAGCCGATAAAGGATCCAGAAGGTACCTGGGAATACCACTGTCCATCAATCATCAACAGCTCTGACAACCAACACATGACAAAGTGACGTCTAGTATGGAGGTTACAATGTCCACATAGGTCATCAGAAAGCAATCTCTTGAGAAGGCTCAGAATACAGAGGCACACCTCTTTTAAGAAGACCTGCTGTACAGCAGAGCACTTGAGCAGCCAGCATTCAGTATAGAAATGCCTGCTACAGTGCAGGTATTTGCAGCTTCCCTGAGCTGGGACAGTTAAGTGCAGCTGGGATGGTTAGGTAGACCCAAATAGGGCAGAGGCAGCCACCAACACCACCAGCCAAAACCTTTCAATGGAGGGTCTAACCACCACTAAACAGTTTAAGATTTGTCTCACACATCCGGGAACACTACAGGTGCTTAGTAAATCCAGGCTCAGACTCAGGAATCCTCCAGAATGGTACAGAATATTTAAAAAGATGCTGAGGTGCTGAAGAAAACAAAAGAATGTGGGTATAGACAACCACTGAAAAAAATAATTTAGAAGCAATAAAGTATTTAAAGAAAGAATAAAGTAAAATAAAAATGAATAAGCCACATAAAGATGGAAAATACGCAATGTATCTGGATCCTGTATGATGCTTTGTTGGCTTCCAAATTTAAAATGCTAATGTACAAAAAACAACAGCTGCTGAGAGACATTGATTATGGGAACTATTAAATTGAACCAACATATAATTTTAAAATGTCTTAACTTCAAAATGTAAGTCACAAATATGATGCACTGGGGGGAAAGTTAATGCCTTTGTTCCCACAGGAAACATAAAGTTATGTTTCTCTTCAAATTTAATGAAGATCATATTTGATTGAAGGAGACCTACTATGTCTTGGCCTCAGACATAAAACAGAAGAATGAAACCAAAAAAGACTACAAGACTGGTCATATATATATATATATATATATATATATGATGATCCCTCTACTATGGGAACAACTCTGAGACTGGATGAGACATTATAAATCTTGTTGGCTACAGAGTCCTTTCATGTGGCATGGATAGAGGTTTGGTTACACAGGCCAAATGGACTTATAAAGTTTATAAATGCCTTTTATCTGCTCAAACATAGAACAAAAAAATATGTGTTTAACTGACTTAAACACACCACACATTCCACACTTGTGTTAGTGCAGATGTTACCTTTAAAATTTGTGTGTTTTCAGAAAGAAAAAGGACCATACACCAATGAAGACAAGTAGCCCAGGTGATCCAGCCTCTCAGAATGCCTCTGTTTCCTCAAAATTCTGCATCCAAAATAACTTCAAAGCTGCTAGCTGAGATGGTCCAGTCTCACAGAATACGCCAGTCAAGATTTCAGATAAGCACTACACGTTCTCATCACACAGAGACTAAACAAACATCCAAAAAATTACATCTAGCTCTCCCAGGATTTTGCCACTATTGCATATTTTCAGGATTCCCTAAAAACATCATCAGCCACAGACAACAGAAAGTAATCTAGAGAACACAACACCCACAGTCCCGAGATGTGGTGTGGGTGGTTTTTGGTTTGGTGGCTTATAGGATGTTTGTCATCGTTTAGAGGGGTTGGTTACAAATTGGTCATGGTCAGGAAGAAAAACTAAACAAAGGAGATTAGATTCAGGGATCTCTTTCTGGAGGGAAAAGGGGGTTACAGTATAGAAATGATGGGATCAAAGGGTGGATTGTTGAGTCTACTTTTGAACAATCACTAGTCTCAAATATTTTATATTGGTATGTATTTTTTATATTGACACAAATTTAAGGTTATTTTTGCTATACTGTATATATGTTTCTAGTCTTAAGATATTTTACCTATGCAGCTCATTTAAAAAATATAATGTATAATTAAGAAATACAGATTAGTAGTTAGTCATCTATAATAATTAAAGTTGTAGTCACATAAGGTCAAACAGAGATATATTTTAAATAGGTGATCTTCAAACAATTCAATGGCCTATAGAATATGGCATTTAAAATGCTTTAGTAACATAAGGCTTTTCATTGCAGTGAGACACATCTGCTCCTGGCAGCACCAATCTACTTCAGATGATAGACATTGAAGGACCTCCATATGGAGTTTGCTTTCTTTGTGGCAAAAGTAAGCCACTGGGAAAGAAACTAGCCTTGTCTTGACTCTTAACAGTATGCTGTCCAAACTGGATAATCAAAACACACAAAAGATGCGACTACCAAACTTTGCCAAAACAAGGCAGGACAGTTCTCAAAAACCCTGCTTTAGACCTGTAGTCCAAAGATGGATGCCACAACATTGCAGAGGACACTTGGGTGACTGTCTTGGCAGCCACCTGTCTCTTTTATTTCTATAATTTTCAAGCTACTTGCTCTGCATTTCATGTTTAATCAGATAATGTTATTTTGTTCTTGGGTCTCAAGATGGGTTTGAAGATTGGATAAGTTATAGTTAGTTTTCTGTAGTTTTAATAGAAAATAAGTCAGGTACAAAACTGGACTCACCAAGATAGGATAGATAATGAAGTATTTTCTTTGAATTTGCCAAATACTAATGGACTAGACATTGTAAATATATTTCTTTCTTGATAATTTTTATTGTATATAGTTTTACTTTATTAAAAGTTAAAACCATTCCTATTTATTTAGACAAAAAGGGGAAATATAGCAGAATATTTATACAGTGTATGAAGATATCTTTCTCTGATTAGTATAATAAAAAGCTGAACATCCAGTAGCTAGGCAGGATAGATAATCAGGACTTCTGGGCATAGAGAGGATGAGAAGAGAATTGAGGCATGTGGGAGCCACTAACAGAATAAATATAGGACAGAGGAAAGGTAACCAATCCATATGATAGAATGTATATTAATAGAAATAGCTTAATTAAGTTATAAGAGCTAGCTATAAAAAAAAACTAAAGATCAAGCTTTCATAATTAATGATAAGTCTCTGGGTCATTATTTGTGAGCTGGCAGCCCAAAGTAAGTCCAACTACACCAATGGGTACTTGGATATGTTTTCTGGCTTAGGAGAGAAAAGTTAACTTTCCCTAGGCAAGTGTTAATTCAAAACTCATTAAGCAATTAGGAGTCACCTCATTCTCCAGGACAAATTTTACACTTCCATAAACCAAGCACTGCATGCATACCTGTCTTCCCTGAGCTGGGATCATACTGGCTTGTTTCTCTCACAGCACACTTACCAAATAGATGATCCATATAACTTCTTAGCTGCACCATGTCAAATTATTGCAAAATTTCATCAGATTTGAAGTTGATATCTCTGTTTCATTAGTGATGATTATAATTGCACATGTGCCTATAATGATGGATTAATACATCCAATTCAAAGGTAGATATGACTAATACCAACCAAAACACTTGGCTTTACAAAATATTCTGATGTTCTGAAAGGTTAAACAATATTCCACACCAGTCAAATTCTCAAGGAAAGAACACCATAGAGTAGCAACAAGGTCTTGGCCCAGAATTTCAAATTTTGAAGACAAGGGTAATAGACTACAGGATGAAAAGTTGCTGCCTTCAACAAAGGCTCTGGAAATAATAGCAATTCATCAATGACTGTGGCTTTAACAGACTAGTTTCTTTGCAGAGTGAAGTGCTAATGGTACCCTCAATGAAATTTGTCAAACAGAAAGATAATGTGCTATTGTGAAAGAAAAACTACCTTCTTGGAGGGAGGTAGCAGTTCCCACCTAAGCCCATGCCAGGTGAGCTGGGACAGGTCCTTACAAGTCTAGACACCCCCAGAAGTCACCTCAGTAAGGCTGACTTGATCAAAACACTGCACTGGGCAGCTGTATGAGAAAACACAGAAAGCTCTACAAATGTCACATATAATTAACACACTTTATGCCACTGCCTTGCTCTAAGGAGATTTTAATGTTATTTGTAGAAAAGGTGAGTTAGTTCACAGGGCATGCTCCTCAGTCAGCAGACACTGTTGATTGCACTTTTCAAATCTCCTCAGTCAGCAGACACTGTCTGGACAGTTGACTACACTCCTCATCTCCTCAGTCAGCACACACTGTGGACAGTTGACTGCACCTCACATCTCCTCAGTCAGCACACACTGTCTGGACAGTTGGCTGCACTTTTCACACTTCAGCTTCAGTCAGATTTCTTGGTACTTGGAAGACTGGATAATGACCCCCCCCCCCCAATGTGTTTCATTTCTGTGGAGATTGCTAGGATTTGGATGACTATAAGACATTTTAACTCTTCTCTTTTTCAGCTTAATTAAAGTTCCCACTGAAAAATCAAGCTGTGATTGTAAACTTTTCTTTGAAGGAACCCTCCCAATTTGTGAGGTCATAGCAATGATGAGAAGGTGTGGATATGGGTGGTATGTCAAAAGAGCCATCTTGGTAGAAGTGGAGAGCCTTACCACGCATGATAGAGAAAGCAATGAAACAACCACTGGTAGAAAGTAGTAGTTATTAAAATCTCCATAGACTCAGGATGAAAGATCTGAGTCCATGTTTATCAGCAAATATGCTTATAAAGTAGAACTGTCCTTCATCCTGGGAGACTGGGCTACTGAGCTCTCAGTGTCTGTGGCTCAAAGTCTCATATGCACATTTGAAGTCTATGCTTAGTGCCTGGCTCTGAATTGCCACTGACACTCTGCTGTCACTGGGAGCTCCTCCTCCTCTCTCCTAAGGTGCATGCTATGTTTGCTCATGGGCAAACCCACAAGTTGGTGGTGGCTCACAGCATTCAGAATATGTTCCACTCTGCCTCTGGAGTGCTTCGCTTTGAGGACTTCTGAGGGGCTCATACTAGTCACATAGAACTTATATTTTTACCATTTCCCACCTCCTGGGGTCCTCTTCAAGCAGCTCAATATATTTGCAAAACCAATCACAGAATGAATGAGAAAAAAAAATTCTTCTGATGCCTGATAGGACTAAACAGGCTGATATCAAGCTATAGTACCTTTTCTCCTCTCTGGCACTTTTGTGTTCATGTTTTGCATGCTTTCCTCCCTCAAGACTGAAAATGCAAAGGACACAGGGGGATTTTAAATGCTGCCTCTTTACTATTTTCATCTATAGATAAGCTGTCAGCATCACACCTCTTGTCATTGAGCTATGGTGTTCATTTAGTGAGGACTCTGCCACTAATAGACCTCTGTCACTGAGAGAAAAATGAGTCTTTACTTAAAGCTACCACAGGCTAGGAAAGAGCATGTTGCTATGCACACACCACACCCAACCTGCAGCCTATCTGCCTGTGGCTCCTCAGGCTAAGCGTGCTATGGCTATTGTCAGCAGTGATCCAGGGATGACTAAAGAAGTTCACACCACAGCCATTCAAACTCTAGAGTTTTTTCAACCCAATCCATTGCTCTCTTCACTCACCCCTGGGTCTGGTGTTGGTGGACCAGCACATGAAGATTGTAAAGATTATAGCTGCATCACTGGCTCTGAGCACCTCATACAGCCTTATCAGTAACACTTAACTCCATATTTTCTTACGTGCTTCCTTAAATATATCTGAATGGAGAAACTTACAAACAAGCTGTATACAAAGGACAGTTCCAGGTCTGTGAACAGAAAATGGAATAGAAATTTGTCAAGCTCCACCAACTAACCAAGAGTAACCCAGCACTGTACACCCAGACATATTGAGTCTCTCATGTGAACACATGTGGTTTCACTGTTCTGAGACCCACGGCCTTTCAGAAACCAACATCTTGACAAGGTATTCTGGATGCATGATCTGAACTTACAGCCAAATGGCTTGCCAGAAAAAAATAACTGCTATCCGGGCCCTTGCAGCTGCACCTGATGCAGACCCTGTTCTCGGTGTTTTAAAAAGAGCAGCACTTGCCCTCGCAGTACTGAAGAAAATGAAGGAAGTTGGCAGGTTGAAAGATTAGCATAACGTAGAGCCTCTCAAATCACAGTGGAGATTACAGAGCTGGCCATTTGCTTTCCACCCAATCAATAATAAAACAGTTCTCATTTTCCAAAGTAGGATTGGTTTTCTGTGCCAACCTCAAAACAAAAGCATGCTGCTTGGCAGTGTGTCTAAGGCAGCCTCCCACATATCCCAGGCATGAACAGTGTGTATGACATGCTCACATCAGATTTAGTCAAAGACTACAACCTCACTTATTTCTGTCAACAATCAGCTTATTTGGTTAATGAAGGGAAGGCCTGATCCAGGCAAAATCAATGTGCATTAGGTCTCTTACATGACTTGTACTTGCTGGGCTGCTGTTTAGATCTGGCTTCTCCCCGTTAGGGCCAGATAAACTTCTGTCGGTTACAACTGGCAGAGCATACACACACACAAGGCAGTTACAATACACAAGTGGTCAACGAGGCAGCCTTGAAGGAAAAACACTGCTGATAAGATAAACAGCTTGTGATGTCCTTAATTATAATATTTCATACTCATTTAGCCATCTCCACATCACAGAACTAACAAAGTGGATTTCAAACAGGAAATAAGACTCCTTCCCACCAGCCCTGAGGCCTAATTATAAAATAGCAACCTACTTTTTCTGCAGTGAATATGGGGATTCTTTTTTTTTTTTTCTTCATTCTCCAACAGAATTTATTGAGCTCATTACCAGGCTGCTTATGAAGTGATTTGAAATGAGGCAACATTAAAGCATTCCACAAATCCCTTGTACTTAGTCATACTGACATTTTATTTGAACTCAGGGCATTGATATGGGATAGCAAGCTGAAGCCCCACACTTCTCACTCTATTGTGTGACAGGAGGCTTGGAATCCCTGACTCCACCCAAAAATATATATCATCAAACTTTCTTAATCATCACAATAATTTGTTCCAAAGAATCAGGTAGGATCCAGGCAACACCAGAGGAGATAGGCTGCCAGAAACAAGATGAGTATGGTATGCATGAGTCTAGAGGAGCATAGCCACATTAATCAGTCAGCCAAAAAATGAAGTCAGGGCATGCATGCGTATATTAAAAAAAAAAAAAGAAAGAAAGAAAGAAAGAAAGAAAGAAAGAAAGAAAGAAAGAAAGAAAGAAAGACAGGCTTCCTAAGGACTGAGTGCAGTGAGCTCTCTGTTTGCTGTTAGTTCAGCTATAACTTCTGTTCTCTGCTACCCTCAGGCAGTTACAGACTGACCCTTTCTGGTTGGCCACTGAGGCTAATGCTGTACAGTTAAAACCATGTGTGCAAAGATTCACAAAGAGAAAAGTCTCTGAAGAATGTGCAAAATCCAATGGAAGTTGACTATCCACTGTGTGAAAATGTGGCTCATTTTGTCATTTATTGCCTCTTTCCATAAGTCCCTGAGCCAGAAATGAGCAGCAATCTAAAGGAAATGTCTCCCATGAAAGAGAAATTATATTTTATTCCTTACCAGGTCCCTACCACAGAAAAATGTCAAGGTTTCAAAGAGCAGGTTCATTGGGGACAGTCTATGGGTATGTGTGCCTGGTTGAGTGAAGGAGGAAACACTTAGACTAGAAGAATAATGCTTCCCCGGGGCAGCTCTCTCCTTAGAGTGAGACTGTGTTTTTCCAGGTAAAGCTATTAAACTCCTTGATACACTTCTTCCTAAAGCAGACAAAGTGGCTATCCCTATAGATGAATTTGTTTCCTCATCCAAGCACTGGAAGACACTTTGCAGGAAATGGAAGACCTCTGGTTTTCCTATTTAGATATGAACTTTGTTTAACAATGGCTACACTCAAGAACCACTGCTAAAACATCGGGATGCCAGCCATGAAAGCTCAGCTCAGAGAGAGAGAGAGAGAGACCCTGCACTCTCCATGTCCTACTTTCAAACTCAGAATGGGTTCCTCCCATGGCTTCCCTAAAGAGAATTGTGTACCAATACCATTACAAAATACGACTTAAAGCAAATATCTGTTGCAATATTTTCTTCAAAGGAGAGAGGAACCCTTTCTTCTAGGAGGAATATCAATTGTGCAATTAATGTGTGTTTACTACCAGCAAACGTTGAACTAAGTTCAGAAGATTATTTTAAGAAAACAACTACAATTTACAACTAGAAGAACCTATTTGAATACACAACTCTCAAACTGGGAGATAGCAACATGAACTTAGCATCCTCCATGGATGAACTCCAGGGGCAGTATAGATTCAATTTGTTCCACTGGTATATAAAGTGTTGATCTCCAATAATTCAGAGACTACCTGAAAACTACAATTATCTTTTGACTAAGTTTGTTTAGTAAGACCAATTCTATCAGTGGTTCAATTCCCTTGTCTCATATGTCAATAAAGTCATGTTAGTGACCACTCAGTGCATTTATAAATCTCTCAGATTTCAGTTTCAGTCACAATCATTCCTAAAAGCAAAGGGCTTCATCTACCAATCCTCCTCCTTGGCATAGCTCTCAACTGTTCATTATCAAAAACCTTTTTCTTTAGTTTTGCTTTTTTTTTTTTTTTCAAGACAATGTTTCTCTTTAGCTTTAGAAGCTGTCCTAGAAATCCCTCTGTATATCAGGCTAGCCTTAAACTTATAGAGATCAACCTGCCTCTGCCTCCCACGTGCTGGAATTAAAGACATGTGCTACCACCACCCAACCTAAAACCTCTGCTTCTTTAATAATTCATTCTTGTCCTAATTTCTCACCTCTGTTATTCACAGTGCTCAGTAAAGGCTTACTTTCATAAGCAGTGGTCTGACAAATAAGGTAACTTGCATTTCTATGGAAAGGAACAGGAGCTCTGAATTCTGGGTGCCCATGTCTAACCATCTCCATCACTGAAATGAACTGTGTGTGATCTGGAGCAGGGAACTTGAGTCTACATAACAATGTATCCATGAGCAGAAAAGTTAAACATACTTGAGTGTGACAGATAGACACCCTAAAAAACACTGTGAATTCAATAGAAACATTTTTAGAGAATTTAAGTAGATAGGTGAAGATGATCTAACATTTCTTAATTTCGCCTATAATCAATAACACAGTCTTTTCTCATTTATTAACCACTCCATTCTTTAGTTTCCTGAACACTTGAATAGAAATAATACTATCTTCCTCATAAGACTGTGAAAAAAAAATCAAATGAAGTCAAAATAAGCAAGAGGTGGAGCTGAGCTATTGTCAGCATTCACATATGCCTATTTTCTTTCTTTCTTCCTTTTTACGGGGCAGGGTGGGGGGGGTCGAGGCAGGGTTTCTCTGTGGCTTTGGAGGCTGTCCTGGAACTAGCTCTCGTAGACCAGGCTGGTCTTGAACTCGCAGTGATCCACCTTCCTCTGCCTCCCGAGTGCTGTGATTAAAGGTGTGAGTCACCACCACATGAATGGCATATGCCTATTTTCAAAGCACTGTAAATTCCCTAGAAAATCAGTATGTATTCTTTCATTTTAATACTCCAGGAGCAGCTCCCATATCAAAGGAGCTCAGGCTTGTTTTCACCATTCATTCACAGAATTCCTCATTATGCAAGCCTTCTACTAGGCTACCATGACAGAGTAAAGAAAACAGAAGACACATTCCACCTTTCTATTCTGAATTAAAATAGTTTAAATTGGCACTTGTCATTTATTCAAATCCCCCTTCATCTTGATCTCTGATAATGTATCTGAAACACCACACTTATTCCCCACTTGGAATGCATTTATGACATGTTCTTTTGACAGGTTAGTTCCATGGCTGTCTCTTTTAGCCCCTTTTTGAAGCCTTATGCACTCTGATATTAATATGATAACCCAAGTCCCTCTATCATGATGTTTGTTTCACCCAAGAGCCCCTTTCTCAAACCTACCAACATTATAGCTTTGTACATAACTCTTTGACCAACTTATTTCTTGACCACATAACTGACTTTATTTAATTTTTCTGAATGTCTGCATGCCATCTCCAGTGGGCTTCCCACAAATTCCTCAGTCAACAATGTTACCTTAGGTGTTTTTCTTCAGTAAATACATGGCTACATCTTCTGAATTCTCTAAGGTGTGTTCCATATGCTTGAGCCTGAACTATCAAATTTGATGAAATGCTTTCTTTATTCTTCATTCCTTAACTTATTCTAAATTCTATTGCCACAGGATCCTCTGCATATATCCCTAATTTGTATTATCCAATACTATAGTCCTTAATCTAGTTCACATTTTATCTTTCCCTTGTCCTAATATTTCAACACTCCTTAACATACAACCCTCAGTTCCATTGTGTCTTACTCTGTCATGTAGTATTACTCTCTTCCAAGTTTTACTCCATCTTATTGTCTTTTCTAAAACAGGAAAGACTTCTTCATTGCTCATCAAATATAACAAACCCTTATAAGTTTAATATTTAATGACCTACATGTTCTAGTAACAAGCTATCTTTAAAAAATAATGTAAGGATCCAAGAAGGCAGGTAGCATGCAGGTGTAGTCACTAGATCTCCAGGGGAGGTGAAGAAAGTTGAATAAGAGCTATCAAAACAACAACATTTATCTTAGAGGGCAGGAAAGGGAGACCGGGGAAACCAGATGAAGATGCACAGTTGTAACATTGGCAGAGGAAAAGGAGAGTTAGGAAAACCCTCTCTTATCAGCACTTGAATAAGGAAGCCATGAGAATCTTTTGTAAAAGTTTTCTGCTGTGTAGAGTGTCCAGTGTCTCCGATGCTCTGTGAAGTGAACTCTTGGAAAATCCAGAGTGAGTTTCACAAGAGCATGTATGAAAATCTGGCCATCAGATGCCTCTATACTGAAGGCAAATATCTGTGAATACAGAGTACTCTGCTAACTGGAAACAAGTTCCGAGTCACTATCTATAGAGGACAGGAACTCTAGTTCTCGTGGTTTACAGGACACAGGACTTCAAGAGATACCCAGTAGGGAAGGCAACACTCAGTACTTGAACTGTGATGACAGGCCTCAGAATCTTCACCCAATTTTGCAAAGCACTAATCTGAAATACACATAGCATTTACAACTAGTCTCGGATATCAGAACAGTATTTTCAACTTGACCACTGATGGACTACCCAGATGTGGTCAGTATCTCAGGCCCAACTTCACAGAAGATTACAGAAGGGTGTGACAGGTTTCTGAATTTGTAAGGAACACACTCAAAACTGTTCTCATATTCTGTACCCTCATTGGATAACTTCCCCTTCTTATCTGCTAAGCCTCATTTATCAACTTAGCATGCTAAGCACTGTACCATTCTGTTCGTATTCATATTCTCCCTCTTTCCCCTCTTGCATTTTCCATTTCTTCGAATCCCACTTTCTCATTTTTGTTTTTTAAAGTATTTCCAAATCAAAATAGGGGAGCTTGGTTTATGGGGTCAATGTCTCAGACCCCTGAAAAGTGGTTTAGAATATCTCCTTGCATTTGTATAAAGCTTCTCTCTTTTCATTATATCTTTTGCCCAAAGTGGTTCATCTCTCTCCCATTGTCCTTACCATCCCACCTTAATTTTGTTTCCCCTTTTTATTTGTAATATAAGAATATGACCAGTTTTGCACTGTATTTTCATTTTTCTCCCACACTCAAAGTAACAAATACAGTAATTCACAAAGTACTATCAGTATTCCATTACTTTCTAAAATAGTAACTGTTTAAAGAGTAATTCTTTTTATCTGACTGTTGCAATATGTTCATAGTAGAACATTATGTTGATGGTAATTGTTTTTACATATTCTAATAACAGGTGTATAGTGGATATTGATCCTCCTACTCTAGATGCCACTCAAGAGGAGGTAAATGACACCTCCACACTACTATAATCTAACCTCTCTTGAATATTGAAAATCCTTCCATCAAAAGAATAAGGGCATTTAAAAAAATCAGTGCTAACACCCACAGATAAGAGGAAAATATGTAACATCTGTTCGTGGAAGTCATCTCACTCAGAATAACTGTTTCCCGCTTATTTGAGAATCCATGCATCTATTCATATCCATTATATTCATTCATTCATTGATAGATAGCTAAGCTGTTTCCATTTCCTGGCTATTGTGAATAGAGCAGCAATAAACATCAATGAGCAACTATATCTGTGGGGGAATACAGAGTCCCATAGGTATATGCTAAAATGTGGTATGGTAAATCTATTTCTATCTCTGAGGAAACTGCCATGATTTCTGTAGTTGCTGTACCAGTTTACACTATCATCCCTACCTGAATAGCTATTGGTAATTGATAGTTCTGGGAGAAGAAGGGTTATTTTTATTTAATGAGGTGGCCTCTAGGATCTTAACCATACCCTAGTTAATGATCACACATCTGTGATATGTAGGCTACACAAACTAGATTCAGTGAGGGCATGACATTGGATGGATATGAAAGGAGTTTCATCTAGAAAAATTTGTGCAGGGGGATGAATATGACCAAAATATAATGAATAAAAAAGAATGAAGAAAAATAGTTTTTAAAATCCAACCAACAACATAACCTCAAATACATAAATACTGATACAAAAATACCACAGTGTCAAAAAGTAAAACATATGACTTCTTCAAAAATTATTAATTCTTTAGTAATTGTCTCCAATTAGATTGAATTATATGAAATACCAGACAAACAATTCAAAACAATGATCATAGTATTTGTTTTAAAAAAAAAATCAGAGCATAAATGAATTCCAAAGGAACACAAATGGTTCAATGAAATAAGGAAGGCAACATATGATACTAAATTAGAATTCAATATATATATGTATGTATGTATATATAGAGAGTAAAGCCGGATCATATGGTGAATCTATTTCCAATCTTTGAAGAAACTATGCATTAATTTACATAATAGCGGTGACAGTTTACACTCCCATTGACAGTAAATAAGTGTTTTTCTTTCCCCACATTCACACCAGCATCTGTTTTCATTAATTTTAACCTTAGCCTTTCTGAATGGTATAACATGAAAGCTTAAAAGAGCTTTAATTTCAATTTCTATGATAGCTCAGGATGTTGAAAGTTCTTTTAGAAAATCATAACCATTTGTATTTCATCTTCTGAGAACTCTGTTTAGTTCTCTGATCCAGTTTTAATTAGATTGTTTTTTTTCTTGATGCTTAGGTTTTTAGTTATTTACATATTCTACACATTTTCCCTGTCAGATACACAATTTAAACGGATTTCTTACCTATTCTGTGAGTTGCCTCTTCATTACAGTGATGATGTCCTTTTCTGTACAGACCCTTTTCACTGAGTTTCATGAAAACTGATTTATTCATTGCTAATCTTGAAAGCTGTAGCACTGGGGTCCCAGTCAGATCGTTCTGTCCTTGACAATGAATTCAAGCATATTTCTCTACTTTCTCCTTTGTCCAATCCAGGGCATTAGGTTTTATTTTGAGCTTCATTTGGAGTTAAGTTATATGCCAAGTGAGAGATGAGGAGTGAGTGTCATTCTTCTACATCTAGCTATCCAGTTGAGCAAGACCATTTTTTTGTTTTGTTTTTTGTCAAAAAAAAAAAAAAAAAAAGTGTTGCAGTAGGAGTGGAGGTTTTTATGTGAGTACTCAGTTCTATTAACTATTGAGTGTTTTTATGCCATATTATATCATGATGTTTGATTACTATAGATTTATAGTATAGTTTAAAATCATTGAAAAATATGGAGAATAAAAGTATAAGAGCAAGATGGTGGATAAGTACAAGGAAACAGTGTGTTCTGGACAAAGCAGGGCAGCTACACATATGAACTCACAGCAGTTATGACAACATACATGTGACATGTGCAATTCAAACTCAGACAAATCCCATAATAGAGAGAGGCATAAAGTCCCACTCCAGGCCAAGGAGCTATTGGGAATTAGCTCTGGGAAAGGGAAACTCAATTTTCTCTAAAGATGTAGCCTGTGAGGAGTCCACTGTGCTACCGTGGAAAGTCAAACAGCCAAGAGCATTTGAACAACACAAATTGGTATTGATGGAAAAAAGAAAAGCAAACACAAAATTGGGACACAGGGCTGGAGATGGGGAAAGCTGTGGGAGGGTAAATATGATTAAAAGAAGCAATATGAAATTTTCAAAAAGCAATACATATTACTTATTTACTATTTGTAATTAACCATAAAATTATTAATTTGTTATAACAATGATTGTAAATATATGACTATACTGAAGCAAAGCCAAGCTGAAATATTGGATATTAAAAATTAGGTAAATCAAATAAAAACCTTCACAAGAATCATTATTGGTACATAGGGAAAAATGAGGAACAGAATAATAAGGCTTAAAGATGACAGAGAAATTAGATGATTTACACAATGAAAATAACAAATTAATAAGGAGAAAAAGTACATACAAGATCTATGGAACAATGAAAAGACAGAATTTAAAAATCATAAATATAGAAAAAAATACTTTTATGCAAAGAGCATAGAAGACATTTTCAATGAAATCACAACAGAAAATCACTCAAATCTAGAGGAAAATGTGTTCATCAGATAAAGGAAACAATCAGAACTCCTATGAAACAAAATCGGAAAATTACCTCCCACAGCATAAACACTAAACACACACCAAAAGTGTGTTGAAAGCTACAAAGACATCAGAATTATAGATTTCCCAAATTTATAAGAGAAAAAAGAGCTTGGAATGATATAGTTTACACTCTGAAAGACAATACCCACCAATGGAGATTGTCTTAATTACTTTCTATTGCTATGAAGAGACACCATGACAAAGGTAACTTATAAAAGAAAAGTTTATTTGGGGCTTGCAATTCCAGAGGATTCGTGTCCACAACCATCATGCTAGGGACCATGGCAGCAGGTAGACAGGCATGGTGCTAGAGCCATAGTGGAGAACTTACATCCTTATTTGTGAGGAGGCAGAGAGAGCTAACTGGGAATGGTATAGGCTTTTGAAATTTCAAATCCTGACCAATTGGCTCACCTCTTCTAACAAAGACAAATTGTTCCACCAACTAGGTACTAAGTATTCAAATATATGAGCCTATGAGGCCATTTTAATTCAAATCACCATGTAGACTGTTGTGATGGCTGTTCTTAGTTGTCAACTTGACTATATCTGGAATGAATAATAAACCAGAAGTGGAAGGTACACTTGTGACTTGTGATCTGGACTTTGAGACAAGGAGACAACATACCTTTAATCTGGATTGGAGCCTGGATGACACATGCCTTAATCCAGACCTTGAGGCTGGGGCTATGTCTTCTTCTCTAAGAACAATGGAAGAAAGAAGGGATTGTATTCATTCTTCATCTGTGCCCTCACCTTGTGAGCATATCCATTTTCTTACTTCTTCAGGAATCCAGCAAAAGCAGAAGACCAGCTAAGATGGCAGCCTTGTGGGACTGAGAAGCTACTGGATTCTTATACTTTCTATTCACAGCTAACAATTGTCAGACTTCACCCTGTTTGTGTGAGGGAGAGATTCATTCTATAAGTTAGGTGACTCTAAACATCCCTGGTAATACACTATCATACCCAGTGAAACACTGTAGAAAAAAAAAACATAAAACTTTTCATAATAAAAACAGGCCATCAAGTTCACTTTTATTAGTCCAGATTGATAGAAGTTCCTTGATGGACATTCTATCAACTAAAGAGAATGATACGAAGCTACTGGTAAGAATAAAGTATATAAAACATGAATTAAGTAAACAAGGAATATGGAAACAACATGAAATCAAATGATGGAGATTGATACACATATCAAAGATAGACCTGAATATGAATGTGCTAAATTTCTTTGTCAAGAGGTAAAGTCTCAGATTAGGAAAACAAAATCTGTATTTTGCTTCCTCTAAGAAATGTAGCTCCTTATCAAAGGCATCCTTAGGGTAAACAGATATAAATGGTATACCAAGCAAATGGAACCAGGAGTCAAGCAGGTAACACTCACCTAACATCTGGCAAAAGGTTCTTCAAATTAAAATGAGACAAAAGAGATAAAGAAGGTGACTTCACACTATGGGAATGATCCATAAAGAGGACATTTTAATTTCCTACAACAAATACTACTGCAGATAAAGACATATATTGGCTCCAATAGCAATACCAGGTAACTTCTATAGTTCATCCTCACCAGCAGACAAGTCTGTCTGAAAAGGACTAAACAGAGCTGGGAATGTGGCTCAGTCCAGAAACGGTTTGACACATAAACACAAAGAAATGGTACGTGTACCCTTTTAATCCCAGTACCAGGAAGTTGGAGGTAAGACAAAACCTAGCATTTGCTGTGCAGTCAGTCTACCTGAAAAGACAAGTTTCAAATTCTGAAAAGAATCCTGTTGCAAAATTAAGATGGGAGGAACTAAGAAAAGCATTCAGCTCTAGTCTCCATGCACGTGCACACACATGCATATACATTTACCACGCTTTCTCTTTTGGGCCACCAAACAGCTCCCAAATCATGACACGGAGACTTAATAGTTTTAAAAGTTCAGCCTTGCTTAGGATCATTTCTGGCTATTTCTTTTAACTAAGATTAACCTGTTTCTCTTTATTTACATTTTACCTTGGGCTTTTTACCTTTCATACTTTCTATAGCCTTACATTTCGGCTATCTCTACGTCTGGCTTGTGGCTGCCTGGCTTCTGCATGTTCCCTTTTTTTCTCCCCATTCTCTTCTTTATTTTCCCCTTGTTCTCACCTGTGTATACTCTCTGTTCAGTAGTCATTCCTATCCTTCTCCAGCCTCGCTATTGCCTGTTCAGCAATCAGGTGCTTTAGGCAGGCAAGGTGAAACAAATGCAACACTTCTTTACATAATTAAGCACACATCCTTACATCCTTAAACAAATGCAGCATAACCAAATGTAATACACCTTTACACAGTTAAATATTATCCCACAGTATAAACAACCACAACACATCTTTTGCCTAGTTAAATAATATTCCATAACACATGCAGGTATCAATGAACACATGAGCACATACACAAAATAAAAATAAATTGAAAAAATAGAGAAACATCTGAATGAAATGACATTGTAGACCAAATGGATCTAGCAGATATCTAAAAGAATATGCCACTCATATATTGCAGAACCCACATTCTTCCCAACAGCTCTTGGAACTTTCTCTTAAATAGGTAAAATAATAGGAGACAAAATAAGAGTTATAGGTACAAAATCTCATGTATGTATACATGACATTAAAGTAGAGGTGAGACTGTTCACACAAGGTATAGGGGGAGATCGGGAAAGCAGGGGATGTGAGGGCTATGCTCACTGTACAATGCACACCGTGTGATGATGTAATGCAGCACTGTGTGCAATAAGCACACAATAGGAAAAATTTAAATATTAATGATGCTAATTCATAAAACAAAATGTCAACTAGGCATTCTGACATATGCATGTGCAAAAGGCAGTGAGTGACAAGAAAAATGAAAGTTCCAGGATATACAGGGATGTACAACAAAACTTAGTCTCAAACATACAAAATTCAATATTTGAAAAGCATGTTATAAGTATGACAGTTAGCACCTCAAAACAGTAAAACACAGTTATGAAATAAATAATAAATATTTGGATTTTCTGCTAAAATTAGAGCCTTTGGCATCTGAATCCATATTCATAGTTCACTGGAGGAGGGGACAGAAGAAGAAAAAGAGAGGGAAAATAAATAACTGGATAGTGAACAGTTGTCATGGTGACACACACTGAACCATCTCCTAACTCTTTGCTAGACTTTCAGGGATATAGTCTCAGTTTTGTGATGAGTGGAGTCAAGCAAAGGAATTCTGATGAAGTGATGAAAATTATCTCAGCAACTTTGCCAGAAGTGGTTGGTTATATTTGAGATAAAGCTATCTTTCTTCAGCTCTGAAAGAGGGTAGAGAAAACTGGTGTTCTCCTATTACCTATGGGTAACTTAGAAGCAATAGAAAGTATATTCCTGTGTCCTATAGTCATTTCTTTGCAGTAAAGTTTGCAACAATGAATTAAAAAGTATTTTTAGTATTTTCAGTTCTTTGAGCATAAAATTGAATCCTTCCTAAAGATTCAGTTAGGTGGGGGCTGGAGAGATGGCTCAGCAGTTATGAACATGTACTGCTCTTCCCAGGAAGTCAAGTTCAATTCCCAACATCCTGTCACCTAGCTCACAATAGCCTCTAATTCCAGCTTCATTCTGTCCTGTGCCTCTTATCTCTGAGGGCATCTGCACATACATGCATATACCCCCACTCATGTACATGAATACAAAAACTTAAAAATAAATATATAAAGCTCCATATTGGCAGTTAGTCACCATTTTAAAGAGAAAAGCTGTAGCTAAGGACAGGCTATTGCTGTTTCTATTGGTAACCCTGAAGAACCAAGAGACTCAATTGTTGAGGTTGGAGAGATTGCTTAACAGCTAAAAACACATTTTGCTTTTTGCAGATAATCATGGTTCAGTTCTCAACATCCACATGGTGACTCAAAACTAGCAACAAATTCACTGCTTTGAGTAAGAATAAAGATCCATTTCTGGCCCTTTGTCTTCCCTTCCAGGTAGGCTTTCTTAAAGCTTTAAACTCTGCACAGCCTCTATGATCTGTTGAGTAGTCTCTTCTTTCACAGTCTGGGTCATCAACACTTAGTAGGTAAGTAAACTTCACTCAGATACTTCCATCCTTGCCTCAGGCCCAGGTCTGAGAAAAGGCTGCTTTGCTCAGCATGGCTTTGATGAGAGGGAAGCCAAAAGACCTCTATTTCCAAGTGTGCTGCACTAACTTCCCCCTCTAAACACTGCAAAACTTCTACACAGAGAGAAAGGAGAAGCATGTGGGGGGGGGGGAGCAGAGGAGCTTGGCTTCTCAAATGTTGGCATGCTAACCTGGCTACTACATCAATCTCTTTAATTACTAAGACTAAGCCAGGTGGTGGTAGTCCTGGCCTTTAATCCTAGCACTCAGCTGGCTCTCTTAGTTTGAGGCTAGCCTAGTCTACAGATTGAGTTCCAGGACAGCCATAGCTGTCACACAGAGAAACCCTTTCTTGAAACAACAACAACTAAAAGGTACTAAGAATCAAGTACAAGAATTCCTGGGTTGATTCCAAAATGGTGGCTTCCCTACCTATGGGACTGGCATTGCTGAGGACAGTGAAGCATCATTTGCCTGTCCATCTCAAGGCCTTTTGATCATTTCTGCAACCCTCACTGCAGCAACGGCTCCTTCAGTATTTAATCCAATTCGTCCTCTAGCTTCCAGATCTAAAGAGGGGATATGGAGAAAGGGAGAGAAATGCCATGACAGAGTACTATCATGCTCAGCTGGTAAAACCTTCTACATTGATTGGTAGTATGGTAATGACAGGGATTTTTTTTAAAAAAGATAATTGTATAGGTCTACTTTTGTGAAACAGTAAAACACTCATGATGTGAAAATTTCAACATAATTTCAAACACTGGGGAGGAAAAGACTGTACTGTTTCAAAGAATTAGGCCCCAGTACAGAGAGGTTAGAACAGCAAACTGACTGGGATTGCAATCCCACATTCTGTATGTTCTCTAGTGAATTACCTGGCCTGATCTTGAAGGTGAAATAATGGAACAACATTTATTGAACTTCATTAAATTAATATAAAATGATTAACCTCATTTCTGACCACCATTGTCAATCAAAGGAGGTCAGGAAGGAAAAAATATCGTGTTATAGTAAGTGTCCAATAAGCATATTTTAATAAGAAAAACACGTTGAAGGAAGTGGACATTAACTAGCTAAGCATTTCTTTTCTGAAATATGTATATGTTTGCTGAGTACAAGGAATATGGGCTTAGTCAAATCAAATCAGACCATGTAATTCAGGTCCCCTGGATTTTCATTGCCTGCCCTTTCCTATCGTACTTCACAGTTGCAGACTTGAATCAGGCTCCTTCCTCTGCGGGCAGCACACACATCACAAGGCACAAGCACCACAGCACTGACCTTGCTTGTGTAGCCTGAATTCTGCTGTAGAAACAGAGTATATGATGTCTGCGGCAGTCATACATGAGATTGCCTGTTAATACAAAGTGCAAAAGCCTTCTCTCCTCCACCAACTGAAGTTATGTGGCTTGTTCCTTCCACCTCAGGTCAATGGAGCTAGGGAAAGATCAGATCATATCACAACCCCATCCAGCTCTGCAGACAGTTGCATGGAAATGGACTATTCATTTTTACACTCTTCCCTGATGCAAAAAAAGAAAAATAAGAGCAAACTTCCTTTATTTTCTCTCTCTAAAAGAATTGAGGATACAAGACTAACTCACTTCTGTGTACAAATAAATCTTTTTCTCATAGTCTGCATGGTGGCCAGATTGCAGACACCCTCCCATGCACACACTGCTGTATTTATTTTGACATTTTCCCAATGGCCAAGAGCAACAGCAGGTAGATGAATGTATTTCTCCCTTGCTGTTTTTCCCCACCCAAATGCTGATTTTAATTTTTTTCATGATACCATCTCTATCAGATATAGAACCTCTTTAGCTTTCAAGAAGAATTTTTTTCTACCTCTTTAATGGTGCACTGTTCCTATTTAAGACGTGGGAACTTTATGCCCCTTTCTCTGCTTCACCTCTCTGCAACCAGGAAGTCTTCCTTACAATATACCTCTCCCATCAACTTGCAGCCTAAGTCCTAAGGCCACACCATTTGTCACCTATTCTTAACATGTTTTAAATGTTAATGAATTTAGAAATGTGCTAAGTCATCTCCCAATCTATTATTTTTCACTTCTTCACAGAATTGGCAGAATTTGCTAGCTTTGTAGGAGAACATATTTCTTTTGCAAAGACCAAAGATCTAAAATTGCTGATTTGTTTATCAGCAAATGTATGTTAGATTCCAGGTTAACAAACAAAAATTAAATGAGGAAGGTCAAGTGGTTTTCAAAGATGGAAACTAAGTTGGGGTCAGAACATGCAACTCTAAATCCTTGGCTCAGAGTGTAATCACTGCAAACTGATACATCCTTGGTTTTATATTCTCTGAGGATTTTTGTTGTTGTTGTTGCTGTATTTTATTTATTCTGGCTAAGATGACCAATCACTGAGAATCTCCACACATAAAAGCTAAAATTTATTTGTCCCTAAGGTGAAAAAAAGTACAATTTTTCCTCACATTTTATTCCTTTACTTTTTAATCAACCTATTTTAATGTATCTCAGGCAATAAAACTAGTATTACTCTGGGAACAGTATTTTGCATCTTAATAAGCTTTCTTTTAGTATATTAGTTGGGTAGTGCTATAAATAGACTCATTTCAAAAGGAGACAGAATCTTTGCCCAAGCACAGAAGGAAAAGGTACACAAAGAAAGTATGTGTTGATTTTTGCAACTCACAGGAATAGCCAAGAATTCTGTCTTATCTTATTCTTTGTTTTGTTTTTCTTTTTTTTTAATATATTTTATTATAAATCATCTTATTTTAAATATCAATCCCATTTCCCTCTCCCTCCCATCCTCCCACGCCACCCACTGATCCCTCCATCCCATCCCCCATCCATTCCCCAGGGAGGGTGAAGCCTTAAATAAGGAATCATCAAAATATATCAAGTTATTTGGGGTAGGGCCTAGGCTCTCCCCCATGTCTCTAGGCTAAGGGAGTATCCCTCCATAGGGAATGGGTTCCAAAAGTCTGTTCATGAACTAGGGATACATCTTGGTTCCACTGCCAGAGGCGCCATGGACTGCCCAGTCTTCCTTGCTGACACCCACGTTCATGGGGTCTGGTTTGGTCCTATGTTGGCTTCCCATCTGTCAGGTGGGGGTTCATGAGTTCACTCTTGCTCAAGTCAGCTGTTTCTGTGGGTTTTCCCAGTATGGTCTTGACCCCTGTGTTCATCACTCTCCCTCTCTGAAACTGGCTTCCAGGAGTTTGACTCAGTGTTTAGCTGTGGGTGTCTGCTTCTGCTTCCATCAGTTACTGGATGATGGCTCTAGGATGGCATTCTCATTATAGGGGAATGGCATTTAAGGTACCCTCTACACCATTACTTAGATTCCTAGTTGGGGTCATCCTTGGGGATCTCTGTACAATTCCCTAATGCCATATTTCTCTCTAAACCTATATTGACTCCCTCTACTGATGTGTCTCTTTTCTTGCTCTCCTATATTCATCTCCCCATCCAATTTTCCTGATCCCTCATGTTCCCCTTCCCTTCCTCTTCTCACCTATTATTTCTCGCACATACCTCCCCCTCACCCACCATGTACTTAATTTGATGAGGGGTTCTTGTCCCTCTCCCCTTTACCTGCAGGCCATATATGTCTCTCATAAGGTCCCCCTTGTTTCCTAGCTTTTTTGGAGGTGTGGATTGTAATCTGGTACACCTTTGCTCTATGTCTAATATTTGTACATAAGTGAGTACATACCATGCTTGTCTTCCTGTGACTGGATTACTGGATGGTTTCTTCTAGTCCCATCCATTTGCCTGTGAATTTCAAGATTCCATTGTCTTTTTGTTTTTGTTTTGTTTTTTTATTGTTTTTTTCCTCACTGAATAGAACTCCATTGTGTAAATGTACCATTTTTTTTTTTGTCCATTCTTCTGTTGAGGGGCATTTAGGTTGCTTCTAGGTTCTGGCTATCTCAAATAATACTTCTATGAACATAGTTGAACAGATGCCCTTGTTGTCTGAATGTGTATCCTTTGGATATATGCCTAAGGGTGGACTTGCTGGATGTTGAGGTAGACTTATTCCCACTTTCCTGAGGAACTGCCATACTGATTTCCAAAGTGGCTATATGAGTTTGCACTCCCACCCAGTGGTGGAGGAGTGTTTCCCTTTCTCCACATCCTCTCCAGCATAAACTGTTGTTGGTGATTTTCATTCTAGCCATTCTGATGGGTGTAAGCTGGTATCTCAGTGTTGTTTTGATTTGTATTTCCCTAATGGCTAAGGATGTTTAAGAAGTTTCTTAAGTGTCTTTCAGCCATTTTGGATTCCTCTATTGAGAATTTTCTGTTTAGTTCTGTACCCCACTTTTCTTGAGAAAACTCTTAATCTTGTTTTCTTTCAGGTTGAGACACTTCCATCACACATCAAAGTGACCAGGGTTTCTCACTCTCAGATGTCTCAATGGTAATAAAAGGCATGGGCCCTGTGTAACTACACTAGCATTAAGAGAAGACTGATAGAGGTCTCTCAATTACCTTTGGGCACTCTTAGGACACAGTTTGATGTCCACTGATTCTCTCCTGATACCATGGAGACTCTCAGTGCACACATTTTCATATTTTTGTTTGTTTAAAGAAATGTAGGCAGGCTACATATGAACATTGCTCCTTTCCAGAATAAAGCTTGATAGGACCACAACACTAACTAGGACTTAGTTTTGTTTACATCTGCATTCCCCTGCAAAAGCAGTTATGTGGTTATAACAAACCACAAAGCATTGGAAGGCAAAAATGGTTGCCGTCTGCTCTTCAAGAATCACTTTGTGCCAAATTAAGACATGAGTTATGCAATTTACAACCATAAAACAAAAGGGAAGTGGTACTACATATCACTGGTAGAATACATACTAGCAGAAGGGAGGCATCAGCTTGGAAGAGCAAGACTCAGTGCTGAAGATTGGGATGCCATTTGAAAGGTGGGAATAAAGCCATTTGTTTTCCAGAAAAAAAATAAATGGATAGAAAAGCATAAAACTCTGCTGAGGGCCTGCTGCCCACTAGGCAATGTGCTGAGTAGGCACTAGGAATGGGGATATCTACAGCTGCTTTTGCCCTGCATCACCAGGAGAGCTATAGAGTCAAATTTCTGAGGGCATTCCAGATGCCTGTCCAGACCATTTGTCTAACCCCTCAGGAACTTATGCAAAGTACATGAGCCCACCATCTTTCTAAAGACCATTTCTGTTTTCATCATTGTCAGAGATAGACCTCTGGTTCATGTAAGCATGAAATCTAGATTTTCTTTTCTAAAAAGCACCAGAACTTCATCCATCCTACACAGAATAGGGACTTTTTATAGCATATTGTATAATTCAATGTCTTACTCACTGGACTTAGTAAATTTGTTTCTATTCTTTATAGTACAACTTGCCAGATGATCTGGGACTGTGGAATATGTCTGTTGCCTGGGTTTCTATAGGCCTTCAATTTAGAGAGAAATGCCAAGATAATGGAGACATAGAACTGGGAGTGGATGTGTAGGAAATAATAAGTCTTCATAGTATTGTTAACTCAGTATAGGTCTATCTTGGAGAATGGACTATCTTTGATACTCCCATACTCCAGAATGATTTTTATATCCTACCTGCACTCCAGCCTTCAGCATGGGTGGGGGTTCTGAATGGGTGCCTGCTGTTTTCCTACCTATGATGGACAGTCCAAAATATTCTGCTGCTAGAATGTCTTTTACCCCATGTGCCACCATCATTCTCTGTCTCCCGAAAATCAAATGGGTCTATGGTGCCTATACTATCAAATTTCAAATATCAAAACTTAATGTTGTTAACCAAACATTCTGGCTCCTTTCTGTCTTGCTGACTCTATGTCTAACATGGACCTCTATGCTTGGCTCGAGCTGCAGTCTGATAGTTCAGCATGTGGAGAAGCTAGGTTCTTCCTCTTAATTTCTGAATGGCTCCTTCCTTTGGGCTAGCCTTCACTCTTCCAGAAACCTGTTTAAATTATTTCAAGAACCTTGCCTTGTCATATACTACAAGTGTTCTTTTTAAAATGTCCCATGTTTTCTGTTTTCCTTTTACACATTTACTAAGATACATATGCAGTATCTTGTAATAAATTGTGATGTTTAAAAGGAGGGGATATTTGTTATCTGTCCCCTCTCCACCCCCAGCTCTGGTCATAAGCATCAGAGACATGAGGATTCCACCTGACAGGCACACTGTCCATACTGAATCACAGTAAAATGTTCCTTCCTCTGAGAATATTTTCTATCTGTTCTCACGGTTTTATCTATTTACTGTTTTGTTGTGCACTCTTAAGGCCCTAACACATTTCTGAAAATGAGACATGGATATGAAATCATTATAATAGGAGTACTTAGGCTTTCTGCTGCAGGAATTTTGATTTAGACAATTTTTTGTGCTAGTATATGCTGTTCTGTATCATAATCCATCATGTTTGAGAGTAAAGCCATTGTCTCTGCCTTTTTCTGATTTGCACAAGAGCCAGTAAGGTATTCTTAGCCTGATGGAGATATTCAGAACCTTGAAATAAATAGGTTCCATCAATATTGGTGATTGCAGGCTAATTCAGAAATGTTTTCCTGCAAACTGCAGCAGGCTTTGTCTGAACCTCATGTCAGATTGTCCACGTTAGTAGTGATCCATGGCAGAAGCAGGCACTGGCTTCTCAAAATATCTCTTAGCTATTACCTACAAACACTTGAAAGAATTCACAAATGCAGATACCTTGTTATGCATGCTGCCTCCTGAAACTGCCTCTGAGACACCAGATGGCATAGACAGAGCTGCACAAGTGACAGATGATAAAATGCATCAAACCACATAAATTAACCTCATCATGGCCATAGTATCAGATGCTACCAGGAAAAGCAGGGGGACTGGGGAGCAACTTCACTATGCAACCCACAGGGATGGATTTACAACCCATCTGGGGTCTCTCATGTGAGAATGCAGTAACCCCAGATGGCCAGTGAATTTCAGGCATTTGTGACTATAGGGACAGTTCAATCTTTCTGGAGATTAATTGACAATTTGACCAGAAAGGATACTTTTACCATCATTTAAGCCATGTTTAACTCGTTTCAGACAACTTCTAAATATCACTACAGGACATGTCCCCAGGCCCATCAATGCAGATTGATAGTTTCTAGGACAAAAAGGAATAAAGGACCTGTATTCTACTTCCATGTTAACCTAAAGCCATTGAAGCCTTGTCATGTGAGGTGGCACTAAATTTCTCAAAGGTGGCTCTGAGGGACATCATGAGGCATAGAACAACTGCCCAGCACACAGCTAGGGAAGAGCCACAGCATTCTTGTCTGGTGTTAGAAGGTACAGATCATCACTGACAGATTGTATTTTCCGGGCCGTAAATAGGGACTCAGTCTTATACTGATACCCTAAGCAACTCTGACAGTGCCGTGCCTGTGATGGGTGTACAGACAGTTCATAGAAACAATCTAGAGAGCAAGGGGAAAATAGAGAAATGACAAAAGGATGCCAGGTGACTTAATAGCAAGCACTGCAGCATATGTGCTGGAGGGAGAGAAGGGTCTGCTGAAGAAGTGTCCTCAGACAGCAGAGATAGAGGAAGATGCCACAAACATGAGGGCAGGTTCTGTCTATATTAGCGATTTCAGGCCAACTCAGAAACATAGGTATCAGCTTATCAAAATACCTCCTTGCTGTTGCCTAGAATTCTTGAAATAGTTTATTAATGTCACTGAAGGATTCCAAACAAAGCTCAAGCCTCAGGGCTGCCGGTTTGCTATGAGGCTATGCATGCTTCCTTATACCTATCCTGAACAAGAAAAACAGACTCCTCAGATGACATGTGGCCTTCACTAAGACTCTCTGCTCTGAAGGTTCCCAGCTGAAAGTATTCTCAGATTCAATACACCCAGTTCTCAGAGACATCCAATAAACTTGAAAGGAGATTCAGCAAGTTATCATGGGTACCTCTTATTTCTGCATAGGTAATAAGAAAAAATGGGTCAGAAAATAACAATGTTACATTTCAAGCTTAAGTGAGTCATAAGCAATAATAGATCTCTCCCACATCTATTGTATTTTCCAGACCACTGATGTTTACTGTATTTTATTTATTTTAAATGATACAATCTTGTTTAGATTCAACTGTTCTTATTGTTTGAAATTGTAACAGAATTATATTATTTATTTCTTCCATTACCTCCATCCAAACTCTTGCATGCTACCTCCATGCACGCACACACACACACACACACACACACACACACACACACACACACTGCTCTTTTAAGTTCATACCATTTTTCTTTAATTGCTAACACACACACTATGGTGTGTGTGTGTGTGTGTGTGTGTGTGTGTGTGTGTGTGTGTGTGTGTTTTCTTAAATATTAGATAAATAGTGGGTGTGCT
Organism: Phodopus roborovskii; assembly: GCF_943737965.1. Classification (NCBI taxonomy): domain Eukaryota; kingdom Metazoa; phylum Chordata; class Mammalia; order Rodentia; family Cricetidae; genus Phodopus; species Phodopus roborovskii. The sequence goes on from NW_026126436.1 coordinate 1,798,844, forward strand.
CTCCCCTGGGGAGACTATTTCTTCTACTCTCAGCATTTCTTAGTTACCTATAGCTCTTTCTCTAGTGTTGTGGTGAAATTTCCCCTTCTGTCTTAGCATTGATACCATCCTTGTTCAGATCATGTTTACACAGTCATGTTGGTGAAACTTCATGAGCATACATTCTGACATTTCAAAAATATAAGGTCTCACAGTGAAATCCCTGATCCTGTGAGACTTAGAATCTTTCCAGCCCCTCTTCCCAATGATCCTTGGGCCATGAGTGCAGGAGTTGATTTGTATTTGTAGTAGTTGGGCCTGGAATCTAGAACCCTGAAGTTTGATCCGATGCAATTTTCCCTCATGATCTTAATCTGTTGCAAAGAGATGTTTCCATGATGGGGGCTGCACTTCTCTTAAAGTACAAGGGAAAAATCACATATAAAATCACATATAAAAATGAAAAGGACAGCATGTAAAATCTCCTGTTGGAAAGGAACTCACAGTTACTGGCCACACTTTTGTGTCTCTGTTTCCATCAGTGAGTCAGGGTATCGACTGCCTTGAAATGTTAAGACTACTACAACAAACACCATAGACTGTGCACCAAACAAGAGTAAACAAGAAGGCAACTCTTCCTACCATTGTGGAAGCAGGAACCTCAAGATGGAGGCAGCATCAGGACATACCAGAGAGGGCTCTCTGTGTAGAGGATATACCATAGAATTCACCCCCACCTTATTTAACCTTAATTACTGTCTCAAAGGACCACATGCCACAGTGGAAGAGCTTCAACATGAAAACTTCAAGAGACACAGTGGTTTAGTCAGTATTACTGACTATGAATATAGTAGGACACTGACATGTTCTAAGATATATATGGAAGGACAGCATGTAGATGTCATGTTTTCAGTGTTAACAGCATTAGTACCTAGGGAGATCTATGGTTTCTATGAAGCAGCTATACCACTCACTAAAGTAACTTTCCACAACAAAGTCCCCTTAGCATCTGTACAGGGAAGAGTTTTCTTCTGAGGAGTAACCTTGGGCTATTAGGCTACTGTAGGAACATTAGACTCTGTCCTTTCCACTGAAGAGTCCTGAGCCTGCTGCCTTCACTCAGCTGGACATTTTGCTTAGTGCCAAGATTCTGTCAGGAATTTTTTAATGTAAATTCTAGAATTTTAGATCACATATTTTTCTGTGCTAAGCCTAATTTTGCCTGACGCCTTTAGCTCTCCATCTTCATGCTCACAGAGAATCCCAGATGCCTGTTTTCTCAAGCAGGGAAAGACAGAGGGCTTTCTTCTGCCTGGAGGAGAAGGGAATTGTTCTGTTCGTCTTCAGGTGCCACTCTCCTTCCCAGTTTGAATAAAGCACATCTGTGTCATTTTCTTGATGTCTCTCATTCTCTTTCAAGTTGAAAATATAAGTAAATGAGAGCCACTGGGAGATTAAGTATTTTGTTAGATATAAAATATCGTAGCTTAAGTATATTCTAACTCACTCACTGGAGACAACTAACAACATTCATTATTCCAGCCACCAGTAAAAGAACCTTAAGACTGTAACCCAAACAAAGGCTTTATCTACAAATCCCAGACACGAGTGAATGCTATAAGTCAAATTTGACTGCCATGTCTAGCCCTTTTAATCATTTCCTTTTTAGTCTAATTTGTGAGTTGATATGCCCACAACCCAGATTTCTTTTATAGAAATGCAGTATCTCCAGAGGGCCTCTTGTTGTTTATCAGGAAAAGATGTTTGATTTTATAAGGGAATCTTCCTGTACCTAAAATTCTGGCAACTCTGTCTGCCAGGCTTCAGTGGTAGTCAGTATAAAGAGCCCCTGATCATTTCACAGGACCCTCAAGTCCATTTGTATCCAGCAAAATGCACAGGCACCTGTAACAGCCTACCAGCAAGGCAAATAGCAGAATCAGGTTTCCAGACTTTTTCTGAGTCCCAAGACCTGTTAATTTTCACAGCTAGCCAGTAAGTCTGAAACCTAGGTGGTAGCAAGTCTTCTTTTATGTAGCCAGGGCTCTTCTTAAAATATCATATCTGTTCAGATTTGAAATTCAAAATACAAAAATACAATTTCTTAAAAATTAATGTGCTCAGGACATCGGCAATTATCTTTGGTTTTGTTTTGTTTTCAATGCCATCAACATTTGAGGGAAATTTCTATAAGCAGCTTTCTTCCTCTTGTGTTTAAGACTCAGACACTGAACAGTGCCTCCAGCTGTGATAATTTTCAGGACTTTCACAATAGGTAAGCTGACATTCAGCCTTCTGTAGCAGCTGGTATATGCTATGTAGCTACAGACGCTATAGCCACAGGAGCTCACTGACCTCCATCAATCTGGCTAACCCTGCCTTGCCCTGGATACCATTACTCCTCAACGTGTTTCATGCATCTTAGATGTTCTGCTAACTCACAATCTTGACTTTGCTTACAACTTGAATTTTCACAATATCTAAAGTAGTAGAGTGAGTGATAGCCCTTCAAGATGCTCACTCTCTAGTGTTACCTTCCATACCAAAGGAGACTGGTCACATGTAATTAGTAAGAGTACTGTGACACGGAGATTGCCTGAGATTATACAAGTAGTCCAAATAATCATGGGGATTCTCATAAGAGGATAGCAGAAGCTCAGAAAACCAAAGGCAACTAAATGATGGAAGTGAAATTTGAAGATGGAAGAAGGGGCCATGAGCCAAGGGACGGCAGGGATGCCATTCAAAAAATCTGAGAAATAAAGGAAACATACCTCTTCCCCAGCCTCCAGAGGAAGTGCAGATCTACAGACTTGGTTGCAGCCTATCAAAACCCATTTGAGTGTAGTCTTCCGGTTGTGTGGGAATAAGTTTGTCCTGTTGTCAAAGCTTAAAAATTCTGTAGTCAGAAACTGGTACATTGAATAAAACGTCACCTGTTACTCTGTACTAGGAACTTTCCTTCCAATTCTTCCTGCCTGTCAGCTTTGGGTATTGCTTGCTTCATTCTTCCTTCTTTTCTTTTGTCTTTTGAGGCAGAGTCTCATGTATCCCAGAGTGGCGTCAACCTCCCTACACAGACAGGAGACCACAAACTTCAGATTCCACAGCCTCCACCTCTTAAGTGCCAAGATTACAAGACACACATATTCCCGCCCCACTGTTAGTTTTTTGTTTGTTTGTTTGTTTGTTTGGTTGGTTGGTTGGTTTGGTTTGGTTTGGTTTTTTTGTTTTTGTTTTGTTTTTAATTCTAGTTGGCAATAGTTTCTTCCATGTAATTTAGTCTCTTGTATGTGTGACATTGTGCACATATGTCTGCCAGTAAATTTGGTGTGGCTAGCCAGCCCAAGAAGTGCCTGGGCTTTTGTGTGGTGACACCCCTGCCATCTGTGGAGAAGAGGTCATATGAAAGGCTATATGCTGGATTAATTGACTTCCTTCCAGAAGGTAATGGGGTGGAGCAGGCAGCTTACATCATTATAGTTAAATTCCTTCACAAAAGATAACATATTAGCCTTGTCTTCCTAAGTTTCATTTTGTTTGAAAAGGACCCACTGAGGTACAATTGCAGAAAAAGATGGGTCCTAAAGTTATATTTGGTCCTCAGCTTCTGGCCGCTTCCCTTTGGTCATGCCTTTGAGCTTCTTCACAGATGTGTTTTGAAACAGTCTCAACTCTGAGGCATATTGGAGGCTTTAAAGCCCAACTTGTTGACTCTGTTTCTCAAGGCACATCTTCAGTGTTCTCATGCATCGGAGAGCTCAGGAAGTACCTAAAATGCAACCCTTACATGGAGCCAAATCACTGGCCAGTACATCCATCCACTTCCCAACATTAAAAAGCAGTAAATTGTTATTTTCTTTATCAAACATCTGAGCAAAGGAAAATACCCCAAAAGTTCACAGAACAAACTTTTTTTTTTTTTAACATGAAGGTAAAGCCCAGCCAATCAGCTTCTTTCTTCTCTTCCATTCACAACCACTTGTAGTTGCCTTTGAGGTAATACTTAATGTCACACAATTTAGCAGTACCCAGAAAATAGACTATGCATCTAATAATTTTTTGTTTGTTTCTTTGTTTTTTGTTTTTGTTTTGTTTTTCCAGACAGGGTTTCTCTGTATTGCTTTGGAGCCTGTCCTAGAAATAGCTCTGTAAACCAGGTTGAACTTGAACACAGAGTCTGTCTGCTTTTGCCTCCCAAGTGCTGGGATTCAAGGCATGTGCCACCAACACATGACTGCATCTAATAATTTATTTAAAGTTTCTAAGTTTATCATTTTCATTCAAATAATCAATAGTTTGTAAAAAGACATGGTCACTGATATCCATTGAGATGTTATATTTGCTAAGAAAAGAGCAAGCCCACAACAGAGAGGTTCGCAAATTATATATCTTAATGTAAAAGATGTTTTCCAGCTAATGTATTTTTACTGATTTTAAATAACTGGTTTTTATAATACATGGAGGTAATCAAGTGAATGTAAAATGAGAAAATTTAGAAATAGGCATATTTCTGCAAAAATGTCAAATTGAGCCATGATACTACCATACATTTACATATTTATAAATTTTGTTTAAATATATACATGTTTAGAAAGTTTGTGACATGCAAATTTCTTGTGTGTGTGCATGTGTGTGTACATGCATGCGTGTGTGTGTGTGTGTGTGTGTGTATGTATGTGTGTGTGTGTGTGTGTGTGTGTGCATATGTATGTATGTGTGAGGCAAACCAAAGGACAACCTAGAATATAGTTTTTCAGATGTCATCCACCTTGATTTTTTGTTTTTGTTTTTTTTTTTTGTTTTGTGTGGTGTGTGTGTGTGTGTGTGTGTGTGTGTGTGTGTGTGTGTGTGTGTGTGTGTGTTTTAGAATGGGTATCTTACTTGACCTAGAGCTCATGGACTAGGCTTGGTAGTGAATAAGCCCAAGGGATCCCCCACTTCTCCTTTTCCCCACAGCTGGGACTACAAATGTTCATCTCAACACCCTGATATCTTTTAACAATGTCTTGCACTTGTATAATACATTCTGAGCACACTCAGGCTTTCACTGTCTCTTGTCCTTCAATCCTCAACCATTTTCCGCTCTTTCAACCATGTCCCTATCCCACTGTCAAGTCTTCTCATATTGCTTTTTTTATTTGTTGAATCTGCTGGGTTTAATGAAGCTGCTCACATGGACATGAGTGTAAACACATTCAAGAGAGGATGAGTAACTCATCAGTGGCTACATCACTGAAGATAATAACTTCCTCTCCTCTGGTAGAGCTGAATATCCATGGCCACAGATCTGATCAGAAATTAGTTACCCCAATATTTCACCAGTGAGCCCTTTTACCTGAACACTTGTTATTGTAGGACGCAATACATAAAGCTGGAAGACTGCTGCTGTCTTTTCTCACTCAGCCACCTTCACTGCAACTTCTGGCACTCTGGAGACTGGCCAACTGGGTGGAAGCTTCCAGCTCAATTCTATAGTAGTTCCTCAATATTCTGTGGTCAAAGTGTGTAATTTTGTCAGCAACAGGTTCTTACTCTCCATTTCTAGTGGGTAATCACTGGCCATACCTGTGAGATTTGGAGGGCCTCTGGGGCCATCCTGGACAACTCTGGCACTAGGACCTTCTTTTAATATCATGTAGGTTCTAGAATCAGCTCTATCCACCCATTCATGATAACTTTAATCAATATTTTTTTTAAAAAAATAAAATATTAAATAAGCTTATATAGCAATGGACATCTTTGCAGCTTCTGCCTACACATTTAGTTTGAGGTGGCTCCCCCAACCATATCTCCTTCACTACTCCCACCCAACCCTTGTTTAAACTTTATCATCTCCAACATCCCTCCTGTTTTTGTAGCCTTTTTACCATTCCCTCACTATAGTCCCTTTCTTATTTTCAGGTTTCTACAGGCATTTCAATTTAAACAGACAAATCTAAAATTGAAGTTACCATCCACATATAAAACTGAATATGTATATAACTAGGTTTTTCGTGGGCTTCAGGGATCAAACTCAGGTCCTTATGCAAGCACTTTACCAAGTTATCTTCTATACAAATATACACTTTATTTTGGTTAGTTTTTCTGTTAACTTGGTACTCCTGGAAAGAGAGAACCTCAATCAAAGAATTCCCCATATTGGATTGGCCTGTGTGTGTGTTAGTGGAACATTTTCTTGGTTAATAATTTATGGAAGATGGCCCAGACCACTCTGGGTTGTGCTATCCCTGGGTATGTGATCCTGGGCTGTATAAAAACATTAGCTTGTGATCAAATCAGTAGGAAGTGCTCCTCCATGTTCTCTGCTACATACAATTCCTGTCTCTGTGTTCCTTGAGTGGTTCTGCTTCAGGTTACTTAGATGCTGGACTGCAACCTGTAAGCCAAATAAACTCTTTCCTTTTCAAGTTGTTTTTTTTTAATCAGCATTTTATAACTTCAACAGAAAAGACTAGAACAGAAATACACATGTAAGATAATCTTTTGTTTAGATCTAAAGCATACATTAAGAAATAATGTTAAGTGTAAAAATTGACTTAAACATTAAAATAAAAAGACATGCTTCCCTATTTCAGTGATATCAGTGTTGAGTTTCTCCTGTGTGTTGTGTAAGATAAGAAGGATGGGAACAGTTTTCAACAATAAAAAAATACCACTAGTATTTTTATTTAATAAAAAAAAAAAAAAAAATACCAACTTACACAATATTTGGGAAATCCACTTCCCCGGGGGGGGGAAGGTTTCTATCAAAACTGGTCTGGGGCTTCCCCGGTCATCAAAATGGTTTTACCTTCACACAACCCAAATTCTTATAAAATGGAGCGTTTACCAATAGCCATCTAAGCTTCAACTCTCCCTTCCTCCACCCTAGGGTCCATCAGTAGTGGCTGATGATGCTTGGAACACTAAAGATTTGAGTCAGAGCTGAGCTTTTTCTTGAGAGAAGAAGGCAATGCCAGGGCTGTGATAGTCTCCTTTGGTGTAGAAGAGATGCTAAGGAGAAGTAAGAAACTTTGACCGCACATTGATCTCTCTCATTTCTTGAGGAAAAAAAAATGCCTAAAGACAAATACTTGATTTTTTATGTTTGAGTGAACAAATGACCGTTTCTTACTTTTAAAGGATTTATCTTCCTACTATGTTCTGTCTTAATACCTTGATATATTGTCCTTTTAATACACAGTAGCTAGCTCAAGATGATCCAAGAATGTGATGTCAAGCCAGAGAAACCAAAAATCTGCATATTGAATATCAGCTGTTAGGCTATGACAGCCTAACTCATTTGGACCATATTTTAGTTTCCCCAATGACATGCTCACAGATACATATTTATAAATGTGTCCTATTTATGGCATTTGTAAAGATAACATCTTAATGTCATAAAATAATAATATTCAGCTCCCATAAGCCTTTTGCTCTATTTCAGTTAGCTACCACTCCTTGCCCTGAAGCAGCTGCTGATTCTTTCTGTATTTATGCCCTTCAACTGCTTCATACTGTATCTTTTGCATTCCAACCCGCTAAACTTCATTCATTATAAAGGACCTGATCTATTTTTAAAAAGAGAAAGTCTACCCCAAGCCCACACTTATATTTTCCCTACATCTTTTGTAAGGGATACAAGGCTTCCACTCTGAGTCGTCATCTAAAGCAGCAGTTCTCAACCTGTGGGTCATGGCCACTTTGGTGGTCAAATGACCCTTTCACATGGGTCACCTAAAATGATCAGAAAATAGATATTTACATTATGATTCATAACAGTAGCAAAATTACAATTAGGAAGTAGCAATAAAAATAATTCTGTAGTTGGAGGTCACAACAACATGAAGAACAGTATTCAAAGGTCACAGCTTTAGGAATGTTGAGAACTGCTAATCTAAAGGGTTACTACTATTAGATGAATTCAACATCCTAACATCTTATGCAGACAATGCATTGCAAATAGAATACCACTGATGTAGAAGGTCACTACTATCAGATGAATTCAACACCCTGACATCTGATATAGACATTGCATTGTGCATAGATGATCTTGAAGAAACTGGTTCTTGTAAAGTATTATAATAACTTTAAAGTGAAGGTTTTACCTTCAAACAAAAAAACTCATGTTCTTTTAAAATACAGCTGTTTCTTCTTCCATTTAATCTTCAAGTCTACTTCTTCCATCCTATGACCTTTGGTCAGTAGTGGCTGATAATGCTTGGGATTTACCAGGGATACTTTTTTTAAAGATGAGGTAGTAAGTAGTGCTTTTAGAGAAGGGGCCCAGCAGCAATGCAGAAGAGGAAGGGTTAGGGCTATTAAAATAACCTTTTATACATCCATAAACACACCATAATGAAGCCTATGACCTGTTACCATTAATATATATGATAAATTTATGGGAAATTTTTCAGTAGACATGTGATGGATCCACAGAGAGTCATAATATACAACATAAGAATAGTTAGGGCACTAAAGAGCTCGGCAGAACATTCAGTTAAGAAGGGCTCCAAATTACATGAAGGGATATTAAGCAGTGTTAACTTAGCTGATGAAAATGAAAACCTATTGGATAATATTTTATTAAAAATTCAGTAAAGGACCAGTAAGATGGCTCAATGGATCCAGAGCACAATAACTTTTTGATTACTGGATTCATTATAGCAGAAAGAGAGAATCAACCTCCAAAAGTTAACCTCTGACCTCTACATTTGCAAACATAAATACCATCTCCAAAAGCCCAGGAAAACTGTCATTTGATGATTCTGTAGACATTAAAATAACATAACAAATGTATGTTGATGTGTTATCCCTCTGGCCCCTCAAAATCAAATAGCTCATACACTTCTTCATTACCCCAAGTTTACGGAGGAAAGTCATGGTGTCAGGAAATCCTAGCATTCCAGGTTTCTGCTGTCACCACTGGAGCATTGTTACAAGCAGAGATCTTGCTTTTTACATTAAAAGAAAAATATGACACTAAAATTTGACTACAATATCGCTTCCTTCCTTTCCCTCACTCCAAACCTTCCCTGTTCTCCTTCAAATTCACAGTCTCTCTCTTTTTAAACTAATTGTTATTGCATGTATATGTGTTTGTTTATTTGCATACACATTCCTAAATATAACCAAATCACTCTGTATAAAGATAGCTGTATTTATGGTTTTGGTACTAACCATTTGGCACTGGACAGTCAGTTAGTGTGCTCTTCCCTAGAAAGAACTACCTCTCTCATTTCCAGCTTTCCTCTGTCCAGTTTGGCATGTTCATTGGTGTTATGTTCAGCTCACATTTATGAGGCCATGTTGGTAAGAATTTATGATTGTATCTTCTGGTAATACTGTGAGACACAGCTCACTCCCTGAAACTCTGACTCTTGCAATCTGTCAGCTCCCCTTCTTCAATGTTCCCTGATCTTTAAGGTGTGAGAGTGACTTTTAGATGTATTTAGGCTTTTTACAGTAAGAAGTCTAATTTCAGGAAATATATCCATGTGTGATGGGAAAACGGGACTTTTAAAAAGTGATTATTGAGGAAAAAGTTTCCAAGATATCTAGAAATATAGACATTATTATCTACCATCATAGAGCCCTCATCTAATAGCTGATAGAAACAGAAGCAAACAGCTAAACACTGAGCTGAACTGGAATCCAGATGCAGAGAGGGAGGACAAGACCAGGCTACAGAAACACATTGAGACAGCTGACCTGAACAAGGAGGAGCTAATGGGCCCCCAGACTGATACCTGAGAATCTAGCATTGGACCGACTCAGACCCCCTGAATATGATCTCAGCTAGAACGCCTGGACAATCTAAGGGACCTCTGACAGTGGAACCAGGATGTATCCCTGGTGCACAAAAGAACTTTGGGAGCACATTCCTCCAGAAGGGTTATTGCCTTAACCTAGAGGCAGGAGGGAGGGCCTAGTTGCTACTCCAAATGACTTAATAGATTTAGATGACCCCTCCTGTAAGGCATCACCCTACATATGGAGTAAGAGGGGGAATAGGATGGGAGGATGGTCAGAGGGGATGGGAGGATGAAAGAGAGGGAGGGAGGGAAGGAGAGGGAACTAAGATCGATATGTAAAATAAGAAAAATAAAAATAAATAATAAGTAAACATTATTATCATATTCTTCATAAATATCAATTCTTTAAAATGAGCATCTAATCAAGTAATATTTATGTTGTTGTCCAAGAGAAATGACTTGAGTCTGGAAGCATTAAATTCCTTTTTAACAATGTGATAGCATTGTGATTAACTGCTGTGTGTTGTTCATGCCTAGAGTGCCTTCTCTGGTTCCTCACTACCCTTGACCTTCTCTTTGTCCATTTCAACCAATTTTCATGAAATGAAGGTCTCCAGTATCTATGAATAACATTCCATTTTACTTTACTCCTATGTAGTAAAACTAGTTTTCATTCAATAACTGACCATTGGTTTCAAGTGATCTATACGAAAATGTTACCCATCAAAATTGTCATTAAACATAACAAATGACAATTTGAGCACTATACTTAGTAAATTTTTCATCTATTACCAATTTAGAGTTATGTTTCTATCATTTTTAACCACTGAAAAGGCAATGAGGAGCATTTCTGCTTCACAATTTATAGTACGTTTGTCTTCATTTTGGACAATAAATGAAGTGTCTCTTTAAACAAGAATTGTTTTAAGAAAATGTTATCTTAATTTGTAGGGGACCACTTGAAGGGTCTAAAGAATGTGTATCTTAGAATGGGAAACAGACCCCCCCCCATCATCCTCTTGGAGACTGTCTGAGGTGTTTTGTACTGCAGTTGTCCAAGTAATCACTAAGTATAAACCTGCATAAGACTCCTTTAACATCCTGTATTTTTAGTATCAGCCCTACACCACCAATCATGTGTGAGAGGGAAAGTAAGACCGGCCTTGTGTATATTCTACATGGACATCACGGTGGGAAAGGCCTGAGAAGTAACCAGGCTGAACATGTGCCATTAGACATAATGCTGATCCAGGACAGACAAGAGAAAAACAAGTATGTGAGATCAACTATAGAAGATGGGTACTTTACAAAAGTCCAACTTAACATGTTGCTGACTTGTAGCCCTCCCATCTGACTAAAATAATTCACATATGGGCTCCACAGAAGGTATCATCAAACCTTTGGAAGCATGACAGCTATCACAATGATACTTCAGAGGTATTCAGGGGTATTGAAAATGTCAACCAGGACAAGGACAGATTAACAACAGATTTCAACTGTACATGCACATAATACCAAGAAAATATATGATAACTTAAATTTCCTAATATTTTAATATTCATACCCCATAGTCCAGTCTTTTGCTGTGTAATAATGAGACACCTCCGGTTTCACTGTCATCGTAATTAACAGTCCTGAGCAGATATCGGACCATTTATTTGACTTCCAGATTTATAGAGCCCTTTCCTCTTTGACAAGTCTTTCCAGTTTCCTGAAACTAAGTCATAACTATGCATTTTTGTACACTGTCAACTATTTTCAGAAACAGAACTAAATGTTGCTTATCAAGAAAACTCCAGAGGTTAATCAAATGCAATGTACACATAAGGAAAGTACTAACAAGTGCCAGACAGAAATTCCTTAGCAGTTGGAGTTATTTTAATTATAAGGTAGTTGGATAATTAAATACTATCAGACAGAGGGAGTGAGCTGGCACACTTCCACAAAGAACCAAACAGCACATGCCTAGGCAACAGAAAGAAAATGGAAAGGGAAATCTCATGAAATATGGGCTATTTCCAAAACGAATAAAAGAAATAATCACATGAAGATAGGAAAATCCTTTTCCTTTTTTTTTTCCTAAAAATTGGGGTTGGGCAATTATGCATCTCCAGCTCCCCTGACAATAAAATATTTTTTTCTAATATAAAAACAAAAAAGCTCTGTAAAATTCAATGTTGGTAAATGTCCTTTATAACAAAAGGAATGATATTTCAAAAGGTTTTCCCTCTATTCATGTACGCCCATCCTTGTGGAATATAAGTCCTGATGGAAGAATGCTTTCTTTAGGTTGGTTTAATCTTATACATGTTGCTTTCTGAGCTTGGATTTACCTCAATTGCAGGAGTATATGTGAAAAAGAAACATGAGAAATTCTTGTTTCTTTAGGAAATTAAATGCTTTTGTGCACCCTATGGGTGCATCTATAAAGGAGATCTTGTCTGATCCTGCAGGTAGTCAGGCAGGCAAGTTGCCTGCATTGCATGCCCAAATTTTGGGCATGATATTTTGATGACATCATTTTGATGAATGAAATGGTTAAGTATTACTTTTCAAAGGATGATGCTGGCACATTTACTAATAATGCTAAAGCAATCACCTGCATGACCTTTTGGCTAAGAAAGTTTATAACAAGGAAAATTTCCCACATAAAATAAGAGAAGTCCACATATGCCTTTAGCTCTTAGTAAACAATATGCATTCCTACTAAGAAAGAAGGAGTAAGTGCTGGAAAACGACTTTAAGCCTGAACTTGAGCTAAAATACGACTCTAGTCACCTGTCAGTCAGGACAGCGCCGCCCCACACTGTGTACCAATCAGCCTGAAGATACAATGCCACTGTCTGTTTTCCTACAGCTGTATAATATGCAAAGTGAAATCACAAGCTTATTTTCTCTTCTCCATACAGGCAGAGTCAATAATAGGGAGAGCTTTGATTGGTTTTGCTGCAAATAGTTTTAGAAAAAAGTTATTGGTATCACTGAATAAAGAAATAAAATCTAGAATTCTCATGGAACTCAGGGAGCTTCTGAAATAATTAAAGTTCCCATGGACTATCATTATCGAGGGATACATTGTGATGCATGACAGAATACACGAGAAATACGCATTTTAAAAAGACAGTATACAAACTACAGAAAACCTGGGAGAAAGGGAAGAAACATATAAAAATTGTAATATTGCTCAATACTGAATTCAGAAAAAATCAAATCCAAAGAGAGTCATTTCTCCAGATGTGATTAGCTATCTGCTTTGAAGATAGATGTTGATGACTCACAGGCAAAAGTCTTCCTCTAACGGTGTGTGTGTGTTGTCACTGTTGCTTTTAGTGTCTGCCATGGTTGTTGATAGTCTAAGCAGTTGGAGAGCTACTATCATGGTAAATAAGTCACACCCATAATGCTTATCATGTGACCAAGATTTTTGTACCTTTTACAGAACTTGAACAAATGCTACAGGATTTATGACTGCAGAGAAATAAAGGGCAGGAGTCCTGTGTGATTAGCCATTCCATTTTTGCTCCTTAGGTAGAAAATAATATTCATACTTGCATGAGAAAGACAATTCTACAAAGGAATATCAATTAGTAATACCAACATCTACATTTAGTGAACATTTTCTGTGTGCCAGGTACACACTGATGGTGTGAACAATTATTTGAATCTTTAATCCTGCGAAGAAAACATATTAGTTAAGATCTAGGCAAAAGGAGAAACCATATCATCTTCTTAATAGAGAACAACAATGTACTGAAGAACTGAAAAGACAGAGAAGAAACAGGAGAGGTGAGAACTACAGAAATGAACTATCCCTATTAAAGTTACAAGAACAGATGGAAAATTTGCAATTACGGAAATTTAAAAACTTGAAGAAGGGACTTTGTAAAAACTAAACAGAGACTTCTGAAAAGGGAGATACAGTGGTATTTTCTGATAGGATTCAATGAGACAATGTCTGCTGTGTTGTAAAAGGAGAGGTGGGGGAGGAGAATTGAACAAAGTGACAATTTCAAGTTGAAGAAAATTACTTGAGGGAAGTAGTTAAACAATGGAGAGGAAATACATAGCTATGACTCATCTACCTCTAGTCTCTCTGGTGCAATCTAGTAGCAGATCTTAGCAGAGGAATAGACAACAAGGGAGATGAATCCCAGAAAATGTATCCTAAAGCATAGTAGAAAAGGTGTGACATTAATGGACAACAGTCAAGCCACTGACTCAGTGGCTATAACTGATCACACACAAAGGTGAGAGAGGAAAGGGTCTTGTACAACACTGCACAACAGATAAGAGGGAAAGCTGGCATTCAAAGACAGGCAGACTGACATTAGAGTTCCTGGTCTTATCCATTTTTATCTTTGAAATAGATTCTGCAGCAATGGAAAGAGAAGAACCCAAGGCAATTCAGAGTGGAGGGATTCAGTAATATTTCAGGCAGGACCTCAGTAATACTCATCATAGAAAAAAGATAAGTGAATTACATAATACATAGGGACCCTTTTGTATATACACTACCAGTTACATGGGAACCAGCTCATGAAAACACACACTCTTTTAAGTACCTATAATAGTGTGTGCCCTAGGCTATGACAACTCTACCAATGATACACACAAGGGCACTTGGAAATAATTCCCTGCACTTACCCTGCTTGCTTGTTCCTGGTGTTCAGATTCTTCCTCCATTTGTTTCAGAACCATTTAGAATGCTTATGCCAATGACAAGTGATGAGAAGACATTTCATATCTGAAACATAATACATTTCAAATCAAGGACCTGCCATCTAATAAGTCCAGGGGACCAAGCTAAGGGAAAATGTTTATTATAATGTGTGATATGAAGAGGAAATTCTGGACTGCTGAGACACCTGACTACTATTAGAGTAAAATGTTAGGCTATGTGTAATGGAACCATTCTTAAAGCATATAGCTTCTGAGGAGAACTTAGGAAGCAACTCAAGCAAGGAAATGTGTCACAAAACGTGACAAGGAGTGCATAGAAACAGAGAATATGCAAGCATATAGAGAGTAACATTATTGCTACAAGATGAGGAAAAAATATATGAGAGAGGAGGATGCAGTAAACTCAGAACCTATGAGAACCTAATGTTGCTCCAGGCAATTGTCATGCTGCAGAAGATGGGGAGGTGGCCTCTGAAGGAGGCTGATCTTGTCTGAAGCTGTGTATAATAGGCTGAATTGTTTAAGCACTCTTCCTATAAGCAGATATAGTCAACGAAATACTAATCAGTAACAAGAAGAAACAAACCACTGAAACATGTTATATCAAGCATGAACCTCAAGCCAGATGTGGTAGCACAAACATTTAATTCCAGCTCTTGGAAAATACAAATAGACAGATCTCTATGAGTTCAAGGTTAGCCTGGTCTACATAGTGAGTTCTAGAACAGCCAGAGCAAATAGTGAAACCAAAAATAAACAAGCGGAAAAAGGAACCTCAAAACATATAAGAATAGTATATGACTTCATTTATTTAAAAGTCCAAGAAAGAAATAAGTCTGTGGGTATTAAGCAGACAGTTGCCTCAGGCTGGGGTTCAGCAGACATAGTTGCAATAGCACTGGGCATAGAAACCTTTAGAGTCTGATGAATCAGGCTGCACAGCATGAGGCTACAGAATGGAGGGATGTCACAGCTTGTGTGAACCAGGTCCGCTCCTTCAGAACCTCCAGAGCTGAGGCAGATCTCAAGGGCCAGGACAGTGGAGATAGGCATTTACAAAGGTAAATGGCTTCTGCCTATCAGATGGCCCTGAAACATCTACAGATAAAGAAAAAAAATGCTATTTGGATTCTATTAGCTGGTGCTTAGTTTCTGGTATTATGAGTTCTTGGCTGATTTTCAAACCTTGCTTCATCTGGAAGGTAGTAGAAGGCATGAAATTCTAAAGTAGAAATGAAACATTGTAAATGAAAAATTTTAAGCAGGGAAGGGATCAGAGCAATGGTGGAAAGGAATTAAGAGCAAATGGTCAGCTAAAATTAGTATTGTATGAAGAAAGCTTAAGGAAATTTGATACTTGATAAGCCAATAAAAATATAATTTTCTTTAAAAAAAAAAAAAGAGTTTGAATGTAGGTAACCAGACTGGGTACATAAATTGCCTTCAGGAGGCACATGCTATTAATTATGTCTCAGCAGCAAGGGTGTGCTGTCTCTGTAGGAGTGGTTGACTAAGGGAACCTCTTAAGTTCACACAAGTATACAGGCAATTGTTATTGCTGTTGATTTGCACACCAGAATTATATAGTAAAATATACCTTGCATGCAGGATGTTCAGAAATCAAGTTGGATCCAGTCTGGAAGCTTCTGATACTGGATAGCCCTCATAGTGCCTTCTAGAGTCTTCTGCATTCCACTAGGGGACAAAAGACATCACCCATCTAACCCAACACTGGACCCTTACATGCTACAACACTGTGTGATAGTGTCAAGTCTGTTATGGGGGTAACTACTTTCTGATTTGATTCATAGCTGATACTGTAAATTCAATCAGAAGCCTGTGGCTGGGAAGTTCACATACTCTAGTGAGGAAGCCTCTATGATTTTTGTTTGTTTCGTTGCCTTTTTTGCTAAGTACTCTGGATGTCCATCTAAAATTGCCTTTATTCCCACATATTAGAGCTGGTTTTCATCCCCCACCCAACCCCAAGGTGATCAGTAGTAACTCCAGAGGCATAACTCTTCAAAGTACAGAGAATCGGTGACTGTTGAATGTCAAGACATGAATGGAACATGCTGCCACACACACACCCTGCCCAGTGCACAGATGCTGTAACAAATGAAGGAAGAAGTGATGGAAAAAAGTGTAAAACCAATGAGAGATGGAGGAGGGAAGAGGGGTTATGTGGAACACTGATGTCTGGGCACAATATGGCTGCCTCATCTGTACAAGCTTTGTCCAGAAGTGGGCTCATGTGCACCCTGTCATGGAAGACAGAAGGACTTGTGGAGGTTACCTTTCTTGAAGATTTACATGTAATTCATTGTTGTTGGGGGAGAGAAATTTAGAAGGGGATTATCACTAATGGGAGTAGAAGGGCAACAGAAGAAAACAGAAAGTAGGATTGAATACATGTATGAAAACATCATAATGAAATCCATTATTTATTAATACATGTTAATGAAACATTTTTTTGAAGTTATTTAACCTCTCTGAGCCCCAACTTATTAATGGTAACAAATGGCAATTACTCAGTTCAGGAAGTTTCTATGAGTAAAGGCTAACATATACAACTCTCTAGGAAGGTGTGCATCTTGTTTCAGGCTGCAAGCCATGTATCAGCAGCATTGTATTAATGTCTCAGGACTACAGCTTTTCATCTATCAAGGTGGCAACACACAAGTTCTTTTCCAGCACTCTGCCATGTCATCCATAAGTGGTCGACCTTCCAGAGTGTTTACTTGTATGAGACGCTCATGGAGAAAGTTGTTCACAGAGGTTCAATGGACTCACTCTTCCATTCTCCATGCACTTATCTGGAGCCTACCTTGAAGATTTTCAGTGCTTGTGATGTACACACAGACTCATCCTAAGTGAGTGCCCTCTACAAAAGCACAGCAATAAGAAGACTCCAGGTGTTCTGAGATATAGGACAGGAACAGCTGCGGCATGAGCAGCTGAGTGTGGCAATCTCCACAAGCCCACGGCAGCGGGATCAAGTACATATATACATTTCCAGAATGCATTCAAGTGAGGGCTGGATTTTCAAATACTTCAGATATAACCCAACCTAATGAGTCTCTGACTTTCCCAAATGATCTTGCCTTTGTTAACTAGCTTCATTAACACAAGTCACTTTGCAGCCTACACCAAGAAGGTGGAAGGGGAGAGTTTGGATAGAACTGATTAATTCTTTACTTAATCGTGCGCTATCTTCCTGGATGACCTTTTCCTAGTCTCATTATTACAACTCCTTTTAAGAGTGAATGTGCTCCATGGAACAATTAGCCGTCTCCTCTGTCTTTTTATATCTAAGTGACTTAGTTTTGTAAGTCCTCTTTAAGAAAAATGCTCCCCATATGTCTTTGGTAAACTGAAGATGAAAAAAAAAAAAAAAAGGATGAAATTTCTAAACACACCAGTTCCAGCAGACAACTTCAGGTATTGAAGGGAGTACCAGGCCAGTTCTAAGCAAACTTTATTCTCTGATGAAAGTCTCCCATGACCTCTACCTCAGCATTAGAAAGCTATCTATTTCTCACCTCTTTCTTCAAAAGAATGAGCCAGCTTTGGAACCTAGCAGGTAAGAAGTTAAAATGCATTCCATTTAAAAATATATTTTTGTGTGTGACAGAAATCACCTTGCTCCCATTTGAACTGACCTGCCTTGTTGGAAAGAGAAAACATCACAGGCATAGATTTGAAGAGCAGTCATTTAAATCCAGGAGAAAATTAAGAAATGTGGGCAGTGATGCCTTGGAGGTAAGAGTCGAAGGTGGATGTACAGAAAGGCTGGCTGTGTAATTGATAAAGAGCCACTTTCTGGTCTTGTAAAATGTGCTAATAAAATGACTGCTTTCCTAGCACTAACTGTTCAGCTATTGTTAAAACATGAACAATTTAACCTTAAACTATATTCACCAATATCACCTAATTATATTTTAGAGTTCATAAAACTAACCCTGTTGGTAAAAATGCAAAATGTCAAAGATGGCAATTATCCTCTTAGATTTCCAGTTTTGTGGCTGTTTGCTATTGTTGTTGTCATTTTTAAAAGCAGTTCCCATTATTCTTCATACACCAAGATCATCATGCTTCTGCCCTTTATCTTCATTAAAATCTGTCTTTAAGAAAAGACCTGACAAATTCAGTTTCACTAATACGATTATAAGTGGTAACAGCTTCAAATTTTTACCGTTAAAGGACACAAATTTCAAAAAGACCCCGAGTCTTTTCCCATTGTGGTAGTTGTTAAAGCAACTGGTAGCAGAACCAACTGTAGAGATTTTTAAACACACTTTCAACCCTCAACTCCAAGATTCTGATGGCAGAGCTTTGAATATTGAAATCTGTGTAAACATATGTGCATAGGTGTACTTGTATGTGCAGGCTTTCACAGTGCTTCTAAAGTACATGCAATATCTCTGTTGGTAAACTGCACAACAACAACAACAAAAAATTGGGGATCCAATCTCAAGTTCAATCCTTTTCATTTGCTAATATAATTCTTGCTATGTAGTTGATGGTGCTTAACAAACTATGGATAGAAGACTATCTCCTTTGCCTACATGTCAAAGTCACTAGACAAACAGAATCCCAAAAAGAGTTTCTCCAAGTGCTCATGCCACAAACATTAATATCTTTTAGAATTTCATCTGGTGTTTTGTTTTGTTTTGTTTTTGCTTAATCGGGGTTTTCAAACCTCATTCAGACCGAACTCAGAATATACCTTAAAAAACTTGCTAGATGCTCCTCAGACAATGAAAATCAGAGGAGCACTAATTGGGTTATCAAAGGTTGTTGTGTTTGCAATGAGACCTAGAGTAGTGGTATTGTAAATTTAACCCCCAATGTAAGAGCACTGGAAGGTTAGACCTCTAAGAGATGATTAGATAATAAGATAATCTCCTCTGGGAAAAGGCTATGCTCTGAACAAGAAGATGAATTCATCTTCCTCTTCTACACAGGATTTCTTGTCCTTTTGTTTTCTCTCTGTGATGATATAAGAAGGGCCTTGCACACACAAGCTCCATCTTCACTTTGCACTGTGCAATCTCTGAAACTATTCAAAATCAATCTTTACTTTTGAATGAATTACCCACTTGTTTTATAAATGACTCAGGGTAATCGAGTAATGACCTATTTTTTGGTATGTGGTGTATTTCTTTTGTTATTGTTTTGTTTTTTTTTTCTTATTTTACACATCAATCCCAGTTCCCCTTCTCTCCTACCCTCAAATGCTGCCTACCGATCCCCCCATCCACTCATCGGAGAGGGTGAGGCCTTCTATGAGAAATCATCAAAATCTGTCAAGTCATTTGGGGTAGGGCCTGGGCTCTGCCTCTTGTCTCTAGGCAAAGGAAGTGTCCCTCCTGGGGAGTGGGCTCCCAGAGATGTGGTGTATTTCTTTCCTGTCTTTGTGCTATCAAGTGTGATCATATTAAATTTACTATCATTTTATTACTAATTTAGGAAACTTTTACATATATGTGGATTTAAAAAGGCATTTTGAGGAAGATAATTCTAATGTGAACAGGAGAGGTGCATCATCACGTAAGAGCAACAGTTGTTCTCCTAGAGGACCCAGGTTCAATACTCAGCACCTAGTTGGTGGCTAACAACTGTTGGCAACTCCAGTCCCAGCATACCCTAAGCCTCTTCTGTCCTCATTGGACAATGTACGCACATGGTACACAGAGATACACACAATCAAAATATTCATACATATACAATAAATATAAATAAATCTTGTAAGCTTAGTTTCTATCTCACCTTTTCCCACAACTCTTTATCCCAATAAACACACTGATGCTTATATTAATTATTGAAGTGTTTGGTCTATGGCTTAAGATAGCTCTCTCTTACTTATCAACCCATTTCTATTACTCTAAGTATTTTCACATGGTCTTATCTTACTGGAAGGGTCTGGACCTGCTACTCCTTCCTCAGCTACATGATGTCTTCATGCAGCCTCTCTGTGTCACCTCCCCAGCAATATTTTCATCTAGTAGCTCTACCTATACCTCCTGCTTGCTTACTGATCAGTGTTTTATTCATTAACCAATAAGAGAACCATATATACAGAAAGATATCCCCCATAAAATTCCTTCTACTATTAAAAGATAATTGAAGTAGCAATATAGTATTACAATATAAAAATATAGTCTATTCCACGAAATTAAAATATATTTAGACATTTGAATTGATTGTCAGCTTTTGATACAAGTAAACTTGTAATAATTATCTTTGTTTTAACCTCTTAACTTTAAAAGAAGATTTTCTGAATAAGAAAGATTTGAAATATGTTGGACATTAATCTTGAGCTAAAACAGTCTTTGTTGCCATGGTATGGCAAGAGTTTAGTACAGGTGACTAAAATGAAAATGATCTTCTAGAACACTGGTTTTCAACCTATTGGTTATGACCCCTCTGGGGTTGAAATGATCCTTTCACAGAGGTCACCTAAGACTATCAGAAAATACAGATATTTATATTATGATTCATAACAGTAGCAAAATTACAGTAATGAAGTAACAGCAGAAATAATTTTATAGTTAGTGGTCACCACATGAGGAATGGTATTAAAGGGCCACATCATTAGGATGGTTGGGAATCACTGGTCTAGAAGGAAAAGCACTAGAACTTGAAATAGCTTATCACCCCTCAACTTAGTCCTGCCAGCGTTGAGGCACAAGAGTGTACCTGAGGATGGCACACTTTCCTAGTTCTCTTGAGACCCTAAGATCCACTGGATTACAGTACTTTTGATGCTAATACTGAAAGTTCCTGACAAAATGGCATAGTTGGTCACTAGAGTTGAAAATAAACTTAGAGTTTATAAAATACCAGCAATAATCTTACTAAATAATGAATATAAATCTATCTACATGTTCCTCTCCACTGCCTCTACCACCACAGTCTATACCTAAATTTCCCAGCCCTGCCTCAAAGTTCTAGCTGAGGGAATACCCTGCCCTCATCCATGCCTTTTCTTTACTCCATCAGGTTTACCCTGGTCTCACAACCAGTGTACCACCACAACTAGGCCTTCCCTGTCTTCAGTAAAAACATGTTCAAGTCTTGGGCCAGAATCTTCCCTACCCTAACTACAGGTCTCTCCCACTTCATACCCAGACTTTCCACTCCAGCATATCTACCCCCACACTCCACACCAAACCCCAGCCCATCCCCTATCTGTTCCCCGGGGGAGGGGGGAATGAGAACTGCCATGGGGAGACTTCAAAGTCTGTCATATCTTTTGGGGCAGGGCCTAGGCCCTCCCCTCATATGTCTAGGCCCAGAAAGTATCCTTTCATGTGGGATGGGCCCCCAAAGTCCATTTGTATACTAGGGATAAATACTGATCCATTATTAGAGGCCCCATAGACTACCCAGTCCTCCTAAGTAACATCCACATTCAGGGGGTCTGGGTCAGACCTGTGCTGGATTCCCAGCTATCAGACCAGGTGCATGAGCTCCCCGTTGTTCAGCTTAACTGTTCTGTGGGTTTCTCCAGCCTGGTCTTGACCCCTTTGCTCATCACTCCTCCCTTTCTGTAACTGGATTCCAGGAGTTCAGCTCAGTGTTTAGCTGTGGGTGTCTGCTTTTGTTTCCACCAGCCATTAGATGAAGGCACTAAGATGGCTTATAAGGTAATCATCAATCTCATTATTGGGAAAGGGTATTAAAAGGAATGGTTTTAACTCTAACACAGTAAAACTATATCCAATAAGAAAACTTATCAAGTAAGGATTACATACAAAATGTCCAGTCCATATATATTTAGCAAATTTGAGAAAGTACTCTATTATCTATTCTATTTTGATGAGTTCAAAGTTTTACACCTAGTGTATTTTATCATAACTTGTATTACCAACTAAAAATATCCTTTCAGACCTTAAAACATTTTCTTAGATAATCAACTTAAGTTTTTATGTCTCTCAGCTTTAATAAACTTTGCATCTTTTATGTGAGTTTGTTTTCTGAATTTAGTAACAAGGATAATTGTAAATATAACTATCTCATCTTCCCCTTCATCAGAGACCCAAGAAGAATATAACATTACCTGAGTAAGCAGAAAGTGCAGAACAAACAACTTCCAAAACTGCCAAAATGTCAGAAATAACTGGCTTCAATGTTGGGGCATCCATCTTCAGCCTACAAGCCTAGAATATACTGACTTTCCTGTGAAGAAGGAATACTGAAGAACCATTGCACCTTGTCTTGGCAAACTTCAGCAACTGCTTTCTTTTGTTTGTGTTCTGCTTGTCCAATTTGGACAGCATACTGTCAGCAGTCTAGGCAACGAAAGTTTCTTGCCCAATAACTAACCTTTGCAACAAAAGAAAACAAAGTCCATACAGAGGTTTGCAATGCCCATCATCTCTAGTAAAGTAGATTGGTGCTGCCAGAAACAGATGTCTCACTGTCATGAAAAGTCTTCTGTTATTAAAACATCTTAAATGCCATATTATGTAGATCCCCGAAGAATTTGAAAACCACCTGTATATTTAAAATACATGTTTGACCTGAAAGCATATCTAACATGACTACAAGTTTGATTATTACAGGTGACTAACTACTATCCTGCATTTCTTCACTGTCCTAAATAGTTTGTAATATTAACTTTGAAGGACTAGAAACTACATTACATTGTTAAGTTAGCTTCATAGGTAGAATACTTTGAATAAGAATAGAAACATATGTATATATGTATGTGTGTGTGTGTGTGTGTGTGTATAGTATGTTCTAACAAAATAACCTTATATGTGTGTCAATATACAAAAATTCATATCAATGTAAACTATTTAACACTAGTAGATTTTTTTTTAGTTTAAAATACACCATTTATTCTATTGTTTCTATGGGTGGGAGGATTTCATAAAATGCCTACTACTGGATTTGAAAAGCAGATTGGTATCAATTAAAAATAGGTGATTTCAACACCCTGTTTTCTCCAACAGGCAGTTCATATGGAAAAAAATAGAGAAATAGCAGAATTAATGTCATAATCAAATGTATTTAACATATCTACATAATATTCTATCCTATCATCAAAAAATACAAAATCTATTGAGAAGTATATGGAAGCTTTTATAAAATAGACATCATCCTAAGACACAAAACAAACCTTTGCAAATTCAGAAAGATTGAAATCCTGTCTCCTATCTGACTACAATATAAGTGAACCTCAAACTGACACAAAATAACCTCAAGTAAACACATAACTCATTCCTAAATATTGAATGGTCCAATGCAGAAGTTAAGAAATTAAAAATAAAATTTCCTGGAACTAAATAGAAATGAAAACACAAGGCACCAAAATTTCTAGAACACATTAAACCAGTCCTATGAGAGAAATGTATAGCTATAAGTGACTACATTTAAAAAATCAGAAAGAGCATGGACTGTTTTTATTGGTGGCCTCTAGCTCCAAATCTTCAGATGTGAGCACATAGCCCAATTATAACTACATAAACCAGAACAGTAAAATGATAAGGAAAATGGAAAATGGGAGGCTCTTTGGAGATGATCATTAGGGAATAGAGGGCGATAAATACAGAAGATGTAGGGAGGAAAGTAAATGTGAATAACAGGATATAATTGATCTGATAAAGGAAATAGAAAAGGGGGTTGTCTCTTTAGGGAAGGGGGAAGTAATATAAGAAGAAGAGAGTAGGTAAAACAATAAGGATACCTCCAAAAAACACAAGAGATAGATCATACTATTAAGTACCAAAAACAAAAACAAAAAAAACCTATGATGGATGTAATACTGTGTATAAGTATGCATATAGTTTTAATGAACTTTTCTCATCTGAGCTTACAGTACTATCTCCAAAAGCTAAAGACCGACTAACTAAAACTCAATATCAGATATGAGAAGGCCTCTTCTGAGTCGTTGGCTAGGGCTATCCAAAAGACTCCCAAAACTTGTTACCTGCCCTATCCCCAGGGGCGCAAGTTTAAGTCCCTATTGCTAAAGATACTTCATAAACAGGACCCAGAGACCCCAGAGCTGGAACAGACCTGATAGTCCTCTCCTTGAATACTAGTTTTCTTGGTACCAGATGTTGCCACAAAAGTTTCTAAAGAAGGAACACAACCAAAAGTCCTGTCTAGGTATGGTGCCTGTGAACCACATTAAAAATTAGCAAGGTGTCCTGTCCCCAACAAGAGCAACCTTGGAGTTCTGATACACCCCCACCCATCCCCATGGCGCGCCTGCCCCCCCCCACCTTGTGCCCTACCCTGCCAACTGTCCTGCCGCTCTAATTGAGCACTGGGACAGAGGGTGGAGCCAACAGTCCACCCTACTTTGGAGATTCCTCGGAGCAACTCTGAACAAAGGAGACCTGCCTATCCATGCAGGACCACCCGTAATTTCCACCTGCTTCGTCTCTGACCCCACCTCCAGTCCTCTACTGGAGTCCCGGGCCCCTACCAGAGATCCGCCTATCCCTGCAGGTCCACTCTGAGTTCCTGCAGGGAAGTTCCTTGACCCCAAAATCAAGGACTCTGCTAAAGAAAGAGGCCTCAGCTGGAGAAACCCAGTTTCCAGTGAGATCCAACTATCCTACAAAACATTCCCAAGTTTCAGCTCAGCCTTTGTCCTCTTCTGCCAGCCATTGACTAAAACCTTTGACTAGATGCATCTTCTACTGGATCCTCAGCCCTGACCCCATCCCTGGGTCCCTGTCTGCAGAGAGACCTCCTATACAGCTTGGACCACCCAGAGCTACAGATATTGAATCTCTGACCCACATAAGCCCACTGGGGAAGTACCATAGAGAGAAGGGGAGCCCCCACCAACACCTACTGGAAGAAGCTATGGGAAGAAGGCAATACAAAAAAACACCTAACAACAGAAAGACAAGCATGACACTCCCAGAATCTAGGGAATCTACACCAACTAGAACGGAATACAACAACAAAGCAGAGGAAGCAGAAGGGAACAACTAAAAAATTACCATCATAAAAATGATAGAGGCTCTCAAAGAAGATGTGAGAAAATCCCTTAAAGAAATGGAGGAAAAAACAAACAAAAAGTGGAAGAAATGAACAAATTCCTTAAGGAAGTACAGAAAGCCAAGAAAAACAATTAAGCAGGTGAAGGAAACAGTTCAACACAAACCAAAGGAATGCTGGAAATAGAAAAACTGGGCAAAAAAATGGGAACTACAGACACAAGCCTAACCAATAGAATTCAAGAGATGGAAGAGAGAATCTCAGGTGCAGAAGATAAACTAGAAGAAATAGATTCATCGACCAAAGAAAATCATAAACCCAAAAAATCCTTAACACAAAACATCCAGGAAATGTGGGACACCATGAAAAGGCCAAACCTAAGAATAATAGGCATACAGAAAGGTGAGGAAGCCCATCTCAAAGGTGCTGAAAACATATTCAACAAAATCATCGAGGAAAACTTTCCATATCTGAAGAAGGATATGCCCATGAAAGTACAAGAAGCATACCGAACTCCAAATAGGCTGAACCAAAGAAAAAAGACCCCTCGACATATAATAATCAAAACACCTAGCATACAGAATAAAGAAAGAATATTAAAAGCAGCGAAGGAAAAAGGACAGGTAACATATAAAGGCAGACCTATCAAAATTACACCTGACTTCTCCATGGAAACCCTCAAGGCCAGAAGGTCCTGGGTAGATGTTCTAAAAGTATTAAGAGAACACGGATGCCAACCTAGGCTACTATATCCAGCAAAACTCTCAATCACTATAGATGGAGAAAACAAGATAATTAATGACAAAACCAGAGTTTCCCAATATGTATCTACAAAACCAGCCCTTACAGAAAGTATTGGAAGGAAAACTCCAACCCAAGGAAGGTAACTATGCCCACAAAAATGTAGGTAACAGATAATCTAACTACACCAGAAACCAAGGGTAAAGCAGAACAAATATATTTACAATACCACTGCCAACAACAAACCTAAATCAAAAAAGCATCAACAATCAATGGTCCTTACCCTCAACATTAATGGTCTTAATTCACCTATAAAAAGACACAGGCTAACAGAATGGATAAGCAAACAGAATCCATTCTTCTGCTGCATAAAAGAAACACATCTAAGCTTCAAAGATAGACATTACCTCAGGGTAAAGGGTTGGGAAAAGATTTTCCAAACAAATGGAAATAAGAAGCAAGCAGGCATAGCTATCCTAATATCTAACAAGTTAGACTTCAAACCAAAATTAATCAAATGAGAAAATGACGGTCATTTCATTTTAATTGCAGGAGAAATCCATCAACAGAAAGTCTCAGTTCTGAACATCTATGCCCCTAATACAAAGTCACCCACATTCGTAAAAGAAACACTACTAAAACTCAAAGCTCATATAAAACCTCACACACTTACAGTGGGAGACTTCAATACACCACTCTCAACACTAGACAGAACCACAAATCAGAAACTCAACAAAGAAACAAAAGAACTAACAGAAGTTATATCTCAACTGGAGTTAATAGACATCTATAGAACATTCCATCCAAACACAAAAGAATAGACCTTCTCTGTTCCACATCGAACCTTCTCTAAAATCGACCACATAGTAGGTGGCATAACAAACCTCAACAGATACAAGAGAATAGGAATAGTCCCCTGTATCTTATCAGACCACCATGCTTTAAAATTGGAATTCAACAGCAACACAAATAGCAGAAAACCTACAAACTCATGGAAACTGAACAATGTGCAATTGCACCACACCTGGGTCAAAGAAGATATAAAGAAAGAAATTAAGGACTTTCTAATATTCAACAAGAATGAGAACACAACATACCCAAACTTATGGGCACCTTGAAAGCAGTGCTACCAGGGAAGTGCATTGCACTAAGTGCCCATATGATGAAAACAGAGGATAGTCACATAAGAGAATTAACAGCGCAACTGAAAGCCTTAGAAGAGAGAGAAGCAAATTCACCCAGTAGGAGTAGATGCCAGGAAATAATCAACTTGAGGGCTGAAATCAACAAAATAGAAATCAGGAAACCAATACAAAAATTCAATGCAAAAAAGAGTTGGTGTTTTGAGAAAGTCAAAAAGATAGACAAACCTTTATCCAAACTAAGGAAAGCAGAGAGAGAACATGCAAGTTCACAAAATCAGAAATGAAAAGGGGAACATAATAATGGACACAGAGGAAATACAGACAATTTTCAGGTCATACTTTGAAAATCTGTATTCCACAAAAAATTAAAATTCAAAGGAAATGGACAAATTTCTGGATAACTATCACTTACCAAAATTAAATCAAGAACAGACAAACAACTTAAATACACCTATAACCCGCAATGAAATAGAAGCAGTCATTGAAAGCCTTCCAACCAAAAAAAGTCCAGGGCCAGATGGATTCAATGCAGAATTCTACCAGACATTCAAGGAAGAACTAATACCACTACTCCTCAAACTATTCCACAAAATAGAAACAGAAGGTTCATTGCCAAACTCTTTTTATGAGGCCACAACAACCTTGTTACCCAAGCCTCACAAAGACACAACTAAGAAAGAAAACTACAAACCAATATCCCTGATGAACATCTATGCAAAAATATTCAATAAAATACTGGCAAACCGAATTTAAGAATACATCAGAGAAATCATCCACCATGACCAAGTAGGCTTCATCCCTGGAATGCAGGGATGGTTTAACATATGAAAATCTATCATCATGATCCACCATATAAACAAACAGAAAAAGAAAAACCATATGATTATCGTCCTAGATGCTGAAAAAGCCTTCAGCAAAATTCAACATCCTTTCATGATAAAGGTCTTGGAGAGGTCAGGGACAACAGGAACACACCTGAACATAATAAGAGCAATATACAGCAAACCAAATGCCAACATCAAACTGAATGGAGAGAAACTTAAGTCAATTCCTCTAAAATCAGGAACAAGCAAGGCTGCCCTCTCTCTCCATATCTCTTCAATATCATACTAGAAGTTCTAGCTAATGCTATAAGACAACAAAAGGAGATCAAGGGGATCCAAATTGGAAAGGAAGAAGTCAAACTGTCTCTATTTGCAGATGATATGATAGTTTACATAAGCGACCCAATAAACTCTACCAGGGAACTCCTACAGCTGACAAAGAGACAGAGAAAGAAATCAGAGAAACATCACCCTTTACAATAGCCACAAGCAACATAAAGTGTCTTGTTGTAACGCTTACCAAATAAGTAAAAGACCTACATAATAAGAACTTTGTGGCTCTAAAGAAAGAAATTAAAGACGATACCAGAAAATGGAAAGATCTCCCATGCTCTTGGATATGTAGGATAAACATAGTAAAAATGGCAAGTGGATGGCACTTGAAGAAACCATCCTGAATGAGGTAACCCAGTCACAAAAAGAGGAACACAGTATGTACTCACTCATATATGGATTTTAGACCTAGAGCAAAGGATCACCAGCCTATAATTCACACTACCAGAGGAACTGGGATACAAGATGTGTTCTAAGAGATTCATATAAAGTCCCTCACAGAACTGGGAAGGGACAAGTCCCCCAGAGCACAGGGGAAGTGGGGGGGGGCAGCGAATGGACAGAGAAGTAGAGAAAACAAAGGGGAGGAAAGGAAAACACGTGCGACCAGGAAGATTGAGCCCGATTAGGAATAGAAGACAGGAAAGAGAGAGAGAGAGAGAGAATAAAAGAAGGAGCCAATATTGGTGTGAAGATAAAACTGAACCCAAAGAAAGGTCTAAAGAACTACAACACCACTGCCAACTAACAATTTGAGCTTCTGTGGAAAGGCTATCATAATTGCCCTTCCTGGAGAGTGCGATCAACAACTAACTTATCCATGGAGCCCTCAACTAATGTCTGTTGGAAACAGGAGCAAACACCCATACATAAACACTGAGTCGAAGTAGAACCCAGATGCAGATGGAGAGGACAAGACCAGGTTGCAGAAAACACATAGAGACAGCTGACCTGAACAAGGAGGAGCTAATGGGCCCCCAGACTGATAGCTGGGAAGCCAGCATGGGACTGACTCAGGCCCCCCTGAATATAGGTCTCAGCCAGAAGGACTGAGAAGTCTAAGGGGCCTCAGACAATGGAGCCAGGATATATCACTGGTGCACAAAAAGGTCCTTGTGAACACATCCCCCATGGAGGTATAACTGCCTTAATCTAGAGACAGGAGAGAAGCCCTAGTTCCTACTTCACATGACCTGACAGATCTATATGACAACTGGATGGCATTCCCCTACATATGGAATTGGGGTGGGGGGATGGGAGGGGAGGATGGTTAGAGTGCAGGTGAGAGGGTAGAGAGGGTAAAAGGGAGAGAAGGAGGGAAGGAGGGAAGGAGGGAGGGAGGGAGAGGGAATTGGGATCTACATGTAAAATAATAAATTAAATAAAAAAAATGCATTGACTCCAAAATTTAAGTTCAAGGACAAGTTACTAGGGACAAGGATTTCTACTTTTGTTTCCACAGAAAATGAAAAGTTGTGGATTCCTTCCAGACTAATGTGCTTTGATCAAGCCAGACAGCCTGAAACAGAGTACCAGGTGATTCTACATTCAAAACAGCTGGATCAAGCAGCCTTACAGATTACAGCTAGGATTTCTGCATCTTCTTAGAATCCCCCATGACAGCGTCCCTTACCAGCAGGAAGTAGTTTGGAAAGAACGACGCCCAAATTCCCAAATAGTTTCTATAAATGTTTGTTTTCATTTAAATGGACTTGGTTATATAAAATAAATATTTATATAAAAAATTAGCAAGGTAAGTCAAACCTAATGGTGTAGTAGTGGCACACATACCAAAAACTTCAGCCCTGTTCAACAAGACAGAGATCATGGCTAGTACTGAAAACCTAGCTAACTAATCAGTGCTAGTGAAATCCTGGTTACTAGAGGAGACTCTACAACCACTAACTAAATCGGCAAAAATCTATAAACATTTGTTCTATATAGGTAAGTATACTCTTCACCCCTCATCGAGGAAAGTTCTTTTCGAAACATATGGAAACCACTACAGAAAACCTCAACCAGTAAAAAGATTTGTGGTTCCCACTCCCAATGCATACATCTACAAAATGCTCCTGAACCTAAAGCTCAGGGAACGTTGTAGAATAGGGGTTGAAAAGATTTTAAGATCAGGGAGTTTGCTGTGACAATGTGTCTCCTAGTAATATCACAAGCTGCACCCATAAAGTCTCCCCAACATGGTTGCCCAAATGTGATCAGAACAAAGATTGCACCAGTAAACATGTCAACCTGGATAGAGAAAAGTCCATGAAATCTCGACATTATACAAAGAATTGTAAATACTAAGGACTGCTGGGAATGGGAGAGATGGTCTTC
Source organism: Phodopus roborovskii (assembly GCF_943737965.1). Taxonomy (NCBI): domain Eukaryota; kingdom Metazoa; phylum Chordata; class Mammalia; order Rodentia; family Cricetidae; genus Phodopus; species Phodopus roborovskii. The sequence goes on from NW_026126436.1 coordinate 1,829,585, forward strand.
TCCGTGGAAAGCATACATATAGGTAGCATCATATGGACTGAACAGGTTATATTTAGGAATATACATACAGATATATGCATACATATATACATATAGACATATATACATATATACACATATACACATATACACATATACATATATACATATATACATATATATACATGCATACATTCATAATTAGTGAAATAAAGAGGCCAAGAGTTTGAAGGACAGGAATATTGATATAAGAGGAAAGGGAAGGGAGAACTGAAATTAAATTATAATCACCAAAGTAAAACAAAAAATCAACTAAATTCAAAAAGTGAATGCACTATATCCTTTACTTCTCATATACCCTTTATGATACTAAAATCTCATTAATGCAAGAAAATGGGGTAGAGACCTAAAGAAACAGGTGAGCTAGCAGGAAAATAGAATAATTTAAGGATTTTGTTTTCCTTTAAACACAGTACACATTTTCATTGCAATTATGTGGTGGTTAGCAGAGGGGTAAACATTCTCTTGCATCCTGCCTAACAGTCTAGTACATTCAGGAAAACACTCTCTCTTTGGGAGTCAATAATCCCCAGAGTGTCAAAAAATAAACACTATAATACCAACCTTTTCTCTGCCATTACCATCATAGTACTGACAAGATGACACAGTGGGGACAGTACACCAGTGATTAAAGTGATATTATGTCAATTATAGAGAAAATAGAAAGCATATATTTTATCCTAATTATTTTTAGTTTTCTTAGAGCTGGATCTGTCTGTAACTGATAAGTAGTTTCCAGCATTTAATTTGTTAGGAGCATTTTCAGCAGCTTTAAACAGTTCAAATTCATGTGTTTCCTAAAATCAGTGCAGGCCCACAGGGCAGGAGCTAACACTCATTCTAAATACAGAGGGGGTTGGAGGTTAGTATGGGCTACAGGATACCCTGTCTCAAAAACAAGTAAAAAGGGCTGGCCATCAGTCCTGTCACCACTGTTGCTACATTCTGGTGGTAGATGGCCCCAACAGACAATTCTTGACTTTGATATTTTCAGTTTGAGATCTTCCAAAAATACATGTAGCTGACTATTAGTGACCACCAAAGTTCTGTGATCCTAGGACATGAAAATATGCTATATCTAATATGAAGGTTGTGTGTTCTTTAGCTATCATGGAATAAAAAGATTATTGTGGAGTTGTGAACTGACCTACTATGGTCACAAGTATCCTTGCATGGAGGAAGTAAAAGAAACCAAACTGGAGAGATAACATTGTAAAAAAAAAAAAAAAAAAAAAAAAAAAAGACTTTGCTTGCCATTGATAGCTTTGAAGAGGGTATGAGGCTGTGAAGCAAGAAATTAAGATAGAATGTGACAAAGGATTCTGCCAGTGTATCCCTTGACACCTTGGTTTTGACTCAAAACCCATCTCAGACTCTGACCTCCAAAGTTAGAATAAGCATGTATGGTTTAAAACCACTAAGACTGAGAAGACCTGGTTGGTATAATAACAATAGAAAACCAACACTTCTAATTAATGGGTAATGCTTTTCGATATAAATTACTTGAGGGTATGAAGAAGGAGAGCTTTAACAATCTCAGTTCTGTCACAACTGATTTTTCCTCCTGTTCTGTGTGCTGATGGTGTCTGGCCCTTCAGCATTTGTTGCCCTTGTGTTTGCATAGTAGTTCTCTATACATTTTATATTTAATATGCTTAAGTGAGTACTCCACTGTGTTGCCCTGGAGCCACCCTGCTTAGGGTAGAAGTCTTTTACATACGCAGATGACTGAGTAGGCTGGGCTTGCCTCTGAGGGGTCAGAAGCCCTCTTCTTCAGTTAGTTAGGACTATGATGTCAAAATTGCACAATTGCAAGCTAGGTAAAAAGCATATGCCCGACAACCCACAAAGGCTTCTCGCTCTATTTATGATCTGTATGTTCTGGATCTATATTTAATTGAAATGGAAACTGAGAAATGTGAAATATTTTTTTCCCAAACAGCAGAAAGTATTATTTCATGAACAGAAGTTGTTTCATTTCTTATGGGCTCAGTTTCGTCATTTGCAATAGCAAATGTTGAATTGGTAACATTAATGATCCACAGGACCATAATGAGACATAAACATCTGACCAAAAGAAGATTCTGTAAGAAGAACAGTTATCATTTACAATGCTACATTAAGGACAACATATTAACACTTTTATAACAGCAGCCGAAATTCTTATGTAAAAACAACAGAATTGTGTCTCTGTGTGTCCAATGTTCTTGTTTTATAGTCTGGATTTTGTCATAGTTCCTTCAGCCCTGTCACTGAAGAAATTATTTAATTGGAAAACATTTATTTGTTATGCATTTCTTTTTTAAATTCACTTGTGGATTCTACACCCTCTCTGTGTGTACTTTACTTTGAGACTGTATCTCACTATCCTATCATGACTGGACTTCAGCTCTAGAATTCAATTGCTTCTTCTCCCTCAGATTCCCCAGTCCTGGGTTGACAGACAGATATGCACCACACCCACCCACCAGATTATCATTGTTTAAGTTATTTACAAAAATACACAATAGTTCTAAAGGCCTTCAAATTGAAGTAGTTCTACAATGTATACTATACTACTATACTATATTATACTATACTATTGTACTGCTTGAAATAAGAATCTTGTGAGTTCAGACAGTTACTTCTGTATTCATAGATTATTTTAATATATTTAATATAATTAATTTGAAATAGAATTCACAAAATCTTTTTATTTCATGTGTCATTGCATTCTGCAAATTTTCTGCTATCTGCTTTGCTTCCCTTCCCAGTGTTCCTAAGTGCTTGTCCATTCTGAAACAAACTCTGCCAATGCTTAAGAGAATGCAGTCATTCTCACATACTCCCGACTGCAAGGAAGCAGCCTCTTTATGCTGTATCAAAAAGTCTGCAACCTGGTTTTGTCTGAATACTAAATCAGACAGTGCCTATCATGGCACATATGTAATTATTCTCCTAAATGTCATGCTTCAGATGTTTAAGTGCAGCACTTGTTTTTAATTAATCTTCTTGTATCTAGGTTAATGTTTCTAAGTCCAGCCACAGTTTTCATAAGGAAGGAAACGAATGTCCCTCACCATGATGTGGTTTTCTACTCACATTTACACTGAGCTGACATAAATCTCTTAAGGTCCAGTCCTCACAAAACATCAACAGACATAAATAGGATACTCTAGACTATTTCTATACATTCACTCTGAGAACTGCAGTATTTCTAACATTGACCTTTTAATTGGTCATATGAAACAAAATCTTCAGACACTGTGACTCTACTCTGTCACTTTATATAGGACAAAACTTAGCAATCCAAATATTAAGATAATGAATGTTATAAAAGTCTATTATTTGAGAATTCTGTCTCTATATTGTGTAGTATGTTCCTGAGAAAACAATTTAGAAATATTTTATAAAGACAAATCTGCATTTACAGATTTAAGTATGGGGGGTAACAAATTTATTCCTCAAGAGTCCATGACTTATTCTGCAGTATATGCTCTGGCTGATGACACCTAGTAGATATTGTATTAAATTTCTCATTGTAGTATCAAGATACCCAACAAAAGCAACTTGAAAGAGTTTATTGTGGCTCACAGCTCTGAAGGTGGAGGAATCATGGCATGGGATGAGCGTGAAGCAGCTGCTCAGATGGCTTTTGTGGTCAAGAAACAGAAAGAAATGCGCACTGGTGCTCTGCTCAGCTCAATTTCTCCATTTATCCACGTCTGGAACTCAGTCCATTAAATGACGTTCCCCATAGTTAGGGTGTGTCTCTCCATCTGAATTAACTCAGTCTAGAATCTCCCTTGTATCCATGCCTAGCTATGTTTCTCCTCAGTGATTATAGATGTTGTGAAGTTGGAGATCAATATCAATCATCACAGATATTTAATACCAATTAACATCTCAAAAAATAAATTTCCAAAGAACTTTGCACAGCACTGGTGCACACAATTATTTGCACACAAAAGAAAGTATTAAGCTTTCTGACACCCACTTTCAACTCTATATTTATGACCACACCATCGAAATAGTTACATGTCCAAAAATCCCCCAAAATGGCAACATCACGGTTCTGAGCTCCTTGTGCACGTCACAGCTTTTTCTCTGGTATAGCTCATCTCAGAAAGACTATAGGAGCTTTATGGCTTTTGTGACTAGTATTTTATTCTTCATGAAAGACAATAAACATTTTCTGCTCCAAATTGTCTTTGCATAGTTTCTTTTTATCAAAACTGTATAAATGTATAGAAATCACAGTTAAATGCTCTTGGGGCAGAGAAAATAAAATGGTGATGATACATCTTCTTTCACACAGATGAACTTATGTTTGCTTTAAATAAAACAATAGAATAGAAAGGAGTCAATAGCCCTGGTATGCTGGAATGCACACACAAGCACTGGACTGAAGTTGTTTGCCCACACCTCAACTCAAAAGCTTGCTGTATTCCCCTAGCACTTATTTTACAAGGAGGAATTAGATGTTTATTTCTCAAATATCAAAGCCATATCCAGTTGTGCACAAACTATCCCTGTTTATTGATGGCCCTGTACACTGGAAGGTGAAATCACTGTGCCCTTTATCTTGTGGGTGGCTGTCCTTTGATCTTTCCCCCTGAAGAGAATCTCCAACAAATTCTTCTGAAGGCTTCCCATGACCTGCTGACTTCAGATATAATTTCTATTTTAAAACCACTTGCCAAACACCTTCATTTGAAATAAAGTATCAATGTTTCCACTTTGGACCATCCAAGGGCCAAGGTCTCTGTAGCTCTTCCTGTTCTTACCACAGAGTCATATAAAAGCAATACAAGTTAAGTGGATGACTACAGTGAACTCCCACTGTACTCCAGGAAAGCTAGCTCCAGGACTATAGTCAGTGGGCAGTGCTGGTGTTTGCTAATCAGAGCTCTGTGAGTCCTGAAGTTGTGAGTGCCTATGTAGAATAGGACACATGTGTGTGTGAAGGGATCGGTCTCATTTCTCCCAAGCAGCCCTGTCATTTAGTGTCATCTTCAGCAGAACAGGTGCTTGGTAAATGTTTGTGGAAATGAATTACCTGTGTGGTAAAAGCAATTACATTGCTGAGTGACAGAAGTGTGCCAAGGATGGAACTGAGAAATGTCAGGGATGCCTTCAGTTGGAAATCACAGAAGACACTGGATCTTTTATGAAATGATAGTCACATCATTCTTCTAAAATTAGATTTACCATTTATTCAACTGCGTCTTAAAGATTTTATAGAACATTCTAAAAATGTTTTACACATAGTTTACACTTAATTGTCACAAGAACTCTGAAAGGCAAACAGTAGCATTCCCATTGACAGTTGAAGGTGGTGAGATCCTGCTGCATCCTGGAGTCAGGATTCAGCAACAAACATGCCCTCACCCAATCCAAGCTGACAGCCTTGCTATAGACCTGTAGGAAACCACTGACTTTTCTGGAATATGATGATATGCAAATCCCTCATCCAGAATTCATGCTACTTCCAGAGGACATTTCCCAAATTGCACTGGAAATCTCTCTAGGCAAACCAGAAATAGTGTCAAGATTGTTGGGCACTACTGCCCCGGAGAACTTCCACCTTGAGGAAGTGTGTGTAGGAGCTCAGAGCTCTTTCCTAGCCTCACACAGGGCACATCCTGCCTCTTCCTGGCCATACAGGCATTATACTCCAGAATAGGGATCCCATCTGCCCAGCTGTTTTGTTCAAGGCACTAAACTTTCTTCCTTAAGTAAACTCATCCATCCACCAACTCTGCAATCAGTTCCATTTAATGCCCCCATGATTCTGAAAGAACAACAAAGTGAGCTGTTTCTTTGTAAACTTATATGTGTTTTAGTCTAAACTCATCACCCTATTTACATATTCATTAAAATTGCCACACTACATGAAATGGGGCCAGTAGCTAATAGCATAATTTTAACTTTGTGGATGATCAGTTTTGTGTGAACAAAATGAAATTACTAATTTTGTGTCTATATTGCAAATCTAAGGAAGAAAAATAAAGCACAGGATTTTTTCTTCGTTAGAAAGTTTGAAGGAAGAAAAGTCATGAGTAATGTCAAAAGTGTTTCAAAATGTAAATTAGAGCAAATACTCTAATTTTAATTCTTAAACAAATAAGAGCTTGTTCTTAAGGGGAAAATAGAAAGATGAGCAAATCTTTATTAAAAATCTAATGAATAAAAGAACATAAATAAATAAACATGAGCTGACTATAAGGGATATAGAAGATCTATGCTGTGTGTAACACATGATAGAAATGGTAAGCTTAAATTAAATTCAACTTCCTAAAAAAAACAGAAAGGATCAATAATTCTGAAAATGGAACATATCTGAAGACAGAAATCATATAACATAAATACTTCTGTAGAAAGCTGATTGAATAACGCCTTCCAGCTTTGTAAGTAATAGCTAATTTAACAACCATGTGAACTTTAGAATCTTGTCAAATTGTTTTATTTATGTATTTATTATGATGTAAATTTATTCCAAGATTCTTTGTATGTTAGGCAGTCAAGTCACACAAAATTACATCCCCAGATCTCTAAAAATGGGTTTTTTAAATTTTTTTCTGTAGGCTCTCACTAGGTTGCATAGACTAGACTAGTACTTGCTATATACCCCAAGCAAGGTTTAGACTTGTGATATTCCTGCCTCAATCTCTTGAGCATCTGGATTAAGGGCTTGTGCCACCACACTCAACTCCAAATTCATCTAATAAAGCCAAAATAAGGCTTCAACAAAAACATTTTAAAAGCATTAAAATATATAGATACATGTATGTATGAATATAGATCTTAAATTTTGGATAAATATTAACCATAACTTTTAAGCACATATTAAAACAACATGGAACTCTATAAAGGAAAAAATCTCCCTATAAATACAAGGAAAACTTTTCCTTTAGAATGAAAAAAAATCTCTAGGTGGTGGTGGCATACATCTTTAATCCCAGCCTTTGGGAGGCAAAGGCAGGTGGATCTCTGTGAGTTTGAGGCCAGCCTGATCTACAGAGCTAGTTACAGGACAGCCAGGGCTACACAAAGAAAACCTGTTTTGAACAAAAAAAAAAAAAAAAAAAAAAAAAAACTAAACAACAACAAAAAAGGTGTGTGAAGGGGAATCTACTAAAATCTATTAATATAACATCTTAAGAAAAGATTTTATCATGAAAGTAGAAGAAAAGTAATAGATTACATTTGAATTGTATTTCTCACCAATAAAAGACTCTTCCGAAACCTTTGACTAGCTTTGTGTCTTATTTTGTTGTTGCTACCAATTCTGCACATGAGTGAATTTGCAGTATTTGTATTCCTTGAACCCTGACACTTTAGTGCATAGAATTATTGATGTAAAAAATAAACATATTAATGTGAACTTCAAATACTTGTGTGCTGTGATATGATTACTTTATACAAATAAAAAAGTATGCACAATTACACAGAGAGATCTTCCAATTACATACTAACTGCGTGCCAAATAATAGCATAGAATAGAAATGTCTTTGTACATGGGTTAGAGCAAGGAAAATTGTTGACTCAAAGAATAGACACAATTGTACATGTTGAATGTCCTTAACCATTTTTTAACTTAACATTCAAAAAGTTTGTATCAACTTATTCTTCTACACACATTATATGAAAATTCATTTCTTCCCAGCCTAATCAGTACTAATTAGCTTCAGTCTTTGAATCATAAAATTATGGGTTTTCAGAAACCACCTAGAAGGAAGGGGATGGAGAGATGGCTCGGTGGGTAACAGAGCTTGCCAGGGAAGCACTGACTGAGGACCTGAATTCATACCCTAAGCATTTAGGTGAAAAGAATGAAGCAAAGTCTGGTACAGCTGTGTATGTCTGCAGTGGCAGCATAGAGTGGTAGAGATTTGTGGACCCCTGGGGCTCACTGGCCAGCTAGCCACCTTAGTCAAAGTAGCAAACTTCTGCTTCAGGAAGAGGACTTTTGTCAGGAAGATAAGGCAAGGAGTGATACAGGAAGACACATAATGTCCTGCTCTGCCTATGGCCTATATATTTATGAACATATATCTACACACTTGTGTGTATGCAACACATGTATACACACACAAAGAGTAATTGGACTCAAATTAAGCACCCAAAACCATGAACAAGTTACTTGGCTTATCTGTGGGTCAATTCTTTATTATGATTATTCTTTAAATTGCTCATAAAATGTCCTTAATGATGTCATTGGAATTTGCTTAGTAGGAGAGCTTCATATGTGTACATGTTCTCACACACATGTGTATGCTTTTTACTGAGAGTTTACCTCCTGAGTATTTATTTACTAAGTATGACTTAAATTTTTATCTATAAGTTGAAATTTAATTTTTGTGTCACTTTCTTTCCAAGTATTAGTAGTCTCAATACACTTACCTCTGAATTCTCCATTGTTCTGTATTGCAGTTTAATAAGGATCAGGATAAACAATTAGGCCGAACAGATGTTTATTCAGGGAGAAATAACTTACAACCTAGACAGATGAACACCAGCAGGTTCCACTGGATGCTCTCCTCTCCGTGTCCAGCCAGCAAGACAGAGAGCTTTCCTGGACTCCTCCTCCAACCTAGTTCCACCTTCACTTCCACCCCTAGCTCCACCCGCCAATGGGCATGGCCAGTGACACAGAAGGAGACAAAGTGAATATCCCACTACAGTTCTGGAGAAGGGATCAGCATTTTCTGAATGAGACGTACATGTGACCCTTCTGTGTTATACTCTCCTTTCCTAATTTACTTTGCTACATTTCAGCTTGAAATTTACTTGAAATGTTGTGTGCACCTAAAATGATATGATCATGTCAGCTTTATCTTAGATTTCATAAACGATTAGCCCACCACTGTTTTATCATGTAGTGTATATATTCTCAGGGATTTGGAGAGCAAACAATACATATAAGAATATAAACATATATGTGTGTATGCATATGTGTATATGTATATATTGTGTATATATGTATACATATTGTATATATATATTATTTGTATATATACATACTGTATGTGTGTGTGTATATATATATATATATATGTGTGTGTGTGTGTGTGTGTGTGTGTGTGTGTGTGTGTGTATGTGTGTGTGTGTGTGTGTGTGTGTGTATTTGGAAGATTTTCTAAAACTGACACACCTAAACATAATGTCCTTTCTCAGCACCAATGGCCTGCTTGTGCTTCTGCAGACTGGAACATTTCAAAATGGCTCTCATTGGTCCACACTGGCTCTTCACAGGGCAAATGGCTCCTTCTGAAGTGTTTTAACTATAAATTATACTCAAGCACTTTCTCCAGCAGCAGAACTTCAGAATTAGATTATCAGTTCACACAAAAGTCCTCTGGGGAGATTTATTTGCAATGTATTGAACTTCTGTATTAATTTATGAAGAATTGATTATGTTTGCAATCCTGAATCCTTTTAACTTGAAATTAGCATGTCATCCCACTATTAGAAGCTTACTTGAGTTCTTGGCACTGAGGTTTTGTATTCTTCCTATGTATGCACATTTTAATTAAATGTTTTTCTAGTTAACAGGGCTTCTACTATCATTAATAAGATCTATTTTCCATTTTGTATCTGGTCACTATTGGAAAATAACAACATTTGTTTACTTATGTAAATGAATCCTGACTCAAATATGTAGTAAATAACTATATATCCACCTCCTAATGAGTGATGAGAACTAGATGTGTTCTCTATACATAAGAAAAAAAAGCTAGCTATTACCTTTATGGTTACATTGAATGTGTTCAGTCAGGTATTGCCAAAGAGATAAAATAGGAAGTACAAATGAAATTTCTGCCTAAATGACCACTTCTCACATCTGAGCAAGATGCTCCTTGTCTGTGCCTTCAGGCTAGAGGTGGAGAGGGGCTAAAACCAGCCTGTGTTCTACTGAGCACACTGCTTCTGAGTAGACTCCATCCACTCTGAAAAAGTACTGCATTCAAATTTTCACAAAAGCTAGCCAGTCAGCCATGTTAAGACATCTTCCCAGATAATTCACTTTAAGGTTCTATTTGGGGGCTGTAAAAATGTCAGTAAGTAAAGGGCTCACTGCTTGAGCATGAGAACCAGAAATCTGATCCATAATACCTACATACAAAGAAAAAAGCAAGTCCAGACATGACATCATACAGCTGTGGTCCCAGCACTAAAGAGACATATGCAGGATCTCAGGAGCTCTCTGGCCATCCATCTGGTCCCAATAGTGAATGTCATGTTCACACATTGTATCAAACAAGCAAACAAACAATGTGGGGAACTATAGAAACTATAAAGGAAGACAGACAATATTGGATTGGCAATCTCTGGCCTCCAATTATGTAGCCATGAATGTGTGTATCTACCCAGAGAGTACAGAGAGTAATAAATACAATAGCAAAATAAAAATAATTCAATTATGCAAAATGACTTACTAACTAGCACAGTACTAGAAAGAGATTTCAGTCTTAAGTTGTATGACATTTAGATGAACAAGGAACTAAGTAAATAGTAGAAGTTCAGTAAGATTTTATCACTTAGTGATGTCATAGTCATGTTAGTTTATATAAATTCAAACTACAGAATTCACATTAAAAATATCATCTAACACTACATTGCTCAGAACATGTGCCCATCATTAGGTGACATTGTCAGCAACATCACTTACTATTAAATAAGAGGCCAGCCACATAAACTAGAAATGACTGTAGAAGTATTCATTAAAAAAATAATTTTAAATGATTATACACAAAGTACACAGTGATTCACATTACAATCATCAAACTGTTTAAAGATACAATGTTTAAAGCCATTCATAATAACAGCATAGGACACAAAACTCTCATGAATAACAACGCTTAAGACTACAAGGGACATATATAAACCAAACCACATTAGATTTTAAAGATACAGAGGCAAACTTGAGTAAACAAAGAATAATAGCTTTTCTATGTATCTTAAAACATGGGAAGACTGGATTATCATTCACAGAAGCAAAACCAAAATAAATACAAGGGCATTTTTGCCAGAACAAACCAGAGCTGGTTAGTGGACAACTCTCCAGCCCACTGTGACTTCTCTCCCAGCATCCCCTAACTTCCACTGTTGCCAAGAGCAACTGGGGATAAACCAAAGTTCTCAGGTTGGGGCAGCCCCCAGGATCAAGAGAAGAAAAATGCGGGTAAATATAATGACTTTTGATCTGGTATCTAACCTCAGTTGACCCATTATATTTATAGAAATGAAAAACAAAACTCACAACCAACTAGGTGAAACTGAGCAATGCATGATGGGCAGGTGTCAGTCAGACAGCACAGCTGTCTATGGGTCATAAAGCTTGTGTGGGGCACAGAGACAAGGCAGGGAAACTTAGTTTAGGGACAATGTTAGCCCAGCATCCAGTATCTGCAGACTGAGAGTGCTGAGGGGCTCTGGTCAGACATAGTGGGCAGGCAGGCAGTGAAAAGAGACATCATTGCAAGGCTATGAAGACCACCTTTCTCAGACTCAGCACCATTGGCTTTGGAGACTGAATTTTTTTTTCATTTTTTATTTAAAACAAGGTTGTTTTAAGTGTCAATCTCAGTTCCCTTACCCTCCCTTCCTCTCCTATCACCCCCGCCTAACTCCATCCCATTCTGTTCCTGCTCCCCAGAGAAGGTAAGGCCTTCCATGGGGAGTCTTCAAAGTCTGTCATATTTTTTTAGGGCAGGGCCTAGGTCCTCCCCTATGTGTTTAGGCTGAGACAGTATCCCTCTATGTGAGATGGGCTCCCAAAGTGCATTTGTATACGAAGCATAAATGTTGATTCATTACTAGAGGCCCCATAGACTGCCCAGCCCAGACACCCACATTCAGGGGGTCTGGATCAGACCTATGCTGGTTTCCCAGGTATCAGACTGGGGTGCATGAACTCCCTGTTGTTTGCTTAACTGTTCTATGGGTTTCTCCAGCTCATCACTCCTCTCTCTCTGTAACTGGATCCCAGGAGTTCGGCTAGTGTCTAGTTGTGGGTGTCTGCTTCTGCTTCCATCAGCTGCTAGATGAATGCTCTAGGATGACACATAAGGTAGTCATCAATCTCATTACTGTGGAAGGGAATTAAAGGTTGCCTCTCCACTATTGCTTAAATTTTAGTTGGGTTCATCCTTATAGATCTCTGGGCATTTCCCTAGTGCCAGATTTCTCCTTAAATCTATACTGTTTCCCTCTATTATGGTATCTCTTTTCTTGTTCTCCTCCATTCTTTCCCTGTCTCAATCTCATACAGCCACTTTGGAAATCAGTATGGTGGTTCCTCAGGAAAATGGGAATTAGTCTCCCTCAGGATCCAGTAACTTCACTGTTAGGCATATACCCAAAAGGTACACATTCATACAACAAGGACATCTGCTAAACTATGTCCATAGCAGCATTATTTGTAATAGCCAGAACCTGGAAGCAAACTAAAGGACCCTCAGGGCATTTCCCCTCAAGGGAAAATGTGGTACATTTACACAATGGAGTACTACTCAGCAAGGGGTAAGGGGAAACCAATGGAATCTTGAAATTTGCAGGCAAATGAATGGAACTAGAAGAAATCATCCTGAGTGAAGTAAACCAGTAACAAAAAAAGACAAATACAGTATGTACTCACTCATATATGGATTTTAGACATAGAACAAAGAATCACCAGCCTAAAATTCACACTGCCAGAAAAGCTAGGAAACAAGGAGTACTCTAAATTAGACATGCATTGTCCCCTGGAGAAGGGGAAGGGACAACATTTCCCAAGCAAACTGGGAGCATGGAGGGAAGGGAGAGGGAGTTAGAAGAAAGAGAAGGGAAGAAGAGAAGGGGAGAGGTGGTCATGAGGGAGCAGAAAGACTGAACAATTAATTTCAGGTGAAAAGACAGACTGTCCAGTACACTGTCAGAAACTGGTTAGTATGTTCACCTTAACTGTGACAACCAAAACTGTCTACAGATATTTCCAAATACCAGGCAGGATGAGAACACCTCATTGGCTGAAAATCAATGACATGGGCCAGTCTTCAGGAGGAAGCTGCAACTAGAGCATGAGCCCTTTGTTATCTTGGGGACTTTTCAAAGACAAAGGAGAACAGTTTCTAGATGCATGGCTGAATGGTGGGACAAGGGAGGAGTCTGACAGGTCTTAATGTGCATGGATCCACAATTATGTATATAGGTCTATTCACCAATGGTATCTCACAGAATTCACAACACTGCTGGTGGTTGGGGGGGGGCATGGATTTCTTTGTATTGCTTTTATGCAATGCCATACCTTGGTTTTATAGAAATGAAAAAACACTACCATTATGCAAAATATGAATAAACATTTATTTCTTTAAGAGTCTATCTTATGCAATGAGGGACTGATGCAGACAGAAGATGAGAGCTGGATATTCCAGGAGGAGAGTGAGGTGGCAGACACACAGTACAATAAATAAATAAATAAATAAATAAATAAATAAATAAATAATCACTGCAAATAGTGAAGTATGTATTTTTGAACATCGTATGTGTAATTTTAAAAGACAAGAGGTGGAACTGAAATCCTTTAAGGCACATAGCCTCCAAAACTCATTTGAGTTTCTGTCTTCCTTTGTGCCACCATCTTCCTCGCTCCATTCTTCAGTGGTACTGACCTTTCTTACCAAAAAAAAAAAAAATGACCTTTATTTGGATGAAGGCTATTGTGCTTGAGCTACAGAGGTACCCATGGGTGGAATGAAGCCTTCCATCTGTAATGATAATTGGCCTCAAACAGCTTTATCAATAGCCCTTCCAATCATTAGAGCAGACAGTGGCTCTGCTATATAAAACTCTCACCGTTTACATGGCTGTTTTGTTACCTAAAACACAGATTTGCTTGAATCCCCTGCCATGATCACTGGCACAAGGCTGCCTAGTGCCCTTCAGGAAGGCTGGAGTGTGGTGGCTGATCCCGGTCAGCTGTTAACAATGCCATGAGTCATGATGCCAGCTGCTTGCAAGTTAACTCCCTGAGAGCAGGGCACATTAAAAGACTCATTTAAACCTGAGCCAAACACCAAATAAATGGCTAATATATTCCAATGGCCTGGAGAAGAGGCACGGTGATATGCTAGCTTCTGTCTCAGAGATTAGGTAGATCAACCCCAGGTAAATAGTGCTAGGCTGCTATGTGCAGATGTCAAGAAGTACCACACAACTATTTTGCAGCAAACATAGACGTTGCTAGAGGAGCCCAGCCAGCCAGAGCCCTCCATTCCACCCTGCTCTCTTCTGTGACAGCAACAAAGAACAAAGGTTTGGGGGAATCTTTGCTAAATAGATTATGTATACCTTGGCTGGACCCTGTGGAGCACCAAGGACATCCAGGGCATCCGGCTGAAAATACTTTAAAATATCTTCTGTAGGTATCAAATAAGAAACTGGAAATAACTTTAACTGATCATTGCCTTTGCCGAACCTTTTTGTTGTTGTTGTTTTTGTTTTTTTCAAGTGGTTTCAAGTATGTTTGCAAATCTCAGAGCAGTCAAGGCCAGTCTGTCAATCTGAAATTTTTTAGTGGAGAGTAATGGACTCCTAACCATGAATGTGTCTTGTCTCTGGTAAACTCTATTTTGAGAAAACCCACTGACTTCACTTTGAAGACTTTGCATCAGTCTCTGGAGGCAAACGGGGCAACAGTCCAGAACTTTCTTGGCTGTCAGCATAAAGAAAGCTACACATCAGTAACAAGGAGAAATGGCAAACTTCAGCAAAAAACAAAGACCTGTCCTGGTTTTGAAAGAAAGACAGAAAGGGAACAAGACGGGACACAAGATCACCTTAGTCGCCTGCCAAGTTCCTGAAGTAGCTCCAAAGAGTGTAAGTTCCACTGTAAACGAGAAGCCATAATTACTGTTAGAAAATCTAGAGAGAGAAACTCCACAGAGCTGACAAGAGCTAATTGCAGGCAGGCAGTGGAGGACAGATAGGCTTTGAGTGAAGACAGGCCTGGAGCAACAGCCAATGGGAGGGGCTGTCAGCATCTTCCTCAACCCAAACCACCCCTGCAGAGCTCTGGGACATGTGAAAGCAGGAAACAGGGAAGCCAGGCTTCAGGGGAGCATAAGGAGCCTTTTGCGACAGGCAAGCATCTCTGAGCCACTTTATTCTGTTTTCTAGTACTTTCTTGGCTCTGTTGGGTTTTAGAGAGACCTATAGCTTCTCTCCTTCCTTGACTTTTCTTTAACTGCTCCCATGCAGTCATTCTCTCTAGTTAGTTCCTCTAAGATCCAACCTAAGAATACACAAGTGTCTTTTTTGGGTCCTCCAACTAACCCGTATTTCAGGTCAGGCCATCTAAACTGCAGCTTGCAAAGCTGGTCATCTTTCTTGCTTCTTTACATACTAAAACATAAGTAGCACGAGTGTGTGCACTTAGCTGGTATCACAGTGAATCCAAGCTTCTTAAAACCAACTGAAAAATACTAGGAATTCAAAATGACAATTAAGTCTCTGTCTTCTCCTCCACCCCGTGCTTCCCCTTTCTCTACCTGTCCTCTCCCTTCCCACCTCCATGTATGCCCTCCTTCATATTTCCAAATCTATAAAATCAATAACACCTGTTTATCTCCACAAACACCATAGTTCTCCTACATGAATCACAAGTCTGTCTACAGTTCATACAACTACACTGGGAAGACAGCTACGAGGCTTTCTTTAAAGTGAACTCTCAGTGGAGAGTGAACTCTGGAACACTAGGAAGTTGAAGGCACCAGACTTGTTCTGGGGTTGACTTAACCTTAAAAAAAATGTTGCCCCCCCCAAAAAAAATTCTCCAGATTTGTGTTGTGGATTTAGTTGAAACTATTTTCATTTCATAAAACAGTTCTATGACATGACCTGCTGTCTCAGTTCCTAGATGAGAATAGCTCAACTTTTAAAATTAACTTACAAAATACACAGTACAAAGCACTCTATATAATACAGCCGAGCCACAGCTGTAACAAAGGCTTCATTATGTAAGCTGATTTTGGAGGATTTTTAGCTCCAGGGGACATTAGAGATTGTGAGTACTTTCAAGCTATGTAGCATCAATGGCCGCAAATTTAATTTTCTGAGAATCGTAGACCTGAAAGGAATTTACTAATTCACTTTTCTAATTAGAGTTGCATTGCAGTCCTTTGTTGTAGACATTTATATTTAATCATATGAATAGTTGATAAGTACACCATTTCAAAGCATGTCACTGTGAGTCATCTGCCTCCTGATTGCCCTCCCAGAACCTTGCCTCAATGTAGCCTAATTTCCCCAAAACACTAACCCTTTCAGCATGCTGTGTCATTGTAACAGCCTCCAAATTGCAAGAATGCCCACTCTCAAACCACATACATGCAGACTTTGCTTTGCTTCTGAGGACATCCCAGTGCAGTTGTGCATAACAGAGAGAGCTAAAATCCCAAAGCTCTCATGGTGCACCAACCCCCCACCAAGGCATGTGAGTCCATCCCAACTTCTTCAGGACTTTGTCCACTTTCCTTGTAAACTGTTTGTCCAGGGAGACTTCCATCCACTCCCTGGGGGCTCCGCCTCTGGCTCTGCTATGTAGTTTAACACACTTTTCTCTTCAAAAACTTCCCCTGACATTCAGCCCAAATGTTCTTCGGTCTCCCTTACAATTAATACTCCCCAGCAGTGACCTTTGCGGAAGTACAATAAACCATCCCTTCCTCCCCTGAGTGCCAACACTCTTTACACCCTGTGATCCCTCCCCTAACTCTCAGATACCAGGGAAAATATTAAAGTGCACACATTCTCTTGCAGTTCAGCTCCATGGTACTAATAGTTCTTAACCTTCAGAAACCAATTAGATGATTGATCTGTTTGTTTAACAATATATTGTAAGCACTTACTTTGTACTCAGTATTATGTGAAGCAAGTTCTAAGGAGCCAGGACTCCTCACCCGACCTCATTTACACACCGAGAGTCTACTATTGCTGTCTACTATTCCTGCTGTGAATTTGGCATGAATATCACTTTTCCACTGTTTAGGGCTTAGTAATGTTTTCCTGTAACAAGTGTTGTATCACAATTTCCACTTAAAAATTAGGCAATCTTAACTCATTTGTTGCAAGACTAGTGCATATTGAATGCTTTATTGCAGAGATCAAAGGTGCCATGTGTTCTCATGTTAGACTCAGACTACAAAGCACTATAGTATTTTCTCCTGGGTACCAGGGGTCTGCTTTAGCTCTCCTTAGCAAGAGTGCAACAGAAAATGTGTGACCTGCTGAGCACCAAGCACCTACCAGCATATGCCAGTGACTTTCCCATTAAGCAGCAATACCAGTGATTTTCCAGCTTCCCAGCAGACCCTCCATTGTCCACTAGGACAAATCTAGTCACTATTTGAATTTGTGTAATGTTTGGCAATAGAGCTGTAATCAGAAATTTGCAATATTTGAGTAAATTTTAAACAGAGAAGAGGGACAAAATTAATTCAAGACTATGGAGATTGAAGTTAGAATGACGTCTATAGTTTCATATATTTCAGTGCTAAATCATCATGGAGTGGCATTATTTGAGAGGGATTAGAACAATTAGGAGGTGTAGCCTTGTTGAAGTAGGTGTGTCTTTGTTGGAGGAAGTTCCCTGTCATATGGTAATAGACTAACCCTCTGAAACTCTTAACTAGACCCTGTGATGGTTTGAATAGGTATGGGGCCCATATTTGAATGCTTGGCCCATGGGATGTGGCACTATTAGGAGGTGTGACATTGTTTGGATAGGTGTGGCCTTGTAGGTGGAAGTGTGTCACTATGGAGGCAGGCTTTAAAGTCTCATATGCTCAAGCCACACCCAGTGGGACAATTCATTTCCTGTTGCCTATAGATCATGATGTAGAACTTTCATCCCCTTCTCCAGCACCATGTCTGCCACCATGCTGCCGTGCTTCTCACCATGATGATAATGAGCTAAACCTCTGAAACTGTAAGCCACCTGCAATTAAATGTATACCTTTATAAGAGTTGCCACAGTCACTCTGTTTCTTCATGGCAATAAAAACCCTAACTAAGACATGTCCCAGTTAAATGCTTTCCTTTATAAGAGTAGCTGTGGTCATGGTGTCTCTTCACAGCAACAGAATAGTGATGAAGATAGAAAGAAAGGGGTGGAGTGGGAAAGTGGCAATATTTGCAAAGTATTTAGAACAATCTTATCACACATTAAGCACACTGTCTGTTAAGGAAAGAAAGTCCTTAGGTAAAATACTCTTCAAACAGCAGAAATGGAGGGCACACAGATTTGAGGCCTCTGTCCTGCTGATGTATGCCTGTGCAGGGCCACTTGCTTTCTTGGAAAGAGCAAGGAAATAGAGTGTACCTTGCTCAGCACAACGCTTGCAAGCACTCAGGCTACTTCTATGAATATCCACCATGTCAAGAGATAGAAAGATTTCACTCACAGCACTGTAGTTATTTGCTAGTATGAAGGAAGATTAAACAGGGGGAGGGAGTGTTAGAATTTTAATTAGGCACTTCTTCCCTCTCAATCTGGAAGGAATTAATGTTGCATCAGTAACAAGATTGTGCATTTCTATTGTAACTTGTTCTGACCTAAAAGCAACCATCTGAGTTATAATTCTTTCTGTCTTCTTTACACAAATTCACTTGTTTGGGATCATTAATCAAAACCACCTGGCAACACAAAACAAATTGGACAATTAAAGAAACACATTAAGATGGGAGCAATGCTAGCTGAAGACAGCCCGTCCCTCCGTCTGGGTGATGGGGAATCAGTTAGTGAGAGCATCATCACAGCACCTAATCAACTGGAGCTTCTCTTCTCAGCAGGGCAGACGGAACAGTGCCAGATGCCATACTCATGAGCACGTACACCACACAAAAATAAGAGTATTCTTCATATATTTTGCACTCCTTGTATAATTTTCAAGATGTGTGTATGTGTGTGTGAAATATTAAACAAGCAATAAAAGTCATGCCTCTAGAACAAATATTTGGATATTTAGAATGAAGATATATAGAACATACATCTAAAATTATATGTATATATATATATATATGTATTATATAACTTCCACATGTTGCCAACCATTTAAAATATAGTTAACAGAAAGCCAGAAAGCACATGCTACAAATGAAATACCATGAAAACACACATGTTTCCAAATAATTGCATTTGTTTGACAAATCATGAGTTCCCTGAAGATCTAGCCAAACAATGGTATATCATCAGCTGGGCAGAATGGCCTCTCTGGAATTGTTTTCATATAAGAGATGTACTAGACAAGAGCAAAAGAATTCAGTAAGGCGAGCGTGAGCAGACACATGTGCAAAAGCAGGAAGGCAAAGCCTGGGATCAGAGGAATCAAGATGGCTTTGTCTCTGACATAAATGAAAAATCGGCCATTGCCTCTAGAGTTAGAGCTCATTTTTCATAAAAGCTGTAGCATGAGGCTGTTGACTCTTACACTGCCACACCAACTAAGACCACACTGGGTTCAAGCATCCACATCAAAAAGCCTTGACATCTGAAAAAAAATAGCAAAAAAGGTTCTCAGTTTCCTACAAGTTTCTCTTAGGTTCAATCCACACAGGTAGAATCTTTCATTGCAAAAGATCCTTACCTTCCTAGCACTGAATCTGTTACATATCACAATATAAAAATGAGCAAAATCTTCCAATATCTCTTCTCTTTTAAATACAGTGTGTGTAAGAAGATTGGGGAGTACACAGTATGCTAATAACTCTCATCTGCCTTTGGTTATGAATTACAAGTTTTCATTTGATTGATTTATTCCCCCAATGATTTATGAATAATGTACTGTGTATCAGGCTCTGGACTAGGGATTGGGACTACAGAATTAGAGGAAAAAAATAACTAAAAGATGAGTGTAAAAATCACCATATCTGTAGGTTGTGGGACAGTAAGAAAAGAGCCAGAAGCATACAGAACAGACTACCTATATACCTTATAAAATAGTGATAGATTAAGGAGAAAGTACAGGGAATGTGGGAAGAAATGTGGTGTTAGGGAAACAACCAGGTCAAAGTCCCCAAGGACAAAGTATATGGGTGTGTCACCAACCAGGTTAAAGTGGCTGAGGCTAAAGGAGATTTGAGAAAGGTAAGGTCAGAATGGCAACATAGACATGGGGCCAAATCTAGCACCAAAATACATTATACATTTCCCCTCCATCTTTCTACAGATGTGTGTTTCTCAGGAGTTCACTCACTCAGACTTAAGATGTCTATGATTCAATTGAACAAAACCTTCCATGTTTGAGCACACTTCCACTTAGAAGAAAAAATATTGTGACCCCCAAATGGCTGTGATAGCCCTTGGAAAATCATGATATGCCAATGACACCATCTCTGAGAAAGAGTCAACATTTATATTCCACCCTAAAGCAGTCCTTCTCAGGCAGGACACCTCACCCCTAGGTAATCTAAAGGTCACCTTGAAATATTGGTTTTAATTAACTCTTCTTTGATGTAAGCAGAATTGTGGTTATTAAACCTAAATTTCACATTACACATCAATATAATGCATACAAATTCCTTTGTATTTTCTCTCAGAATTGGAAAATGGTTTTCTGATGCTGACTACCATCAAGGGTAATTAGAGTTTCCAGTTTGGTCAGTGAAGATAAGCAACTGAAGTATAGGCTCTGAGCTAGCACAGCTGGGGAAATATCCTGTGAAAACAAGGTCAGAGAAGACCCATACTCTCTGCCAATACACATGCCCACAGTAAATTGATCCAAGAGCCATCTCACGCTGGCCTTTTTCCAACCCAGTGATGAATCCGTTTATCAAAATCACTGTCAGGTAAATGTTGTGAGACCTTGACCAGGGTGTTCCTTAAACTGTAAGAGATGGAACACTTTGTAATGTGTTTTCAAATTGAAAGTCACTTATCCTCTTAGCGCCCCAAGATAGTTTATGAACCAAATGCATGCTAAGAGATATTTTGAAAAGAGCCAAGCAGAGCTTAGACAGAAAGCTTCACTATAGTAGGTTGTGGTAGACTCTTAGTTCAACCTAAAATAGGTTTTCAGAATTAGAACTTTGTAGTCCTATTTAGTCAGGTAAAAACACAAAGCTAAAGTATGGGAAACAGAATGTAGTAAAATGTTAGGATTTCATCCAACTGTTGCTTGGAAATGAGAATTCCCTATTGGGAATAGGTCTTTAAAATAGGACATCTGGGTTTTGCTAAGTGGATAATTAAAAGTTTGAAATCTTGCCTAGAAAATGGGACAAAAACTCAAATTACCTATATAGGTGAGACATCCCCACAGCCTTTATGATAGAAATGGCACTGGCCCAGATTAGCCAAGCCAGGCAGAGGTGTGGAGCAATATGTGAGGGACATGGTGCCTGATTTCTAGGGGACACAGGTGTCAGAAATCCTGCTATGTTTCCCACAGATAATGAAAGATTCTAAGTTCCAGGGCCAGCATGGAATGGCTGCTTGCCATCAGTTAAATTCTCATCCTAAAATGTCTTCTACTCCTTCCAAATTCCTGATCAAGACGTTGCCTTCCCAGGGACCACCAGTGGACAAACCCACAATTACAATCTCACCTCAAAGTTTACCTGAATGAACATCCTGGTGCTGACACAAACATCAAAGCTTCAAATTCAATGGGCAGCCTGGACAGATGCCACTCTGCAGTTAGAACATAGGTGAGGGCACAGAGAACATGGTAAAACAAAGACAGATGTAGGCGAAGTCCCTCAAAGAAGCTTACAAGATATGTCTCTCTAATTTCTATATAATTTACTTAATTTGCCTATTTGTGCTGTTTAGAGAATACTGCACACAATGTCTTGCTGGGTTGAGACATTAGAGATAACAGACACAGAAAAATGCTCAGGGAAAATCATACCTGTGTCACCATGCTTCAGGACATGCCTCATGATAATGACATTCTGCTCAGCAGGATATGCCATCCATAGGGACAGTTTATAACATCTACTGGCAGTTACCATCAGTATATTTGGAACCTTGGCATCATGAACCTGCAGGAGGCCATGAAGAATTGGGGTGCAAAGCTTCATAGATTTCATTCCTTACACAATTTTATAAAATAGTAAGAAAGTTGTCAAGTATAATATTATGGTACAAATGTAAGCATTGAGCCATGCTAAGAAAATGTTTAGTTAGTTAGTAAGTGTAAATTAGTTTAATTTGGCACCCAAAGTAAGAATGCCCTGAGGCTAAATACCAGTGTTCAACATTAATGCTTTACATTCTGAATTTAGAAATTCTCCACATCCTTCCTAATGCTGGAAATCATCTTTAAGAGGGAAGAATTAAATGATCAAGCTTGTTTCAAATGCATTTTAACTTGAGGGATGGTTGCACCAGGGTGAGGTGATGTGTATAGGGTGGAGAAGTGGACTAAAGGACAGGGTCCAAGAACATGTGAGTGTGGCCTTTGCTGCTTCTGTTGAGACTGAGCCACATGCCAAAGGCCTCAGCTTCAGTTTGTAACTTATGTAGGAACAACAGCATGGCAGTTTTGTATAGACATGATAAAATCGGATTTGTTCTCCATTTCTCAAAAGGCAGTAAATGAACAAATGGGAAAAAATGTACACAATGGGAAAAAAAAAAACCAAAAAGCCCCATCTACAATTACCTACCAAGCTAAGCCTAATCTCACTGCTCAACAGGCCAGAAGTGCATTGAAATATGAAAGAACAAATATTTTTCTTTTAGGTCTCTCGGAACATTCTAAATAAGCCACTGGCTACTACCACTTCATTGAGCTTAGGCTCTGGCAATGTAAGTGAGAGATAAAGTGACAGAAAGATGACAAACCCACCATATAGCTGTCCACGTGCACATGCGTGGACATAGCTGGAATCCGCTGGCCCACATTCTCATACCCTGAGCTACTACATCATTAGAATCACAGGGACATGGAATCACTAGGCTCTGTGCTTATTACTTGAATGACACATGTCCTTTACCCCTTTAGCACCGATGCTGCCTCTCACCACACAGTGCCCTTCTGACTCTGCCTCACTCAGTGTATCACAAGGCTGTAGGCCAATAGCAGTGGTGGTGACTTTTTGGCTTAGGGTTGTTGTGTGGGCAAGCAGAAAATGAGAGAACAAAGAACAGTATACTGACTTACACTTCCATATGATGTCATCTTAGTGTCATAATATGCACAATCTGAGACACGTGTAAGGATGAATCTAACTGGACAGCTGGAATGAAAAGTGAGTCTGTAAAGAATACCAGGTCATTGATTAAGATGACATATTATTTGCATAAATCAGCACACACATCTCCTACCCATCCCACTACTGGATTCTTATATTATCTCTCAGAACCAGGACTCCTCCAAATTTGTATTTCTACTCTGTTTTATAATAGAATAAAAATGGTGCTGACACTCCCCTTAGTGTCCTAGTAAGAGTTATTATTGCTGTGATAAAATACCATGACCAAAGTCAACTTGAGGAGGAATGGGTTTATTTGGCTTACATCTCCATATCACTGAAGGAAGTCAGGAAAGAAACTCAAACAGGACAGGAACCTGGAGGCAGGAGCTGATGCAGAGGCCATGGAGGGACCCTGCTTACTGACTTGCTCCCTATGGCTTACTCAGACTGCTTTCTTATAAAACCCAGGACCACCTGCCAAGGGATGGCACAACCCCTAATAGATTGAGCCTTCCAGCATCAATCACTAATTAAGAATATGCCTTACAGGTCTGCCTATGACCTGACCTCATGGAGACATTTTCACAACTGAGGCTCCCTCCTATCCCATAACTCCAGTAAGTTGACATAAAAATAAATAAGCACAGCTAGGGACAAAATGTGACCTATCACTAAATTTTGTTTAAAGAAAAGTTAAGTGAAGCATAACTTCTTAGCATGCTAAAAATCAGCTTGGCTTTGCTATACATATAATATTCTGATATAAATAATCCAATAAACAAATATGATGAATGGAAAAATATGAAAATCAGTGAACATGACAGTAGTTTGTCTCATAAAACTCAACGATAACATCTGGCTATCCTTGGGGGTTTTAAAGACTCCTGAGTTGAAGGATGGTATGAAAGATGGGAAAAGTGCAAACAAGACCAATACAACAAACCTTGGAGATGCTAAAGCAAGAAACATATTTTCCAGGATAGATGCCCAACCCAACAGAATCACTGAGTCTCTACAGTCCCACTGTGCTGTGGAATATTCCTTTACACTGTGTGAATATATGTCACTGTGATTGGTCAGCTGACTGGCCAATAGATGAACAGAATACTGCCAGTGGGAAAGCCAAACTGAAAATGATGGGATGAGGAAGGGTGGAGTGAGGGGAGTCATCAGAAAGACACAGAGGCAGCAGGAGATGAACCTGCCATGCTAATAAAGATACTGCCACATGGCAGAGCATAAATAAGGAATATGGGTTAACTTAAACTGTAAGAGCTAGTTAGTAATAAGCCTGAGCTATCAGCTGAGCATTTATAATTCACATTCAGCCTCTGAGTTGGTAGTTTGGGACCGGCAGTCTGGACAAGAAACATCCGTTTATACCACTGTGAGCCACATGTATAACCAGCCCCTGCATCCTAACATGTCTCTATAAATGCTGAAGGATGAGAGATTTGGTGTGAGTTTGTCTGTCTTGCAAGTTAAAGAGGAAATTCAAGAGTAAGGGTGAAGTAATTATTTTTTATTCAGAAAGGGTACTCTTTGCTTTGGCTCAGCTTGGATTTGTGAAAAGTTCCTGGAGAAGCCCGGGGCACCTGGCCCACACTTCCTGCAGCTGCTATCTTTCAGAGGACTGTGATTCTGTAAGCCAGCCCAGGAGGGTTCTCAGCAGGAGCGTATGCCTTACTGAGTTTGTACTTCAGTTGTCATCAGGAAGAGCTGAACACAGTAGAGGAAGAAAGCAGCAGCAGAGCAAAAGCTGATGAGGGAAGATGGGCTGGAATTAAGGTTTCGAGTAAACGGCAAGGTGCCAGAGAGGAACCTGCTGATAACAAACCCACCACATTCGAGTAGTGAAGAACCATTAAACTCAATAATGACCTCAGAACATCCCAAACTAAATATGGATGGGGAATGTCAGAGTGACCTCTGTACCTGTAGGACATAGTGAACAATCCCATACTCAAACAATTTAGAATTTTCTGAGGCTTTCTCTGAAACTAGACGTTGCTAAAATTTACATACATTTCGTTGTGAGACATTTTGTGAGCTTTACATATTTTTATTCATTTCTTCCCTCCTGCCACAATACCACAAAATATTTCTATTAGGTTTCTATTTTGTAGATGGGGAAACAGAGGCTTTAAACAGCCAAGTGGAATGTCCCAAGTTTAATTCCCAATGAGCCATGGATTCGACCTACAACTATCACCATAGCACTGTCTCCTCTTGTTCAGAAATTTCCACAAATATCTTGGCTTAGTGCTAGCAATAGGGCTCAGAGGGTAAGGGCACTTGCTGCCAAGGCTGACAGCTTAAGTTGCAGCCCCAGAATTTACATAGCAAGGAGAGAAGTGACTGCAAAACTCTCCCCTGACCTAGCATGCTGCATGTGTGTGCAGGTAGGGGTCCATACACATTTAAACACACACACACACACACACACACACACACACAAATATAACAAGAAACAGGCTTAAATTTTTATGTTCATATACCCAACTCACCCTTCAATAACTGATATACATAGTCAAATGAAGCAGAATCATGAAGCAGATGAAATCTGTCAACTACAGAGGCCATCTTTGGAGCCTCCTTTGCATGCTCTACCATAGTCCTCCTGTGTTTCCTAATGCTCCTCCACAACAAAATTGTATGCTAGTTGTGAAGAATGGTTTGATAAACACACTCTATGAAGAATCCGTGATCAGAGGTTCCCAGAATATAATCAACATTCAGGAAGTACTAGCTGAGTAACTCTTCAATGCTAAGGTATTGTTACTCTCAGATGGATCTTACCGATTTTCTTAAACCCAAACCTCTCTTAAGACTTTCACATTGTTCCTGGCAGAGTGGAAATAGTAACCTAAGAAGTCAGGAATAGGTTACAAAGCTACCCTCATCCACCCGTGTTCAAGTCAGGTGAACTGTGAGAGAGGTACTGTGAACTTTGAATGGGATGGCAGGGAGTGGAAGATGTTTCTGAGTGAGGGGGGAGGGATGGGGAAGGAGTCAATCCTGCAGGTGGAATATAAACACAGCACAGCATCCCAGCAGAAGTGGAAAGACACTTCAGTGGGGAACATCTGCCAGTTGTTTCTAATGAAAGAGACTCACTCTTCCAATGACAAAACAACGATGAAGGATCATCTTGGACTGGGAATAAAACTGAGGTTTTTTTTTTTTTTTCAGTGCCAACATCAGGCTTTTTAAAAAGAAAAATATCTCCTCAGGATTTGGAGGGATGCACAGTGTGAACAAGAGAAAGGCATGAAGTTCCTCAGAAGTACAAATATATTGGGAAATTGTTTCATTAAGCATATGCCTAGCTTAAAATACAGAAGTTTTATTAGCTTGATTCGTGTGCCTTTGCCAGATTTTTTAATTTAAAATTTTTAAATTTAATAATAGCCAAAATAGGCTGGGTTTCATTGGATTCGTCACAAAGGAAGATGGCATAGCAATCAAGGAAAATCCCCACTGTAAGATGCCTTTGTTTGTGAAATGGTTTTCCCATAGTCATACAGCAGGTGAAAGAATGCTTTCTGGCCATTGGCTTCATCCAGCTAGGCTGCCAGGGCCCTCCCCCAGAGCACTTACTAGCCAACAAACAGCAAACCTCTGTGTATTGGCATGGCTTTGCAGAAGGTAATTTTCACCTTTGAAGAATCACTTATTATTTCTTGCCCAATATGGGAAGGAGTTGTTTCAACTAGGACTCCCCACCTTTCTGGTGCTGTTGAGGTAATGATCTCATTTGCGTTTCATTGATGTGATAAAACACTGACTGACCTAAACCAATTTTATTTAGCTTAGAGGTCCATCAACAAGTGAAGCCTAGACAAGAACTCAAGTCAGGAACTGGAAGGTAGGAACTGGAGTCTGCCATGGAGGAACATTGGTTCCTGGCTTGTTCCTCATGACTTTCTCAACCTGCTTTCTTATATATCCTACAGTCATCTGCCCAAGTATGGCACTGCCCTCAGAACACTGAGCCCTTCCAACATCAATCATTATTCAAGAAAATACTGCACAGACTTACCCACAGGCCAACCTGTTCAAGGCAATTCCTAAAGTGAGGCCCCTCTTCCCAGGTGAGACTAATTTATGTCAAGCTTGCAGAACTCACTCGTGTAGGTACTAAGCCCACCTAGTATCATCACACACTGTAGAGACTGAGGTGCAATTCGTCAGAGAAGATACAGTGCCATGCCTAGAGTGGAAAAGGTTCAGGTATGCTTGGACCCAAAGGGCAGGCAGCTTAGAAATTAAGGAAAATAATGGCAACAGGATTTCTCATTTAATATGAAGATATTAGGTTGCCTCTCAGTAGGCATTGTCAGAGTTAAACTATGAAAAATAGTTACAAATAGTAACAACTGCTAGTTATTGAGGAAATCATTCTCTCCCAAGTTGTTTGCTAAATATTTCTAAGTACTACTGTTACATTCACACACACACACTCCACACAAACATACATACTACACACACTACACACTACACACACACTCTACACACTACACACACACGCTACACACATACTACACACACACACACACACACACACACACACACACTCACAAAATCTTTTCAAGTGACTATTTTAAAAATCAGGATTGATAAGGTAACACTTTTTGTGTATTTAGCAGGTTCACCTAATCCAAAGCCAGTCTAACCACCTTCAGCTTTCGGGGAGTTGAAGAGACATCCTAGAGTGTCACCCCTGTGATTCCCCTCCTGACAGCCAGTACTTTCCCACAGCAAGGGTAGGGTAAAGAAGGCCAAGTACTCTTTTAACCAGTCCCCACCCAATCCAAGCATTTTTGAGGCAAGCAAAAGCTTCTATCAGAGAACAAAGGATGTAGCGCCACCTAGTGGACAAACGTTACCATCCACTTCAAATAAAAACAACCCAAGGATGAATCACAAAACCAGCACACCCAGCTGGATCAGAGGTGCAGTCAAAGGGAGCTCAGCTGTGTTCCTCTTCTGCCAAATTCCTATGCCATGAGCTGGATGTACAACGACCCATTTTAGAGGGGTATAAGACCTTAGCCACCTCAAGCCCAGCAATGCGTATCCCCGAAAACTGTTTTCTGAACCCAGAACTGCAGAACTGGCTTCTCTGCAAGCGTTGTTGCTTCTGGTAGCAAATAAGGGTTTCACTTGCACGTAAGAAATGCTAACTCTGCCTAACTGCTCACTGAGCCAGGCTTTGCTGGGTAAGAGACACCTTTTGTTCTCTGAAAACCCCACGAAAATGGAACACAGTGGGGGCGGGGTGTGCAGGAAAACAAAGCAATCAGCTTTTGTTTAATGAAAGGCAACCCCCTGACAGGCGTTTAAATCGGGTTTAACATGATTTTAGAGCCAGATCCAAAATAGAAAGGGGAGAGCTGCTGCACTGCTTGTGTTCAGAGAGCCCTGAGAACCCTGCAAGGAAAAGTCAACTTCCTGTTGCACTGTGACCAGCCCCAAGCAAAACACCTCGCTCTCCGCCCTCCCTCCTCTCTAAGACTCAACAGCAGCTGCACTTCGACCTACAGAAAATGCCGTTTTATATCTACCACAGTTACAGCACTGGTGATCACTATTCCCTCAAGGCCAGAAGACATTGAGCTTAAAAAGCACACACATTCCTTCACAGGGGAATCCAGAGCTTTGTATATTAGGGCATAGAATCCTTCATTCCCCCACATCCGGGGTTCTGATCCTTCCTCCCATCTATAAATGATCAGAACTGATGTTCATGGCCATGCAGTGTCCAGGCAGCCGGAGAGCCCAACCTGAGCAGTGCTTGTCACAAACCCTGCCTGCCTAATAAATACCTAGCTTCAAACGATGTACCCAAACAAGCTGTTCCAGTCAACACATTAGCATTAGTCATCAAAAATTATGATATTCAACATTTCCAAAATAAATTAATTTTGAAGAAAGTGAATCTCCATTGCAATTTTCCAGAGTAACAAGATGTCTAGTCATTGGCTCGCAGCTCCAACCCCAGGAAATGAGCACTTGCTGTCCTCAGACAGGTAAGAGAGCTTCTGATCCCACTGCCTTTGTGGCACTTGCTACAAAAGCTTAGTGTCCCGCCTGAGTGCCTCCATCCTGTTGTGCCCTCCTATCTCCAAGGTCTGCTTCTTTACCTGCAGCTGTTAAGGATGCATTCTATGCCCCTGCTTCACCAAACCCAGCACAGGCATTGGGAATTCACCAAGTACCCGATCCCTGCTCCCAAAAAGCTTAGATTCTTATCTTGGCGGTTCTGTCATCTGCTTAGTGGCCTGGTTTCTCTGACAGGAAGGACTGGAGATCATGAGTGGGGTTCTCCACCCCTGCAGTTCTAAGGGGGTCCTGGACAGGGACACCCATAGCTGCTACCTCTGCCCTGGCTCTGTCACTGATTGGGACTGAGGCTACTGGGGCTGTCTTTGGTAAAGGTCACACTTATACTGACTTAGCACAGACTGAGCTAGAAATGATCAATGTTATTTCTACTCCCAAACTTTAAAAAAAAAAAAAAAAAAAACCACGAATGAAGGGAGAGAAATGTATTATGAGAGAAATTACAGTAATTGAGTAATTGCAGAAATAGAGTAATTGAGAGAAACTGCAATTCTGGAAAGCAAGGAGACAAAGAAATAGTCACCCAGGCTTGATCCCACCCAGACTTTGCAGGCCTAGGTGACAGACAGTACCTTTAGCCAGCCTCTGCACTCAGCCCAGGTTCTTACCTTGTCACAGAGGGCTTACCCTGGGGACCCACTTCAGTAATTCAGGAACAGTTAGTGTTACTCCTTGCTGTCCTTCTGCCTCCATCCACACAGCTTTCTCTTGACACTTGGACAAAAAGAAAAAAAAAATTTCAAAAATCACACACTCAGAGGAGAAGGAACAAATGTTCTGCCCCCTTTCTTCTCTTCTGAGATGTCTGGTTCCATTTCTCCTGTTCAGAGGCCAGTTAGTTAATGCAATTGTAGGCTGCCCAAGAAGAGAACTGCCATTTATAACTGCACTGAGGAATACCAGTTCCTAGAGCAGAGACCCAGACACCCAGGGAAGGCCAGCCTAGATGACGATTCAAAGGATGAGATCAAATGTCCTTTTATGTATAAACTGCAAAACTGAAAGTTTATGAGCCGAGGACTTCTCTTGAGTAGGTATTGACTGGGCGATGCTATAAGCCACTTAAAAATCAAGAGCAAAGACTGTCAGTAAATCAAACTTGCATAACAAGGCTAAAAGTGAGATGGGATGAGTCCAGCTACTGTTCCCAGGCAACAGGTAGCAAGGGAGCCCCCCATGGCCTAAAGAGTAAGACCTGATCAACTACCAGTGCCTGCCACCCTATCCCTGTAAAGCTACTGAAAGTAGTTCTTTCTGTGACCAGTGCCATAGATCTGAAAGCTTCAGTCGGAATTCTAAGAGAAATCTAGATACTAAAACTTCAGGGTTTTTTTCCTCTGCCAAACTGTACTTATTCTGACAAGAACAGGTATTTCAATAAGTATCAAGGCAGTTCCTAAGAATCCACACCAGACCCTGCAATAGACTTTGAGACCTCAGCCATACCTTTGCTCCTGGCTCCCAGGCCTCTCTGGTCCTCCTCCTTCTTCAGCTGCCTGGGTCTTCTTTCTTTTTATGTTCCATACAGAAACTTGAATTTTTATAACAGTGTTATTCATGTTTGTCCCAAGCTGGAAACAATTCCACATCAACTACTGAATTATGGAATGGTGAAGGCCCCCTCTTGAACAGATGTCATTGCTGCCTAACTGTAACCTTACTCTTTGCTTCATGACTTTCACAAGGCTCCCTTCTACTGCCCTCTCGCCAAGCAGGACAAGCTCAAATTCTGCTTCCCCTTCCTTATCTTGACCTGGGTTTTGACCCCACCTGACTCTCATCATGTATTCTTTATCATCTGCTATTCTGACTAATGTTTTTCATCATGCAAAGTAAACAAACCATGGGAACTGTCTTATGCCTGCCTGTGTCTTCATGGCCACTAGTAGAAATGCAGTGTTATTTGTGAAATTAAGGACAAGAAAAACAGACATGGAAAAGAAACTTCCCTTGGGTGGCAGCTTATGCACCAAGTTCTTGCCTCGGACCAAGAATTCTCATCTCAGCTCTGTCACCTGCCAGCTATGTGACTTCAGACATTCAAATTCTTTCTGGGGTTGTTTCTTGGTAGAATTGAATAATTTTCACAGCATAATCTCTCCCTTTTGTTTTGAGTTTTTCATTGGTGTTTTATATGTTATTTTGTTTTGTTTTCTGTCCATAGTTTAGACTTGGCCAATTACATCTCATTCCTATCAAAGGAGTGTGGGTGACTACCAATCTCTTAGGAAATCATTCAATCTCCTACATAAAAATGAAGTATGTGGATTCAAGCAGTCTTAACTGTCTTGACATCTATCTATAGTTTTCATTACCAAACCAATGCCCACAAAATGATATTAAGTGGAGATTATCAATTTTATTGCAAAAAAAAATATCTTAGAGTTGTTTCAACTCAATTTTGCTCATGTATTCCTTTTCTTTCCAAGCTAAGGAATGGAATACAGAGGTCATACTTCTCAGTGAGACAGTCTTCAAAATGCTAATGGGATATGAAATATGTATACATATGTATCAAACACACGTGTATGTGTACACACACACACACACACAATGAATTTGTATTTTATTTTGCCATGGCTATTTAACTCAACAGAAAGCAAAGCACTCTTTGTCTCTATTCAGGAACATTCAATTAAGTCATTTTTAGAAGGATCCAAATTCTACATCTACTCCAACTTTGAATTTCTTCTAAGTTCTGGTTCACAGATATCCAGAAAAATAGTGTGGAGGTTTTTTATTTGTTTGTTTGCTTGCTTGCTTTTGGATGAAATAAAAGTTGGAAGTTCAAAGTTGTTAATGGGTTGATTCATTCATAGGATAGCCCCACTATGCCAAGTGTCCTTCTCACACTTATTACTGCTTTTTCCTAAGCTCCAAAAACATATTTGTGTCTGTTCATGTGCATGTGAATGAGCACACATGCAAATATAGCATGGCACATAATTAGACACCTAGAAAAGTAGGGAGTGGGGTCTTACATGTGTCTCTGAGTACTCAGCCTAGTGCTTTGACTCAGCCTAGTGGCTTAAATTAGGAAACAAATCCATTTCATCATCAGCAAGGATAGAGGAATGAATTAACTATATGATGGCTCCTTATTATCTAGGTAGAGTCATGGACATCTTCCTCACAAAAATTGGTACCCCAAACTTGGTACACATCTTTCCAGCTGCATGTCTTCCAACTGTTCAGCCACAAAGGTGGGAATAAAAACCATAGAAAAATGTATCTAAACTGAGCATCTAACTCATTTGTCTTCTCAACTAAATAATTCTGCCTAACACCATCATAAAATGACACTTGCTTTTATTTGTTCATATTTATCTACCACTGATTACAAATGATCCCACTTACATTTATCTCCGTGTTTGTGAGATAATTTATTACATGGGATTGTCAAAGTTATTCCATTTACTCTTATTACGACCATGTCATTCTTCCCAGGTTTCGCTCTGGAGTATTATGACAAAATAGCAAGAATGTAATTTTAACAAACATAAAAATTATTGCCATGCAGCTGTGCAAGGATTTCTCCCCTGCACTGAAGTCCACAATCAATTCTATTTGTTCATACTGCACAAAGAGAGTAATAATTCCACACCCTTGATTTTCCTTCTTTCCTGATATATTGGGGAGGTAGTTAAAACTTGAAAACCCTAAGCTTCGTGCCAAATATCTGCAACACTCCTTCTGCAAAACCTGGAACAAAATAATTAAGAAGCTGCTTAAGCAACCATTTGCCACAAACCAGATTGAGGGATTTGAAATATGTACAAATATTTTTAAATAATGCCCCAAAGGGGAAATTCACGCTAATAAGTAAGATCTGCCGTAGCTCCTGCTGGCTGACTGCATCCTGGGAGTGCACATGAGTAAATAGAAACAGGTTCCAACCTTTTCCATCTTCCCCAAGGTATCTGAAGAAATCCTCTGATTTTAACTGCTGCAAATCTGGGGCAGAGCCTTCTCTAATAAGATTCTGTAATCTTCACAGCACAATACTCTCTGTGTTCAAGCAATCCCATGACTCATAATTCCCCAGCAGTTATTGCACCAGGGTGAACTTCTGAGATTCAGATAACATTAAGGCTGTGGTTTATGCCCTGATTGATAACATAGTCAATGGAGGCAACCTGTCCCCGAGAAAGGATCCAAAAAGCTTTGCATAGTGTTTATGATACAGATAACCTCCTGGCTGACATCTATAGAGGAAACCCTTGATGGATGAAAGGGCCTAAAAATCTTTTGCACCCAGATAGCACCAGTGAGTTCCTTGTATATCACTCTTCAGACAATTATGGCACTTTAGTCATTCTATTTGGTCACAAATGCTTAACTGGCTTTTTTTTTATAGCAATATGTTTTGCAGAGAGAGTTTGATAAATATAGTGAAATCGTTTTATGCTATTTCCTAGGGGACAGGCCATGGAAATGCCATTAAATGATAATATTTCTTTGTTGTACATATTAAGGCTTTCACTTTGAGTGGAGCCAAAATCTAATTGGAATGTTTAAGAGCCTCCCAGACCAATAAATCCCCTGATTGGCAAAATGTTTTCTGTGTCCCCACAGCATGAATACTACCATGTCAGAAATGCAGAGTTTCAGGCCTCCCCTCAGACCTGCTCAGGTCTGTATGAATGAAAGTAAACAGATCCTTGAAGATGTTCTCTCATACTGGGGTTGAGCTCCTCTCTCCTGTTCAAGGACAAGCATAGGCTACAACCAATAGACCAGTGAGAGGGATAAAATGTTGGCTACATATAGGCCACTCCCTCCACATTTCCTTCTTCTAACATCCTTCCCATGACCTTTGACATAGACTAGATCCACAGGTATTTGCCTGAATCATTGATTGATAAGTAGTCAGCACACAGGACTACCATGCCTGGAAGAAAGTAAAAAAGACAAGACACTAGCCAGAAACCTGGTAGAACAATGTCCATAGCTTATGGTAAGTATCTTCAAACTGATGCACACTAGTTAAGGAGTTCATTATGTGCAAAGCTGAACTCTGTATGCCTTGTCGACCAGTAGTGGTCTAGACATACCATATATCTCACTAACATGTTAGTGATCTCCCTAACATGGCAGGAGTCTATTTACTCTGAACAGGCTTCACTGGTCTCCAAGAAAATACCCCAATTAAAAGGACTTGCTATTACATACAGAGGGCTAATAAAGTACACTGAAAGGATAGAGGAGAAAGAAGATAATATTCTTCGGATTTTCCCTTTTGATGTGAAGTCCGTAGTTACAGAGTATGTGAGGCAAGTTATCCTGTGCATTCTTCTAAAGGTTACTTATGGCCTTGGGGCTCTCTTAGCTGATTGGATTGAACATTACCATTTTGAGTCACTAAAAGGACTTTCCTAGACACCTTTAAATGGTCTATTAACAGAATAAATAACATGCTGTTTATCTACTTCCCTAAAAGGCAGAGTGGACTGATTTCTGTGGAATACTGGAGATCAAACCAGAGTCAGGTTGGCAACTCTGTGAGACATCCTTTGTGGAAGACAGGGTCTTTAATTTCCAAGTGGCCAGTTTCTGGGAGAAAATCTGGTGGATTGTTCAGTTGATTGTCTAAAGTTGTTTGTGTTATTTATTTGTTTAACCATATCCTTTTTCATAACAAGAGCACCCTATCTGCTTTGGTGTTTTGAAGATGAAAACTACCAGAACTGGCTTATTTTAGTTGTAAAGCCCTTGGGGCAATCAAGATTCTGATTCAGGCATCCCATCCCTGTTTTGCCTTCCATCAAGCCTGCTGGCAGTTGAGTTGGATACAGCACAGTGCTCTCATAAAGAGACAGATAAGTCCAACGGAAGCACAAGGCTCAAGCCCTTTCCAAGCTATCATATCAACATATAACAGACCCTTCAGTCAAATGTGGTTACAAGACAAGCAAATCCCCAGAGGAAATGTTTATTATTGCTTTTTTCTTTCTTTCAACATTGTTGTACTTAATAAAAGGGAAGTATGACACCTATGAAATATCTGGATAGTGTTTACACTTCACAAAGCACTGTCATATATGCTATTTTAGTTAATACCTAGAAGATAACTCTGAGAAATAAATATGTTAACAATTCTGTGTTATAACTAAAAAAATAAAAACAAAAAACCTCTCAATTCCCAGAACTAAGTCTAATTTCTTATGGGTAAAATTGAAAGAGATGACAGGAGTGCAGTATGCCCAAATAAGTGCATACCTTTATTTACAGATGTGTTTATGTGTCAAAACAGAGATTCCAGTTAGTGGACTAAATAAAGTATATTCAAGGCGGATGGACATCATTTAATTCACAGGGAGTCTAAAAAAAAAAAAAAACAGATACTCTGGAAAGGCCTAAAACCACTGAATAAACTGAGGCACCAATCTGCTGCCCTCTGTACTCTGGTTTATAGGCCTTCAGTTTTGGACTGGGACATACTCCTCTGGTTTTCTAGCCCTGTGCCCTTTGAACCACACTCAGCTTTCTTGGCTTTCCAGCTCACAGGCAATGTATTGTGGGACTTTTCCATTCCACGATTTCAGGAGCCAATACCTAGAATGTTGTCTATCCTCTTGGCTCTACTTTTTTTTCACATTCTCAAATACTTGAAGCTCTCCATAAGAAATTACAATTTCACCAAAATAATAATAATAATAACACTGAGAATTAGAATTCCAGGTGATGTCATTCCCTACAGTACTGTCACTGCTAAGTGTCTTCTTCATTCTGCAATGACAAGTTAAACTTGTGCCTCAGAATTTTTATAAGGTTGCCACCACCCTGACAACATTATCCTCATCACAGCCAGAAGTGAATACCCTTTTCTTTGAATCAGGAGCACATCCATTTTGACTGGACCTGAGAAAGCATATGAAGCTATGTGTCGTTGTTTATCATGTCCACAGCATGCAATATGAGATAGGCTTCAAAGTGCTGAGCCCTGTCTTGCAGGCCAAACAACATAGATTTGTTGGAAACTGTGAATGTAGAAGCAAGCTATGGATAAAATGAGAGCCCCCTATGTCTCCTGGGTCCAAGGAGAGCTATCTGGAGATGTCAGTCTAGACCTAGGGAAAGTTTCTCACACCTCTCTGGTAACTTCATAATATGATAATGTCCACAATTTTCGTTAAAGCACTTTAGGTTATGAGCATGATAATCTGTAAATGCAAAATCCTTTTGATTTTACTTCTCAGCATGGGTAGTTAATACATACCCAGAATGCCCCAATAATCAGTTCCTGCTCAGACTCAAGAGCTGAACCTCAGAGTGTTCCACAGTTCCATCCCCTGTCATAAGTCCTCATTTGCAACAGACCTTCATTTAGCTTGCATACTAGATGACTAAAATATGTTTATCCTTAGGCAAAACTGCCATTACCTCTATGTGATAAATGCAGAACGTGTCTTTTATTAATAAAAATCAAAAGCAATCAAATTTATGAACTTATCCAAATGGCCAAGAGTCCTACAAGCCACAGATGAAGAAGGCATAGGAAGTTAACCGAGCATATTTTATGTACAACCCAGAGACCATACTTACAGCATCATTCCTGATTGATCCTCTGTCCAGATATTTCCCTAAAGAGCTATTGACTATATAATGCTGAAGAATATAGATCCTTGGTTTAGATACACAAGTTGTGGTCAGAGGTCCTAGAAGCTAGTACATCGTGGATCAGTTTCTCTCCCTTTTTGGCTTATACTCACTGTTTATTCAAGACTGCCCTTTTATTTCATTAGCAACTCCTTTCTCCATGTTTGGTTCCCTATCTTCCTGACTTTCTATTAGGATGCACAGGGCTCTCTTTCCTCACAAGTCTTTTCTGCCATTATGCCCACACTATACAATCTCATTCTGTATTTTAAAATGGACATTGACAAGCTGTTGCTTCTCTTTAATATGAATCACCAGCCCAATATCCTTAGACCCAGCCTCATTTCCTCCATCTTCTTGGACATCATACAGATGTTTAACAAGTTTGCCGTGCCTACAATCTTAATTTCTTACTGTCTTTCCCATCCTTATGCATGTTCACAGTGGTTCTACACTCCCAGCAGCACAGACCAAAATGCTTCAGCATTGCCCTTGAGATCTTCCTCCCTCACACAACCTAGCCATCAGGAGATCTTGATGGCTCTCATTCCAGGAGCCCCTAACACCCAACCACT
This sequence comes from Phodopus roborovskii, assembly GCF_943737965.1. Lineage (NCBI taxonomy): Eukaryota > Metazoa > Chordata > Mammalia > Rodentia > Cricetidae > Phodopus > Phodopus roborovskii. The sequence goes on from NW_026126436.1 coordinate 1,867,090, forward strand.
AATGCTAGCCTTCGTTATTACAAAGCCATCCAAACACTTTCTCTACTTCGCTATAGCCTCCACAGAATCAAGGTGATATTGTTAAAAGTTAAGCCCAGCCTTATCATCTTCCATTCAAAAAGCCAAAGTTCTTTTAGTGGCATATGAAACCCCATAGTGAGGCCCTATTATCACCTTTCCTGGTCTCTCTGACATCATCTCTTCTCATCCCTCTCTATCCAGTTGCATGGGTATTACTGTTGTTTGCCCAACAAGCCAAGTACACTCCATCCACCCTTGTTGTCCTTCTGGGTGGAAACACCATCTCCCCAATTTCCTCCTTACTTTGTCAACAAAGTGAGTCTCAAAGAAGTGATTGAGGAGACCTTTGTTAATCATCTTCTGTGGAAGCCATGCCTCAATATTTCATAGCCATCTTCTTTCTTCACAAGCTTTATTATTAGTAAGCACAGTTGATGTGTTTTTACATTGAAAAGAATGTAAAGTGTGCTATAAACACTTAATGAACATATCATAGCAACTGTCCCATTATTTTCACCACCATTTTTCTCCACACTATTATTTCCTCAGGGTATTCTGCAGGAGAACCTGTGTGTGCATGACTGTTGTTCAGGCACTTCAGTGAACATAAATTCTGGCTTCTCTAAGAACCTCTAGATTTATGACCCTTGCTTGATGTAGTTAGGTCAGAGTAAGTTCTCTAGTAAGAAATGAGACCCCCCCTTCCCCTCTCCCCATGAACTGAGATCAAGGATAGCCAGTCATATACTGAATACCAACTGAGCTATCCAGCCTCGTGAACTGAACTATTCTGAATTCTCTCAGTCTTTCCATTCATAGGCAGCTACTGTTGGATTAGCTGGACTACAGCCTGTAAGTCATTGTAATAACCCCCTTTCTATACATATACAGAGTGTCAGTCTGTAGGTTCTGTTATTCCAGAGAAGCCTCACTAATAGAGGTAGTATCCTTGTTCTGGCTAACCTTTGCCTCCTGTCATCTTGCTCATATGTAACATCTAGAAAGATATTTTCAGCACCAATCAGCAAATATTGTTTTCAGGATTTATTGGGTGAGAATACTTTCCTAGTCATCCCATGTGTCTTCCATGTATTTTATGTATTTTCCTAAAGTCCTGCCTCTAAATTACATCTTATTCAAAATCACCATAAAGGACTATAAATATGATGATAACAAACTGTAATTCATTATGCAATATTAGCTCAAGTACTCATTTCTTTGACTAATTCAAGTGTCCACAGAAAGCCATATCCCTTTGCTATGTTATTTGTTTTGCAATTAAATATATAGCAAGACTTCATGCTTCACCAATTTGGAATTTGAAAATATTCTGATAAGATGAAGTTTGGAGGTTGTTTTTGGGTTGAGATTCTCTTATCCTTTAATAGATTCCAGTTAATCCTGCTGATGGAAACATGCCCTTGGGATGAGCTACTGACCCATCTTTGTCCCAGGTCCTTTGCTGCCCACCTCTCTCTGTTTATAGAAACTCTTCTGCATGCTGCTATCACTAGCATAGTCTTCCAAAAGTATCAGGCCAACCAACCACAGACCACATCCTCTGAAATTGTGAATTACTATAAATAATTTCCTCCTTTACATTTTGCTCTCACTTATTTTTGCCCCAATAACTAGGAAGATAACAATGTAAAAGTAAAATACATTTACACATTTCTTCAGTCACTTCATTATAATTTAGTAGTCAACTTTTCTCATAACAAAGTCTATTCAACTTTGATTTAAAGGTTATAATCTCTCTACATTTTGATTTTGATGATTCATTTTAAAGTCCTTTCTCTAGGCTCTAACACTGTCTGTAACTTACACTGGTTTACAAGGGCATTTTTGATATCTTAGAACAAACAAACTGCATTATTATCAGCTTAAAAATATCAAAAATCTGGGGGCTATAGCAAAGCCTCTGAGAGTGAGGGTGCCTGCTACTCCTACAGAGAACATGAGGTTGGTTCCCAGCACTCACATGGCAGCTCCCAATCATTTATAATTCCAGTTCCAGGATATTGCATGCCTTCTTCTGACTTCCATAGGCACCACCAATGCAATTGATGCATAGGCATACATGCAGACAAAACACTCATACTTATAAAGTAAAAACAAACCTTCGTAAAAAGAAAATATGTATCATTCATTAGGTAGCTCATAAGAAACAGAAATTTATCTCACCATTCAAGGTGAGACAGATTAAGACATGGACAGATTCAGTGTTTAGTAAAGCCATTTGGAAGCTGAGCTCTGGGAAGGGGGAAAGTAGCTGCATTAGCCCTCAGGGTGGAAACAATGCTATTCTTTACCTCAAATGATAACCCTTGGGGGTAATAATTTCAATATAGGTATTTTGGAAAGACAACCAGATAGCAATGAGATAAATTCTAATTTGATATTATTTTAGTCTTGCATTTCGCCATCTATTTGTGCTGCTAACACACTATTTTGCATGTTTTCATGCATGCTTCAAGAACTATTTAAAGTTCCCTAGTGAAACAATTTAGTTGCTACTTACTTTTGATAAACTGGTATCTTCAAAATGAAGTAAATTAGCCAGAAATGGTATTACATGCCTTTAATCCCAAAATTTAGGAGGCAGAGGAAAGGAGATTTCTGGGAGTTCAAGGCTAACCTAGTCTATATAGCAAGTTCCAGGCCAGCTATTTCTATATACTGAGATTCCATCTTTAAAAATTAGAAATGGTTTTCCTTTTTTCCCCCTTTGGTTTTGGAGACAGGATCCAGGCTTGCTTGGAACTCCTTATGTAAGATCAGCCTTTGCCTTGAACTCACAGAGATTTGCCTGTCTCTGCCTCTCAGATGTTGGGATTAAAGATGTGCACCACCACTCCTAGCCTACAAATCGTTTTCTTAAAGATGTATAAAAATAATTACATTCTAAACCTTGATAAGAGCTGTGTACTCTAAATTTCTCTGAATGAGTCATTAAAATTTGGAGTATCAACTCTTAGTATGATTTTAACAAGGACATCATTCCAAAACTGACAATTAACTTGGAAGACATTGTTTTAACCTTCTTATGAGAAAAAAGTGACACATATCTCCTTATTGGACCTGAATTTCTATTAATTCACTATTTATTGGTTTGTTTGTAATTTCCATTACTTGAAATACCTCCAGGAACCATCAGATCCACAGATCAAATGATTTAGGCATAAATTACTTGAATTAAAACTACCTTAGTGGGCATATTGCTGAGATATGGGAAAGATTCTTTTTTGCACCTGATGGTCAACAAACTAACAGTTTGCTTTTCCAGAAGGAAAGAGGCTTTCTGTGACAGGGGTCTTTGGAAACCTTCTGCATCTGCTGCCCTGAGATTCAGATGTGCCCTTTCTTATCCTCCCAGGTCCTCCAGGCTTGAAAGTCATCCAAGAGCCAGGGACTGATCTGAAGTCAATTGGCTTATACCCAAATTTAATGAAACTTCCTGGGGGAACCAATTTTGCTCATTATCCTTTATGTAGATAATATGTGGAATTAATTCTCCTTCCCTAAGCTATCATCACATCAAGCAGAAAAACACAGACACAGTGTTATTAAAGTAATAGAAGAAGCCCAGCCGTTGTTAATGCTAACATTGTGAGAAACCCCCCATCTCACTGTTTAGCAGATTAAAAGTCAGGGCTAAGATCAGCAAAGTTTATGCTTACTCTCTCAGCCTTGCCTTTCTTGAAGCTGAAGCATGCAGACAGAGTTGATGCGAGAGACATCCTGTTGTGAGGAGGAAAGGCATGGATATTCACTATGAAATGTAAATGTTCACATTTATTTGGCAGTGTAATCACACAACACTACTTTAAGCTCACAATGAAATTATAAAAATTATACATGAGATATTTTTATGTGCTATGGAGTTTTCCCTTCTGGGTCTTGGAATCAGTGTTTCTTCTTTAGTATTCAGCAAACATACTTACAGGCTTATTAATATTCAGCATGAGTAAAGGCTGGGCAGGTAACACCTTTACATTTTAAGCATCAACCTTGTTGTTCATTTTATTGAAATAAAACCTAATCAACCTTTCCTTACTACAAAAAATTTTTTACCAAGCATCTCTTGGCTATATAAAACAGAGGATTATAGAGCTATAAATGCAATATAATGGATTAACACATTTTATATATATATATATATATATATATATATATATATATATATCCTTACTCCATTTTTATTTTATCCATTCCAAGTTATTACTAATACTATTAAAACTATTGAGAAAAAACACTAAAATCTGTGTCCCTTAGAGTTGAGTATCTGAGGAAAGGAACAAACAAATAAATAAATATTATTATGAGGGCTATTCAAAACTCCTAAGGGTCTCTAGCATCAAGTCAACAAGAGAAAAATAAGACTTCCAAGATCTAAAAACAGGGCCTAGATTTTTTTTTCTTCTCTTTTAAGTCAGTAAAATGTCACACAAAACATATAAAGTCATGATAATGAATATTTTGGAAATGAAGATAAGCACACTCTGAGAAACAAACTCATGAAACAAGCCTTACCTCTGCTAGCCATGGTTTATTTTCTGGACAGTGTTTTCAGGTTGTACTCAGGAAAGGGAAAGCTAAGTAAAACACATGAACTACTTGAGATGATGAAATGAGGCAAAGAAGTCAAGAAAGTCAAGAGCCATGGTATCTGGAGGGCAGAGTATACAAAAAGACACACATAGAAAGGATGCAGTGCACCCCACTGATTGCAAAGGACTGAAGAATATACTCAAAGCTAAAGAGGAACCACTGAGAAGGATAGAAATGATAGCTGCCAAAAGTCCTGCATGGGCAGGAATCACACCCTCAGTATAGTAGTCACATTTCCCTCCTTGGGCGAAGGAAGGACCTACAAGAGGCACTGCTTCAAGAGGGACAAGATCATGCTCTAATGCCATGGCAGAGTTGAAGAGCAGGGATCCGAGATTAGTTTCATAAACACAACCTAACTGCATTCATGTGTAAAACTCAAGAATAATTCTAGAATTAGAACCACAGGTAGAAATCAACAGGTCAGAATTCACAATGTCTGACATAAATTAAAAATTGTTAAGTATTCAAAAAAGAAAAGCAAGTTGGCTAACCAAAATGAATCTAGATATGACACTGGCAGTATTAAAACCACCATTATAGCATGAGTTGATATATGCCAAATATAGATAAAAGGATTGAGAATCCTAAATAAAAGATACAAAAGGCCCCAATTTGAATTGCTAGAAATAGAAATTATAATTCCTACTTTGTAAAAACTTAGGCTGCAATAATGGATTGTGACACTTTAGAAGAAAGGAATAGTGAACTTGAAGACATAGCAATAAAAATGATCCAAAATGAAGCACAAAAATTACCAATAAAAAAATTGAGGCAAGCATTAATGAAATGTAAGACAATGTTCAGTGACTGAAAAGCTGAGTGACTACATCTCCTAAAATGAGAGGACTATGGGGCAAAAACAGATACTTGAAGATGTTGAGAAATTTCCAAATTTGACAAAAAAAAAAAAAAATTTAAAGATCTACATGCTTATAAAGCTTAACAAACAAATGCAAATGTCTGTCAGAGTTCTTGTCCTCAATAAGTAATGTTAGAAGTAGCTATGGAAAAAGTCTGGAAAGGTGAAAAAACCTTAAATAACACTACAAACCAATTTGATAATGATTAAAAGTTATAAAATGTTTAATATCTATGACACACATTGTTTTCTGTGAATGTGTAGCACCTTCCAAAATAAACTGACATTCTGAGCCAAAAACAAACATTAGTATTTCAAATAAACTGAGTCAATCAGAAGTTATGTTTTTTCTAGAAAACCCCAAAGCATTTGGAAACTGTATGACATAATTGTGATATAGATGAAAAAGTGAAATCAAAATGGGAACTATTTTACACTGAATAAGATAAACACAATACATCAAAATGAATAGTGTATAACCAGGCTAGTACATGTATGGCTATTTATAGCACCAAGCTCTACCTTAACTTCTCATTAGAAAGCCAGCAAATGTCCTGGAGGGGTGGCTCAGTGTTTAAGGACTCAGTGTCCTTGCAGAGGACCTGAATTCAGTCTCTGCATCCGCATGAAATTTCAATTCAAGGTGATCAGATGCTCTTTTCTGACTTCCACAGGCACCAGGCATGCACATGGCTCACATACACACATACATACAAGCAGGCAGACTACTCATAATTGTAAAATAAAAAATAAATATTAAAACATAGAGGAAGAAAAAGTGGGAGTGGTGGTATAGGACTGTAATTCCATTTGGAAGGCTAAGACAGAAGGATAAGCACATATGGGCCACATAGAAGTGACATCTATTGCTGGCTAGTCTCGGCTACATAGTGAGATCTTTTTTCAAAAAAAGAAAGCAAATGAAGAAATAAATGAACTAACAACAGTAGCAATGGCAGCAAATAAATAAATAAATAAAAACCTAGATGAAGTACTTACTAAGTCAGACTAAAAACTTAAGTTTGATCCTCTAACCTACGAGGAAAGAAAAAAAAATCACCTCAAGCCTCCACATTGTAGTGCCATGCACATTCCCACATTTAACAATACATATATTACACACACTGTGGTGGGTGGGGGGAGAACAACCATATACCATACACTCATACACATATGTTGTGCAATATTACTCTCTAAGTATGCAAAGGTGTGTTGCATAGGTTTATGCTACATTTGTTCAAATATGTAAAGATGTGTTGCTATTTTACCTTGCCTGCCTAAGGCACCTGATTGGTTTAACAAAAAATTGAATGGCCAATAACTAGGCAGAGGAGAGATAAACACAGTGGTGGTCATAGATAGGATGAGGAATCTTGGCTTGAAGAGGAGAGAAAAAGGAGAGAATGAAAGAGAAAGTAATAGAGACACCTAGGGCCAGCCAGCCAGGCAGCCACCAGTGAGACAGATGTGGAGCAAAGCATACAAAATGAAAGAAAGGTAAAAGGGCCCAAGGCAAAAAATATAGCTGAAGAGAAACAAGTTATAAGAGCTAGCAAGAAAAGAACTAAATTAGGTTGAACTTTTGAAACTATTAATAAGTCTCCATGTCATGATTTGGGAGCTGATTGGTGCCCCTCCCAAAAATGGTTATACATATACACAAAAATAATAATAAAAATATTTACAAACAATAAATATAGGGAAATTAAATCAAATCAGTATTGAAAATCAAAGAGAAAGTAAAGAATAGCAACTAATGAAACAGAAAAACAAATGGAGAAATTTAATGAAAAAAGTTGTTCCAGTATACACAATATAGATTGATCTCAAAATAGTTAAGCTGACTGAAAGAAAGCAGATTAAAAAGGAACACATAGAGCTCATACATCAATTATACAAAAACTTAATAAGGACACAGAAAACACATTGGCAGTTGGTAGAGATGAAGAGAGGGGAGGGAAAGGTGAATAACATTGACATGAGGGGCAATGAAAGTATTACTTACCTATGTGGGATATTTTCATAATTTAATACATATCCAAACAGTATATGGTATATCTTAAGGATGTACAGTTTATCAATATTCCCTGAAGAAGATTTTTTATTGTAGGTATGTAGTGTGCATACACACATGCATGCACCCCCAAACACATGCTTACTGAAAAACAGCTACCTACACTTCCATATACCACACTTATACATAAGGCTTAGTAAGTCTACAATTCAAATGAAATTTGGGTCGGTAATGACTCTCCAATAAATTGGTGAGGTAAGTCAGTTTCTGACCTTATTCAGAACACCAAAAGAAAAACAATCACATATATAATCCAGATGTCAGGACCTGATAATTTTCAAGAAAATAATTTAGTAGGAAGGTGAAGACATGTTTAAAAACAGCCCAAGGGATAAACAGCCTCAGAAAGCAACTTAAAGAGAAATGAGAAAAAGTGACGTTGAGGAATGGGATTCATGACTCTGACAGGCACAGAGACTCAGGCAGGATTTTCTGGGATGTGGGGATTTGAGTATGTCTGGAGACTGATGGGAAGCATCAGCCACTGGGCAGTCGGGGAAGCTAAAGATAAGAATCAAAGGACAGATGTGTAAAGTTCTAAGTGAACAACTAAAAGTGTATAGAAGGAGATGCCTTTTGAAAGGTGCTTGCTGTGGGGGTTTTAATAAGAATGACGCCCCCTTAGGCTAATATATTTGAAGGCTTAGTTGCCAGGAAATGGTAGTGTTTAGGAAGGACTGGGAAGTGTAGCCTTGTTGGAGAAAGTGTGTCACTATGGGTGAGCTTTACATACTGCCACAGTCCCTGACATAATGAGAATGGTCTAGCTTCCTGAAGGTGTAAACTAGTACCCCAGGTATATGTTTTCTAAGTTCTCTTGGTCATGTTATCTCTTTATAGTATAGAATAGTAACTAAGACAGTTCTTTTACAAAGAAGAAAGATTGGTAAATTATTAGAGATAAGAAAATAATTGTAAAAAAAAGGTCAAGCAGTTTGCTAAATTGTACCAAGAAGAGGGCTAGAAATTAAAACAGAATAACTAGGAAAGTAAAAATTATATCAGGTTCTGGTAAAGGCTTGACTGAGTTTTAAAACCACAAATCACTAAAGTTAGTAAATGGGATGCAAGGTTTATTCTGGAAGTAAATGTAAGGAAAGCAAATGGTTAGTTTGGCTATGAGTTGGATGTCAGCCAAGTGGGTACACCCAGTGGTAAAAGGAGATACTATTTTGGTTGATTCTTAGCATGTACATAAAATGGTATTTGGACATCTCCATCCATTCATTGAAGAAAAAGAAATGTTTCTTTGGAATCTGGTAGGCCCTGTGTTATAGAGCATGTAAGAGCAATTATCTTCAATGAAGGCTGACAGTAGATAAACTGTGGGAGAATAAATACATGTATTGATTACTATTCTTTGCTGTGTGGACATTAGGTTGCAATTGAATCAGCACATCTCACAGCAAAGAGATGTTTTAAGGGATATAAAGTTCAACACCGTCATTTTATTGATGAGAGACAAAGAAACAATGGAGGCTCATCTCAAAGGTATTAGGAGATAAAACAAGATCTTTCTATTTCTCAGTTAGTATTCTAGCCACTTCTCTTTCAATTTTTTTGATGAACATTAAAGGCAAGTATTTACAGTGTAGTTAAATTGAAGAAGTACATTCCAAGGCTGACAACTGAAACTATAAGATAATTTTTAAAATGTTTCAATTAATTATTAATCAAATACCTTATATGGGGCTATTTGACCTGTTCTTTAGTTTTCTTAATTACAGCAAGAAATGATTTTCAAAATGGGAATGTAAGGTTATAGATCTCTTAAGATCAAGGATTATTCTACCGCCTAGCATTTAGCATACACAATAAGTGGTCAAAATATGTAATGGATTAATTACTAGAACATGATATAGGGTCACAGCTGAAAGAGTCAGAGTCATGAGAAGGTCATGCTCAGCCCCCCTGGGCCCTAAAGACAGCAGAAAAGGTGGCATCTTGCAGGTATAGGCCCTGCAAAAAGAAATATCAATATTTAGTGTAACAAGAACACCTCCATAGGAGATGGAAGAGTCACGAGCTGGGAGAGAACACATTGTCAGCCAGGGTTTCACTGGGCAGTGGGAAGTGGTGGGAAGACAGTGGGAGGAGCACAAAGTGTGATTTGGAAGAGAAATGTGTGATAGTAGGACTTGGAGTTGGAGTCGTTGGGTTTTAGTTTCATTTAACTGTTAACCAGTAGGTTAGACCAAGCAGTACCAGACCCTGAGTCCATTTTCCACTCATCTTCAGAACACACTAAGTCACCAGGGACCAGTCAACTTTAAAAACTGGGGGACCTTTTCATTCTTTGATGTCAGCTTTTATTGTTCTGTCTATATTGGCTTGTCTCCTGAACTTCTCTGTGACTGCATTTCTGTAATTTCTTCTCCAAACTCTCCTTTGTACTTCATTCACTGTGCTAATTTTTCTTTTAAATGTTGTTCTTAAAAACCCTTCTCTCAATATCTTTTTGGTTCTCTGTAGTTTTTCTATTGATTTTATCTACTACACTGCTTTAAACATTCAAATTTTAGCCCAGACACATTCAATATCCTATCAAACATTTCCACTTGTATGTTTCATATTCACCCAAATTGGAGGAAAAATATCAATAGCAGAAAACTCAGATTCTCTTCATTCCCTCCCTCTACCTCAGCTGGCAACTGAACCCTCTTTTCCCTCCTCCATTTTGTCAAGTGGCATCTTCCTGCTTCTCAACCAGCAATGGTTCCATACCCTCTATCTTCCTCAATCTTCTATTCTAGCGATTGTTTCCTCCTGTACTCATTGCTTCCCAAGCCAGCTTCCAGAAGCCAGCCACCCTCCCCCCTCTCCTCCCTCTTCTCCCCTCACACATGACATAATGTCATTTGTGGTAATAATGTTCCTCCCAAGAACTATAGACCGTCTGAACACAAACAAATAAAAATCTATTGCCAGGCATTGGAAACATCCCTTCAGGTTGTTGGTTCAGGAAATCTAAGAGACTCCCAAAATGATATAAGCTATTGCCATTGCATTTGGTTGCTTCCAGATTTTGAAGGTAAGAGCTTATTGCTGAAGACACCACACATTTTGGACACAGAATCTGTGAACTAGATCTGTAACTGACCTGAAACCTTCTCTGGGGACTAGGCCTTCATACTATCAGAAGGTGTTGTGCAAGCTGCCAAGAGACTAAAATAATCAATAGTCCTACTCTGATGCAAAGCCTATAAACCATAATAACAATCAGCCTAGTAAGGTACACCCAAGGGTGTAATAATGACACTTACATCATAATGATGACCAGAAACTCTCTTACTAGACATAAGATCCTCTCAATAGGACAGAATTAATCCCTGGCAATGTAACTACTCAAGGCTAGTGAGGCCATTAACTCTAAAGGAAAAGCTACTGTTTTCATTTTTCCAAACTAGTATAATCTCTAACTGTAATCTCTAAATACTACTCTTAACACATAAAGAAACTTAGCTTTCATCCCTCATTAAATAAGCTTCTTTTTACAGCATATGGAGTGTACTATAAAGATTCACAACCATTCTAAATCCAGGGATCTGACTTTGGAGCGCACAACCCCAAATGATACAACTACAACATAACTATATCTAAGGAGTCAGGGGATATCAAGGAACAGGAAACAAAACCAGTACTAGGACATGTGCTATGAGATAGTACTGCCCATACTAGATGAAGCTACACCCTTCACATCTCAGCAATATCATTCCATAATAAAATATGCACAAGGACAACATCAGTTAGCATGCTCACATGGATAGTTCAATCTCACATAGACCTATTCTTGATTAAGAGCTACTTTGTAATTAATGGCCCCTAAGAAAGGGAGAATTAATACTCTCCAAGGAGAAGCACTCTGATAAATTATTCCACCCAAGTGCTCAGCCCTAAATACATATAAATATGAATAGCACTTCCTGCTTAACGTACTTTAGTTCACTCTTAGCAGCTGACTCTATGTTACAATTACTCTGATCTAATCATTAATAACTCTCATGATATACTAAATATGTAATGCTATAATAAATCTACCATGAAGTCCAAAGTCACCATCATTATCTGTAAAAAACCCTTTCATGATCCAAAGCTTTTGACACAGTCTCATCTCCAGTCACCTTCCTTTTTTTTCCTGTTCATACTGAATTAATTGCCCTTCACATGCGTGCTCAGTTCTCTTGTGCTCTTGTGGAGAAAGCCACATCCTGTATGGGCCACAACACAACCCCATTCATCCTTTTCCCTTCAGATCAAGGACTTTCAGGGTGCCTTACCTGGCTTTCTTGTTATCTCTCGTGGGGATGGACCACTTCCTTTTTGTGTTTCTGTCCCTTTTATCTCGGTTGCTCATAGGCTTTCTTCTTTTCTTTCATGTCAGTGTCTCTGCAATAGTGATTCTCAGAAGGCTGGAACTATGTCTTATTTATACTTAGACTCTCAACACAGAGCACAAGTCCTGGCACACAGGAAGTGACTGAAAATGTTGGAAGAATTGATAATTGAACTGAAGAATGTGACAGTTTTAAGTGGCCAAGAAAGTTGAAATTAGCACAAGAGTTTCTGATTTAAAAGGCAAGTACACACAGGAAAACTCAGGAGTGTTATTTTCAGCCCTTGTGTCTAAGTTTTAATTTCTCAATTCAAATTCCATTTAGGCATAGACGCTTTTGGCTTTGAAATATCACCAGCATCCTAGCCACCCTCTGGCACCACTGGATCTCACAACAGGATAGCAAGGAACCAGATGCCTGTAGGATTTTCTTAAGTCAATTTTCAATTAAAACAGTGGGAGATTGCCATTTAAATAATTTTTGTTTTGCTAAAATCCCAGGACCTAGAATGAGTCAACTTCAAAATTAAATAAATAGCATCCATAATTTGAGTTAGGAAACCCCACTTACACCCACAGAAATGCTGCATAGCTTCCTATGAAACTCTCTCACTATTTGTAGTGGATCTGACCATAAGAAGGTCTCTGGTTCCTTAAGTATGGATTTCCTAACCTGCAGGGTTTCATTGGAACTGAAAAGTACTGATGCCCATCTCATGATCTTCAATGAAAATTGGAAGATGAAAGCATTCAAGATAGCTCTTCCTAGTCTACTTCAGTTGTCCTTTTTAGTTAATTTGACTCAATAAAACTGGCGTGAATGACACAGTACTTATGCTAAACTCAAACCCTGCCAAAACTCTGCCATTGTTGGAAATCTTTCATCAATAGAAATACTTTCAACATTACACAAATTGTTGTTCAAGAGGAAAGACAAATTTAAACAAATGTCTATACTGTTATTTTTTTTTTCTGTTTTTAGTGGTATGAATGTGTGTACATCTCCATCTTAGGGCCTTATACATGCTAATCAAGTATTGTACAACCAAACCACACCCCTGCCATTACAGTGTGTATTTCTGCCATTCATCATTGCCTTATAATCATCAAAACCTCTACAAAAAGAATGGCAGTTTCTTCTTCCTCCCCTTTTACAAACTGACAGCCCAAGTGATCCTTATAGCCCTTTGATTTGTGAAATACCCACTCTAGCACTCTGGTTTGTGAAATACTCACATTATATGAAATAATCACCACCCTTTTAACTTTACCACTCTGGAGTCTACAATCCTTCTCTTCTATAAGGTGATAATTGTAGCAATGACCTCACCATCAGGTATTTCTTAGGAATTAATGATCAACTGAGGTTAATGGACCACAGAACAGCCATGGTCCATCAACTCCATCCAGCCTGTCATTACTCCATAGGAAACATCCTGCTTCCAAATTATTATTGTTTAATTTAGGCTGTCTTTATTCTCATCAAGCATTGCAATATCACTACAGCCACCAAGAAGCTGTGTTTTATTTTATGAGTCTATGTCCTAATGTTTCAGAAAGTGTTTTCCCTAACTGGTCATTACATGAAACCTGAATGGACTTATTAGAAAGTTTAAAAGCTGTTAAGTATCTTTGGACACTTTACTGTTTTACACATATTTTGACATCATTTTAACTCATCAATGTTTGAGGGTGCTATGTCCCTAAGACACAGCCCTTAGCACTCTCTCCCAATCATCCTTAGCCCACCCTTTATTTCCCAAAGTAAATCTAATCACTTCATTTAGCTTTACAAGTTACTCTCCCAGGCTTAAAATTGTGGTTTTAAATAGTAAATGGTTTCATGAGTTGTCTATGGCATTAAATGCTACATGTCCCTTCTAAGCAATTTCAGCTATTAGCCAGGCTACAAGCACTCCTGCCTCCTTTGCTAGCCATACCAACAATGCTACCTTTCACTCAGGGGTGCACAAAGGCTTGCCAGCCTTCCTTTTGGTTTTCTTTTCTTTTTTTTTCTTTTTTTTCCTTCTATAGTTTGATGAATGGAATTACAGCAGGTCTGAGATAGGTTAAGTGGGAGTGGCAGAAAGGGAAACAAGGTCTCAGAATACCACTTAATGAAACAAGGCTTCTTCAATACCAAGGTGAACTTCTAAAACGCAGCCTATTGTGAAAAAAAAATATTTTTCACCAAATAACACTTAACAAAAATACATGCAAGGGGTGTCTGAATCATCATGGCATAAAGTTAAAGCCTGGGAAGGAAAAAAATGGAGTGGAGACAATGAAGGCTTCTTCATAAGTCCACAGTCATTTTTAAAACAGATAGAATGCAGTAACTAATACTGAAGAACACAAAAGTGAGCACACTGAGACAAACAAAGGCAACAGCTGGTCATAAAAGGTCATGGGAACAGATGAAGGTTTGACTGGTAGAGTCTAGGTCTGGGTCCAAACCTGGATGCACTTACTTACTTCCAGGTCAGAGAGAGAGAAGATCCAAGGACATCCTTGGAACCTACAGTGGTCGTCTGTTTCTTGTGTGAGTGAATTCTCCCCAAATAAGCTTCAATCAGCCTCTATCATGTCCCAGAATCTTATTACCTGCTTTAGATATATATATAAATGCAATACTTAAACAAGAGGAAAAATATACTTATCACAAAATTGACATTAAATTTATATCAATAAATGAATAATAATTGTTCATTTCTATATCCTATTCACCTTTTTTTCTTTTAAAAAGAGATTGGCTGTGATCATTAACCATTTATAACCAACCCCATTTAAATGAAAACAAATGTTTATAAACAATATTTGGGAATGTGGGCATTCTTCTTTCTAAACTGCTTCGTGTTGGTTGGAGACACTGTCTTGGGGATCCTAATAAGACCCAGAAATGCTGGCTCTGGTCCCAGCTGTTTTGAATGTTGGATCACCTGGGACACTGGGGGTCCGGCTTGATCAAACCATGTTAGTCTGGAAGAAATCCACGGCTTTTCATTTTCTGTGGAAACAAAAGTAGAAATTATTTTCCTCAGTAACCTATCCTTAGACTTAACTTTTGGAGTCAAAGCACTTTTAAAATATATAAATTGGACTGACCCAGCAGCATTTCATTTAACAGTTATTGCTATTTCCTCAAAATCCGAACAACTGAAAGACAACACAATAGGATAGGGTATCCAGAATCTATGTGTATTTTCCATTTCTATGTGGCTTTTTTTATTACTCTATTTCTTTTTCCTTTTATCTATTTATTTATTTATTTTCCTTTTTTGAGACAGGGTTCCTCTATGTAAGTTTGGCTGCCCTTGAACTTACTCTGTATACCAGGCTGTCTTTGAAATCACAGATCTGCTTGCCTCTGCCTCCTGAGTGCTGGGATTAAAGGCATGTTTCACCACACCCAGCTACTCTCTTTCTTTTTTATTTTTAAAACCACTTTATCTTGTTTCTTTTTCTCTCACAAGCCTTTGTATATTTTTTAAACACACTGTAAAATCCTTTTAGGTTTTACTTCTTCTAATTTGTCTTCACTATATGTCTTTACCTTTTTTCTAGCAACATGTCTTTTATCTGCTAAACAGCATTGCTAAAATTAAAATGTTTTAGCTGCTGACTTTCCAATATGGCAAGGGTACAATTACCACCAGCACTAAGAGCTGTGCTAAGCATGCTGCTGGCTTGGTGATACAGTCACTGCCACTGCCAGCTCTCGTATACACCATTCAGTTGTTAGCAGGGCCTCTTAAAAGAACCCTGTGGTTTTTCTGCTTATGCAGAGTCAGGAAGATTCCCTTAAAGGAGCTGTGCAAGTCTCTGCTTGTCTCTAGCAAAACAGAGCCCACCTGAGAAAAATGCTGCTACCAAGAAGCCCAGCTAGCTCAGTCAATAGAGGATGAGACTATTCATCTCAGGGTCTTGGGTTCGTTCTCCATGTTGGGCACCATTTTGTTAAGAGCATTTTCCCAACAGCCTAGTCCCATAGCCACATCCGCCCCAATAACACACAGAGACACTATATTTGTTATTAAACTATTGGCCTATTGCTAGTATTTCTTATTTGTGTAGCTCTGTCTTAAATAGTGACTCATATTTACCAATATATGTATTTCTACATGGTCTTATCTTGCTGAGAGCACCAGACTCAAGCCATCTCCTCCTGAGATCACATCATGACTCCTCCTCTCTACTATATTCCTCAGAATCCTCCTTGTCTCCTAGTTCCACCTAGCTTGCTTTCCTATAGGCCAACAGTGCTTTATTCATTAAACAATAAGAGAAACTCATTGCATGAGTTTGTGGACGACAGTCACTTGTAAATACAGTGAGCACTCAGTAAACATTTGGTAAGAAGCCAGATCAGTGAATGCAGGCTTTCACAGGCACAAAACAATGGAAATGCATTAAGAATGCAGCAGTTTACCAACACTCATTTACAGACTAGAACAAAATTATCATCACACAAATAGCATCTCCATCTCCTTCATGTACTGTGGAGCGCCTGTGCCTGTGAACTTATATAGGCCTAGATTGCTAGCCAGGTTCAACACCTACTACTTTTTATCATCCTCCATATTTTATTGCATTGCACCAAGGCTTAAATCAAGTCTAAATATAAACTGAAAAATATTGCCACTGGGTTAAACTATAAAGCAACACAAAATATACTGTCCAAGACAAGTCATCTTCTCAGTAAACATCACTTCTTTTCCTCTTCCATATTTCTTATAAAACATAACTTTTGAAATATTCTGTATCTGAATGGTATCCTTGGGTGAGCTTGGTTGTTGCTCAGAGAAAATAGAGACAGATATTAAACACTGAGTTCTGTGTGTGTGTGTGTGTGTGTGTTTTAGTCCAAAGCTCCCTTTTATAGATTCTTACATGTGTATGTGTTAAAGCTTTCAAAGGGAACCCAATTATGAGTAAAGCCCTTGAGAAGGATGTTAAATTTCAAAACATAGCTCTATTAATCATGGGCATATTTGGTTCTTAAGTATACACACATGAATTTTTAAAAAGCATTTAATTTATGAGTAATTACATCCTGTCATATTTTGGTAGTCTGGTAGAAAAACCTAATTTGAAGAAATGCTAATGAGGAAACAATGGAACAATTACTTAGCATTCTTTCCTCAAAATACAAACCCAAATTAAAACACAAACAATCACATATTTTTTTAAAACCATTATTATTTTTGTTTTCTCTAATTGATGCAATCATAAAATGTGAAAGCAGTAATGTGACTGGAGTGTATTAGAATTGGTCCAGACACATTTCATCTTCGAACTGTTATTGGAGTAAGTATCTGTGGCTAAGATAATAACTGCAGGTTGAACTTACTGGTGGGAAAAAAAAACATGAATTCAGAAGTAGGTCAAGAATCCCTTCAATGCTGTAGATACCCATAGAAGCAGCCAAGCTGTCAGCTGCTAATCGAGTAATAGTGCCAATCCTGCAAAATGTCGCCTCCATCACTAGGGAGAGAACTAAACAGAACCCAGAAAATGTCAACATTGTGAAAGCTATAAATTGCTTTTAGGATTTATATTTTTCAAGGCTTGTAAAGGTAGCATTTAAAATAATAATCTGGTGATTTCTTCTATTTAATTATAATAAAACAGAGATTCCCAAATCCCATTTCTTATTATTTTTCATTGAGATTTCAGTATTATTCACCCTTAAAACAAGGTGTGTGTGTGTGTGTGTGTGTGTGTGTGTGTGTGTGTGTGTGTGTGTGTGTGTGTGTGCAATTTCTGAGAAGCTATTTACCCCTAAGCCTGGCAGGTATAAATGTTTAAGGGAAAATAGACATGACCAGATGTTGACATGTTTTCCTTCCTAAACTATTTGTCAGGACAAGTCACAGAATGACATGAATTCCTAAGAATTTGCTTGGCCTCTGTTAGGACCCATTGCTGCTGTTATTCTGTTTTGTAGAAGATGCAGAAAGTTGACATGTGGTTAGCACTGGGTCCTGTGCTTTACATCTATTATAGATGGCACTTTATCCTCATCAATCCAGGCAAAGAGACGGCAATATCCCTGTTACATTTGGGGATCTGGTATGCCACATGGCAGTGCATTTGCCCAAAGCATCCAGGTACAGGTACAGGATTTATCAGATGACCCCTGTGTTTCTAATAAAGCAACTACACTGTGGGGCTTACCCAGGGTAGAAAGCTAAAGGTAATTAGGAAGACATGAAGCCTTGTTTCCAAAGACAGGCAACTTCTTAGCAAGCAACGGAGTTGATGAACTGGCAAAGCTGAGGACCTTGAGGATGTGAGGTCAGTGGGACAAATTTACCTTTAAAAGTACCTTCTCACATTACCGCCATGTACCCCAAATCTTACCCTGCCATTCCAGCAATCACTTCAGAATAACAACCAAGAGACTAACAGGAATTGAATTTAATGTCAACAGAGCCCTTCTTTTCTATGCCGAGGATGGAAGAAACCACAGTTATAATGTCTACCACTATTGAGCACTTACTAGGCAAATGCTCAGGGTATTCTTTGTGTTATCTTAATCTACCTTCAAACGTCCTTGTAAGTTAAGAACTATTATTTCTTTATTTCAGGTGTGCATGGAATGTGGTTTAACATATGAAACATCACAGCTGAGGTGACCCATGTGGCTAATAGCTGGTGTTCAAGTCTGTTACCTGCTCAAATCCTTGTGTGTTATCCACTCTGTCCCTCTCCACTACCACAGCCTCTGTCCACTCTACTCCCCAACCTCAATTTATTCAAAAGACAAGCCTACTCATGTTTTTGATTGGGCACCAGGACAAAATTAAAGAGGAATTTTTTTCTAGTTTATTCACTGGTTTGTCTAGTTTTTACAATTTATGGAATATATACAAAAAAAATCATTCCCTCTGTCCATATCTCCTTTTGTTGAGCTCAAATATATTCCATTGACACTCATCTGAGCTGTGCCTGATCGAAAACTGTGTTCATAGTATTGAAAAGCTTCATGAAATCCAAAGGAAAGCCAGAAATGCCATCAAACCCTGCAGCAGCACTATGACTCAGGAACAAAAGGGTCCAGCTTGCTTGGAAGACAAAAGTCCTTTCCAGCCCAATGTTTATTCATTGTGGTTGGAATACTTTCCAGTTCCTTTGTTGGAAGAGTGGCTTGGAGTCTTCCTCCTTTTATTTTGGGGACTGGTTCTCATTTATTTTCAGTCATTGTTTGTTATCACCATTCCCCCAACTTTAAAAGGGGAGTTTATAAGGCTTCTATACCTTTAGACCTACACTGTGGAATTTTTGCCTAATTGCATTCTTACTCAGCTTGCCTGTCTGAAATCAAAGCAAGCTGATGTTAACTGATTGGAAACACAAGCTTATTTGTTCACAACTGGAAATCAAAGTTGATGGGCTTGATCTTGTCTCCGGGTACACATGTCACCAAATCCTTGTTGGGAATTCTACTTTACAGCAAAGGAAAGTGGAAATAGCCAGGTGAGTTTTGCTGGCTTGTCACCTGATGGGAATGTGTGTCTTTTCTCAGGAAAGTCTCCTGGCACTGCTGCTTGGTGCTACAAGTCACCGAAGGAAGCCAGGACCACATTTTATGCTTAATAATTTGTCCGGCTTCAATGTCTCATTTTCCACACTCTTCTCTGTCCAGTGGGGAAGAATCCACTGATGTGCTCACAATATTTTAAAATCAAAATCGTGTGTGACCTTGGAAAATTTAGCTGACAATTTTTAAATCACATAACTTGAGAAAAGAAAATATGAGAAAGCTCTGCTTATTTTGCATGTCATCTTGATTACTCAAATCACAGAATGACATCCTTTTAATGGCTGAAAATATCCTCTCTAATTTGGATTTAAAGGAGTTTCTAAATTACTTGTATTTCCTTTTCACATTTGAAGAATAAATATTCAACAGAAACTTAGGAAATTGTGGTGGGAGCTTATAAAGCAAAGCCAGTAACCTCCTTAACCCCCAGTGAGGAGTTTATGTCAGTTACACCGTGGCTCTGATTGGGAGACAGAAAACATTTAGTACCTAAAGCAATGTTTCTCTACTTGTAGGTTTCTACCCCCTAAGGAGGTTGGATGACCTTTTCACAAGAGTCACCTAAGAACATCAGAAAACATCATTATGATTCATAACATTATGATTCATTAGTTATGAAGTTTCAATGAAAATAATTTTATGATTGGGGGTCACCACAGCATGAGGAGCTGTATTAAAGGGTCCCAGCACTAGGAAGGTTGAGAACCACTGACCAAAGTCAATCATTATCTTATGTGGGGGGACCTCCAGCCACACTTCTGATAATAATCAACTAGAACAAATTAGGAAAGACCAATATTAAAGACCACATATTGGTTCATTGGACTGGAATCATCTGGCTATAGGCCCTCATAGAGAACGTTCTAGAAAGAAGTTTCCACTGTGGTAGATCCCAACTGGAAAGAAGTGATGCTTCTGCTATTGTCAAAGATAATCTGACATCTGCCTGAATCCATGTTGCCTCCTTGTACAGAATAGGCATCATTTCAAGATTTCTGGAGGAAGTTGAGAGACCTAAATATTCACCAACTAGATTCCAAATGGATGTGGCTTTGGAACACAAACAAAGTGAGAAAAAAAAAATAACATCCTCCGTCCCTTTCCTGCTGTGAGGGGAGAATCAGCACCTGGAAGCCACTTTTACAGGGAGCTGGGCAATATGGGTCTCAGCCCACATGTGTCCAGGTTCATTGAATTATAGACATCCCATCCCATGAACAAATCCATATTTCTAAATAATGAGTCAGAGCCTCATCTTGATGACTTCAAGAATCTAGCATGTCTCCAAGGTCTCCACTGAGGGTGTTGTCCTGCATAACACTGGCTACAGGCCATACAGCTGTCTGCACTCAGAAATGAATGAAAGTAGCAGCATTTCAGGCTCTCTCTTCCTATAATAGGTTAACTGTACTCCATTTTACCCACAGGAATTAACTACCATGAATCACCCTCCTATTGTGCCCATATGTACAGTCACCACAGCACAGTATGATAGTATGACACTTGGAGTGCAGCTTCCTACAGGGTTCTTTATTCTTTAGCCCTTCTACGTTACAGCATGAATAAGTGGTAAGATTCGTGCCTATCAAGAATGCATAATAATGGCTTGTTGCATAAATATGCTATTGTTGAAGGGATTTTTAAAAAAGGTTTCTTATATAATATATCCCAACCACAGTTTCCCCTCTCTCCATTCCTCCCAGTCCCTCCCCTAATCTTTCCTCTCCCCTAGATATACTCCTCCATTCCACTTCAGAAAAGAACAAGCCTCACAGGGATAACAACTGAACACAACATAACAACTTACAATAAGACTAGGCACATATCTTCATATCAAAGCTGGATGGTACAACCCAGTAGGAGGAAAAGGGTCCTAAGAGCAGGCCAAAGAGTGAGAGACACCACTCCCACAAGACCACCAAGCTACACAACCATGACATGTAAGAAGAGGACCTAGATCAGACCCATACTCGCTCTCTGATTGTTGCTTCAGTATCTGTGAGCCCCTATGAGCTCTTCTTAGTTGATTCTGTAGGCCATGCTCTTCTTGTGTTGCCAACACCTCCTTCCTCCATCCTCTTCCTCAGAGTTCCCCAAGCTCCACCTAATATTTGGCTGTGGGTCTGTGCCTCTGCTCTCATCAGTTTATGGATGAAAATGAGATGCCTGTCAGGCCACTTATTAACATTACAAAGGAAATATCTGATGTAAAAAACAATAGAGATTTAAAAAATAAAAGGAGTAACTATTTAAGTTAGAAATTTTCATTGCTACTTTAGGTAATATGTCTTTAAAACTAAAATAATCACACTTTAGAATATATTCTTGTTATTATAAAAATTATATGCTTAACTACTCTTTTACAAGCCATCTTTCAGACATGTTAGGCAAGGAAAAAATATCCATGCAGAAAATCACATCAATGTAGTCTTACCTCATCTTTCACATGGTCATGAAGGAATGTTTGCCTTAGCCCATTTTGAATGGAAAGCCTCTAGTTTTCAATTGTTATACACCTTAAGCCCTTTCTTCGGAATAGTTTACACCATGGCAAATTTTTAAGGCAGTGTCCAGATAGTGGCCAGAGCTCAGTAAAGATCCTAAGTGCTCATTATAAGGCCCAGGTTGATTGCTGATGACAATGTCTTTTGCCACATGAATATCCAGTCCAGCTACAAGTGGACTTTTGACTAAAACAAATACCAAGAAGTCCATTCACAGCATTTGGCTTGTTTACATAATTTGTGTGTTTCTTTGACTATGAGGATAGGCATTGGTTCTCTCGTGTCTTCAAAAGTTTGCTCAATTATTCTAAGTTTTACTCTCCTAATTTTGTTGTCTACCTATGATTATTATAGCACACTGGGCTAAAATACACAAAAATTTAATAAGAAATAAAACAGCCACATATGGCATAATTTCTATGTCACTTTAAATCTTGCAATTTTTTTCAAATGACAATTAGTCTTTGTGGAGTCCTTAAGACCCCCACTGAAATTTTCAGATAAGGAAACTGTCTCTTTCTGTGTGATTGCCATAAATAAATTAAAACATAAATAAATAGACATGTGTAAAACTCCTGAGCATTAACAATTTGACAAGTTTCTGACTCTCAAAAAGGCTACTCTTTTACTGTTATATATTGCCAAGGGATGATTTTCAAACTGGTAAAATCATTTCCTTTGGACAAGCACACAATGAAACCAGCGAGCAGATAAAACCAGCCCCAAATTTACTTAAGAAGATTGCCTTCACAGACAAACACATGGATATGTACAATATAATAGGTTGTTGACTTAGATGCAAAACTGCCTAATGTTCAGCAGAGTCATGAACATAAACCGGGGGCTTATCTGATGAGCTCAAACATACAGTTTAACCTCTGCCAGCACATTTCACAATTCCTCTGCTCAGGAAGGACTCCCAGAATTCTCCTTTGCTTATTTTATATTTCAGATAATTTTCCTGACAGTACATAATGGGTATTTTACCTCAGACAGAAGAAAACTTAAAGACACATTGTTATGAATTTTCAAGTGACTGGAACTTGGCTGTGAAATGCTGAGAAATTATAGTATTGTACAGAGAAAACTTGGCCTGCAGGCATTAGGAATAGCAGCTATTAATTTTCAGTGAGGAACTCAAGAGAACCTGCCTAAAAGGAAGAAATGCAAATAATGCCAGACTTGAAAGGAAGAGCCAAGCCTAGCCCATGTTCTCTGTTCACCATCTTTTTTCATGACAATAGAGAAGATGGTTTTCTGTTTGGTGGATGGATGAGCTGGTGGACAGTGCATGGCAAAGGGATGTCAACCACCCCCACAATTCTACCCTCCCTTACCCCAAACTACACTTATTTTTAAATTAGGTTTCATATTTTTCTCACACTGGTTCTATTGTGACTTCTGAAAGTCAGCACTTGATCTGAATGAGCCACATATTTAAACACAGAGATGTCTTGCCACCTTCTCTTCTGTGGTATACCCATAGCCTTTAGTGTAAGGGTTGCATTGCAGATCTATCCATTGGCTTTGGGCACCCCATATTCAGTGGTCCCATTTATTTTTACAAGTTGTGTTGGTTGCTTCACTGATGAGAGCTGCACTATTCTGTGGGTATAAGGGTAAGTATTCAGACTCCACATAGAAGTTCTGCTGATTTAGGAAAATGACAGTAGTAGGCTTTCCTCTAAGGTCTATGATCTCACTAGCCATAATTGACTGGGTTTACAGTCCTGGGCATGAATTTATTCCTCCTATTAAATGGGTCTGAAGTCCAAATAGATGGCTGCTGGTTGCCCTCATGTTATAAATGTCACTATTCACCCCTTGAGGATATCTTACTGTGAGGTAATGTCTTCTATTTGTGGAAGGGAAGATGCACTCATGAAATCTCAAAACAAGAGTTATATAAATAAGATTCACGATAATATTGCCAATGGACATGCCAACTAGATTAGGGGAAATCTCACATCTATGTCCACCCCAGAGGAAGGGCTACAGGCAATCAATGGCTGTTGAAAGAGAGTGAAACAATGTTCTCCAGGAATGACCCCTGATAGGTTATCCATAAACCATATAGACATACACTATGAGAAACACTGGGTGGAATCAGTAGGCTGCATTTATGTGTGTATGTGTATGTACATGCATGTATGTGATAATTGAAGAAGAGGTCATGAATTTTAAGAGGAGACATGGATGTGGGTTGAGGGAGGGGTATATAAGTAATGTAAACATGGCATGAAAGTCTTGAAAACATTTAAAATACATACATACATACATGATACATACATGCATACGTACATACACACAACATAATTTACTTAGAGTTACTCAGCAGTTTCTTCACATTACCCACGTGTTTCTCAGTGACAGATAAACAAATGTAATCTGCTTTAAATTCCCCAAGAATAGTCTAGATGCTTTCACTGCAAGGACAGGGAGTCAGGCAGAGAAAAGTAGTACTTTAGACAATGAAGAAAAAGAAAGCCCTCTGGGTCACATCATCTTCTGTTTGTAGCAGCTCCTCTTCACACCTTCCTGCCTTGGCCTTTCCTTGAAGCCATCATTGTGCTAGTTTTATGTTTTCTTTTTTCTCTTCCCTTCTGCCTTCATTCTCACTACAGCACACTGAGTGACAGTTGCTGATAGACTTGACAGACTCTATGTCAAGGGTACTCGAGAGTGAAAGCACTCAGACCAAGTTGAAATACTGAAACTTCCCATGGGTTCTGAGAACCTCAAAGATGCTAATTTTGTATCCTTCAAGACCAGAGATCTTTAATTAAGACAGGATATAAATATAACAAATGTTAAAGAATTCCCTGAAGTTTAAGATAGGGACCCCAAGATTATGCCAGGGATCAAAACCGTTCCTTGAAAAGTCTTGATTGACTCCACTAATGAGAGACTGAGATTTCTTCCTCATAACCCTGTGCTTGTCTCCCGATTAATTTCCTCCAGTACTTAATCTTCAGTGCATGACACTTTAACCACTGAGCTTATTATCCTAAAAATAGTATTCTGGCTGTGCCATTTCAGGAGAACATATGCAAGCGTCTCCTTTCCTACGTGATTTACTTAGTTGTCTAAATGTTAATATCAGACTCCCACCAAATGAAATAAACAACCATGCTAACAGAGATAAGTAGATTTTCATACAGCAGAATCTCTCAACTCCTATGTGCAAAAAGAGTTTTACATATTTTCTGACTCTGAAATCTCATTGGAATTGATAGATGTTCTTTTAAGGCAACAAAGAGGAAAGTTGGCATTCCCACATGAGAGCTGTGGTATGTCTCCATCTATACAAACAGATCAAGGCAGCTCACTCCACACCATCCTAGGCTGTGCCTTGTCGGTGCATTTTTATGACAAATTTGAAGATAAAAGTAAATTATGGAGGATTTTATCTCAACTCTAGGTTAAGAAATTCGTTATGCCAGGGGAACAAGGCAAGAATCAGACATTCAGACAGAATGAAGAGGAACAAATGAGGTTTGGTGATAAGGTGATATTTATGTTTCAGTCCCTTCTCTCTGGGCAGAGTTCGGTAGCTGGATGCAAGGGAAAGTGTCTAGGTAAACATAAAACCTTTGCGAGAGGCATAACATGAGCTAAAAGCCTGACTGTAGTCTGTTGAACAGCATAACACTTGCTGTCATGAAAGAGGAGGCCTCCATGTGTCTGCTTTTCCTAAAATTCCAACGTGCCTGCTAGTCCCACCTGCTAGAAAGCTGCCCTGCTTCCTGGGCACACAGTCCCTCCCTGGTTTGCTGGCTGAAATTCAAGATGAGCTTGGCCTCTTGCCAGGGTACCCAAGAATACATAATCAATAGGAAAATCAAGCTGACCTTGGGTTTCTCCTTCATTAGTTCTCCAAATAGCAGCTCCTAACTAATTTTCCATCAACAAAACTATATTACCTGTTAAACTTTGACAATAAAAATCCCCTGTATGGTTTCCTAGAACACATCCTAAAACGTCTCATCTTTGCCATTATAATATTTTAACCTCAGTAGTGCGGGGCTATGACAGAAAGAACTTCCTAGTTACTTCGGAGGTCTGGGAAAGCATAACACAGATAGATGATACTGTGCTGTCAACATTTTAAATGCCGATTCTAAATAGAATCTATTTACACTGTCTGACACATTGTGCAAGGACCCTTGAAATTGAAGTGCTTAATTAAGTGACAACTATTTTAAGATGGTCAGAAATATCACACTTCCCTGACTTGATCCTCTTACCAACTGCAACAAAGTAGAGGGAAATGATGGAATGTGTAAATTGAAAAATCTCTTGGTTGTACATTGCCTAACACAACACGCTTGATATGTAGCAACATATTAGCAATGCAGCTCAGTCATTCTTGCCATCTCCAGACCTCTGGGTCATTCTGCATCCATTCAAATCCTATCTCCAGTTCAGGGTCCAGTATTATCCTCCCAGCAATATGCAAAGTACACACACTGCTTCATTCATTGATTCTATTTCTTGGTGCTTTGCCTTCACCTGTAGAGACATTCTCTGTCATATGTAATGTAGCTACTTGCCACACAGGATGTATTGTAGATATTGTCTTCTCTTTTTAAATAAAGAATTTAGACATGGCACACAGCTTATAACTTTGTGCTGTCCTTAAACATTTCTATAAACTGCTGAGGACATATGGACCACGTGCCCATTTTCTGCCTCCATCTTTCCCATCTTCTCCAGGCTTCATGTTTCCATCCATGTTAGTTTCCTAGCATCTCTAAAAGGCACTGATAGTATCAGCTTGCCAAGCACTCCCCTAGGAGCCTTGCTGTCTCTGATTCCCTGCAGCTACATTGATTTTCTCTATGGTTTGCCTGTTTGTGATACTCTTCTACTTCCTGGGCTTTAGAAAGTGAGCTCCATCATCTGGGGAGAGGATCTCCACTATGTACCCATTTGTAACATGGTGTACCCCGTATTCCATTCTTAAGGCTCTGCTCCATATATTCAGAATATCTCTATGACACCAATTCCCTCCCACAAGATTTTACATCTGATCTATGTGACTTTCACTGAGTGAGCTAGCTCCATGAGAACAGAGACAACATCTGTTACATTTTAAGGCTACTTCCAGCACCCACTAGAGTTGCTAAGTAAAATATGTTCTAAGGTAACAAATAGACATGTTTACATGGGTCAAATGAAAGCTGTCAGTCGGAGTATTCAACCTTAACTGAAAGTCTAGAAAATGAGTCTTCTAGCCAGTCATACCACTTTTAAAACACTGCAGTGGCATGTAGTGTATTGCCAGCAACACTGTACACTTTTACCCCCAACATGTTTCCCACGTACAGCATGTTGATAAAGTCCTATATAATTTCACTATGCGCTGTGTTTGTTTTCACAGCACACTCTCTGAAATGTATTTAGCACAATGGTAGAAGATATCTGCTGTACTCACTGGCAAGTCCTCATCTAGCAATGACCTAGTACACAGATTTACAAAAGCACAAGAGAATGGTGGAGATAACATTTCTACCTGTTCATTTTGCAAGTTAGCAATGTTAAAAATATATAGATTTTTTTACCCCATCTATGTTGGGAAGTATATAAAAAACATTACATAGTCAGACACAGTGCAACCTAATGTATTTATATTTCTAATACACTTTCACCCACACGAGACAAAGCATCCTTTGTTGTATTTGAGAACATTTCTCATCCCAGAATCAGCACTCAGGCGACACAGCACCCAAGGGGAAGAAGGAAGCCTGATGCAGGACACTATTTTATTTTTTAATGAAAACAAAGTAGATAAAATTGGCATCCAAGAACCCAAAACTGCTCTGGCAACTGTTCTCATGTAGGGATTTACAGCAGCATCCCTGTATGATCTTTAACATAGTCTTGAAATAGATATAAAACTTATTATTATTATTATTATTATTATTATTATTATTATTATTATTATTATGGCTTTTTGAGACAGTGTTTCTCTGTGTAACTGCCCTGGCTGTCCTGGAACTCTCTCTTGTAGACCAAGCTGGCCTCACTCTCACGGAGTTCTGCCTGGCTTTGCTTCTCAACTGCTAGGATTAAAGGCATGTAAATGAAAGGGGCTGGAGAGATGAGTCAACAGTTATGAGTACAAGCTGCTCTTGCAGAGGACTCAGGTTCAGCAGCCAACAAGAATCAGTAACTTCAGTTGTAGGGATTGTTCTGACCACTGTTGGAACTGCATGCATGTAAACATTCATTCAGGCCTGCAGAGGATGGGGGAGTGGGAGTAGGAGGGAGTAGGGTGGTGGTGGTACAAGCCCTTGGGAGGCAAGAGGCAGGCTGATCTCCGAGTTCCAGGTCCAGGCCAGCTTGGTCTACAGTTCTACAAAGTGAGTTCCAGGACAGTGAGGGGCACACAGAGAAACCCCGTCTCAAAAAAAAAAAAAAAAAAAAAAAAAAAAAAAAAAGCCTTTGTTGTGATGAGAGAGGGATTAGGGGTTAAAAGAGAAAAATTCACAATATACAATATACACATGTGGAACTGTCAATGAATTTTGGGGACTGGAGAGATGGCTCAGAGACTAAGAGCACTGGCTGCTCTTCCAGAGGTCCTGAGTTCAATTCCCATCAACTACATGGTGGCTCACACCCATCTGTAATGAGATCTGGTGCTCTCTTCTGGCCTGCAGGCAGATATGCAAATAGAGCTATCATATACAAAAATAAATAAATATTAAAAATTCACTCAGTCAAAACATTCATAACATAAAAAGAAAACTAAAACAGTATTTATTGAGTCTACTATAGAAGTTGATTATACAAGTAAAAAACATAGATGACCTTTTTGTTTTTCGGATTTTTTGTGTAGCCCTGCTTGTCTTAGAACTCGCTCTGTAGACCAGATTGACGTCAAACTAACAGTGATCTGCTTGCCTCTGCCTCCCGAATGCTGGGACATAAGGCATAAACTACCAACCACTGCCTGGCTCATGGCTTTTCTTTAAATGAACATACCATAAAAAAATAAAAAAAAATTCATATTGAAAACTAGTATTTCTTTGTTAAAATCTGATAAATCAAATAATACAAAGGCATAAGGGCATAAGTTACAATTCTACCAACTAGGTTAAACTTAGTTTGATGTACAGATTCTGTACACACACACACACACACACACACACACACACACACACACACACGAGAGAGAGAGAGAGAGAGAGAGAGAGAGGAAAAACACACATATTCCAAGCCAATTTTATAAAATGTGAAATTATAGCTCTTTCTCGATTTTAAAATTTATCCTTTATTTACACAATTCTATGCATTAGATATTTTAACTGAAATAAGACCATAATATGCACATTGTTTCAGTGTCTGCTTTTACCACTGATTATAAATATGCCATGACAGCCATTTGCTTCAGACTAGAGAGCATGAACCTTTATGCAGCATAAACACATCTACATTTATATTCCTCTATATACCTTTAATTTTTTTACTCATTGCTAACTTTTAACTTTGCTAACAATTGCTGGCAGTTGTGATCTTAAATTATTTCTGTCATATGATAAGAATCAGCATAACATGAGTCTGAAAATATTTTTAATTTGTTTAATTTGTTTATCCCTTTCTTTCAACACAATGGAAATGCAGTGGTACATCTTTGTTTACCACTTCTTATTGTGAACACTGCCACTGGTCAACACAAATATTTAAACTGCAAAATGAATCCATGAATAGCTAAGTAGGCTCATCTGTTCACCAGCAGGTCTAACATTAAAAATAAAGTATGCCCTCAGTCCAAAGGAGATTGCTAATCTAAAGAAATCACTTCAGTCTAAATATGCAGCTCTACTTACCCAATACCCTTTGCATTTCCAATTCCCTTTTTCCCTATACCATCACAATATGGCAGACAGAATGTCCAAAACCACAGGCTTATTTCTTCACAATAACATGAGTAGTACTCATTGTTCTATTTCACATGATGGCTTAAAGGCACACATCTGTGATCTACTATCTTATTCATTTATACATCTCTAGTGCCTAAAACTAAATGTAGCACATAGTGGGTTCTTTTAACTGTTTGGTTCATCAGTACAAACCACAAAGCCATAAATCATGAAGGGGTCTTCACTACATCTCAATAAAATACAATAATATGTGAGATACTGTCTTTTTTATGTATACTCAAATATTACCACTGAAATAATAAACTAGATGCACAGATGCAAGTGTCAGAGGCACATGATAATTTCCCAATAATCTATGAATGAGAGCAAAGAATGATAAATTGATTAATATTAGTCTTTTTCTCTTAGGTTCATCTGTGAAAGTTTCAGTCTGCATGCCTTAATCAAATATCTCTAGCAAGTTCATTCAGATTAACTTTAAATGCATTAGAACCATGCATCCATTTAAAACTCCCAAAATTAGCAGTATACAAGCAAATTGCTAATACTTTAGATACATGTATTTATCAATTTCTTTCTGTAAAAAGGAATTGAAAACATTGGCATCATTCCATCAAGAATAAAGAAATGGAAAAACAAGGAGAACACTTTTTCCCAAGAGGTTCCTCAAACTTAACTTAGAGTTTCTCACTAACAGTCAAGAGAAGATAGCATAAACCTCATTGCGAGAAAGTACTCTAAGGATATGTTCCAATTGATTTCAAATAGCTTAGGGTTTGCTGCATAATGTGTTAGACTCAATCTATGTAGTATAGATCTGTAAGAAAATGAATCAATATTGAAATGAATAATTTCTTTCAACACAGACTCTGATCCAATGAAATGCAGATATATTGAAGAGTGCTTCTCATGCAGAAGGTTTGAATGAGCAAATCACTGAGCAATGTGTTAAACTGTTGTTACACATGCAATTCCAACAGCCTGAAAATCAAGCACTGCCTCCACTCTTGTTCTGTTAAACAAGATCTGCTACAGATTCTGAGATTCTGCTGGTAGAACTGGAAAGTTATAGGTTGGAACTAAACAACAAGAATATGCGATTTTTCTTTTTCATGGAACACGTACTGCCTAAAGGTCAAGGTAAAGCTAAGAAGGGTCAGGATCCACAAGGGATCAGGATCTTCATGGGATGCTCTGTTCTTCACTGGTCTTAGGATCATATCTGATTGTAATAACCCAACAACATGCATACTAGGTCAGGAAGGAAACACAAAAGATTTAGGGATAATTTTGAGGAATCTACATGAATGGAAAAAATGTTCAAGGCAGAAGGCAAAGTTATGCCTTTTAAAGTTCAGTGACTACACTCATTAGTAAGAATTCACAAAGTAATTTCTTATGTCACAAAGATAGCTTCCAACAATCTTAGTGACCATGAATACCTAAAGGGATGATTAGTAGTGAACTTTGGAGTGAAGAGAGGGGATTTTTTTTTCTTCTATGTTCCCCCATTAGCTCTTTAACCAAACAAACACAGCAAATGAACCTCTTAAGCATGGATACACCTTGCCATCATTAGAATAGAGTGTGTGTAGGAGTCTTTTCCACTCCACTACAGCCATTTCTCAAGGTCTGTACTATTCTTTTATCTTTCTGAATAGTGAACTGGGTGAAGGACCAAAAGTCAAAAGGAGATGAGTAGTAACTTAAACCAAACAAATAGTGAACATGTAGTAAGGGTCATAAGCACGCATTGCCTATCTGTATCATAACTGACAGAACCATGGATATGAAACATAGAGGAAAAGAATACATACTAAGGCCAAAGATATCCTCAAATATTTAATAAATTTTCACATGAAAGGAACATTGTCTTCTACAAGATGGCAAAGATCCAAACTAGGTTTTCCAGATAAAACTTATAAGAAAGCAAATTATGACCCAATAATAATATAACCATAGATGTAGGAAATCATGCCACCATGCCAGGCACGACAGGAGGTGGGGGAGCACAGCCAAGCCAAAAGTGAGGCTTCTGTCCATTCTGCATATGCTAATAAGGGAGATGAAAGTACAAACAAGTTATTGGTTCTTATTTTGTTATACAGGATGTGAACAGGGTAATGAGAAGCCTGAAACTACAGGAGCCCTAGCCTCTTAAGAGGAGGGTCAGGGAAGTGTCATTGAGGAGAAAAGGATATAACCAACCACCAGATGAAAACCCAGCAGATGAAAGAAAACCAAAGACCAAGGCCAGGAGCATAAGGAGCTTGACTTGCCCACTGCAGAGAGAAAACCGGGCAGATGAAACAAGGGTGAGAACAGTATGGAAATGGACAGAAAGCAAGAGCCAAACTAGGCAGCACTTCACAGGCATGGTGAGGAGTTTTGACCCTGATTTTCATCCCACGATCATTGGATTGTCTCCGATGTGCTTCAAACAGAGGCGTAAAATAATCAGAATGTGACAAGGGAAAAGAATAACAGAAGTCCAGCAGGAGAATCGGAGCCTATAAACAACTGTAAATGACATTTTTGTCTAGACACAAAAGGAAAGGAGTGATGAAAGGAAACAGAAGACAAACATGGCAGCCATCCACAAAAATAATTAATCCTCTCCCGCTGAAATTAACTGGGGTTCTGTGACATGAAGACAACAGAAAGAACCCAGGAAGGCAATCAGTGATAAATTGCAGGGCACGTGAAATGGGACAAGGAACAGAGAGTTTGTTTTGATGAAAGGGAAAGACTTTCACTTAGCTCTACCACTGAGGTATGATATTATGAGAGGCTCAGCTCTGGGGAAGAGGCGAACCACTGTCAAACCAAAGGGCAAACAGGGAACACCAAGCTGGGAAAAGACAGCTGACTCCACGTTCACCAAAACCAAAACCCTGGGAATATTGGGAGCCCAAGTGTGAATCAAAGAACCCTGAGGCGCATGCCCACTGAGAATAAAGAATAGAACTTTACGCTGGGACTTCCAAGGCTAAGTTGATTATACTTGGTGAGAGTGGGCATGTAAAGGACTGAATTCTGTATCCTCCCATTGGCATTTATTGCAATCCTAACCAGTCAGATGATGTCATTTGGAAACGGGCCCTTTGGAAGGAACTAGAGTGAAATGAGGTTGTTAGAGTCAGGTGCTCAGGACACTCTTGCCCTGTTATGAATCCCAAAGACCTTGCTCAGTCCATCTCTGAGCTCACACAAGTCAAGAGAGGAAGCAGCTTCGTGCGATGCAATGGGAGAATCCTTTACTAGAACCAGCCATGCTTTTCCCTGGATCTCCTAGCCTCTATAACTGTGATAAAAATCAATTATTATAATTGAAGGTGCCCAGTCTGTGGTGTTTTGGTGTGGAAACTTAAGCAATCTAGGACAAATCAACTGTTCTATAATAAAAAGTTACAATTCAATGGATCTTGTCTTTAAAGACAGTTCATAAAAATGAGACACTCAGTTAAAAAATAAGCATTTAAAAGAAAATCATAAAGCAGAAAAAAATAGGCATTAGCTAATTGTATTAATGTTTAGAATACTAGCTGTTCTCCTTGAGAAATAGTAAGTATTTCCTCTTTCTTTGGTGTTGAAATTGATCTGCATTGCTAGTTAGTGAAACATGTGCAAAGCTGGGATGCTGCTTCTAAGTAGAAGCGTTAAGATATGGTATGCTACATCATGGTCCTTCTGTAATGTCAGAGCCCTAAGCCAGAAGAATTCCTGCTGCTTGCAGCGAACCTCAATGGCTATCAAGCATGAGTACGAGGTCTTTACTGATGAAAATCACCAGGACATGGGATTACCTGTTACTTAACAAATTCGAATATTCTGCTTTATACACTACATATCTAGGCTACAAATCTGCAAAACTGAGAAAGATACTTAGACATTAGATGACACACGGCCATTCTTTGGGCATAATTTCTTTGTGTGGTTAATATCAAACTGTAATTCATTTTGCAAGCTGATTGTGAGGTTCCTGGAGCATGTTTTAAAACTAGAACACTTACTTTTGTTGGTGGCCCCAGTGCTGGTAAAAGTCCAGAACATCTCTAAGTAAATAATTCTGTTTCCTACCAATCTTGGCTGGCAAGGTAGAGATAAACTAAGTGTACAGAATGTAGAGTGTTAGAAGCATCAACAACAAAACTTAAAAGGGCCAGCTAGAATTAGAAACACATTGGATACTCTCAGCCCACAACCTGGAAGAATTGTAAGATACACTCCTGAAGTTTCCAATAACTGCAGAGGGATGAAAGGAGAACCCCGAATATGTTGCATTCTTTTATCTTCCCTAAGACTTCTGTACATCTATTGTATAATTCCTGATGACTGGAAAGTAGTTTCTCAGTGGATCTAACTGCCCCAAACTACCCAGATATTGGTGATGAAAGCACATCAATGAGTCAGCTAAGATGTGAGGGAAGAAAGAAACTGAAAAATGATGTACTCCTAGTTGGATAAGCAGGATGAATCTTCAAAAATAAATTATGACCTGGCAATGGAGAGAGTGGAAATCAGGTAACCAGTGTGCTGCTGGCCTGTTTACTTTCCACAGATCACCATTGATAGGCTTATCATATGGCCTAACATTAACTCATCCCTGTGAAAGTTATCACATCCTTCCCATGAAAGTAGCTTCAGTAGCTACAATAAAGTACTATTTCCATTTTACAGACAGAACAACAGTTGCTCTCTTGAACTGAACAACTGCCTTGAACACAATGCCTGTGCATCCTCACAACTTCTTAGAAGAGGCACAGGGAGCAGAGATTACCGAACTATGACTTTTTCTAGAACAAATTTCTCTGGCCACTTTAGACTTGACTGTGAACAGATCACAGAAAAGCAGGGTTCCAAAGAGCAATCCCCAAGACTCACAGAAATAAAAGCATTTTAATCACTAGATGAGCAGACAGGACCTCCCTGCCAGGTGTGATCAATGAAACCAAACATCTGAAGTGCACAGGTGTTGTGAGTAGGTTTTTCTGCCAGCCTGGTCCCAGAGCCGCACCAGCCCCAAATAACACACAGAAACACTGTATTAGATATACTGCTGTTGGCCTGTTACTAGCATTACTTATTGGCTAGCTCTGTCTTAAATATAACCCATTTCCATTAATCTAAGTATTTCCACGTGGTCTTATCTTACCGGAGAAAGGGCCTGGAGTTCTGCTCTCTCGGTCCTACATTTTGAATCTCCCTCCTACCTCCTGCCAAAATCTCCTTATCTCCTAGTCCTGTTTATCTTGATTTCCTATTGGCCAACAGTGCTTTATTCATTAACCAATAAGAGAAATGTATTTACAGAATGACATCTCCCATCATACACGGAGCCATGGAGTTGGTCTGGCCTGGCTGCCTTGAAAGACATTAGTCACATGTTTCTCAGGTTGGAGTCCATGGCTGGGGTGAGTGGGTGGGGTTGGGGAAGAGGCAGTGGCCACAATGTGCCTTCCAGTTCTTAAGAGACCATCACACTCCCTCAAGCAGTGAAATGTTCATGCCACTTTGTGTTTCTCTGTATGTTACCTCAAAAGTTAAGGAAGCATGGAAGCCTGACAGGACAATTGGTCTCAGGCATTAATTTGTATACCTTTTATGGCTTGCAAATGTCATTGTATCCTGGAAACTATAGCAGTATTGATCCAGGAAATTGCCACTATATTCTGTTTCTGACAAAGGTATAAAAAATTGATTGCTCTCCATAAAATTGTCACAGCCTCAGTTTTGCTGTGGACCCTCCAATTGGTTTGACTTAACTCCTCAAGGCCATATGTTAAGTAAGCACATGTGCTTACAGAAACAAAATGGCAGGGAAAAAAAAAAAAAAAAAAAAAAAAAAACGAGATCATCATCATGGCTCCTCCTGGATAAAACTTTTGTCTTTTCCTAGGCATGTATTTTTCCTAGGCATGTATTTCTTTGGTTGGTTGAGATTTTTGCCAGTCTTCACATATACATGGATGGGCACATGTTTGTATGTGTGTGTGTGTGTGTGTATAGAGAGAGAGAGAGAGGGAGACCAGAGGTGACTACTCTTACATTTTTTTTTTTTTAGACAATTGAACCTGGACCTTGCCAGTTTGACTTGACTAACTGACCACCAAGGGAATATAGGCACATGCCTGGCTACTTGTTTTTAACATGGGTGCTGGGATCTGAACTCAGCCAACACTGTCCTTAGCCATCTTCTTAGATGTTTGTTTTTATTTTTGTTTCTGTTTTTGTTTTATTTTTACAATATCTTGTATAAGTACTGTATTTAGATCATTTCCACTTTTCTCCAACCAGCTCTAGCTCCTCCCATATGTCCCCAACTCAATTTCTAACTTACATGACTTCTTTTAAAATCATTGTTTTACACACACACACACACACACACACACACACACACACTCCTACTGAGACCATTTAATGTTGTTCTTACATACATATGCCTAAGGCTGACCACTTGAGACTGTATAAACTATAAGGGAGAAGACTGGGTCACCCTCTCTCAATAGCCATTGATGGCTCTGTAACTCTTCGTAGACAGCTCAGCCTTGTGAAATTTCCCCCATCTGTATTAACATATTGACTAGCATTGCCATTGTGTAGCTCTGTTTAGAAGAATCATGTTACTGAGGTTTCATACCTTCAGCATCCCTGCCATGTCTAGAAGACTCCAGAGCAGGCATCAATGGAATTCTGCTTATTTGTGGTGTTGGATGAATATTAGTAGATATCAGAATTCTATGGGCACCAGTCAAAAGATCTATTTCTTATGAATTCTATGGGCACCAGTCAAAAGTTCTATTTCTTATGTCCTTAAGCAAGGAATTATGCAGTTTAAAAATAAGCAGAGACAGCATATTAAGAAATTGTATATTTTGAATACCTGAGAGCCAGCAGGCCACTCTAGCCAGGGAAGAAGTTAGGATAACTGCAAATCTTCACCTCTTCCTCTGAGCCTTGAAAATTCAATCCCCACAATTTATCCCTATCTCTGTAGTAGACCTCTCCAGCACCCCCATCAGCATAATTCCATTCCTAAATGTCAGCTCACTGCTGGGTGGGTATTGTGAGCTGATATTTAGTACCCAGAAACACAGAGAGGATCCAATAATTTCCTGACAGGCAACACATAGTTGCCACATTCTCCTAAGAACCAGAGAGGACAACATAAACCAAGGAACAAGAAGCCCACTCAATAAAGACAGGACAACATAGATATCTGCACCTAGAACCATAGTATTTTCAAACTCAAATGCCTATATGCTAGTGTAAAGGCACAATCAATAATAGCCAGAAAAAAAAATACATATCTCCGCTAGAGTCCAGCATCTACCATAGGAGAGCTAGAATATTCCAAGATAGCTGAAGCACAAGGAAAAAGCCTTAAAAACAGCTTTTATGACTATAATAGAGGTGCTTGAACAGGAAATGAATGAATGAATCCCTTAAAGAAGTGTGAAAAGCCAAAAAATTTAAATTAGCTGAAAAGAAACCAGAGTAGAGACAAAACAGCAGCCCACAGAATGGGAAATGATCTTCACCAACCCCACATCTGATAGAGGGCTGATTTCCAAAATATACAAAGAACTCAAGAAGCTAGTTACCAAAACACCAAATTCAACTAAAAAGTGGGGTATAGAACTAAATAAAGAATTTTCACTAGAGGAATCTAAACTTGCTAAAAGACACTTACGAAAGTGCTAGAAATCCTTAGCCATCAGGGGAATGCAAATCTAAACAACTCTGAGATGTCATCTTAAGCCTGTCAGAATGGCTAAAATCAAAAACACCAAAGACAGTTTATGCTGGAGAGGATGTGGAGAATGTGGAACACTCCTTCCCTGCTGGTGGGAGTACAACCTCATACAGCCACTTTGGAAATCAGTATGGCGGTTCCCCAGGAAAATGGGAATAGTCTACCTCAATGCCACGACTGCACCACTGGACAGAGGACATCAACATTAATCACACTGACTTCATCTCAACTTTGCAGGAGGGAACCTGTATTGAAAGCATACAGCCAGCTTATCTACACATAGTGGCTGGGTGGTGGGGCAGCCAGCAACAGGGAAGTCAACTCTCCCATGAGATCTGGGTATGGTCATTATGTTCTAGGCAGGATGTTTTGTAAATTACTTTCCAAAAATAGGAGGTACAACATGCCCTTTGCAGTTGCTGAAGGGGGGGGGCGGTTATGGGCCTGGGAACATTTGCCTTTGGCCGTTCCCAACACCTCAAGATCCAATAATTCCACTCTTAGGTATATACCCAAAAAGATTTATGCAACAAGGACAATGTTCAACTATGTTCAAAGCAGCATTATTTGTAATAGCCAGAACCTGGAAGCAACCTAAATGCCACTCAACTGAAGAATAGATCGAGAAAATGTGGTACATTTACATAGTGGAGTACTACTCAGCTGGGAAAAAAAAATGGAATCGTGAAATTCACGAGCAAATGGATGGAACTAGAAGAAACCATCCTGAGTGAGGTAACTCAGTCACAAAAATCCAAACATGGTATGTACTCACTCATGTATGTTTTTTAGACATAGAGCAAAGATTTACCAGCCTACAATCCACACCACCAGAAAAGCTAGAAAGCAAGGAGGACCCTAAGAGTGGCATACATGGTCCCCTAAAGAAGGGAAAAAGGATATGATTTCCCAAGCAAATTAGGAGCATGGAGGGAGGGAAGAGGGAGGTAGGGGGAAGAGGAGGGGAGAGGTGGGCATGATGGGCAGGAAGATTGAATCACAGAAAGAAAAGAGGACAGCAAGGAAAGAGATACTATAATACAGGGAGCCATTATAGGTTTGAAGAGAAATCTGGCACTAGGGAAATGTCCAGAGATCTACAAGGATGACCCCAACTAACAATCTAAGCAATAGTGGAGAGGCTACCTTAAATGCCCTTCCCCGATAATGAGATTGATGACTACCTTATATGCTGTCATATAGCCTTCATCTAGTAGCTGATGGAATCAGAAGCAGACACCCACAGCTAAACCCTGAGCTGAACTCCTGGAATCCAGTTGCAGAGAGGGAAGAGTGATGAGCAAAGGGATCAAGACCAGGCTAGAGAAACCCACAGAAACAGCTGACCTGAACAATGGGGAGCTCATGGACCCCAGTCTGATATCTGAGAAACCAGCATAGGATTGACCCAGACCCCCTGAATGTGGGAAGCCTGGACAGTCAATGGGGCCTCTGGTAATGTATCAGTATTTATCCCTAGTGAATGAATGGACTTTGGGAGCTCATTCCACATAGAGGGATACTCTCTTAGCCTAAACACATGGGGTAGAGCCTGGGCTCTGCTCCAAATGATATGACAGACTTTCAAGGTCCCCCATAGAAGGCCTCACCCTCCTTGGGGAGCAGAAAAGGGATGGGATGGGGGTTGGGGAAGGCAGGGGAGGAGGGGAGAGTGAGGGAACTGGGATTGACATGTAAAACAAGCTTGTTTCACATTTAAATTAAAAATTATTATCATAAAAAAAACAAACAGGGAAATCTGGAAATGAAAAACAGGAACTCAAATAGGAACTTCAGAGGCAAGGATCACCAACAGAATACAAGATCTGAAAGAGAGAGTCTCAAGCATTGAAGGCATGATAGAAGAATAGATACTTTAGTCAAAGAAAATATTAAATAAAAAATAATTCTGATACAAAATATCCAGGAAATCTAGGATACTATGAGAAGATAAGATCTAGGAATATTAGGAATAGATAATGAGAGAAAAAGACCAAGTCAAATGTACAAATCTATTTTCAACAAAACTATAGAATAAAATTTTCCTAACATATAAAAGGAGATTCCTATCAAGGTACAAGTTGTCAGTATTCAGGCATCAGTACTGGCCTGTCTGTCCTCACATACCCTCACAGCCACTAAGAGCATCACCTGTGCATAATCACTATGTTCCCTTTTAAAAGGGCTCTGCCCACCTCCTATTCTCTCTTTCTCTCCCTCTCTGTCTGTTCCCCTCTCACTCCCTTACTCTCTCCCCTTCTTTTCTTTGTCTTCCCCTCTTTCCTTTTTTCTTTCTCCTGCTGCTCCTGTATGCAGAGGCCAATCATCTCCCTTACCTTTCTCCTTTTTATGATCCCTTTCCATAATGAATAGACTATACCAGAAAATAAAGTACCATCATCACATAATAATCAAAACCTAAGCATACGTAAAAAACAGAATATTAAAAGCTGAAGGGGAAAGGAAAAAAAAAACAAATAACATATAAAGGCTGACCTAATAGAATACCACCTTATAATAACTTCTCAGTGGAAACTTTAAAGCCAGAAGGACCTGGATAAATACTTTATAGATTCTAAAATACCTCAGCTCCCATCCCAGACTATTATACCCAGCAAAACTATAATCACAAAGAATGGAGAAAATAAGATATTTCATGATAAACAAGATTTTAATAACAGTCTACATATACATTCAACCCTACAGAAGGTTCAAGAAGGAAAATTCCAACCTAAAATATTAACCA
Organism: Phodopus roborovskii; assembly: GCF_943737965.1. Lineage (NCBI taxonomy): Eukaryota > Metazoa > Chordata > Mammalia > Rodentia > Cricetidae > Phodopus > Phodopus roborovskii. The sequence goes on from NW_026126436.1 coordinate 1,907,432, forward strand.
CACCCCCAAGAAATCACAGAAATAAATTACCCAAGATCCACAAATCAAAAGAGAGGAAACACATAGCACATCACACCACAACAAAATAATAGGAGTCAACAGATATTTCTTATTGATAGTTCCCAAGGTCAATGATTGACATTTTCCAATAAAAAGACACAAGACAACAGAATGAATATGAAAACAAGATCCATCCTTTGCTGCATTCAAGAAACACAAGTTAACATTAAAAATTTACATCACCTCAAAGTGAAAGTTTGGGAAAAGATATTCGAAGCAAATGGACCTAAGACGCAGGTTAGTACAGAATAGACATTTTAACATTCGACAAAATAGATTTTGAACCAAAACTATTTATAAGAGATAGGGAAACAGACTATATACTCATTAATGAGAAAAATAACCCACCAAGACAACATTGCTATTCTTAACACCTGTAGATCAAACACAAGAGCAATTGACTTTGAAAAAGAAATACCACTATAGCTTAAATCACATATTGGCCCTTATACACTAATAGTGGCAGATGCCCATACCCTACTCTCACTAACTGATAGGTCACTCAGACAAAACAAAACAGAGAAATGCTGTAGCTAACTGACATTATAAATCAAATGGAACAGATACTTAAAACATTTTTCACTCAAACACAAAAGAATATACCTTTTTCTCAGCATCTAACAGAACTTTCTCCAAAATTGACCACATACTCTGTAGCAACAAAGTTTCAACAGGTTCTGCATCCTATCTGATACCACAGATGAAAGCTGGATATCATCAAAAATAGAATAAATAAAAAGGTTATAAATTCATGGAAACTGAACAACCCACTACCAAGTGAAAAAAAGATAGGATAAGAAAGAAATTAAGGACTTCCTAGAATTGAATGAAAATGAACACACAACATAATCAAACATATGAGACACAATGAAATGATTCTAAGAGGCAAGATCAGAGCACTGCATACCTGAAAACAAAACAAACAAACAAACAAATAAAATAAAAAGAAAAAGGTAAAAATAACAAATCATACCCAAAACGAGAAGCGGGCAGGAGATAATAAGATTTGGGACTAAAATTAATAAAATTGAAACAAACAAAAAATGCTGCAAATAATCAATGAAACAAAGAGTTGGTTCTTTGAGAAAATTAACAAGATTGACAAAACCTTATCCAAAGTAATTAAAATACAGAGAGAAAGAGAGAGAGAATCCAAATTAACAAAATGAAAACACAAAAGTTCAATCAAGATCACAAGTTAACAGATCTATAACCACTAGTAAAATAGACACAGCTATTAAAAAATCTCTCAACAGCAAGTCAGTAGAAAATAACAATATAAATAGAGAGAAAATCAAAACAAATCCATATCCTTTGCCATCAGGGAAATACAAATCAAAACAACTTTGAGATTTCATCTTACATCTATCAGAATGGCTAATATCAATAAAACAAGTGATAGCTCATGCTGATGAGGATCTGGAGTAAGAAGAACATGTATCCATTTCTTGTATGAATGCAAACTTGTACGGCCACTATGGAAATCAGTATGGCATGTCCTCAAGAAGCTGGGAATTGACCTTCTTCAAGATCCAGTTATTTCACTCCTGTGCATAGCCCAAGGATGCTCCATCCTACCACAGAAACACTTGGTCAGCCATGTTCATTTTTGTTCTATTTATAATAGCCAGATATTGGAAACAAATGTTCCTTAAGTAGAAGAATGATAAAGAAATTGTGGTACATTTATACAAAACAGTATTACTTGGCCATTAATTTTTAAAAATGAAATCCTCAAGTAAGTGGACAGAACTAGAAAAAAAAAATCATTCCATATCCCTGAACCAGGAGGAGAAATGTGGTATGTATTCACTAGCTTGTATGTGGATATTAATGCTTAAGTTAATGATACCCAAGTCACAGTCCACATAATCATAGAGGTTAGGTACAGAATCAGAGACTATGGGGGGAAAGACTGATCTCATGAGGAAAGGAAAATTGTATGGACTGCTAATTGGATGAATGAGGGAGGCTGGAATGGGAGAATCAAGTTTGAAGTTGAGTATGAGGAAGGAAATATGGGAAGAGACATAAAATTAAGGGCCATTTGGAGGATAGTAGGGATACCTAATACAGTAAAATCTTCCTAAAATATTTACAAATATGAAGGCAATCTGAATAAAATTGTTAAATAATGTGGGAGAAAGAGCCCTAACTGGCTATCTCTTGCCAACAAATGAAGCATCCAGTAATAGCATGCTTTGAAGTAGGGACAGAAGGCTGGAGCAAGGGGAAACACAGTAGTCAAAATATCAACACAATACAAGGAATAGAGGCAATTATGCCACATGTGTAGGGTTTGCGTCACTTGAGTAAACACAGGCTTTCTCACACAAAATCCCCAGCCAGAGGGAATGCCTTTTATATTATTATGTCCCAAGTCACCAGCCGAACTTTGAAGTGGCAGTGTCTCCTGTAATTTCAAGTAAGCCTTTCCAGGTTCCAGCTTTTGTCCCACACAGAGGGTTTTTCTCATATGCTCATTTTGAAGCCCCACTCACCTATTCTCCTGTCAGGGCAAGGTCCACCAGTCTCTTAAAAGATAGAGATAATGGTCTCTTGAGGAGAGAAAACTCAGTAGTTATCACCTGTGTAGAAGTTCTCAACCATAAATCTTTTATTTTTAAGTCGGTTGTTTTGCAGTTTCATACGCATATGTAACACATTTGTGATATTCTTCATATATTGTGATGGATATTCTTGACTGTTCAGCTTTACTATATCTGCAACTAGACCTCAAAAATTGGAGGGCACACTTATGAGGGATGTTTTTGCTTCATTTGAAATAGGAAGGTTCACTTTTAATTCGAGTATTCGAGTTAGGGAGACACACCTTTTTTTCAGATCTTCCAATCTGGGAAAAGGCACACTTTTAATCTAGATCTTGAGGCAGGAAGACACACCTTTAATATGGGCCACACCTTTTGCTGGAATCCTATACAAGGACATGGAAAAAGGTAGTCTTTTCTTTGCTTGTTTGTCCTTGACTTGATAGCAGGTCCATTACTTCACTGGCATTAGAGCTTACATCTTCAAGACTCCAGCATACACTGAAGATCAGCTAAGACAACTAGCTTCATGGACTGAGCAACTACTGGATTTTATATATACATATACAATATGAATATGCAAGAGAACACAAGTGTATATGTAAAACAGAGATGGAAGAAGAATATATATAGATGATGAGAGATGTCATTCTATATATGCATACACAAACATATATTCATATATATATATATATATGTAGAGAGAGAGAGAGAGATTCATTCTTTAAGCTGTTATTTTAAAGAACTGTAATACACATACCCTTTCTTTTTCTTTTTAAAGATTTATTTTACTCTTAACTGTGTGTGTATGTTACGTATCTGTCAATCTGTCCTGTGTTTGTGTCTGTGTGCCTGTATGTAAGTGCCTATAGAAAATATAATAGGATACCAATCTCGTGGAGATGGAGGTACAGGTGATTAGAAGCTGCCTGACATTAGTTCTAGAAACTGAATTTGAGACCTCTCCAAGAATAGCAAGCACTCTTAACTGCTGTTCTCGAGTCCTCTCCCAACTCATTATCTTCCTCCTACTTGTATCAATCCTATCGTCCTATCTCCTACCTTCAATTTCCCAGATTAATGAGTTTTGGTTTTGTTGTATGACCCATTTATTTTAATCGGGTCCATGTGTGTGCCTGTTTGGCTAGGACTATGTGTTGGAGGCTGTTCTGATGACCAGCAAGTACACAACTGAGGAATCAACTCCCCCCTTTTCTCTGAATCTATCAATCCATGGTTCAGAGGTGGTGGGTAGTCCCCGTGAGTCCCCCTCTCATCACCAAATGTTGAAGTCCTGGTTCTTTGCAATGACTTTCTTGGGGTTATTGCTCCATTAGCTATACATTTTGTTTGGATCTGATTAACGTTTACTGGCTCTTCCTAATTTTTTTTCTGCTCATAAACCCTTGCTAACTTCCAATTATCTGAGTCATATTAACTGAAGAGCTAAGCCAATCGGTGGAGGAGTAGGCTACTTTATGTTCAGAGAGAGAAAAGACCTACATTACTTGATTCTGTTCTCTCAAAAAGACAGTAATATGCATGGCATCATATCGCCCCCCAGGCAATATATCAGAGATTGTCAGCAAACACCTCAAAAGTCCCTCAAAAGGCTAACACACATGCCTGGAAATTTACTCTTATCACCTTCTAAGCACATTATTTTTAGCAACCATAATCTCAAAGTTTTGAAGAAAAAATTAAAATATATATCTTTTTCTTTAATATCTTATCAATATGCTTAGGGACCAGTGACAGGAGAAAACATTTTTTTTTAAATCTGAACACTTCTCTTAAGCACACGAGTAAGTGCCTGCATCTTCACATGCAGGGGAGTCAAAAAAGCCCATCACCCACTTTCAAGGTTGAAAGTGGGTCCCTGTGGGTCTCCAGAGAGCTACCTGACTGGAAAGGAAAACAGATCTTGCCTCACTTGCTTGAGAAAATAATAAAGCAAGTTAAGATACACAGCAGAGTAATCTGCAGAATTTGCAGCTTTAGCAAACCATGCAAGTAATAAAATAGATTAAGGAATATGTTATTAATAGCAATTCCAGAATAATAAACTAGACCAGCAACTCACTATTTTAAATTAATTTATATAAATGTGCCAATAAGGGCATACTAGGGAAACATACAAAAATGTAGATGATACTGTCTATGTATGCATCAGTTATAAACCAAAAAGCAGAACTGACCTTTCTGGTTTACTTATATTAATTTCAGATACTAGCAATTACAAGTTGCACTTTCAAACTCCATAAAATGCAAAGCTACCATGAAATAGAATTAAGAAGGAGCTTAAGAAATTCATTAAACTGAACTGTAGTGGCAGCATCATTTTTTCAGCTAATATAGGAATATATGTCTATGCATACACTAGAATACCATTTGAGACGTACATAAAATATAAGTTGAAAGAATGAGCTGACTTCAATAACTTACAAAGGTAGAAAATAA